>NC_140996.1:36673236-37273236 GCF_052327205.1 Somniosus microcephalus
CCCGCCTCCCCGATCTCCCGAGGCCCGCCCCCCCCGATCTCCCGAGGCCCGCACCCCCCCGATCACCCGAGGCCCGCCCCCCCCGATCTCCCGAGGCCCGCCCCCCCCGATCTCCCGAGGCCCGCCCCCCCCGATCTCCCGAGGCCAGGCCCCACCCCGATCTCCCGAGGCACCCCCCGATCTCCCGAGGCCCCCCCGATCTCCCGAGGCAACCCCCCTGATCTCCCGAGGCCCGCCCCCCCATCTCCCGAGGCCCACCCCCCCATCTCCCGAGGCCCGCCCCCCCGATCTCCCGAGCGCCGCCCCCCCCCGATCTCCCGAGGCTCCCCCCAATCTCCCGAGACCCGCCCCCCGCCCGAGCCAGCTTCAAGAGCAGAGAGAGAGACGCCGCCGTGTAACCTACCGCGTGAGGCCGGGCCGGACTCAAGTCGCGCGCGCTGACCCCTGCCCCACCCGCCTTTACTAAGATGGCGGCGGTAGCAATGCTCAGCTGAGGCCCGCCCCTCCAGCCTTCACAAAGATGGCGGTGATCGGGGGCCGCTTGTTGACTGGGGCCGGGAGGTGCCTAGCTCGGGCATGGGTGCGGAGGAGAGGCCGAGGCTTCGAGGCCTACAAAAACGGTGAAAGGTAGGAAAATTATAGAGGTTAGAGAAAAGATGTACAAATTAATTTACTTTTTTTAAAAGCAATTTGTGTTTTAAAAGCAACTTTTTTTTTGCTGGAAATGTATATTTGAAAAGAAAGACGCAGAAAGCAGGAAAAAGAATGGAATCAAGATGACAGCTACTCACCTCGGTTTAGAACGATAACGCCCGCCCACACACGCACCGATTGGTCGACCGTCAGGTCACCAAAGCGTAGGATTGGTCCATCGTTTCGCCACTCGACTGTAGGAGGGCGCGCCCGGAACCCGGCGTACGATTGGTCGACCTCGACGTCACTCTATTGCTAATGAGCGGATAATGAGATGCTAATGAGCGGAATTTTGAACATTGTTTGGATACCGCGGGCGCAATTTTTGTCCGGCCGAAACGTAAATACGCTTACGACCGTTTTGGAATCGTAAGCTTTCTTTTGATGTAACGCACGTGTAGGTACGCTCTATAACTTTCGAGTGTATAGCCGGACAGACACACACCGAAGGACAGACAGACAGACAGATAGACAGACAGACAGACAGATGTATCCTTTTATATGTATAGATGTGCCATGTGGACCGCTTCCTTTTTACATCTCAAGACTGGAATCCAACTGGCATATGAGTTGCAATTCAAATGACACCTACTAAAGAAACAATAATATATCTTGAACTGTAAAATGATGGCAGTTGTTATGCTGGCAAATTTGATATTTTGAACACAGCAAGATTCCTAGAAATACCACTGAGATGAACAATCGGTTAATCTGTTTTTGGGTGTTGTTGATTAAGGAAGCAGTATTGGCCAGAACACCCTGCTCACCTTTGAAGTAGTATCATTGGATGTTAAACATCCAGCAGAATTACTAGAACAGGTACACTGCCATCATACATAGCTTGGCTTTTCCAACAACATATCATTCCCACAGTACTGCATCTAGATTAACTGTTCAAGTTCTGGAGTGTGATTTGAACGCACAATTTCTGACTGCAAGAGTGCTACCAACTATGTCGAGCTGAATAATATTCAGTAATATAAAAATAGTTCTTACCTTAGTTGAAGTATTCAATATGGGAATATAAATAATTGACCTTCTGCAATGACAGACACCTCGCAGCTTCAGCATTGGCACACATAAATGTCTGGACCCAGTTGGTGACACACTATGAATGAATGTTATACAGCTGATTTCGGGAACATGAGTGATAGCAGGGCCAGCAACCTTGGAAATCAAGCTCAAAACAGAGAGAGGCTCCAATATTTACTCATGGCCATGAAAAGAGTGGAGGGTAGGCTTTCCGGGCCAGAAACATGGAAGAAATTAACTGCAGGATGCCTTTAACATTTTTCCGACAGTTTCCCACCCGACAGGCAGCCTAATTGACAGGCTGTCGGGCAGGAAAGCAGCTGGGGAGCGTAAGTCAGGTCAGTAGGAGATTGCAGGAGGGGGGGTGGTGGAGTCGGAGAGCGGGGGTTGGGGGAGTCGGAGATCGGGGGGAGGGAGGAGTCAGAGATCGGGGTTTGGGGGAGTCGGAGATCGGGGGATGGGTGGAGTCGGAGATCGGGGTTGGGGGAGTCGGAGATCGGGGATGGGGAGTCGGAGATCGGGGTGTTGGGGGAGTCGGAGATCGGCGTGTTGGGGGAGTCGGAGATCGGGGAGGGGGAGTCGGAGATCGGGGAGTTGGGGGAGTCGGAGATCGGGGGTGTTGGGGGAGTCGGAGATCGGGGTGTTGGGGTAGTCGGAGATCGGGGTGTTGGGGGAGTCGGGGATCGGGGTGTTGGGGGAGTCGGAGATCGGGGTGTCGGCGGAGTCGGAGATCGGGGTGTTGGCGGAGTCAGAGATCGGTGGAGGGGGAGTCAGAGATCAGGGAGTTGGGGGAGTCGGAGATCGGGGGTGTTGGGGGAGTCGGAGATCGGGGTGTTGGGGTAGTCAGAGATCGGGGTGTTGGGGGAGTCGGGGATCGGGGTGTTGGGGGAGTCGGAGATCGGGGTGTTGGGGGAGTCGGAGATCGGGGTGTTGGGGGAGTCGGAGATCGGGGGAGGGGGGAGTCAGAGATCGGGTGTCGGGGGAGTCGGAGATCGGGGTGTTGGGGGAGTCAGAGCTCGGGTGTTGGGGGAGTCGGAGATCGGGCTGTTGGGGTCGTCGGAGATCGGGGGATGGGGAGTCGGAGATCGGGGTGTTGGGGGAGTCGGAGATCGGGGTGTTGGGGGAGTCGGAGATCGGGGTGTTGGGGGAGTCGGAGATCGGGGTGTCGGCGGAGTCGGAGATCGGGGTGTTGGCGGAGTCAGAGATCGGTGGAGGGGGAGTCGGAGATCGGGGTGTTAGGGGAGTCGGTGATCGGGGGAGGGCGAGTCGGAGATCGGGGTGTTGGGGGAGTCAGAGATCGGGCGATGGGGGAGTCGGAGATCGGGGTGTTGGGGGAGTCGGAGATCGGGGTGTTGGGGGAGTCGGAGATCGGGGTGTTGGGGGAGTAGGAGATCGGGGTGTTGGGGGAGTCGGAGTTTGGGGTGTTGGGGGAGTCGGAGATCGGGGTGTTGAGGGAGTAGGAGATCGGGGTGTTGGGGGAGTCGGAGATCGGGGGAGGGGGAGTCGGAGATCGGGGTGTTGGGGGAGTCGGAGATCGGGGTGTTGAGGGAGTCAGAGATCGGGGTGTTGGGGGAGTCGGAGATCGGGGGAGGGGGAGTCGGAGATCGGGGGTGGGGGAGTCGGAGATCGGGGTGTTGGGGGAGTCGGAGATCGGGGTGTTGGGGAGTCGGAGATCGGGTTGTTGGGGTCGTCGGAGATCGGGGGTTGGGGGAGTCGGAGATCGGGGTGTTGGGGGAGTCGGAGATCGGGGGATGGGGGAGTCGGAGATCGGGGTGTTGGGGTAGTCGGAGATCGGGCTGTTGGGGGAGTCGGAGATCGGGGTGTTGGGGGAGTCGGAGATCGGGGGAGGGGGAGTCGGAGATCGGGGTGTTGGGGGAGTCGGAGATCGGGGTGTTGGGGGAGTCGGAGATCGGGGTGTTGGGGGAGTCGGAGATCGGGCTGTCGGCGGAGTCGGAGATCGGGGTGTTGGGGGAGTCAGAGATCGGTGGAGGGGGAGTCGGAGATCGGGGTGTTGGGGGAGTCGGAGATCGGGGTGTTGGAGTCAGAGATCAGGGTGTTGGGGGAGTCGGAGATCGGGGTGTTAGGGGAGTCGGTGATCGGGGAGGGCGAGTCGGAGATCGGGGTGTTGGGGGAGTCAGAGATCGGGCGATGGGGGAGTCGGAGATCGGTGTGTTGAGGGAGTTGGAGATCGGGGTGTTGGGGGAGTCGGAGATCGGAGTGTTGGGGGAATAGGAGATCGGGTGTTGGGGGAGTCGGAGATCGGGGTGTTGGGGGAGTCGGAGATCGGGGGAGGGGGAGTCGGAGATCGGGGTGTTGGGGCAGTTGGTGATCGGGGGAGGGGGAGTCGGAGATCGGGGTGTTGGGGGAGTCGGAGATCGGGGTGTTGAGGGAGTCGGAGATCGGGGGTGGGGGAGTCGGAGATCGGGGGTAGGGGAGTCGGAGATCGGGATGTTGGGGGAGTCGGAGATCGGGGTGTTGGGGAGTCGGAGATCGGGGTGTTGGGGGAGTCGGAGATCGGGGGATGGGGGAGTCGGAGATCGGGGTGTTGGGGGAGTCGGAGATCGGGGGATGGGGGAGTCGGAGATCGGGGTGTTGGGGTAGTCGGAGATCGGGGTGTTGGGGGAGTCGGAGATCGGGGTGTTGGGGGAGTCGGAGATCGGGGTGTCGGCGGAGTCGGAGATCGGGGTGTTGGCGGAGTCAGAGATCGGTGGAGGGGGAGTTGGAGATCGGGGTGTTGGGGGAGTCAGAGATCGGTGGAGGGGGCGTCGGAGATCGAGGTGTTGGGGGAGTCAGAGATCGGTGGAGGGGGAGTCGGAGATCGGGGTGTTGGGGGAGTCGGAGATCGGGGTGTTGGGGGAGTCGGAGATCGGGGTGTTGGGGGAGTCGGAGATCGGGGGAGGGGGAGTCGGAGATCGGGGGTGGGGGAGTCGGAGATCGGGGTGTTGGGGGAGTCGGAGATCGGGGTGTTGAGGGAGTCAGAGATCGGGGTGTTGGGGGAGTCGGAGATCGGGGGAGGGGGAGTCGGAGATCGGGGGTGGGGGAGTCGGAGATCGGGGTGTTGGGGGAGTCGGAGATCGGGGGTGGGGGAGTCGGAGATCGGGGTGTTGGGGGAGTCGGAGATCGGGGGAGGGGGAGTCGGAGATCGGGGGAGGGGGAGTCGGAGATCGGGGGTGGGGGAGTCGGAGATCGGGGTGTTGGGGCAGTCGGTGATCGGGGGATGGGGGAGTCGGAGATCGGGTTGTTGGGGTCGTCGGAGATCGGGGGTTGGGGGAGTCGGAGATCGGGGTGTTGGGGGAGTCGGAGATCTGGGGATGGGGGAGTCGCAGATCGGGTTGTTGGGGGAGTCGGAGATCGGGGTGTTGGGGGAGTCGGAGATCGGTGTGTTGGGGGAGTCGGAGATCGGGGTGTCGGGGGATTCGGAGATCGGGGTGTTGGGAGAGTCGGAGATCGGTGGAGGGCGAGTCGGAGATCGGGGTGTTGGGGGAGTCGGAGATCGGGGTGCTGGGGGAGTCGGAGTTCGGGGTGTTGGGGGGGTCGGAGATCGGGGTGTTGGGGGAGTCGGAGATCGGGGTGTTGGGGCAGTCGGTGATCGGGGGATGGGGATTCGGAGATCGGGGTGTTGGGGGAGTCAGAGATCGGGGTGTTGGGGAGTCGGAGATCGGGGTGTTGTGGGAGTCGGAGATCGGGGGAGGGGGGAGTCGGAGATCGGGGTGTTGGGGCAGTCGGTGATCGGGGGAGGGGGAGTCGGAGATCGGGGTCTTGGGGAGTCGGAGATCGGGGTGTTGTGGGAGTCGGAGATCGGGGTGTTGGGGGAGTC
This sequence comes from Somniosus microcephalus, assembly GCF_052327205.1. Lineage (NCBI taxonomy): Eukaryota > Metazoa > Chordata > Chondrichthyes > Squaliformes > Somniosidae > Somniosus > Somniosus microcephalus. Next base: position 36,678,779 of record NC_140996.1, read on the forward strand.
GGAGCTTGGGGTGTTGGGGGAGTCGGAGATTGGGGGATGGGGGAGTCAGATATCAGGGGGTTGGGGGAGTCGGAGTTCGGGGTAGTGGGAGTCGGAGATCGGGGTGTTGGGGGAGTCGGAGTTCGGGGTGTTGGGGGAGTCGGAGATCGGAGGAGGGGGAGTCAGAGATCGGGGTGTTGGGGGAGTCGGAGATCGGGGTGTTGGGGGAGTCGGAGATCTCGGGGTGGTGGCGGAGTCAGAGTCAGAGATCGAGTTGTTTGGGGAGTCAGAATTCGAGGTGTTGGGGGAGTCTGTCTCTGTCTGTTTCTTTCTGTCTCTTTTATCTCTCATTCTTAATCTCATCCTTCTATGCATCTCTTTATTGTGATTTCTGTACCTGATACCTTGAATTAATCATTCCAACTGACACTTCCTGGTTCAGACTCTGGGCCGGATTTTCCGATCTGAGTCTTCCTGCATGTGGATGCCTCCGATCTGGAAAATTCTACGCACTTACCTGCTGGCTCCTTAGGTCCCCAGACTTCCAATCCTGGGCCTCTCCTGGTCCGCGCGCGCAGAGTCCCAGGTATCCCGGGACGCAGGTGGTTCGCAAGCATCCCTGGGATCACGTGGGCCATGGGGAACCAATCAAGGAAGGGAATCCCTCTTCACACTTTTGACAGGTCTCTACGCATAGATCTGTCAAACATATGAATGGGGATCACTTAAAAAACAATTAAACATTAAATAAATTCAATTAAAAAATTATTTATTTAAAATGAGTTAAGATTACATTAAATTAGATATTTTAAACAAAATTTAAATTTTTGAAAAAGTAATTTAAGTTTTTTAAGAGGCTAAATATAACCTTACTCTTTTAAAAAGTATATTTAAATTATAAATGATGAAAAAAAAATATTTTTTGTTTTTTTTAAACTCTTAGGGGGAAAATTTGGTAGCTTTGCCCCTCCCGTTATCGAATGGGGTGCAAAGCAAATAGTGTCCGGGCGCGGCGATGTTTGCGCCATTCGCGAAATTGACCAGACATTTTGTGGCAGTGCTAAATACTACCATCCCGATTTCCTGCGCCGACAGATCGTGACGTCAGTCGAGTGCGCAACGCCCCGGTAGCGCCCCAGACTGGATATTGAGTGGCGTCCCATGGTTTACCGCCTGCCGCTGGCAACTACAGGTTATGGGGAACGTTTTGCAGTCGGGAAGGGACTGGGGGAACACTATTTAAATGCGACCGCTTCCTGACAGTTTTTGTCTGCAACATTTTTGCACCACGCATTCTGAGAGAGAGAGAGAGAGAGAGAGAGAAACTTCTGGAGAGATTCAACACTGTGTGAAGGAGTTTTGAGTACTGAGCAGCACTTTGCAGGTTCATTTTGATTTGACCTTCCTTGCATCGATTTAGAAGAGACTATAGGGGCTGCACTCTGAGGGGGCTGCACTCTCAGCTCTTTTTCCTGGGCCTCTCCATTGTTCTTTCCAGCAGATTTGATATACAGGTCTCTCCGGGCCGAGATTCAATGCTGCAATGAGCAGGGTGTAGATGGAGACCAAGATCGACCCTCCCCTTTAAGAAGTGGCTGGCGCCAGTGTGTCTGTGATCCATTGCTGACTGACATCACATGAGCTTCGCCGACGCTCTGAGGTACCGCCTCGCTCCTCGGCATTAACGCCTTAAGAGAGATGTGTAACACCTGATTTAGCGCTCCAATCACCTCCAAGAGCGATAGAAGCCAAGTTTGCAGTCAGAGGTGATAATTAGCGGCAGGTGCTAAACTTTGTGCCCGGCCGATAATTGCGCCCCAATCGGGGCGATACCGAATTTCTCCCCCTTATGCTGGTAATAACAGGCCTTACACGTGCTTTTACCAGGCGTAAGATATTTTAAGGTTTTCAGTGGGCGGAGGTTTTGCAGAAAGTGCCACTCTCTGCCCACTGAGGCCCATCTCCCGGCCAGGTGGAGGATCTGTGAAGAGGATTCTTGACAGATCAGAAGTGCCAGGTGTGATGAAATATTCCATTCATCACTGCCTGTGACTGTGGTCGGTTTCAGTGTCATTTCCCTTCCCCCAGTCCTCATTGTATTGTTTATTGGAATGTGCTGGAATGTGCTGTGTGTAGGGCTCCGCCCATACCTGGGCCCCTTTTGTAAGCTAGCTCAGTCTGGCCTCAGTCTCCAGAAGGAAGATATCTCTTTCTCTTACGTGTTACTTTCTAAGTTAATAAAAGCCTTATTTTGTTTCGCTAACATCGGGTCTCGGAATTATTGAGGCACATCAATTTTATTAACTTATTTTTCAACACTATGGATCAACTCCTGAAACCCGAACGTTTGGATTTGGATCAACATGCTCCGGATGCATCAGCACGCTTCGGACACTGGTTTGAGTGTATGGAATTCTTCCTGGACAATTCCGCAGCCGTCAAAGACGCTACGGACGCTGCGAGGATGAGAATCGGAATTCTGCGGAATTGGGTAAGCCACCGGGTTTACCCCCTCATCCAAGACGCCGATACGTACCTGGCCGCCTGCGACATCTTAAAGGCGCATTACCAGCAGCCTACGAATGAGGTGTATGCTAGGCATCTGCTCGCTACTCGCGCACAGCGACCTGGGGAATCGGTGGAGGAGTTCCTAAGCACCCTGAAAATGCTTGGCAAAGACTGCAAGTGCCGAGATGTAAAAGCTGCAGTGTACACTGACGAGCTTGTTCACGATGCCTTTATCACAGGCCTCAGCTCCACTTACATCCGGCAAAGACTGCTGGAAAAAACGGGGTTGGACCTGAAACAGGCTGCGGACACCGCGCGATCCCTGGATGTGGCCCAGAGAAACTCGGACGCCTACTCTTCAGCCCGCGCCGTCCACGCCGCCACGTGTGCACCGAGGGCGCCGCCATCTTGGAAGGCATCTTCCCCGCCCGGCAGCCCGACACCGGTGGGGCCCCGCTCTCCCCCCAGAAGCCCTACGACAGCCGCGACGCGTCAGGGACCCAACTGCTACTTCTGCGGGCAGCCAAAACACACCAGAAACCTGTGCCCGGCGAAAGGCACCACCTGCTTTAAGTGCGGTAAGAAGGGGCACTTCGGGAAGGTGTGCAGAGGGAACCCCGCCGGAAAACCAACCGCCGGAAAACCCGCCACCGCCGCGTGTGCGCCGTGGGAGCGGCCATCTTGGACGCCATCGTGCCCGACCTCGTGGGGTCCGCCATCTTATGAGCAGACAGCGTGGACGCCATCTTGTATCGATCAGGGCCCTACAGTGGCATCGGTCACAGTGGACCAGACCAGGCCGCACCCGCTATCCAAATCAATGGTGGACATCGAGGTAAACGGGTGCCGGGTTAAATGTTTAATTGACAGTGGAAGCACGGAGAGTTTCATCCACACTGAACTGGCACAACAACTCTCCCTAAAGGTGGTCCCTGCTCAGGGTACCATCTCTATGGCTGATAAAACCCAGACATCGACTATTCTGGGTTACTGCACGGTACAATTGGGCGTTAACGGAACTGTATACGATAACTTTAAAGTATTAATCATGAAGAACCTATGTGCGAGCGTGATCTTGGGCCTGGATTTCCAGTGCAACCACCAAAGCATCACGCTCAAGTACGGTGGGTCCCAGCCGCCCCTCACAGTGTGCGGTCTGGCTACCCTGAAGGTAAAGCCGCCTTCGCTATTCGCGAACCTTACCCCTAACTGCCGGCCAATAGCGACCAAAAGCAGGAGGTACAGCTGGGAGGACAGGCGGTTTATCGCGACCGAGGTAGACAGGCTCCTGAAAGAGCGCATTATTGAACGCAGCAACAGCCCGTGGCGTGCCCAAGTGGTAGTGGTAAGGGGTAGCGAGAAGAAACGGATGGTGATCGACTATAGTCAAACGATCAACAGGTACACCCAACTAGACGCCTACCCGCTACCCCGCATATCAGAAATGGTGAACCAAATCGCCCAATACCGGGTGTTCTCCACCATCGACCTCAAGTCAGCTTACCACCAGCTCCCTATCAGACCAGAGGACCGCCCGTACACCGCCTTCGAGGCGAACGGACGCCTCTACCAATTCCTCAGAGTCCCCTTTGGGGTGACGAGTGGTGTCTCGGTCTTTCAGAGGGAGATGGACCGCATGGTCGATGACCACCACTTGCAGGCAACCTTCCCCTACCTCGACAACGTCACCATCTGCGGCCACAATCAGCAGGATCACGACTTGAACCTCGAGAGGTTCCTGGAAACCGCACAAAAACTCAACCTCACCTACAACGAGGACAAGTGCGTTTTCAACACCAAACGCCTCTGCATACTAGGCAGCGTGGTGGAGAATGGGGAAATCGGACCAGACCCCGACCGATTGCGCCCCCTACGGGAGCTGCCCCTGCCCAACACTCCCAAAGCCCTGAAAAGGTGCCTGGGGTTATTTTCTTATTATTCCCAATGGGTCCCCAACTACTCCGACAAAGCCCGCCCCCTCTTGAAAGCATCCTCTTTTCCGCTCTCTGCTGAGGCCCACGCCGCCTTCAAAAGCATTAAGCAGGATATTGAGCGGGCCACACTACAGGCAGTGGACGAGAACACTCCATTTCAAGTGGAAAGTGATGCGTCTGACTTTGCCTTGGCGGCCACCCTCAACCAGGCGGGGCGGCCCGTAGCTTTCTTCTCGAGGACCCTCCAAGGGCCCGAGATCAGACACTCCTCCATGGAAAAGGAGGCCCAAGCCATCGTGGAGGCAGTGCGCCACTGGCGCCACTACCTAGCCGGCAAACGCTTCACCCTACTTACCGACCAGCGGTCGGTAGCGTTTATGTTCAATAATAAACAGAGGGGGAAGATTAAAAATGATAAGATTCTTTGGTGGCGGATCGAGCTCTCCACCTTCGAGTACGACATCATTTACCGGCCAGGGGCCCTTAATGAATCCCCTGACGCCCTCTCACGAGGGATGTGTGCCAGCGCCACCGGGGACCGGCTACAGACCCTCCACAACGACCTCTGCCACCCAGGGGTCACGCGGCTGTTCCACTTCATAAAGCCCCGTAACTTACCCTACTCGATTGAGGAAGTTCGGTCTCTGACCAGGAACTGCCGCACTTGCGCTGAGTGCAAGCCTCGGTTCTACCGCCCAGATAGAGCCCACTTAATCAAAGCTACACGGCCCTTTGAGCGGCTCAGCTTAGATTTCAAGGGCCCCCTCCCGTCCGTCGACCGCAATGTTTACTTCCTGAACATTGTGGACGAATACTCCCGGTTCCCATTTGCCTTCCCCTGCCCAGACATGACCAGCGCCACGGTCATTAAATGCCTCAACAGCCTGTTCTGCCTGTTCGGTATGCCGAGCTACATCCATACGGATAGGGGGGCGTCCTTCATGAGTGAAGAGCTATGCCAGTACATGCTGTCCAAGGGGATCGCCACGAGCCGTACCACCAGCTACAACCCCCGGGGTAACGGCCAAGTGGAGCGAGAGAACGGGACAGTATGGAAAGCAGTCACTCTAGCTCTAAGGACCAAAGGCCTCCCTATCTCCCGCTGGCAGGAAGTCCTCTCAGATGTGCTCCATTCGATACGGTCGCTATTGTGTATGGCCACTAATGCCACGCCTCATGAACGAATGCTTGTCTTTCCCCGGAAATCCACCTCAGGCGTATCCATGCCGTCATGGCTCTCCACCCCAGGTCCGGTACTCGTGCGAAGGCATGTGAGGGGCCACAAGACGGACCCTCTCGTGGAGCCAGTACACCTACTCCACGCCAACCCCCAATACGCATATGTCCGGCACGCCGACGGAAGGGAGGACACCGTGTCCATAAAAGACGTCGCCCCAGCCGGCATCGACAACAACCACGGCAATAGCAGCAACGACACTCTTACCCACCCACTACTCTTTCATCACCCCCGGAAGAACATCGACCAACGGCACCCCCACCAACTACCCCTTCAACAACCCTGGCGGCACCCCCGGCAGAGACCCAGGAGGCTACCGGGGACACCCAGCCGACACCCGCGGCACCACAACAGCCACGTCGGTCGCAGAGGACTATCAAACCCCCGAACAGACTAAATCTATAGAAGGGGTGAATGTGATGAAATATTCCATTCATCACTGCCTGCGACTGTGGTCGGTTTCAGTGTCATTTCCCTTCCCCCAGTCCTCATTGTATTGTTTATTGGAATGTGCTGGAATGTGCTGTGTGTAGGGCTCCGCCCATACCTGGGCCCCTTTTGTAAGCTAGCTCAGTCTGGCCTCAGTCTCCAGAAGGAAGATATCTCTCTCTCTTACGTGTTACTTTCTAAGTTAATAAAAGCCTTATTTTGTTTCGCTAACATCGGGTCTCGGAATTATTGAGGCACATCACCAGGTTTTAGCGCATGTGCTTCGCATGCCTGAAATCGCACTTGCAAGGCCCTACTGGTGCGTACACACCGCGTACACACCCGTGGGGGTCAGAATATCCAGCCCTCTGTGCTGCTCATTAACGATTCCTCAATCTAATTGGTTAAGCAGATGCACAGTTTCTTGCCCTGTTCACACAGGCCCCCGATTCCCTGGAGAGTGCGATGCACCGTTTTGGCTCTCTAATTACAGGAAATTCCAGTGCAAAATCCCATAGAAAGTCTGTGGGCAAGTGCAAGTGTAATGAACAGTTGATACCGTTCGTTTGCCACTGAGATCAAAATCCGACCCAATATTGTAGTAACTGATGTAAGGCCTATTATAATAACTCTCTATATTTTATTTAATTTTGAGTATTTTTTTAAAATGCATTGCCTTTACAAGCTAATAAATATATAGGTGGGAATTTTTACCTAAACAACAGGTGAGTTGGGGGCATGTGGGTAACTAAAGTGTTAAAATTCTGAATCCCAACTAGAAACCGCCTCCGACCTGCCCACTTTGGGTTCTAACGGAGGCGGGGTGTGTAGCCAATCAGCTGCCAGGAGGTGCGTTGTCAATTTAAATATTATAATGAAGCTGGAAGCCTCTGTTTTAACCTTCATTTTGACTTCAACTTTAGCCGGTCGGGTTTTGCAAGCCTCCTAAAACATGCCAGCTAATGCAAGGCAAGAACTGCTGGATCCAGGATCCCTACTTAACGATCGGAAAACTCCCCCTCCCCATGAGGCCTCCATTCCTCCCAAGCCTCTGCTCCCCCACCAGGCCTCTGATCCCCCCCTCCCCCCGAGGCCTCCATTCCCCCAAGCCTCTGCTCCCCCCACCAGCCCTCCGATCCCCCCCTCCCCCCGAGGCCTCCGTTCCCCCCAAGCCTCTGCTCCCCCCCCCAGGCCCCCGAACCCCCACTCCCCACGAGGCCTCCATTCCCCCCAAGCCTCTGCTCCCCCCACCAGCCCTCCGATACCCCCGCCCCCTGAGGCTTCCATTCCCCCCAAGCCTCTGCTCCCTCCCCCAGGCCTCCGATACCCCCCTCCCCCCGAGGCCTCCATACCCCCCAAGCCTCTGCTCCCTCCCACCAGGCCACCGATCCCCCCCTCCCCCCGAGGCTTCCATTCCCCCCAAGCCTCTGCTCCCCCCCCAGGCCTCCGATACCCCCCTCCCCCCGAGGCCTCCATACCCCCCAAGCCTCTGCTCCCTCCCACCAGGCCACCGATCCCCCCCTCCCCCCGAGGCCTCCGTTCCCCCCAAGCCTTTGCTCCCCCCACCAGGCCTCCGATCCCACCCTCCCCCCGAGGCCTCCGATACCCCCCCTCCTCGTAAGGCCTCCGTTCCCCCCAGGCCTCTGCTCCCCCACAAGGCCTCCGATCTCCCCCGAGGCCTCCGTTCCCCCCAAGCCTCTGCTCCCCCCACCAGGCCTCCGATCCCCCCCTCTCCCCGAGGCCTCCATTCCCCCCAAGCCTCTGCTCCCCCCACCATGCCTCCGATCCCCCCTCCCCCTGAGGCCTCCGTTCCCCCCAAGCCTCTGCTCCCCCCACCAGCCCTGCGATCCCCCCCCTCCCCCCGAGGCCTCCATTCCCCCCAGGTCTCTGGTCCCCCCACAAGGCCTCCGATCTCCACCACAAGGCCCCGCCCCCCCAACCATGCATCACTGGCACTCTGATGCATTGTGTCTCCTCACCCGCTCCTCCAGCCACCAATCTCTACTGGCACTGCCCCTCCCCCCCATCTCCTCCCACTATCCCCGTGCTTCTACAGGCCCTCGATTGCTTCAGACCCTCCACCCCTCTCCCCCGCTCTGTGCTGCTTCCGGCCCCTGATCTTTTCAGACTCACTCACCGTGCTGGTCCCAGCCCTTAATTGCTTCAGACCCCCTCCACCCGTCCGCTGGTCCCAGCCCCCGACCCAACTCTGTGCTGGTCCCGGTCCCTGATCTCTTCAGACCACACCCTGCTCCCGTGCTGGTGCCGGGCCTAGATCTCTACAGAAACTCTCCCCACCGGCTCCTCCGACCGCCCCCTGGCCCCCATGCAATCCCTCCCTCCTTCCTCTCTGTGGCCTAGTGCCACAGGCCTACCGATCCGGAGCCAGCCAGCCTCTCAATCTGACTGGCTGCGGGTGGAAAACAGAGGCTTCCTATGCAAATCAGGCCCTGCCATTAAATTCGGCAGGGCCTGCGGGGAACCCGTTCTCCTGCTCCCAACCCGCCTTCCCATTAAAATTCAGCCCATAAAGTCAGTTGTATCATATTCAGCAGAGTTCCACAGCAGCAAATATCAATATCTTTATTCTTTTTTTCTACCCACATGTATAACTGAAATGTATTGAGCTTGAAATTAACTGATGAACTTGTGTACCTTTTTATTCTTGAATGTCACACTAAGACCTCATTATCTGACAAGGTGTTTTACATGTATCTATTTTCTTGGACACAGGTTACAAACATTCAGTCATGCAATACTTTACTTACTAATCAGAGGAGTGAATTTAAGGAATATGGGAGATGGACACTATATGGTAGATGTTATGAATTTACATCCCCAGCACAGAGCTCTGCATGCAGAGAACACATATCGGGAATATAGACATGGAGGTCAGCAGGATATAAAGAACTTTCCATCCATTAATTTTAACAGATGGGAAATTCTGAGGGACCACGCCTAAATTTCCAATATGTGCATGAAACTCCTCACCCAGAGTGCAAATTCAGAAAATCTACCCTAGACTAATTGATAAAGATTGATTGCTACGATTAGTCATCAACTTCTTTATCATTGTATCATGTGACTACCAGGATGGTAGAAGGCGAACCAGATGGACGTTGGCCATTTTTGGTCTAGCAATTCCTATGTTCCTATGTACTCTTATTCTTGGGTTCTACTATGTATCTCTGGAGAGAAGTCATTGAGGAGCATGGTGAGAAGTCTGGTAGCTGTGGTTGATGTATTGAGAAGGTTTGGTGGGCCTAAGCAAGTTTTTGTATTCCTCTGAATTCCTTGGCCTAGAAATTCAGTTGGCGCCGCGCCAGGGCTTTAGCGCCGGAAAGTTAGCGCCGGCGCTAAGTCCCCCTGCGCGCGCCAAAAATTCAGTAGCGCCGCGCCCAAACGGCTGCCGGCGCTACTGAAGGGTGTTTGCGCCTGAAAACTGGCGCTACGCGCCGCATTGCGGCGCTATTCCGGCGCTGCGGCGCCCGATGCGGTGCGGCAGGCTCGGGAAGTGCAGGCCTCCTCCTTCAGTTAAGGAGGAGCTGCCTGCACCCGCCCGCTGGCTGGTAAAATCGCCACAAAAATGAGCCCGGCACCTCGGGGAAGTGCCGGGCTCGCAGCCGAGAAGCATCTGTTCCGCGGGGGGGGGGGCGGTGGGGGAGTCCGGGGAGGGAGGTGCGGGCAGGCGGCCAGCGGGAAAGCGGCCGGCCGCCGCTCCACCTTTATGCGCCGGCGCAAAGTCGTGTAAGACTCTGTTGCCAGAGTCTTAGTTGCGGCTGCCACGGGCGAGGCGGCCGCAACTGAATTTTGGCGCTGGGGCCCGTCGGCATGGCAACCGGGGCGCTGCGCACACCGATGACGTCATCGGTGCCGGCGCAGCGCTACCGGTCTACCGCCGATTCCAGGGCCCCAGGGAATTTTTAAACTGGCCATAACTCCGGCGCTAGGCCCTCCAGCGCCCCAAATGTGGCGCTAGGCCTACTGAATTTCTAGGCCCTTATGTTCTTAATTTTCCCATCGAGAGTTGAAAATTACACATTTTTTATAAGTGCCCTAAAGTGTATGAAATAAAAGCCTTTGCAAATTAATTGTAAAACTTTATTCACCATACAATACAATAGTAAATAGCCCATTATTCAAATAGATGTTCAAATTCAGGCTTTCGTACCTAATACTAGTTGACAGCCACTTTCAGCAGTGTGAGAAAAGGTAATTAATTTACTTACTTTCAATATCCTTTCAATTCTCCATGTAATATGAAGCAGTGCAGAATGATCTGTATACTTCCCTGCAAATGATTATTTTACTGTGTTAGCCCTGCTTAGCGTCCAACCAGCAGAATGACAATTAGAAGCTGAAACCAGTGCCTAACATGTAAAGAGGGCAAGAACCATTAAACCCAAAATAGAAAGGTGAATGAGAATAGAAAACCTCAACCACTTGACAGCCAAAGAAGGATAAAACTGTAGCTATCCTTAGCCAGAAGAGGTGGGAAGTTCAAACACGCACTAAGTAAATGTAGGCAGGGTGCCGAGTGTATATCAATCTTGGACAGCCAAAAGGGTAACATTTGGAGAAGGGCGAGAAATTCTAGCCAACCCGAAAGAAAGGTTAAATAATTGGAAGCCAAACAACATGAAAGAAATAACATGCTCCAATCTGCCAATAGTGAAATGCTTAACAAGAGATACACAAGGGAGAAACAACCATAACCATAATAATAGGAGTGGAGCAATGAATCTGAAGCCAAACACCAACTGCAAAAGCAAATAAAAATCTGCAAGAATAACAAAGTATGTTTTATAAGGTACATAAAAAAGCCAAGTAACTTCATGGTGCAATAAGGTGTTAAAGAGAACAGCAGTATAAAGTTCTCTTTGGACTATACTTTCTTCAGTAAGTATAGCATTTCCTCACTCATGGTCAGACTTGACTGTATAGTGTGCAATTTTTCCCGACATCATTTTATACAATTCTCAAAATTTTGCCACAGATTTTTCTTTGTATTTCCATAATTAAAAACAGAGCTAGGAAAATATAGAAACAATGGGGGGAATTTTAAACCTCAAAAAACGGGTAGGTTTGGCTTGGGTGGGACGTTAAAATGATCGAAATCGGAATTCCGATCCACACCCACCTCCAATTCGCCCACTTCTGGTTTTAACAGAGGCGGGACAGGGGGCGGGCGGCCAACCCGCTTGCAAGAGGTGGGTTGGCACATTAAATATTATAATGAGGCTGCGTGCCTCATTTTGAATATATATTTTAAATTTAACTCTGGGCAGCCAGGATTCCCTCGGGGGACCCAGCAGCTAAAGGAAGGCGAGGACTGCTGGATCCAGGAGGTAAGTGTCTTTCCATTCACCTGTTGGAATCAGCATCCCAGCCTTGCCAACCCCCGTGATCAGACACCCCCTTCGATCCTTCCAATCTTCCCCCGACCACCCCCCAAGGCCTCTGCTCCATACCCCCCAGCCCATGAGACCTCCGATCTCCGATCCCCTGTAAGATTGCAAAATTTCTACATCTCCCAGAAGGTTATTATTAATAAAAAAAGGGACCCTGCAATGGACATTTTTAAATTAAAGGGTACCCAAGATGGCTTCCGAGCCTCGTGGCAGAAAGCCTGTGGGATTCAAAAGTGGATTCTGCAGAGCAGACAGCTTGGGAGTAATTGAAACTAAGGCTGCAGGCTTTGTATTTTGAAACCAGACAGAACTTTGAATAATGTATCAGACCGAATTGGAGTCAGATCTAAATTCAGTGAGGCCCATAGTTAAAGCCATTAAACAGTCTGCACACATAATCGGAAACAGAGTAAACACAGCCATCGAGGCTGGACAAGCCCATCAAGAACTTTCAGGACAATACAAGTCAATTATCGGACCGGTAGATGCAATTACCGGCCATCTAAAAACAGTTAACATGGATTGCTACCATTATTGAAAACTAGCCCGCCAAAATTAAGACAAAGAACTAACCAGATTTGGCACGAAGATAAGGGTTTTCGAAAAGGTATAACCGAAGGCCCCGGGTAGCAGTCCCAGTCGCACTCTCTTGCTCTTGCCCTCGACCCTGCTCTCGTGGCTCCGGCCTCTTGGGCTGCCGCTCATACTCGTGCTCTGGCCTCGTGGCGGGTTCTCTCTCTCTCCCGGAACAGACTCTCAGCAGCCAGGGACATCATACCAACTGCTGGGAAGGGGAGCGAGGCCCAAGTTCACAGCCATCCAGGATGCCCAGGCCGCAGAAAGGGGCGAGACAAAGTCGAGCAGGTAGCCCAGGACTTGTAGTGTAGTCAGACAGACGAGACAAGACGAAGAAGACGATAATACCTCGATAAGGGCAGAGCAGAGCAGCGAGAACCGTATCGGTGATCTAAACCCCCAAGTGCCTAGTTATAAGCTGATGCCTGAGGGGAGGGAGAAAGTCCCTGAGGATAACAGCAAGCATCTTGAACACAGTGTTAATGCAGGTCTCCACGCCACAACGAATACACAGGAGTTTGGTGCATGGCCAGTAAGGCCTAACCGGTAACGACTGGTGACTGTCCGATAAATATAACGTTATCGCCGACGACCGCCCGAGGGACAAGAAGAGGAGAACCCATCGGGGCGAGATGATGATGATAGCAGAGGAGAAGAAGGTGTATCATGGCAGCAGCTCCAGTACCGCACTTCTGAAGACCACGTGGTGACGGGGTACCTAAGAGGACAAAGAGCGAAACCTCAAAACCTGTTTTCTTTTCCAGCAGTTGACCTTGAACTTGGACTGGTGAGCATAAATTCTGGCCCCTCATAGCTTAACCTAGTTAGGTATAGGGGTGGGATAAGGATAAGGGGATTGTTAAGATTGTTGTTTTCCCTCGATGTGCCGTGTGTTCCCCATTCCCTGTATAAGTGGATTTGCCTATAATATTGTAGTGGTAATTTCTTTTAAGGCTGTATTAAAATGTTCCTGTTCAATAAAATCTTGGTTTTGTTTGCATCCAAACCACCTGTCTACCCGAGTTCTCTATATCGCTGCCTGTACCTAAATCCGGTGTCTAGAACCCAGGGGCGTGGGAGCGATTCGAACCGCTCACAAACAGTCAAGGGCATAACTGACTGGGCGCACGCGCCATACCCGCCACCCCCTACACCCCCCCTGGCCTCCAATCCCGGCCCCCAAACCCCCTCCAACCTCCGATTCCTGGCATCCGACCACCCTTTCGACCCTCTCTCTGGACTCTGATATCTGGCCCCCGACAACCCACTCCGGCCCACCAATCCTGGCCTTCCAAACACCCCCCTCCCATTCCCCGATCCCGGCCTTCTGATCTCCACCGATTTCCAAACCCCCCTCCAATCCCAGCCTTCCGACCCCTTCCTCTGATCCCAGCCTTCCGACCTCCCCACGATCTCTGACCCCCCCCGAGCCCAGGCTCTGATCCCTCCCACCGTCCGCTCTGCTCCCCGGCTGCAGCCTGATGTCGCAGGCCTACCTGCCCGACAGCCAGCCAGCCTTTCAATCTGGCTGGCTGTGAGGGGGAAAACTGAGATTCAAAATGTTAATCAGGCCCCGCCATTAAATTTGGCAAGGCCTGAGGGAAACCCATAGTCCTGGGTCTCCCAACCACAGTCCAGCCCCCCACTGCTCCCCAGCTGCCTCAATAGGAACTGTTAGAATATATAGTTAATAGTAAAAAAAAATCAAAGCAGTTAACTAGCCTGTAATACTTTGGATAACACTAACCCACTCATGGCAACATTTTAGATTATAAGCGAGCCATTTTAGAATTAAGCAAAAAATAAGAATGACATAGAGTTAGTGCTTAAAGCCTTTCCTTCCCTTATCTAACTTGGAGATCATTGATGATCTGGGAGCTTTTACCATGTGAAGTAATACTTCAGCTACAGACCTACAACTATTAAACCTTATACTTCATGGCAATTAAATTAAACAGGGGTAAAAATCATTGGGCTGGATTTTCATTGAGGAGGTGGGTAGGAGGCGGGACTATAACATTCGGGCTTGTAGTCCCGCCTCTATCGAGTTGTGGCCAACCCACGCAATTTTGACTTGATTGACCTTGTTGAGCCCGCCCAGCGGGCTCAGCAGGCCAATTAAGGGCCACCCGGCAACAGGTGACGTCACAGATTGATATTTCATCTGTCAAGACCTTTTGACAGATGAAATATCAGTGTTTCACAGCTGTTTGAAGCTGTCAAACACTGACAATCTGTACTCCAAGTTAATTCCTTCCTCTCAGGATGATTTAGAGATCCCTCCAGAACAGAAAGCTGAATGCTGCAATTTTTGACAGATCGCGGCCATTCTGCTTTCTGTGCCGGTGAGATGAGGGACTCCCGAGACCTGAAGGAAGGAAGGCTGTAAAGGTAAGTAAAACTTCTTTAAACACTTTAAACACACCAAACACACTTACCTCTGCACTCATGCACCCATCACTCACCTGAACACCGGACATCTCGACCCCTCCAAGCCCTTCAGCCCGACGGTCCACCTCGCTAACTTGGCATGGTTTGGAGCCGTCGGGAACCCCACACTTCAAGAATGAAAATAGGGATTAGGCTAAAAACTGCCTGTTAACTATCTGTTAACAGGCAGTTAATTGGCACTAATCCCCTTCCCGCCTCGGGGAGGCGGGTCCCAGTGCGGGTCAGGTACCCGCCTCCTTTGAAACTGGCATGGAGGCGGGTTGGGGGCGGGATGGGTTCGTGCCCCCCGATTTCGGGATTTTAACCCCCCACACGCCTCCTATCCCGCCTCCACGGCCCAATGAAAATCCTGCCCATTGGTTCTGTGTGTGCCAGAAGCATAAACACACAGACCATTTTAATTAGTTCGTTCATTAGCAGCACTGTGGTTACTAGAAGAGCTTTTTTGTTGCACTCCATGCTATTTTATGAAGGACAGGGCAGATGATAACCCAGCTTCAATGAACAGTGAACACTCTGATATGTGGAGAGAAGATAGTACTACAGAAATCATGTGGCGTTGGTCATGACTGAGCTATGCCTCCTACTGTATAAACATGGCACTTTCATGTAGGTAGTGCACTGGAACTTTCAGTTAAAATAGGCTAAAATACGTCGTTAATTAGCATATTCTTTACTTTATTGTAAACCATCAAATAAAAACAACAAAATTGCACTAACATGTCAACGATTTGATTAATATATTCTATAAATGAGTTGTTTTCATTTCTCCCTCCAGGTTCGAACAGTTAAGCAACATGAGGAATTCTGAGAAACCTAACCTACAGGGAGAAGGTACAATATATTTATAAACATATTATAAATTGTCTTCAGGTACAAAGAATATCATATTATAAATTATCTTCTGAACGCCTGAGGATGATTTATATATTTGTGAAAAATTACAAACGAAGTAGCTTCCTTGTGTGTTTTTAACTTCTACTCTTTAACCCCACTGTCCCCTGTACTGAATGTGGAAAAGAAACTTGAGCTTATCCAAAACTCTGCTGTCTGTATACTAACTCGCACCAAGTCCCGTTCACCCATCACCCCTGTGCTTGCTGACCTACATTGGCTGCCGGTTGGGCAACACCTCGATTTTAACATTCATATCCTTGTTTTCAGATCACTCCATGGCCACATCCCTCCTTATCTATGTAACCTCCTCCAACCCTACAACACTCCAAGATCTTTATGCTACTTCAATTCTGGCCTCTTGCACAACTTCAATTTTAATCACTCCACCGTTAGCAGCCTTGCCTTCAACTGCCTAGGCCCTATGCTCTGGAATTCCCTCCCTAAACCTCTCCGTCTGTCTACCTCTCCCTCCTCCTTTAGGACACTCCTTAAAACGTACTTCTTTGGTCACCTGACCTAATATCTCCTTATGTGGCTCGGTGTCAAATTTTGTTTGATAACGCTCCTGTGAAGCGCCTTGGGACGTTTTGCTATGTTTAAAGGTGCTATATGAATGAAAGTTGTTGTTGTTGATTTGAAATCACTCAGATCTGTTCAGAAACTGTCATTTAACTGCCTGTGGCAACAAGCCATTCTATTGTGTGCTAACTGCCTGTGGCAACAAGCCTTTCTATTGTGTGCTAACTGCCTGTGGCAACAAGCCATTCTATTGTGTGCTAACTGCCTGTGGCAACAAGCCATTCTATTGTGTGCTAACTGCCTGTGGCAACAAGCCATTCTATTGTGTGCTAACTGCCTGTGGCAACAAGCCATTCTATTGTGTGCTAACTGCCTGTGGCAACAATCCATTCTATTGTGTGCTAACTGCCTGTGGCAACAAGCCATTCTATTGTGTGCTAACTGCCTGTGGCAACAAGCCATTCTATTGTGTGCTAACTGCCTGTGGCAACAAGCCATTCTATTGTGTGCTAACTGCCTGTGGCAACAAGCCATTCTATTGTGTGCTAACTGCCTGTGGCAACAAGCCATTCTATTGTGTGCTAACTGCCTGTGGCAACAAGCCATTCTATTGTGTGCTAACTGCCTGTGGCAACAAGCCATTCTATTGTGTGCTAACTGCCTGTGGCAACAAGCCATTCTATTGTGTGCTAAGGTTTGACATTTTTATGGTGTTTCACTGGATGTAGCAGCACTCCAAACCACTTGATGCTTTCAGGTAACTGGCTGAATAAATAAGACAAAATGCAGTATATTATTATTAATACATATGTATATGCATATATATATATAGAATATATATACATACATACCTAGGATACCAGTTTCTATACTATATATAGATGGCAGCATCTTTTGTTTGACATTCAGAATTATACCCGCATTAATTAAAATCTAATGGCACAGTTCTGAGAAATGCAAGTTTTAATTAGAGTAGCATGAGATAGAATGGCCAGCACAGTTTCAGCTTGAATTTACATCAGGAAAAAATCCCCAGGCGAGAACTGCCAATTGTACAGTCTAGCTGCTGAGGCCCAATTCAATTCACTGTGTCGCAGCTGCACCCATGTAACAAGGCTGAAGCCAAAACATTCTGTGTGAAGTTGCTTGAGTTCCCTCTCCCCCTTTGAATTAAGAAGCGAACTGAGTTGCAACATGACAATTATACTGCGACAATTAAGAATCTGTGTAGGTTCATCTGACATAGGGTAT
This sequence comes from Somniosus microcephalus, assembly GCF_052327205.1. Lineage (NCBI taxonomy): Eukaryota > Metazoa > Chordata > Chondrichthyes > Squaliformes > Somniosidae > Somniosus > Somniosus microcephalus. The sequence goes on from NC_140996.1 coordinate 36,695,971, forward strand.
GCTTCACAAATATAGGCCCTTCAGTGTACCAGGAGCATATATTGGGAATTCATAGATGGAATGGCCTGGTGAGTAAACTGAGCTCTGCCTGAATCCTTGATGTGCACTCTTGGAGCACAAAGCCGTGCATTGGGTGCGCCACTCCACTCTCACTCTGACCTCTCCATCCTCGGCCTCTTACACTGTGTGATGAAATATTCCATTCATCACTGCCTGTGACTGTGGTTGGTTTCAGGTTTCAGTTCCCTTACCTCAGTTCCGTCTCCTCACCATTGTATTGTAATGTATTGTGTGTAGGGCTCCGCCCATACCTGGCCCCTATGTAAGCAAGCTCAGTCTGGCCTCATATCCAGTACTGCAGACCTCCAGATGGAAGATACCTCTCTCCACTGCGTGTTACCTTCTAAGTTAATAAAAGCCTTGTTTTGTTTCGCTAACATCGAGTCTCGGAATTATTGAGGCACATCACACTGTTCCATGAAGCTCAACGTAAGCTCGAGGAACAGCACCTCATCTTACGATTAGGCACTGTGCAGCCTTCTGGACTCAACATCGAGTTCAACAATTTCAGACCATAATCTCTGCCCCATCATTTTTTTTTCTCTCTCACATGGCAGCTGTTGATCATTCTGCCATCGCCATTTACACTTCATCTAGACTCATCTTTTGTTTCTTAACTTGTCCCATTACCATCTCCTTTTGCCTCGCACCATCGTCCCTTTTGTCTCTTAATCTCTCCTGCCTTCCATCCTATCGCAGACCTTCCCTTTTGTTCTTTCCTCCCCTCCCTCCTCTCTGTGCCCCTACACTTGCTTAAAAACCTGTTACATCTCCAACTTTTTCCAGTTCTGATGAAGGGTCATCAACCTGAAACGTGAAGTCTGTTTCTCTCTCCACAGGTGCTGCCTTCACCAGCATTTTCTGGTTTTATTTCATATTTCCAGCATCTGCAGTATTTTGCTTTTGTAATATCAATCAATAAGTTGGTCTCTGATCTTGGCAAAACTTTGGGCACCTTATCTTCAAAGCTGAAGACTCTAGCTTATGGAGAGAGAAGCAGAGAACATAACTTATTTTCATCAGTGTAAAATCATTGAAATAAGACATGAGCCACATTTTCAAAATGCTGAAAGGATAATGAAAAAAAAAACAAGCAGCTTATTTAGTTCGGAGTCACACAACACCAGGTTATAGTCCAACAGCTTTATTTGAAATCACAAGCTTTCGGAGCGCTGCTCCTTCTTCAGGTGAAGTGGAGAAATGCATAAAGACACAGCTTATATAGTCAGAGAATCATGTCAGATGTTTACAGGTAACCTATCCAACTGCCATTTGTCACACCTCGGCAGAGAGATAATCACAGCAGTCAAAGGTGTGAATGGTGTCCAAACAGGTCAGTCAGGGAAACATTACATCAAAGAACAATGAGGTGGGGTCACAAGGGGTCAAATATTGCAGATGCTGGGGTCTGTATGAAAAACAAAAAAACAGACAAAAAACATTTTTTTTTGGCTGGAAATCACAGCAGGTCCGGCCGCATCTGTGTAGAGAGAACAAGCCAATGTCGACTCGAGTCTGGATGACCCTGCATCAGGTGGGGTTACATGTAGCGTGACATTCGGAGGGTCGCTGCCCTAAGCTTGACATGGATGCTCAAGCTGTCAGGAGATGCATCAATGCCAGATTCATCAGCCGCACTCACAAGACAGTCCAGAATGTCACCCGAGCACAACGCAACGCCATCCACGCTCTCAAGACCAACCGCAACATCGTCATCAAACCAGCAGACAAAGGAGGTGCCATCGTCATACAGAACAGAACGGACTATTGCAAAGAAGTATACCGACAACTGGACAACCAGGAACACTACAGACAGTTACCCGCAGATCCGACCAAAGAACACACCCGCCAACTCAACAGACTGATCAAAACCTTCGATCCAGACCTTCAAAGCATCCTACATGCTCTCATCCCACGTACTCCCCGCGTGGGTGACTTCTACTGCCTCCCAAAGATACACAAAGCCAACACACCTGGACGTCCTATCGCATCAGGCAACGGAACCCTGTGTGAGAACCTCTCTGGATATGTCGAGGGCATCCTGAAACCCATTGTACAGGGAACACCCAGCTTCTGTCGCGACACTACAGACTTCTTACAGAAGCTCAGCACCCACGGACCAGTTGAACCAGGAACACTCCTCGCCACGATGGACGTCTCGGCACTCTACACCAGTATCCCCCACGATGACGGCATCGCTGCGACAGCCTCAGTACTCAACACCAACAACAGCCAATCTCCAGACGCCATCCTACAACTCATCCGCTTCATCCTTGACCACAATGTCTTCACCTTCGACAACCAGTTCTTTACCCAAACACACGGAACAGCCATGGGGACCAAATTCGCACCCCAATACGCAAACATCTTCATGCACAAGTTCGAGCAAGACTTCTTCGCTGCACAGGATCTCCAATCAACGCTATACACCAGATACATCGACGACATTTTCTTCCTATGGACCCACGGCGAAGAATCACTGAAAAGACTACACGATAACATCAACAAGTTCCATCCCACCATCAAACTCACCATGGACTACTCCTCAGAATCAGTCTCATTCCTGGACACACGAATCTCCATCAAAGACGGACACCTCAGCACTTCACTCTACCGCAAGCCCACGGACAACCTCACGATGCTTCACTTCTCCAGCTTCCACCCTAACCACGCTAAAGAAGCCATCCCCTATGGACAAGCCCTGCGAATACACAGGATCTGCTCAGACGAGGAGGAACGCGATGGACACCTACAGACACTGAAAGACGCCCTTGTAAGAACGGGATATGACGCTCGACTCGTCGATCGACAGTTCTGACGGGCCACAGCGAAAAATCGCATAGACCTCCTCAGAAGACAAACACAGGACACAACCAACAGAGTACCCTTCGTCGTCCAGTACTTCCCCGGAGCGGAGAAACTATGCCATGTTCTTCGCAGCCTTCAACATGTCATCGATGACGACGAACACCTCGCTAAGGCCATCCCCACGCCTCCACTACTCGCTTTCAAACAGCCACCTAACCTCAAACAGACCATCGTTCGCAGCAAATTACCCAGCTTCCAGGAGAACAGCGACCACGACACCACACAACCCTGCCACAGCAACCTCTGCAAGACATGCCAGATCATCAACACAGATACCATCATCACACGTGAGGACACCACCCACCAGGTACATGGTACATACTCATGTGACTCGGCCAACGTTGTCTACCTCATACGTTGCAGGAAAGGATGCCCCGGAGCATGGTACATCGGCGAGACCATGCAGACACTGCGACAACGGATGAACGGACACCGCGCAACAATCACCAGGCAGGAGTGTTCCCTCCCAGTCGGGGAACACTTCAGCAGTCAAGGACATTCAGCCTCCGATCTTCGGGTAAGCATTCTCCAAGGTGGCCTTCGAGACACACGACAACGCAAAATCGTCGAGCAGAAACTGATAGCCAAGTTCCGCACCCATGAGGACGGCCTTAACCGAGATCTTGGGTTCATGTCACGCTACATGTAACCCCACCTGATGCAGGGTCATCCAGACTCGAGTCGACATTGGCTTGTTCTCTCTGCACAGATGCGGCCGGACCTGCTGTGATTTCCAGCCAAAAAAAAATGTTTTTTGTCTGTTTTTTTGTTTTTCATACAGACCCCAGCATCTGCAATATTTGACCCCTTGTGACCCCACCTCATTGTTCTTTGATGTAATGTTTCCCTGACTGACCTGTTTGGACACCATTCACACCTTTGACTGCTGTGATTATCTCTCTGCCGAGGTGTGACAAATGGCAGTTGGATAGGTTACCTGTAAACATCTGACATGATTCTCTGACTATATAAGCTGTGTCTTTATGCATTTCTCCACTTCACCTGAAGAAGGAGCAGCGCTCCGAAAGCTTGTGATTTCAAATAAAGCTGTTGGACTATAACCTGGTGTTGTGTGATTTCTTACATTTGTCCACCCCAGTCCAACTCCGGCATCTCCACACCTTAGTTCGGAGTGTGAGTGCAGGGTCAGAGATTCGGAGTGTAAAGTTAAAAGGCCTCAAGCCAGATTTGAGAATTAAAGTTTCTTCCCTCCGCCCATGAAGTAGTAGATATGTGGAATAGACTTTAAGCTAAAGAAGTTAATGCTGTGTTGATTAACACCTTTTAAAAATAGTTGGATAAATATTTACTTAGAAATGGGACTGGAGTTCTAAGATTAAGTACAAATCGAGGTGATTAAACACTGCATGGAGCTGAGCTACTGGGACCATGGAAATGTCATAGCAAATAAGACCACCATTCCAAGATGCATAAAGTTGGATGCATGATTAGATAAATATTCTGGGAGTTTTGCTTGATTGACCTTTGGAGTAGGGCAGAGACAATGGGGGAAATTTTCGGCCACATATAATAGAACTCGCTCGATTTTCAACCTATTTATTTCAGGATTTACGCGGACTGAGTATAGCCTGAAGTAGTATGGCCTAGAAATTCAGTTGCGTGTGCCAGCCGTTAGTGCCTTAGGAGGAGTAGATCTCGAGCGCTAGGCACTTAGCGGCCGGGCGCAGGGCGAACTGCGCCTATGCCCAACTTCAGTAGACATTTAGCGCCGGCGCAAAGTGTTTGCGCGCGCTCAGCTGCGCGCGCAGCTTATGACGTCATTTCGTCGTGCAACGCCCTTTGTGTGCCCCAAACCGGAACTTCAGTCGCGCCTGCCCAATGTGGGCGTGGCGGTGCTAAGAACTGTGAAGTGGAACGCAGCAGAGGCCCTGCAGGCCTCGGGGAGCGCTAATTAAAGGGCACTTACACTGAACTATAAAGGCCAGCCATTTTGCTGCAATGACTTTTGTGCAACGGATTTCTGGACAGAGACCAAGGAAGAGACCTTACTGATTTGGCCCAACATAGGAGAGGTATTTTTGGCTTCTGGCCAGAGCTTGGAATTTGCCTCATTGTGATTTCATTGTTTGCAAGTATATTATGGGGGCTGCATGGGGTTCCAACCTTCAGTTCCAGCATTATGTGCGAAGGGCTCGCAGACGCTGTGTGAGAGGGGCAGCCATGCCTAGACGCAGAGGGGGCATCAGGCATCGGCAACGTAGGCCTTACCCACTCAGGGAATACCGCCAGCAGGTGTCCTATCTCACCATGACTGCCACGCAGTGTGTTAAGAGGCTGCGCTTCAGAAGGGAGGTGGTTGCAGAGATCTGCCAGCTGCTTCACAGAGATCTGCGTCCACAGCTGATGTGCAGGACGTCTCTGTCGGTGGAAGTGAAGGTCACGGTGGCTCTAAACTTTTATGTAAGCGGCTCCTTCCAAGCCGCTGCTGGGGACATAGCTAACATATCTGTAAAGTCTGTGGGTATATGGTGAATTAATACACAGACTACAAGAGTAACTTTAACAGGACTTTACTATTCGAAGGTCAGGGCGAATCTGCCCAATAAATCCTTACACAGCACTTATATACCGGTGTGGTCACCACCGGTATTACAGTATACAGTAGCCAAGATAAAGTAGTGCAACCCTTAAAATAGTTCTCTTAAAGGTGGAACGTTACATACACTACAATCCTCCCTTTTTAGGTTAACAATATATACATATTCCCATTAATATAACATCTTAACATATATACAACTTTATGTGAAACAGTTCACAGATTCAGTCTCTCTGGAGGCTTCCGGACTCTGTCCGGATAACGCCTCGGTGGTGTAGTCGTTTTCGGTGGTGTAGTAGGTTCTTCTGGCAAGGTCGATTCGGCTTGAAGGACCGTTTCAGGTTCATCGGATTCCAGTATTACCGTATCGGAGGTAGATGCTCTGGGTATCTCTGCTTCAACATTAGACGTATAGAGTTGTGGAGTAGGTTGGGCCTTTGTGGATGATTCTATGATCTGGTCAACATGGCGCCTTATTATGCTTTCACCAATGTCCATGGTATACATCAACGGTCCTAGCATTTTTCCAATAGTTCCCGGCTGCCATTTCTCGGTACGGTAGTCCCGGGCCAAAACTTGTTGACCTATCTGAAAGGACCTAGTTGGCCTTTCATTCATGCCTTGAAATTGCCGGTTCTCTACGTCCCTTCTGATGTTTGGCTTAATCAAATCCAGCCGGCATCTTATTCTTCTATTGAAAAACATCATGGCGGGAGTTTGGTTTGTGACCGCATGTGTTGCATTCCTGTACGCCAACAAGAAGTTATCTACCTTATGTTGTAGATTTATGTCTTCATTACCCATGGCCTTTATGGCCTTCTTGAAGGTCTGGACAAACCTTTCAGCTAATCCATTGGTGGCGGGATGGTATGGGGCGGACGTATAGTGCTTAACCCCATTGCTTTTTAAGAACTTCCTGAATTCTTCGGACACAAATTGCGGTCCATTATCAGAACAGATCTGTTCCGGCAGCCCATTCCTGGCAAATATGGTCCTTAATGCTGTGATGGTTTTTTCCGTGGTGGTGGAGGACATTTTTATTACCTCCGGCCACTTGGAGTGTGCATCCACCGCGATTAAAAACATTGAGTCCATAAATGGACCAGCAAAGTCGATATGTACCCTTTGCCATGGAGATGAGGGCCACTCCCATGGATGCAGAGGAGCTTGTGGTGGCGCGTTTTGGACCTTCTGGCATCCTAGACAGCTCTTGCTTATTCCTTCGATGTCTCCATCAATACCTGGCCACCACACAAACGCTCTGGCTAGGTTCTTCATTTTCACTCCTCCCAGATGCCCCTCGTGAAGCTCCTTTAGTACTTTCTGCTGGAGTTTGGGTGGAAGCACCACTCTAGATCCACACATCAAGGTTCCTCGGCACACTGACAGCTGTTCTCTTCTGTGCGAAAATGCTGGCAGCATTGGTTCGCCATGTACTGGCCATCCCTCCACCGTTAAATCGTAGACTCGTGAGAGAGTCGGGTCATTTCTTGTTCCCTTTTCTCGGCAGGGCAACCGGCGCTGGGGACAACCTGTTGACGGCGAATAGTTCCAGCCGCTGGCTGAATCTCCTCGGTCTCCCTCGCTCGGCTCTGTCTCTCCCGCTCGCTCGGGCTCTGTCTCTCCCTCAGCTGCTTCCAATCGCGCCTCCCAGCCCTCTCGCAGTCCGGTCCTTTCCTCCCCCGGCTGCGGCTGAGTTCTCCGCGGTTTCTTATTTTTATTTCTTCCCGCGCCTTACGATCCCGGTCGCAGCGCCTGGCGGCCTCGGTAGCTGCCCGGCCTTTCGCCGGTCGCGGTCGAGCTGTCTCACGACGCTGTTGTGTCGCCCAGCCCGCTTGTAGCCCGGTCTCTCACACCGGCTGCGTTCCCGCTGGTAGCCCGGTCTCTCACACCGGCTGCGTTCCCGCTTGCACCACGGCTTCCGTGCCCCACGCTGCCCCAGTCTCAGCACCTCTGGGTCCGACTTCTGTCCGGCTCCTTTCCCCCCGACCGTGGTCGAGTTCACCGCCCTTCCTCCGTTCTTTTTTTTTTTATTTTCCCCCTACTCACAGTCAACGTGGCCGACTTGCTTCTCGTGGCTGATCGGCTCACTCACCACCATGGCAGAAGGGACGATCACTGCCTGTTGCTGATGGAAGGCTTCGTGTCTGAATTCTTCCTTCTTCCTTGCTCTGCAGACTCGAGTCTTCTCTCAGCAGAATGACGAGGGCGGGTGCCTCCTCTCGACGCTCGTTAACTGCTTCGGATGTATCGCTGCCGCAGGGTAAGATCAAACTCGTCGCCACTGTAAAGTCTGTGGGTATATGGTGAATTAATACACAGACTACAAGAGTAACTTTAACAGGACTATACTATTCGAAGGTCAGGGCGAATCTGCCCAATAAATCCTTACACAGCACTTATATATCGGTGTGGTCACCACCGGCATTACAGTATACAGTAGCCAAGATAAAGTAGTGCAACCCTTAAAATAGTTCTCTTAAAGGTGGAACGTTACATACACTACAATATCCCAGTTCGCCGTGCATCGCTGCATCCAGCAGGTCACCGATGCCCTTTTCACAAGGAGACACCAATTCATCTCCTTCCCCATGACCCTGGAGAGGCAGGAGCAGCGTGCAGTCGGATTTGCGAGGGTCGCGGACTTCCCAATGGTGCAGGGCGCCATTGACTGCACGCATGTGGCTTTGCGGGCACCTATCGACAATGCTGAGGATTACCGCAACCGGAAGGGCTACCATTCCCTCAATGTACAGCTGGTGTGTGACAACAGGCAGTGCATCCTTGCTGTCAATGCCCGCTTTCCAGGCAGCAGCCACGATGCATTTATCCTGCGACAGACTACTGTGGCTGACATGTTCCAGGCACAGCCTCCCCCAAGAGGATGGCTTATCGGGGACAAAGGCTATCCTTTGTGTACATGGCTCATGACCCCGCTCCGCGCGCCCAGGACCCCTGCTGAGGAGGCATACAACGAAAGCCATCAAGCCACAAGGAACATCATAGAGCAAACGATTGGCGTCCTCAAGCAACGGTTCCGCTGCCTGGATCGCTCCGGCGGATCTCTGCAGTATTCGCCGGATAGAGTCTCCCAGTTCATCGTCGTTTGCTGCATGCTGCACAACCTGGCTATCCGCAGGACCCAGGCACTGCCACCTCACGTTGGACCACCACCTCAGGAGGACGAGCAGGAGGACCATGAGGAGGAGGAGGAGGAGGAGTACCAGCCCAGGAGGGAGCCACAAAGTCCAAGGGCCGTCCGTCGGCGGCTTATTGAACAACACTTCTAGGCCCCCTGTCAGGGAATGGCTTGTGGCAATGAAGGGACATGAATGCAGCCGCTCCGCAAGCCCTCAGCCGGTTAACGCAACAACCACTTCAAACATCAAACATGGACAAGCTGAATAAAGAAAAAGCTTTATTGAACAAACTCAGGGCCCTTCCCACATGAAACCCAGAAACAGACAACACCCCCAAAAAACAGTCAAACACATGACTCACTCCCACAACCTGGGGAGGAATAACAAAACTTTTCCATCCAAATGGCCTTCATCCTCGGCCTTACCAAAACAACACCCCCCATAGACAACACAACCACCCCCATATAAAAAAACATTTGGCAACACACTCTACTTTGTGTGCCGAGAGGGCGAGTCCTTGTCCAGCCTTTTCCGACCCCTGGCCGACCTGCTGCTCCGCCTCAACCTGGGCCCTGTGGGTGCTGCAAGGCTGGGGGAAGGCTCCTGAGGGTCACATTGCGTGATGGCAGATGCCCTTGGGGGTCGGCCTAGACGAGCTCTGGCCCTCGAGGGGTCGGCTGCTGACTGCTGCAGCTGTGGCTGGGCAGCATCAGTCTCTCCAGCAGCTCATGGCAGCTTCGCTGGGGGAGTGGCAGTGGCGGCTGCAGCAATGGGGGCAAGCTGGCTGATGCCAGGCGCTCGCTGCTCGCCTGAGACACTGGCACTCGGCCGGGCTGGCACTGCAGCAAGCGCAGCAATCTGCTGAAGGCCAGACCGCTGTGCTGCTGCAGCGCGGCGGGTGCCCTGGCGATGCCTGCCTGACACAGCGAGTGTGGCAGCAGTGAGTGCCCGTACTGCACTGGTCTGTGCCTGCATCAGACCAGCCAGTGACTGCACGGCACCACTGATCAACTGGCCACTCACTGCCTGTGCTGCCCTGAAGTCGTCCTGACTCACGTCCTGTGCTCCCCTGAATTCGGCCCGACTCGCGTCCTGTGCTGCCCTCAATTCGGCCCGACTCGCGTCCTGTGCTGCCCCGAATTGTTCGAGACCCCTGGCCTGTGCTGCCCCGAGTTGTTCGAAACCCCTGGCCTGTGAGGCCCCGAAATCGGACACACTATGAGCCAGGGACTCGATGGCCTCAGGCAACCGTGTCACAACCCCCATGAACTCGGTGTGCCGGCGATCCGAGTCCGCGGACATTTGATCGAGGAGGCGCACCTCCTGGGCGAGGACCGTCTCCGGACTGGAGGCCGGACTCTCCCTCTGGGGAGAAGGCCGCCGAGCTGGCCGACCCTTCCCGCGTGGCTGGACGCCACTAGGCCCAGCAACTACACTCCCCTGCAACACTTCCCCCCTCTGGGGAGAAGGCTGCCGAGCTGCCCGACCCTTCCCGCGTGGCTCGACGCCACTGGGCACAGGAGCTACACCCCCCTGCAACACTTCCCCCTGGCTCTCCTCCAGGGAAGACGTGTCCCCTCCATTGCCATCCCCTGGCGCGGATGAGGGTTCCCCCGATGGGCCGCCTTCCTCTTGCTCCTCCTCTTCCGAGGGACTGTCACTGGCAGCTTCAGGGACCTCCTCCTCACCAGCAGAAAGCAGGAAGGCACAAGAGTAGCTTTAGAGTGAGGACAGGGCGTCAGCGAGGGAGGCATGAGTGGTGGCATTCAGCGCATTGGTCGGGCAGTGGCAAAGGATGTAGATCTGAAGCGCAAGGGGAACGAGAGAGGTCCAAAAGGTCATGTCCTTACCATTGGGGCCCAGCACAGGGTCGGCATCTCCACATGCAACGGGGCCAATCAGCCGGCCACCCATGAGTCGACCCACGCGCTCCTCCAGGTCACTGAGCTGCTGGAAGTGGGGACGGCCTCCCCCGGTGACAGTCCGGCTCCTCAGATTCTGGGCCAGCTTGGCCTGCAAGAGAAAGGACGGCCTCTAAGTACAGTGTGGTGCCCTGTTGTTGTGTGCACTGCCTCCCATGGTCGAATAGCTTGGCCAGTGTGGTGCCCTGTTGCTGTATGCACTGCCTCCCATGGTCGAATAGCTTGGCCAGTGTGGTGCCCTGTTGCTGTATGCACTGCCTCCCATGGTCGAATAGCTTGGCCAGTGTGGTGCCCTGTTGCTGTATGCACTGCCTCACATGGTCGAATAGCTTGGCCAGTGTGGTGCCCTGTTGCTGTATGCACTGCCTCCCATGGTCGAATAGCTTGGCCAGTGTGTAATGTGCAGAAAGTGCAATTGATGTTCATGCCAGTGCCATAGCTGCTGGATGAGGGCTGGCCATTAGGGCTTTGAGGTCCCTTTGCCCATAATGTGAGGTGCACATGCAAGGATGAGGAGGACACTGGAAAGGGTACTCACCCTGACAATCCGAGTGAGGTCGTTAAACTTTTTCCGGCATTGGACACCAGTCCTGGGGACATCGCAGGTGGCTGTGACCCTCTGGGCGATATCCCGCCAGGCTCTCCTGTACACCCTGGTGGCAGGCTTCTTGCCACTGTCCGGGAACAAGATATGGCGTCTCCTCTCCAAAGCCCTAACCAGCACCTTTAAATCATGGGCAGAGAAGCGCTGCGCTCGCTCACGGGCCCTCTGCATCCTTCCTGGCGCTATTTCTCTCCAGCAGCAGTGTTTAGGCCTAGCTGGAGGGCTGCAGTATCCAGGGCGTGGCAGCAGACCAAGTCGACCCTTCCCCCTTTAAGAGCTGGCCGGCGCCAGGGTGTCTGCTGTCAATCAAGAAATGACCGCACCTGCGCTGCGCCCGGCCTCGGCGGTATCAGTCTGCACCGCCGGCTTAGCACCTAAAGATAGCCGTGCATCGCCAGTTTTAGCGCTCGAGCAAACTCCTTGGCCAAAGCTACTGAATATCGGCGAAGTGGCCTCCACTTTGCGCCGGGCGCAAACTTTAGCGGCCACCCGACTTTACCGCCCCAAAAGTGGCTATACTGAATTTCTAGGCCTATGGGTTTTACCTCTTCTGTGAAAAGAACAAGCTTTTGTGGTCCAAATGGTCTTTTTTTATGTCGTGGCAGTAATAAATGGTTTACGCATTCTAAATTGAAGACTTTACTTATGCTGTCATTCTATGTCAACCTGGTTCCATCAGATAAATGTTGTATTGATCAGGAGAACAATTTATTATATATGTGTCCTGCAAGATTAATAGTAAAGTAAAACTTTTTTTTTTATCGGTTATATGTGTTTCTTGAAGTCCTGGCAGCAATAGACCACTTTAGCAATGGGCAAATTAAACATGGTTCAGAATTTTGCTTTGGATAGAATATGTAAAATTAAGATTTTCCCTGTCTGCGACTGCCAACATTAAAAAGCATGACAGAAGTTCCACCAATTGTATGTGTGTGTAACAGTGAATCAAAAGAGAATGTTGTGTGAGCATGTGTGTCTTTGATATCTTCAGCATTGCGAAAATGATAAGTTTGGCAGGATTTGTATGCAGCCCTGCATCTGTGTGTGGTGTAGTTATGATTATTTTTAATGAGCCAAATCCAAACTATCTTGGCAATGGTTTGCATTAGTTTAACTCCTGAAATTGAGGCGAGTTTGTGGATTGGTATTGACCTAAATGCTGCTTTGTAGACGACATGAATATACCTCTTCAAGCACATTCAGAGAATAAAGAATAAAGGAAAGGCTTTCACTCATTGAATATGTCAGTGGTTTGTGATTCATTACTGCACAATTCTCAGTGAGGTGGCTCAGTTTGTTCTCGGGGCTCCTCCTACATTTTAGTTAATTCTGGCCAAGCTGACAAGGTGAACAGAAACCAGTCTATAGGAGGCTGTATATGATGGGTGCATTTGGTCTGACTTCTTTTTTATATTCTGGTCTTGTCTTTCATGTATTGTACACGCACTCCCCTTTTTCAGGAGACAGTGGGTTGCGTCCAATAACTGATGTCTCATTGTAAAGCACCTTGACCCCTGCGCAAGGCAGATACAATACGACGTGTTGCACCACCAAATGTATCAAAAAGAGAGCTCTGAGACCCTTGATAGTGCAGTTTAGACACATCTAATGATGTGCTGTAGTACATCTGCAGCATTTTCCTGACATATTGTTTTTATACAATATATCCCTTTAGCTCTCTGCCTCTGATGGAATTGAGCCAGATTTTCAGGTAGGATGAGATCAGAATCCAAATTATAATTCTGGCTTACAGATCCTCAGCGAGACAGAATATCAGGGAGCAATAAATATGAGCTGCATTAATTTAACCCGTATTTCTGTTGTGTGGGCACTTCTGTGAAATTATATTTAGCATGCATATACAACTCTCTCCATTCAGTGGCACTAATCTTTTGTTATAATCATTTATCTGTTCACCTCTTCTAGGCTGAATGTTGAGACCTGGTGGAAACGGAATGGTAGCACCCTGAAAATAGTGTGGAAGAATTGACCGCCCCATTCCCGTCGTCGCTATGGCTGTCTCCATTTTGCCAGGGTCCTCCGAATAGGCGGCTTAGGTGGTCACCTGAAGAGGACACATAGCTGATTTTGATATTGAAATCAGGGTCCTATGTGGTCAATAGGACCCCAATAGTATTTTAGGACTGAACTGGGTGAAGCGCGTGCCGTGCAGACTCTGCCGAGTATCATCTGGGCTGAAGAAGAGGCAACAGGCAAGCTTCACTTTATTTTTGTGGGGTCAGGAGGAGCAGGAGTGCTAACCCAGGGTACACAAAACCAGTCTAAGCCGCTGGCAGTCTAGCATCCCCACCCCCCTCCCGTGTTTGGAGCCCCACAGACTTATCGTCTTGCGTCCTGGAGGCCAGCTGGGCCACCATATATTAAATGACCCAAGTATTTTGTTCTGGCTAATGTTGGTTGAGAGTGGAATGTTGTTCCTGTCAGAAAGACTCATTAATTGAATCAGCCACTAGATCTCAGAGGCAATGCAAGAGGTCAGTGAAGCTGTAAAAATCAAAAAAAGACTTCATTCTGAATTCCGGTCACACAGAAAATTGATTCTTTTGTGTAAATTTTCTAGCTACTGCTTTACTTTTAACATTGCCTCTTACTTCCATCTGATATCAGGTCAAGCAATATTTTACTGCAGTTTGTGAAAGGGAAAACCAGGTGCGTAGCATCGCAGAACTATTGCTCCATCCTATCTTGGATCCTTTTTACAAAAGCACACATCCAAGCTCATCACAAAATGAAAATGTTGTTGCGCACTCTAGGGCAAATGTCAGTTTGAGTGGTACTAGACCTAAAATATACTGTATTTGTGCTACAGCAGAGAATGGAATATTTTGCCTACTGAGTCATTGTGGCCTGAAATGTCTGAATATAGCTGGCAGAACAGGATTGTTGAGCTTTGTTCAGTGTTCACACATTTTGTCAAATGCTTCTAGTAAACAGTGTATTAGCAAATCTACGGCTCCTTGGCTCTTTCTTACTCAAGTGTTATCCATCCAAATAGTTTAAGTGCCATTGATTCCAAGCTGTGCAGTAAGAACAAAAATATATTGATCGGATGTAATATAAAACACTTGATCTATCTTCATTCTATAAGCCAGTGAAACAACCAATCCACGGAGAGAATGGAGGATACATTAAGGGAATATCAAATGCATTCATCTTTAGCAGGATAAATTTGCAATTAATGACTGAATAACCAAACACATGCTGGATAATCAAATAAGTACATTGAGAAGGAAACCAAGATGTCACAGCTTATAAGGACTATATTGGTGAATCTAAGTTGATTTAATTTTTACACTTATGTAGCAAAATTCATTACTGGAATGCTCAAGACATCATAGAAAGCACCTCTGTGCAAATACTCGGAGTGTAATTCAACTAATAACGTATTTAATAAAAACCATAAATGCGCTCAAGAACAAAGAATGTATAATGTATCTATCAAATTGACCAGGGACACACAGATGGTTCCCTAAGGAATAGAGCATGTAGAATAGCAGTGACCTTTAGAGACTAACAAGGGGGAAAGTCAGTTGGAAGTGTACAGATGTGGACATTGGGCTGGGGTCAGGATTAGGTTCAGATGTGATGCAGCACACAGGTAAAATACCTGGGCTCAAACATGAATAATGACCACGTGTGAAGTGCCAAAAGGTAGCTGCTGCCTAAATTTCACTATGTGAGTGTAAAATTAAATCAACCAAGATTCATCAATATAGTCCTTATAAGCTGTGACATCTTGGTTTCCTTCCCATTTAGGCCCTGGTGTTCCTTCCACTGGCAGATGTGTCAGGCTCAATAGGACCTGATGTTTCTCTGCAAGCAAAAATACAAGTTTCCTATGTGGCCCTGGATGGAAATAAATAATTTTTATTTTAAGAAATTAAGTAAAGGGCACAAACCCGTCGGGCAGAGCACCACCAAGGTTGTTGGGAATAGAAATCAAGATGACATAAATCAAAAGGTTGAGGTAAGACAATGACCTGCCTGAGTTTTAAACATTTGCAGATGTAGAGGGGAAACTAGGCTGCATGGGACCGGCAGAGAGGTGTGCGGCTGTGCACCTTATAGGGAATGTTGGTCATGATGCCGTCATTCTGCTGCATTCCACTGTCCCATCTGCATTTGAGCCACCACGACAAGCGAGGGGGTGGCTACTAGGCGACAAGGGCTATCTATTAACAACATGGCTCATGACTCCAGTGCATAACCCACGCATACGTGGACAGCATTCATACAATGAAAGCCATGCTGCCACATGAAGCATCATCGAGCACGTCATTGGCATGCTGAAGCAATGCTTCCGCTGCCTGGACTGCGCTGGAGTGGCCCTGCAGTACTCGGTAGAGCAGGTGTCGAGATTCGTGGTTGTCTGCTGCATGCTGCACAACCTCGCCATCATGAGGGCACAGCCCTTGCCACCAGCCATGTGGCGACCAGGTGAGGAACAGGAGGAGGAGGAAAAGGAGGAGGAGGAGGAGGCAACCCAGTCAGCCCATTTCTGGCTGGGCTGTCCGTGACTGACTCATCTGGCTGCCATACCAGTAAATGCAACCCCAATTCCCCATTTACCAACAGTCCCATACTTTACCTACCCTTTGTCACTGACCATCACAGTGTCTGCTTGGACACAATGCCAACTAAATAAAAGTCAACACAAAATAAACATTCCAAAACACATTTGTAAAAGTAATCATGCCACATTGCATACAAATGTCAAATAATCACCCTTGTACATTCCCTTAATACCTATCTCCGATGTGCCTTTACCTGTCCTAGTGCTCCTACGAGTGCTGCCCCAGTGGCTGCAGCATAGCTGGTGGAAGGCTGCTGACTTTCAATGGAGGAGACTGCAGATAGCCTTGGAGGATGATGTCAAGGAGCTCTGTGGAATGATCAGTAACCTGTCATTCTGGAATGGTACACTAGGTGGTGCTGTATGTATATAAGAGTGGGCTACCCAGGATGCACTAGGCTACCCACAAGGCAGCAGTCAAGATGGAGGCCTCTACAGATACTGTACCTAGTCCACATGTGCTCAATAAAGTGTCTAGCAAAAGCAAGCTGTTCTTAATAAAAATGACTAGTTATTAATGAACATAACATGGTACCAGGATTGGTAAGATCTGCTGAATATTGTGCAACACGACATGGAGAATTTGAAGCCACCAGAGCATTTGAAACTCACAGGAAATGTCAACTAAAATTGGCAGACTTTTAAACAACAATTCAAACTCTACATTGCTGCCATCGGTACAGTACGGTACGGTACGGTACGGTACGAAGCCAGACGCAAGGAAAATAGCATTGCTGCTCACGGTTGCAGGCCCACAGGTGATAGAGGTATTTAATACATTTGTATTTAATCCAGAGGAGAACAGAGGAAAATTAGACGATGTGCTAAAGAAGTTTGATACACATTGTTCTACCAAAAAGAATGAAACCTATGAGAGGTACATCTTCCATTCTCAGACAGAGCAGCAAAATGAGACTTATGATAGCTTTTTGACTGATCTGAAACTGAAAGCACAGACATGTAATTTCTCTGAGCTGAAAGCATCCATGATTCATGACCAGATTGTGTTTGGTATTCATGATAAAAACGTCAGGGAACGTCTGTTGAGAGAAACTGAACTAACATTGGAAATTGCTGTGAAAATATGCCAAGCTAGCGAGCTAGCTCAAAAGCATGCCAAGACTTTCAGTGAAATCAATGATGATGCAATTGCAGTAAGTGCTGCTGTCGGTGCTGTGTCCTACAAGGGGAAGAAACATGGGCAGAACAGAAGTGAAAAGCAATCGAAGGAAGGAATTTTTAATTGTAAACGCTGTGGTTACAAACACCAGTTAAAACAATGTCCAGCATTTGGAAAAATGTGCACAAAATGTCATGGAAAGAATCACTTTGCCAAACAATGCTTTTCAAAAGAAAAACTAAGAAAGGGCAACGAGTTAATGTAATTCAGGACACTGATTTAAGTGAGACATGTTTTGTAGGAATGGTGTCATGTGACAATATCAAAAAGGATACAGAAAATGTGCAGCCCTCAGGAATTAACAATGCTGAACCTAAAGTTAATGCAGTAAAAGAGGACAAATGGATGATCCCACTGCAGGTAAATGGAGCATTAGTTACATTGAAACTAGACACTGGGGCAAAAGCAAACTTAATCAGTATGAGTGACATTAACAATATGAAAGAAAAGCCCAAAATACAGAAAAAGTCAGTACTACTGAAGGACTATAATGGACAGAAAATAGATAGCTTAGGTGTATGCAGACTTAAAGTGACAGTCAAAGACAAAGTGCATCATCTCATGTTTTCTGTTGTGGCTGAAGGACTTGATTCACTACTGGGTGACAAAGCTTGTGAGGACTTAGAACTGGTCAAGAGAGTCTACCGTATAAACTGTGCCATAAGCAGACCAGATGACTCGGTGGATTCTGTAGTGAATAATTTCCAGGATGTGTTCAAAGGATTTGGAGTTCTACCATTCACTTGCAAGATCCAGCTAAAGCAGGATGCTCAGCCAGTGGTACATGCTCCACGAAGAGTTCCAGCACCCCTGCGTGACCGGCTCAAGAATGAACTGGACAGAATGACCACACTAGGAGTCATCAGGAAAGTCGAAGAGCCAACAGACTGGGTTAACTCCATGGTATGTGTAAAGAAAAGGAACAATGATCTAAGAATATGCATGGATCCAAAGGACTTAAATGCAAACATAAAACGTGAACATTACCAGATTCCCAAGCGAGAAAAAATCACCAGCGAAATGTCAGGTGCCAGATACTTTACAAAGCTCGATGCCTCACAAGGATTTTGGCAACTAAAACTGGATGAAGAGAGCACCAAATACTGTACCTTCAACACACCATTTGGCAGGTATTGTTTCCTCAGAATGCCTTTCGGGATAATATCTGCATCTGAAATCTTTCATAGAGCAATGGAACACATAATTGAAGGTCTGGAAGGAGTTCGGGTCTATGTTGATAACATCATCATCTGGGGCTCCACACTGAAAGAACACAATAAGAGACTGACTAAAGTGCTACAGAGCATACACCGGAATGGACTGAAGCTCAACAAAGCCAAGTGTCAGTTTGGCGTCCAGGAAGTCACTTTCCTAGGAGATAATCTATCTGGTAAAGGAATAGAGCCAGATATGGAAAAAGTAAACGCCATACTCAAAATGCCCCGACCCACTGACAAAAAAGGGATGCTATGCATCAAGGGGATGATAAACTTCATTGGAAAGTTCATTCCTAACTTGTCAGCCAAGACAGCCTGTCTGCGAGACCTGCTACGTAAAACAAATGAGTTCGCATGGACAGAAAGACATGAACAAGAGTGGATAAACCTCAAAACAGTGCTGACAACCACACCTGTACTCACCTTCTTTGACCCAACAAAAAGAATCAAAGTGTCAACGGATGCTTCAAAAGATGGCCTAGGTGCGGTCTTGCTACAAGCAGAGGGTAAATATTGGAAGCCTGTTGCCTATGCCTCCAGGTCTATGACTGATACTGAGTGTCGATACGCCCAGATTGAAAAGGAATGTCTAGGCTTGGTAGTTGGACTAGAAAAGTTTCATGGCTACATATATGGACTTCCCACCTTCACAGTTGAGACAGACCACAGCCCACTGGTTGCGATCATAAAAAAGAACCTGAATGAGATGTCTCCAAGGATTCAACGACTCATGATGAAGCTGCAAAGATATGACTTTGAACTGATCTACACACCAGGCAAATACATAGGCCTAGAAATTGGGTTTTGGCTTAGCCAGGGCTTTAGCGCCGGAAATTAGTGCCGGCGCTAAGTCCCCTGCGCGCGCCGAAAATTCAGTGGCGCCGTGCCCAAACGGCTGCCGGCGCTACTGAAGGGTCTTAGCGCCTGGAAAAGGGCGCTAACTGCCGTTTCGCGCCGCAATTCCGGCGCTGCGGCACCCGATGCGGTGCGGCAGGCTGGGGAAGTGCAGGCCTCCTCCTTCCGTTAAGGAGGAGCTGCCTGCACCCGGCCGCGGCCCGCGCAAATCTCCTCAAAAATGAGCCCGGCACCTCGGACAAGTGCCGGGCTTGCATCTGTTCCGGGGGGGGGGGGGAGAAGTCCGGGGAGGGAGCTGCGGGCAGGCGGCCGGCGGGAAAGCAGCCGGACGCCGCGCCTCCTTAAAGCGCCGGCGCAGACTCCGGCAGCACTCGTTTGCCGGAGTCTTAGTTGCGGCTGCCACTGGCGAGGCGGCCGCAACTGAATTTCGGCTTGGGGCCGGGTTACCATGGCAACCGGGACGCTGTGCACACCGATGACGTCATCGGTGCCGGCGCAGCGCTACCGGTCTACCGCCGCGGAAGGGCCCCAGGCAATTTAGGAACCGGCGCCAATTGCAGCGCTAGGCCCTCTAGCGCCGCAAAATCGGTGCTAAGGGCACTGAATTTCTAGGCCTCAGTGTTAGCAGATGCACTATCCCGAGCACCCACAATGAGTCATGTGAGCTCTACTGAAAAAGACGTGGATGTTCATGTGAGTATGGTCACTGCTGCGCTGCCCGTGTCAGACACAAAATCAAAGCAAATAGCAGAAGAAACAGTAAAAGATACAGTATTACAAACAGTAATAGAGAACATTCATCATGGTTGGCCAAAAGGTTCCTGTCCAAAATATTTTCACATGAGGTCAGAATTGAGTGTCGCAAGTGGACTCTTACTAAAACAGAACAGAATAGTCATTCCACAGGCTCTACATCAAGACATGCTCAAAAGGATTCATGAGGAACACCTCGGAATTGAAAAATGCAAAAGGAGAGCAAGAGACACTGTTTATTGGCCTGGCATAAATAATGACATTGAGAACATGATAGGCAAATGTGAGACATGTCAGAAACACCAAAACAAACAAGCAAAGGAACCAATGATAATAGCTGACATACCAACAGCACCATGGCAAAAGGTTGGTATGGACCTTTTTCATTTAAATGGTAAATACTATCTAATAGTGATTGACTACTATTCTAACTATCCTGAGATGGTGCTGCTCTCAAGCACCACAGCAAGCAGTGTCATAATGCATGTTAAATCCATCTTCGCCAGACATGGAATTCCCAGGATTGCCATTAGCGACAATGATCCGTGCTTCAACCGTAAGGAGTGGCAACAGTTTGCAGCACATTATGATTTTCAACACATCACATCCAGTCCTTTGTATGCTCAGTCGAATGGTAAGGCAGAAAAAGGTGTTCAAGTTCTCAAGCAGCTACTGAAGAAAGCGACAGAAAGCAAGTCTGATCCTTATCTCACCTTGCTGAGCTACCGAGCCTCACCTTTAGACTCTGGTTCTTTACCTGCTGAACTCCTAATGGGTCGCAAATTGCGTACCACGCTACCCTGCTGTGCAAAAGAAAAGCAGAGTAAGGAACTGAGACAGAGACTTCAACTGTTAAAGCTGAAACAGAAATCATGCTGTGACAAGTCATCCAAAACTCTGAAACCATTGACAAGGGATGATGTTGTCAGGATTGAGGATCCAGATGCATGGAACAGGAACGCTACAGTTCTTGAGGAAGTAGGACCAAGGTCATACACTGTTAGAACTGAGGAAGGACAGATTCTCAGGAGGAACCGCCGGTCCCTCCTAAAAACACAAGAGACTATCGAAGAGCAAATCGCTGACAATGCCGCAACTGAATCTTCTCACTCACCACCAGAACAATCTAACACAAATACACATACAGGCTCTCATGAAAACACATCAGACTTACCTGTGCTGAGAAGATCCACATGTGAAGTAAAAAAGCCTGATAGACTTAATCTTTGAGTACAAAGAAAACTACATTGAAAATGTATTGACTGTTGAAGATGTTTATGTTGTTATTGATTGATATTGATTGATACTGATTTTGTTTAACCTCAAAGAAAGGGGGATGTAATGATC
The DNA here is from genome assembly GCF_052327205.1 of Somniosus microcephalus. Taxonomy (NCBI): domain Eukaryota; kingdom Metazoa; phylum Chordata; class Chondrichthyes; order Squaliformes; family Somniosidae; genus Somniosus; species Somniosus microcephalus. The sequence continues at coordinate 36,717,068 of NC_140996.1, forward strand.
AGTAACCTGTCATTCTGGAATGGTACACTAGGTGGTGCTGTATGTATATAAGAGTGGGCTACCCAGGATGCACTAGGCTACCCACAAGGCAGCAGTCAAGATGGAGGCCTCTACAGATACTGTACCTATTCCACATGTGCTCAATAAAGTGTCTAGCAAAAGCTAGCTGTTCTTAATAAAAACGACTAGTTATTAATGAACATAACACTCTGGGCCAAGAAGACCCAGCTTCAGACTGCACCATCTCGGCAAGTACACCAGCAGTTTGGGCTGGCTCGCTGACAGGGAACAGCAAGGGCATTGGTGGAGTGGCAGGGATGGGAGGAGGAATGCTGTCATCCTGAGAGAAGACAGCAGGTTTGTGCTCCACGGACCACTGCAACTCCTCTGGGGCGGCGCCTCAGCAATCCTAGCAATCTGTTGGAGGACAGATTGCTGGACTGCTGTGACACCCTTCATGCCCCTTTGAACACTGCAAACACAGCCATGTTGGCAGCAGTCCGAGCATCCATGGCAGCAAGCTGCGCTTGCATGGCAGAAGTCTGAGCTTTCAGTGCAGCACTCAAGATATTGAGTAGCTTCTGCTTATGCTGCAATGGAAGCTGAGACATTGGCCATCAGACGCTGCATCATGGTTGGGTCCACAAGTGTATTGATGGAGTTGGCCATCACTTCCATGCAGGAAAGTTTGGGCTCCAAGCACACAGGCTTTCTGGCAGGCCTGCCAATGCACCAAGCATTTCATTGTGCTTACCCATCAGCCTTCCTCTATATCCTGCCCCATCGAAATGCTCATCTGAGTCCTCTGCAACAGAACTCGTGTGCGACCTCACCCTCTGGAGCTGGCACCTGCGCTACCTTTGCCCCCTGCTCTGGCTGCAGGCCACTCGTGCCCAGTGAATCACCACATGCAGATCCCATATCTAAGCTATCCTCTAAAGTACATGGAGTGTCAGTATCTGAGCTGATGGCTGGGAGTGTGAAATTGAGCGACGGTGCTGTGTGTTCATCATCACTGCCTTCTTCCTCTTCCAGTTCTTTCCTATCTGAAAGAAGAAAGGCACAAGGGTAAAATTGCGGTGAGGCGAGGGTTGAAAGCATGCTTACACCACCTGAAACTTATAAATCAGAAGAGATTGTGGGATGAGGGGGATGTCGGATGTGAGAAGGAGGATTAGGTATGAGGATACCGTCATCTTCAATTGTTTCAGCCCCGCCACTGGCCACGGGCTCAGAGATGGCAACTCCAATAATCTCCAGCACCGTTTCCTCCATGTGAGTTAGGTCATGCAGGCATGGCTGTCCCCTGTGGGTAGCACCTGCTGCCTTCAGTTTTGAGCCACATTGTCCTGCAAGAGAGAGGGAAGTGTGTTAGTGAGTGTGGTGCAATGTGTTTGGGTGATGTGCCTGTCATGTTTGAATAGCTGGCAGTGTGTGCAAGCTGTGAGATATGGGTCTGAGGCTTGCAGCAGTGCTCAGTTTGTGAGAGTGAGGTGAATCTATGAATGTGAGATATGTGTCGTGATTGATAGAAATTGTTGGTAGGTGAGTGATGGGGGTGTGCTGCATTGAGCAGTGTGTGAGTGTAGTGGTGCTATTGGTGAGATATGGCATTTGAAGATGAATTTACTGACCTTGACCACTCGTGTGAGGTCATTGAACTTGTTGCGGCACTGCATCCAGGTCCATGGGGCTTGACTACTGGCATTGACCACCAAGGTTATATTCTCCCACTGCCTTCTTCGAGTTTGTCTGGAGGGCCTCCTGGCCCCCTGTGGATAGAGGATCTCTCTCCTTCTGTCCACCTCCTCCACCAAGGCCTTCAGTGCAGTGCCTGAGAACCTTAGCGCACGGTCTCTGCCTTATTGTGCCATAATCCAGTGTTCTTCTTGCTCACACTCTCTTCCCCAGCCACTTCCAGCACCTGCGCCAGCCAGAATGCACCTCTCCTTTAAGAGATGCAGGCTGGCTTTAAGTAGTGCAGGCTAGCTTTAAGTGATGCTAGCATTGCATGAACTTGGGCCCCTGCTGAGGTGCTGAGACACTGAACAGCGTGTTTAATGCTTCCTCACCACTGCAATCATTTATTTAGCAGGCAGTATAAAGTTTGCATGCTGCCAGCATCAGACTCAACGGGCGCGGGCTGATCTCGCATCGCGATACCCACGACCGTTTTTGGGGGCTATCGAATTTAGGTCCCTATAAATTTACAATCCCAAGTGTGTTGCCATTCAGAGGAAGAAACTTACAGAACACCTGAGCCAAAAGGGAAACACAAGGATGATGAGTGGATGCAATCTACTGCCCCAGCTATAATCTAATAGTAGCAGGTCATTATCAACAAAGTTTGGCTGACAATCATTTTCTATTAATGAACATGACCTCAGCTGATGTCAAAATGTAACAGGAAAGAAGAAACAGGTAGAAATTGATAACTGACTTCTTGAGGAGCAAAGAGAACCATCTGACAAGTGTACAAACAAGAAAGTTTGGAATCAATTCAATGGGACACGGTTTGTACTGTGGAATTTCAGGTGAAAAAATATTTGGGAAACCACTAGACATTTCATGTACAATCTACTCCTGATCATTTGTGTTAAACAAATTACATTATTCAGTAATTTGAATTAGCAATGTAAATAACATAGGAAAATAGGACCTTAGTGCTAATTATTGGTTTAATTTAAGAGATAATTTGAATTAAGTGACTTTGAATTAACAACTATAGCTTGTATCTCATATCACTTGGGTGCTTTGGTATCTTAAAAATCAACAGCAAATTAAAATGCAGTTGCTAATGATTTTTGAGATTTGATATTGACAGGTGATGGCATTGAGAATGGAAGAAGCTATGGATCAGGGAGAGTAGTGGTAAAAACCTCAAAATGAATACAGTCAGAGCTGTGTGTGGATGGAACTTCATTTGAAATAATGCAATGTTAAATACTACAGTCAGGCTATCTCTTTTTTTTTAGTTTGAGGCTGACCCAAGTTTTAACTAGAACATCAACTGGAATTTCACAAAAATGTAACATTAATCAACACCACCACCTCCAAGTTCCCCTCCAAGTCACACACCATCCTGACTTGGAAATATATTTCCTTCAGCGTCACTGCGACAAAATCCTTAAACTCCCTCTCTAACAGTACGGTGGGAGGACCTTCGCCACACAGACTGCAGCCGTTGAAGAAGGCGGCTCACCACCACCTTCTCAAGGACAACTAGGGATAGAAAATAAGTGCTGGCCTTGCCAGTGATGCCCACGTCCCATGAGTGAATAAAAAAAAATTAAAATATTTTTAATAAGCTGTTCCTTAATTGCACAATGATTTTTTTTTAAAAGGGAACATGAGACGTATAATAATCTTTGTAGTCTGCATGCAAATACACTGTAAACAGTTATAGAAGCTCTAACTATTAATGAAATAGGGCTAAAAGTACTTGATAATACAAACCTATGCCTCATTATCACTGTCATTACAAGTTCCTTGAGTTTTATTCATTTATACAGCAAGGCAGACTCCCACGGAGGAAAACCTGCTTTAAACCTGATCCAGACTGCGAACCAGGATGACAAACACAGATAAAAGACACATTGCCTTTCATCTGTGCTACTAAATCAACTTTCAGCAAGAGTGAACTAAATAATTAACTGAAAATGTGACTGACTGCATTGCTTCGGCGAGAGCGAGAACCAAGAGTGTTACAGCAAATAAGAACAGGAAGCCCATGTCCAGCTGATTGTACAATAAACAATGCCAGAGTTTCACTTTTCAATGCAAGGACTTTCAGAACTTAGAACAAGGTTGTTGGATTATCAATGCCTTAGGTGGTGTGATACGATGCAGCGTTTCAGTTTAAGATCAAACTACTGCTATTTTAAACTTAAAACAAGAATTGTGTTCTGCGAAAAAGGTCATCAACCTGAAACGTTAACCCTACTTCTCCCTCTATAGACATGATGAGTGTTTCCAGCATTTTTTAAGAACATGAGAACTAGGAGCAGGAGTAGGCCACACAGCCCCTCGAGCCTGCTCCGCCTTGCAATAAGATCATGGCTGATCTTCGACCTCAACTCCACCTCCCCGTCCTATCCCTTGATTTCCTTAGTGTCCAAAAATCTATCTCTCTCAGTCTTGAATATACTTAACGACTGAGCATCCACAGCTCTCTGAAGTAGAGAACTCCAAAGATTCACAACCCTCTGAGTGAAGAAATTTCTCCTCATCTCAGGCCTAAATGGTTTACCCCTTATCCTGAGACTATGCCCCCCTCATTCTAGACTCTGCAACAGGGGAAACAGCCTCTCAGCATTTACCCTGTCAAGCCCTCTAAGAGTTGTATACTTTTCAATGATATCACCTCTCATTTTTCTATTCTCCTGAAAATAAAGGCCCATTCTAATCAATATCTCCTCAAAGGACAACCCTCTCATCCCAGGAATCAATCTAGTGAACCTTTGCTCCACCCCTCTAAGGCAAGTATATCCTTCCCTAGGTAAGGTGAACAAAACTGTAGTGTATGTAACCGTTCCACCTTTAAGAGAACTATTTTAAGGGTTGCACTACTTTATCTTGGCTGCTGTATACTGTAATACCGGTGGTGACCACACCAGTATATAAGTGCTGTGTAATGATTTATTGGGCAGTTCCGCCCTGACCTTCGACTAGTAAAGACCTGTTAAAATTTACTCTTGTGGTCTGTGTAATAATTCTCATTATAACACACAGACTTAACAGTGGCGACGAGTACGATCTTACCCTGTGGCAGAGATACATCCAAGGCAGTAACGGGCGTTGAGAAGAGGCATCCGCCCTCATCATTCTGCTAAGAAAAGACTCGGGTCTGCAGAGCAAAGGAAGAATTCTGACACGAAGCTTTCCATCAGCAACAGGCAGTGATCATCCCTTCTATCACGGTGGTGGGTAAGCCGATCAGCGACGAACAGCAAGTCGGCCACGTTGGCTGTGAAGTAGGGGAGGGAAAAATGGAGGATATAAGGGCGGAGAACTCGACCATGGCCAGGGAAAAGAGCCGGACAGAAGTCGGGGCCAGAGGCACTGAGACTGGGGCAGCGTAAGGCACGGAAGCCACGGTGAATGCAGACGCAGCTGGTGTGAGAGACCGGGCTGCAAGCGGGCTGGGAGACGCAACAGCGTTGAGAGAGAGCTCGACCGCGACCGGTGAAAAAGGCCGGGCAGCTACCGAGGCCGCGAGGCGCAGCGACCAGGACAGCGTAAGGCGCGGGAGAAAATTAAAAAAACACGGAGAACTCAGCCGCAGCCGGGGGGGAAAGGACCGGACTGCAAGAGGGGCTGGGAGGCACGATTCGAGAACCGCTGGGGAGGGCGAACGCCGCAATACGGCAATCGCCATTACAGCCAGCGGGGGAGAAAGGAAAACGCGGGAAGCCGCCATTTTCGTAGGCGGGGGAAGAAGACAAGCGCGGGAAACCGCCATTTTGGAAAAAAAAAATAAAGGAAAAATTTCTTTTTGTTTCTCAAGAAGATTGCGAGGATGCCTAAGCGTGGTAACATCAACGATTTCGATCCCGATGTTGAAGATTGGGCCACGTATGTAGAACGCATAGAGATATATTGTAAGGCAAATAAAATATCAAATGAAGATAAAGCACTAACCTTACTAAACTCAATGGGTGCGAAGACATACGGGCTATTGAAGCATCTTCTATCACCAGCTAAACCGGCGGATCAGACTTTCGCTAATATTGTTGCTGTCCTGAAGAATCATTTGAACCCCACACCGCTAATGTTAGCGGAACTATTTAAATTTTATGCGAGAACGCAACTGAAAGAGGAAAGCAACGCGGAGTACTTAATTGAACTGCGTAAGCTAGCGAAATACTGTCAGTTTGGGGAAAGACTGACAGAGGCACTGAGAGACAAATTCGTGTGTGGATTGTCGAAAGAAGGAACACAAAAGCGGTTGCTTGAAGAGAATGATCTTACACTTGATAAGGCTGTCACTATTGCAGCATCGCACGAAGCCGCAGCGAGAGGCACTGCGGAAATGCAGCTGAAGGCAGCGGTACTCAGCGTAGATCAAATGGCTTTGGGTACAACGAAATGTTATCGTTGTGGAAAGACAACACACGATCAGAACCAATGCTGGTTTAAAAACCAGGAATGTAGAAAATGTGGCAAGCTTGGTCACATAGCTAAAGTATGCCGGTCAGGAAAGAAGACCAGCAACAAAAGGTCACCGCAGGAAAAGTGCAGAAAGGTACATAAGGTGGCTGAGAAGAGTTCGGATGAAGAGAATTCGGATTCAGACTCCAACAGCAAGGAACTGGGTAGTCTGAGAATTCACAATGTGAGTAAGGAAGCTGACCGACAAACTATCTGGGCCACACTGCAGATAGCAGGAGTCCAAGTGAAGATGGAATTGGACACCGGATCGGCGTTGACGGTCATGGATAAGCAAGATTACAAAAGGTTATTCACACATATTCCCCTACGGGATACGGAGATAGTATTAAAGACATACACGGGGCAAAGAGTATACCCCATCGGAAAGATAAAAGTCAAGGTGGTACACAAGGGCAAAGGACACCAAGGAATGGACATATATGTACTACCTGAGGGAGGTCCACCACTTCTGGGACGGGAGTGGATCAGGAAAATAAATATGGACTGGCACTCCCTAAAAGCAATAACGGTAGATTCCGGAAAGAAAAAAAATGTCAAACCTGTACGATTGTCCAGAATATTGGATGAGGGCATATGCAGCAGTGACAGTGACAAAGCAGAGAGTGAGAACTCGGTGAAGACAATCAGCTCAGACTCTGGAACTGATGATGGTAAGACCAGCCCATGTGCCAAAGACAAGTCTAAAATGGACTGGCAGACTAATGATGGAAAAACGAAGGAGTGCATAAATGCTTCAGAAGAGAACAAAGTATCAGTACAGAATTCCACTGAACAACAACAACATAGTTTGACAGAGAATTCTGAGTCTGTCCAGTCTACAGACATGCACATTTCTGAGGAACACCGGGCTCGAACTCAACTCAATCTCAAACTACAACAGCAATTAGAACAAATGATTCGCTGTTTTGAGCAAGAGATGAATGCAAAGAAAAAGTTCTTTGACACAGAGTTGGAGAATCTGGGAAGACAGCAGAAGCAGCTGATTGAGAAAATGGATCAGGAACACACAAACCGTCTGCGCGATGAGGCCAAACGAATCAAAGCTGAGCAAGAAAGGGAATATGTCAAATTCATCGATCAGTTGAAAGCTAAGAAGAAAGAGCACCCTTTTGTGAGCAGTGTCAGCAGTAATAAGCCACTCAGGGAATTGGTGGCAGAGGCAAAAGCTGAAGTGATGGAGGAAATAGAAGACAATAGAGAAGAAGCAGAAGTTGATGACTCATCTGAACCATTATCACCCCTACCAGGTCACGCACGTGGTCCCTCCGAACTGAGCCAAATCAGTCTGGAAGTAGAAAAACTTCCCAAGGTACTCGAGCCTTTAGAAGTCAGCAATGCTGGTTCTGAAGTTAAGAAAGTTCAAGCTGTTAAGTCCAGTGAAGGACTATTAGATGAGTCACCCCAGCAACGAGAACCTACTACACCACCGAAAACTACTACACCACCGAGGCGTTATCCGGACCGAGTCAGGAAGCCTCCAGAGAGACTGAATCTGTGAACTGTTTTTACATGAAGTTGTGTATATATGTTATGGTGTTATGTTTAATGGGGAATATATACGGTTAAGCTAAAAAGGGAGGATTGTAGTGTATGTAACCGTTCCACCTTTAAGAGAACTATTTTAAGGGTTGCACTACTTTATCTTGGCTGCTGTATACCGTAATACCGGTGGTGACCACACCGGTATATAAGTGCTGTGTAATGATTTATTGGGCAGTTCCGCCCTGACCTTCGACTAGTAAAGACCTGTTAAAATTTACTCTTGTGGTCTGTGTAATAATTCTCATTATAACACACAGACTTAACAAAAACTGTACACAGTACTCCAGGTGTGGTCTCACCAAAGCCCTATTTAATTGCAGCAAGACCTCCTTACTCTTATACTCCAACTTCCTTGCCATAAAGGCTAACACACCATTTGCCTTCCTAATTGTTTGCTGTACCTGCATTTTCTGTTTTCAGTCAGATCAATGGTATGCGTAGCCTTACTGTTCATTTATTTTTCACTCTGTGTCCTATATGGACGCTTTTGAATTTATCATACTAATTTCTGGTATTATATCTTCCCAACGTCTAAAATTCACCTTAAAATTCCTTGGCCCAGAAATTCCCTACCATATCGCCATGAGTCAGTGCTGCAATCCCGGCGGAAAATGGTGACCGCCACTCTAACGCCCTTCTCTGGCATGGGACTCGGCAGTCATCATTTTGGTGAGGGCCTTAGTGCTGCCCTGCCGTTGGCCAAGGGCTCACTCATGCCCCTGCCAAAAATGGCCTGCCCCGTCTCCTCCAAGGAGGTGAGGTGGAGCTAGGAATGGGAGGTGTGCCTCATGTTTGGTGCAGATTGTTGGTAGGTGAGTGATTGGGAGGGGGAGTCATGCATTGAGCAGTGTGTGAGGCTAGTGGCGCAGTTGGTAGGAGATGGCTTTTGATAATGCATTCACTGACCTTGACCGCTGGTCTGAGGTCATGAAGCTTCTTTGGTCACTGGAGCCAGGTGGTAGGGGTGACACTGCTGGCAGTGACCGCCTCGGTGATCTGGTCCCACATGCTTCCTTCAGGAGGGCCTTCTGGCCACTGTGGGTAGAGAACCTCTCTTGCAGTGTTGACCCACTGCCTAAAGCTGGAGTGCTGCTCGCGAGACCGTGTGTGCCCCTTCCCTGGCTTGCTGAGCCATTTGTTAGTGCTGAAGCACTTCTGGTGTTTTTTTAAGTGTGGAAAACAATTCAGCTTTAAGAGCTGAAAACACCCATTTGGAATTCTTTGTAATGTTAATTTCTTTCCCAAAAGGCAGTTGAGCTGTTAAGGCCAAAAACTGCCTATTTTTAAATGATTTTCATTTTTTTTCATTTCAGAAGGCAGTTCCCCTTTTAGGGACCGCACTGCTTTCTGAAATGATAGCCTTGCTTTAAGATAAGGCTGTTCTTGCTGCAATGATGTTACAGCCATGCTACATTGGGCTTCCTGCCAGAACTAATGCCACAAAACGGCCTTCCATGGTAAATTTAGCATTAGGCTAATGCTAATTTGCCTCCAGCGCCAATTCTGTCAGCGGCATTAATTTTGGCAGTCGTTTATACTGGCCCGCAGTGCCACCGGCAGGTTTTTAGCAATGTGGAATTTCTAGGCCCTTGTTTTTTTAGGTTGTTGTCACATCCTGCTTGTCATCATAAAAGACAAACCCACAAGTTTTTTTCAAGCACATTCATTCACTGGATCATCTGCAGCTCCTCACTCTCCAGTACAGGAAGTGATACACATTATTTTCCTCTGCCATGTGCCCCTCAAACTCTTCCTTTGACGATTCCCTATAAGTGTTGCCTGTACTCACTGAAGTACCAATTCAATCCAGTTACACAGGTAGGTTGTATATGCTATTTAGAAACCAAAAGAGCTGATTCCTTGATCAGATACTCATGGTGAGGCGCAGCACTCACAGGGAGCACTACTGCAAATGCCGCAGGCCTACAGACTTCAATTACCCAAGGCTGCGGCCCATGATTTCCGAACCAGTGCTCCCTGCGAGCACTGCTCCTTACCACTAGCACCCAATCAGGAAAATCAGCAGTCAAATTCTTCCAATTCAAATTATCTTCAGACCCAGGAAAATCTCCAATTATATCTGATCATCGACATTGATCATTTTCTCTTTAATCCTCTTATATTAGTTTAGAAATCAGGCTCCAGAGCTCAGAGATATAAATCAAAATTAATTCAAAGGCGCTTACGTATGTAGTTCAGTCAGTGTTTGACAGGATAAGAAACTGTTTATGGAATATTCAGTTTGTTGCTTTGTAATCTAATTGTAGTTGTGATTTTTGCTCCAAAAGAGTTGTAGCATCTATTTAAACAAATGTGCTTGGTTCAGGAAGTTACAATCATTCTTTATTTGGGAGGGACAGGGGAGAATATTTTTGCAGTAATGCGTGCCTTGTAACATTTTCTTCATGTATCAAAATCATAACAATTTGATCTGTATTAGTTATAACTATCACACCTGCCCAGGACCTCATTCTATCAAGTCATCCTATTCCTAATTCTCCTGTGCCTAGAGATTGAGCTATGACATCTAAATGTTCTCAAATGAATATTTGATGAGTTCTCTCATTGCCTTGTCCATAAATTAAAAAAAAGTGAAAACACAATGCCACCTGACTTCACTTTTGAACTAAAGTTGAACTGTGTACTGTCATGCCTATTCTGAAAGGTATCTCATTACTCTTCTAAATGGAAGATGCACATAATGATGTGAGATGAATGAAAAATAAATCACCAAGTGGTTCTATTCCAAATAGCTAGTATTGCTGCAGCTACATTGAATTCAATTGGCTGCTTCATGAGTGCTTTATCTCCTAAAATACCACATCCCTATATTTTGATTACCCATGAAAATACGGGGGGAAAATTCAGTATAGCCCCTTTTGGGGCGCCATTATTGGCCGTGCGCAAAGTTTAGCGCCTGGCGCTAATTATCGCCTCCGACGGCAAACTTGGCTTTTATCGCCCCTGGAGGTGATTGGAGCGCTAACTCAGGTGCTTCACACCTGCCTTAAGGCGCAAAGGCCGAGCAGCGAGGCACTACCTCAGAGCGCTGGCAAAGCAAGGAAGGGCAAATCAAAATGAACCTGCAAAGTGCTGCTCAGTATCCAAAACCCCTTCACACAGCGTTGAATCTCTCCAGAAGTCTCTCTCTCTCACTCTCAGAATGCGTGGTGCAAAAATGTCACCATCAAAAAGAGGCAGGAAGCGATCGCCTTTAAATAGCACTCCCCCAGTCCCTTTCTGACTGCAAAACGCTCCCCTCAACCTGTCGTTGCTAGCGGCAGGCGGTAAGGCAGGGGGCGCCGCTCAATATCCGGTCCTGGGCGCTACCGGGGCGTTGCGCACTCGACTGACGTCAAGATCTGCCGGCACAGGAGATCATGGCGGTAGTGTTTAGCGCCGCCGCAAAATGTCTAGTTAATTTTGCGAGCGGCGCAAATATCGCCGCGCCCGGGCGCTAGTTGCTTTGCGCCCCATTAGCGCCCTCTTAAGGCGCTAAAGGGAGGCGCAAACAACTGAATTTCTCCCCCTACATATTTTATGTATTCAGGTATAAAACTGAATCTTTTTCATAATGTAGAAATATATGATTGCTGTCGTTTTTCAAAAAGGCAGAATGCTTTGCATTATAACATTCCATCTGGCCTTGCAGAATGTAAGGTTTTCAGATTATCACTGGTCACAGAGTTCCACTTGGAAGTGATAGGATCTGTCCTTAGCCCCCTCCTACTCCTCATGTACATTCTGGCTCTCGGTGACATTATACGAAGATATGTTGCCAACTTCCACACTGACAAAACCCAGCTCTACCTCTCCACTATCTCTCCCCACTGCATCTGTTGTCAGCCTGTTTGTCCGACATCTAGTCCTGCAATTTCCTCCAGCTAAGAAGTCATCGTCAGGTTCACAATTGTTTCCAACCTCGACATCCAGTTTAACCCTGAGCTGAGTTTCCGATCTCATATCCTCTCGACCTTAAAGACAGGCTACTACCAACTCCATAACATCACCTGCCTCTACCCTTGTCTCAGCCCACCTTTTGCCAAAACACTCATCCATGATTTTGTCATCTCCAGACTTGACTATTCTAATGCTTTCCTGGCTTGGCTCCCATCCTCTGCCCGTCATAAACTTCAGCTCATCCAAAATGCTACTGCCTTTATCTTTACTTGCAACAAGTCCTGCTCACCCATCACCTCTGTGCTTGTTGACCTACACTGGTTTCTGGTCCACCAAAGTCTCCAATTTAAAATTCTCACCTTTATGTTCAAATCCCTTAATGGCCTTGCCCCGCCCAATACCTGTAACCTCATCCAGCCCTACAATCCTCTGAACAAATTCTGGCCTCTTGTGTATTCCACACTTTCCCCCACCATTGGTGGTCGTGCCTTCAGCCGTCTAGGCCCAAAGCTCTAGAATTCCCTCTCTAAAACTTTCCATCTCGCCACTTGTCTCAATTCTTGTAAGACTCTTTAAAGCCTGCCTCTTTGACCAAGGTATTAGTCACCCCACCTGCTAACTCATTCAGTGTCAAATTCTGTCTGATTACACGTCTGTGAAGTGCCTTGAGATGCTATTCTACATTAAAGGCACTATATAAATGCAAGTAATTGTTGATTGAGCTAGGAATGAGTATAAACAAACAGGATAGCAATAGAAGTGATAATGATAATGCAAAATAGGAATTGGATTCATGATTTGAAAGTTCGAAACAAGCCAGGAGGAAATGAAAAAGAAAAATATGAACTGGAAGAAGATGAACAACAATAATTGGCATTTATATAGTGCCTTTCACAACTTCAAGACATCCAAAAGTGATATAAGCAAACTAATTTTGGATTTGGTAATTGCATCCCAAACTTACAGGTGCCAATTCAGCACAGCAATTAATTATGTGACAACCATTAGGAAAATAAAACAGAGAACAGTGAGACAGACAAGGAGAAATACTAAGATTACAGTAATTGGTAAACATGCTGTAAGATACTAAGGGGGAAAAATTTGGGATCGACCATTTTGTGGCACTAATATCGGCCAGGTGCAAAATTTAGCGCCCAGTGCAAATTATCGCCAGCAACCAGGAAATTCATCTCCAGCGCCCCTGGAGGTGATTGGAGCGCTAAATCAAGCGCTACACACTTCTCTTAGGGCGCTAATGTTGGGTAACAGGCGCTACCTCAGAGCACTACTCAAGCTCAGACGCTGTCAATTACCTTGTACTCAGACAGACTGGCGCCTTCCAGTTCTTAAAGGGGAGGTTCAATCATGCTGCAGTCTCACCCTGATCATTGCTGCTTGTGACCTGGGCCTGTAAGGAGGTGCAAACTTTCAACAATGATTATCATGGCTGCTCAGAGGCCCAGGGAGAGAGTTCGCCGGTTTAGCAACCAGGCATTGGAGGCTCTGGTTGGCGCTGTGGAACGCCGATGAGCAGTGCTGTTCCCAGACACTGGCAGCAGGCCATTGCCTCGGGATTTCACAACTGTATCGAGGGAGGTGGCCCATTACGTATCGTCCAGAAGCCTGGTCCAAAGGACACACACACAATGCTGCAAGAAGTTCAACGACCTCACTCGGCTGGTCAGGGTGAGTAAATACTTGAAATCCCTTTACATCCCACCATCTCAACCTCACTCTGTGCACAGATGGTAAAAAGTGCCAAATCCCCAACACTCACCCAACAACTATGCCCATCTACTAAAAGTTACATCTACATCTCACACCTTGCAGACATTAATGGCTATTCAACTATGGTAGGCACATCTGCTAAACACATGGCTGCACACTCACTCACACGCTGTCCTTTTTCTTGCAGGCCAAGCTTTCTCACAACAGGAGGGAGCAACAACGCACGGGAGGAGGTCAGGCAGAGCTTGCTCCCCGTCACACAGCTGGAGGAGTGAGTTCACAGATTAATCGCGAGCCATATCATGGGTGCTGTGGCAGTTGGAGAGGTCGACCCTCTTGGGGATAGCAACGGTATGTTTATCATCTCTCTCTCCTCTCTCATACCACTTCCCCCTCACAACACGAGCCATTTCCATCTGAATATACTGTCTCCATTCCTTGCTCCCTTCCCGCCCCCTTGCCCTCACGTTAAAGCCACTCTTGTACCTTCCTGCTTTCAGATGGTGAGCCACCATCTGACCAGCCTGTCCCTCAGCCTCCCAGTGGCAGTGACACGGAAGAGGAGGAGGAACACGAAGCTGGAGCTTCTTCGCCTGCGTCTCCTGAGGACGAGACATCCGATACTGGGGCCACGCGGTCACTGGAGGGGAGCAGGGGATTTGGATCCAATGTGGGTAAAGCTCCGGGACCCTGCGGGCTGCAGCAATGCCTTAGGGGAAGGGAAGCCCAGGGGCCATCTCCCCAGAGAGTATGTGCGCGCACGGGTTCTGCTGCACAGGACTCGGATAAGGACCTCGATATTGCGGCAATGAATACTCAGGCGATGAGCATGCACACTGAGCTCATGGTGCAATGGCAAATGTGCCCGAGAGCATGGATGCACTGGCTAGGAGTGTGGAGGAGTCCGCCGCCAGCACAGCTGCCATCTGTGCACAAACCCTCGAACCCATCCTTGCCTCGTTGCAGAGGATGGTTGACTTGCAGAGAGTCCATGGGGACCCAGAACCCGTGCAGCGTGTAATGGGTAAGGTGGCAGCATCTATTGCAGCAAAGGCCGAGGCAATGCAACAGCTTAGTGCTGGAATCGAGTCATTGGTTGGTGTCATCCAATCTCATACTGCTCTGATGCAATCTCAGATTGATGCCAAGAAAGTGCTGACTGCTGCCATCATAGCTGGGTCGACCACTGTCCACCAGGGATCTCACGTTGCCGCAGCAGGCCAGCAATCTGTGCTTGAGCAGATTGCTCCGGATGCTGAGGTTCTGCCCAGGGGAGTGACAGTGTTTCAGTCGAGCAGGACGGTGCATTCTCAGGATGACAATATTCCTGCTGCCACCACTGCCACTCCGCCATTGCACTTGCCACAGCCTGCAACACAGCCAGCCCAGACTGCTGCCGCCCATGCAGAGTTGGTACAGTCTGCAGCCGGGCCCTCCAGGCCCAGAGGTGGTTGAGGGCATCCTTCAAGGCCATCTGCAGTCTCTGGATCCAGTATTCAGCAGCCTTCCGCCAGCCTTGCTGCAGCCACTGGGGCCACATTACGGAGGAGCAGTAGGGTGGGAAGCGGGGAATTGCAAAGGGGAGGGAGATCATTCAAGAAACATAGAAACATAGAAACATAGAAGATAGGAGCAAGAGTAGGCCATTCAGCCCTTTGAGCCTGCTCCACCATTCAATGAGATCATGGCTGATCATCCAAATTCAGTACCCTGTCCCTGCCTCCTCCCCATATCCCTTGATCCCTTTAGCCTTAAGAAATATATCCAACTCTTTCTTGAATATATTTAATGAATTGGCCTCCACCACCCTCTGTGGCAGAGAATTCCACAGGTTCACCACTCTCTGGGTGAAGAAATTCCTCCTCATTTCAGTCCTAAATGGCTTACCCCTTATCCTTAAACTATGACCCCTGGTTCTGGGCTCCCCGGCCATCAGAAACATCCTTCCTGCATCTAGTCTGTCCAGGCCTGACAGAATTTTATAGGTTTCGATGAGATCCCCTCTCAATCTTCTAAACTCCAGTGAGTATAAGCCCAATTGACACAACCTCTCCTCATACGTCATTCCTGCCATCCCAGGTATCAGCCTGGTGAATCTTCGCTGCACTCCTTCCATGGCAAGAACGTCCTTCCTCAGGTAAGGCGACCAAAACTGCACACAATACTCAAGGTGTGGTCTCACCAAGGCCCTGTACAACTGTAGCAAGACATCCTTGTTCCTGTACTCGAACCCTCTTGGTACGAAGGCCAACATACCATTTGCCTTCTTAACCGCCTGCTGCACCTGCATGCTTACCTTCAGCGACTGGTGCACAAGAACACCCAGGTCTCTTTGCACTTCCCCTTCTCCCAAGAAGTGCAAATAACTAAAAATTTTCTAACATATGTGGGGGAATGTTTGTACCAAAGTTGGATGTGTATTGTTCATTCTGTTCAGACTTCTTTCAATGTGGTAAGAACCAGTTTTGTTCGTTAATGAATTGTTGTTTGTTTGTTATTGGTTGTGCTTAATAAGACACAGTTGTACAGAAAAATATTTTTTTTTATTGAACCGTTACAAATTTCCTCATGCTACTCGTTGGAAATTTGACTGTAATAGGGGCTGCGGGATGGCTGTAATGATGTGCTTGTTGATCCCAGAAGCGATTTTCTCTGTCATTCATCAGAAGTGCTGTTTTATGAGGCATTCACGAATGGCCCTTGCAGAAGCAACATTGAGCACCTCCCTCCCACATTGTTGCTGCTCATCCTCCTCTTCATCCTCCTCCTCCCTCTTCTCCTCCTTCTCTCCCTCTTCCTCATCCTGAGGTGGTCCACCAATCCTTGGTGGCAATCACTGGGTCCTCATAATTGCGAGGTTGTGAAGCATGCAGCACACAACTATAAAAACCGATACTCGATTGGGGGATTACTGCAGGACTCCTCCAGAGTGGTCAAGACACTGGAACCGTTGCTTCAGCACACCGATCGTCTGTTCAATGGGGTTCCTAGTGATGCAATGGCTCTCATTGTATGCGAGCTCAGCAGAAGTGTTGGGGTTACGGAGCGGTGTCATCAGCCAAGTGCAGAGTGGATATCCCTTGTCCCCAAGGAGCCAGCCACGAGGTTGATGCAGTGGTTGGAAAAGGTCTGGGCCACCAGTCTGCTGCAGGATGAGTGCATTGTGGCTGCTGCCAGGATAGCGGGCATTGACGGCGAGGATGCGTTGTCTGTGGTCACACACTAACTCGACGTTCAGAGAATGGAAGCATTTGTAGTTGCGGAAAACCTCTGCATTTTAATGAGGTGCCCGCATTGCCACGTGCGTGCAATCAATGACGCCCTGAACCATGGGGAAAAAAGAAAGACTTCACAGATCACAGAATCACAGAAGCCCCACAGTGCAGATAGAGGCCATTTCGGCCCATCGAGCCTGCACCGACACATATCCCACCCTATCCCCGTAACCCCACGTATTTAATCCCCCTAACACTAAGGGTCAATTTATCATAGCCAATCAACCTAACCCGCACATCTTTGGACTGTGGGAGGAAACCGGAGCACCCGGAGGAAACCCACGCAAACACGGGGAGAATGTGCAAACTCCACACAGACAGTCACCCGAGGCCGGATTCGAACCCGGGTCCCTGGCGCTGTGAGGCAACAGTGCTAACCACTATGCCACCGTGCCACCGTGTATTTATATAGTTCCTTTCATGACCATTGGATGTTTCAAAGCACTTTGCAGTCAATGAAGTACTTTTGAAGTGGAGTCACTGTTGCAATGAAGGAAACGCGCCAGCCAATTTGTGTACAGCAAGGTCCCACAAACAGCAATGTGATAATGACCAGATAATCTGTTTTTGTTATGTTGGTTGAGGGATAAATATTGGCCAGGACATCGGGGATAGCTCCCCTACTCTTCTTCGAAATAGTGCCATGGGATCATTTTTAATGTCTTATCCGAAAGATGGCACCTCCAACAGTGCAGCAGGAAGCCCGCTATCCTAGCGAAGCCACATGCGCGTTTGCGCTGTTTGTCTCGGGTGATGGGGAATGAGATGTATTCCCATCTCATTTTGTAGAGAGCATTTGTGACCTCCCAGGTGCAACAATGGACAGCGAACTGGAAGATGTTCGCAATATCCCCTATTGAAGCCTGGAAGGAGCCGCTGGTGTAGAAATTGAGAGCCACCGTCACCTTCACTGCCACCAACAGAGGTGTCCTGGTCCAGAGCTGAGGCTGTAGCTCTGGTTGCAGGAGGTGGCAGAGCACTGTGACCACTGCCTTGCTGAAGCGGAATCTTCTAAAACACTGCTCCTCGGACAGAGGAATGTATGAAAATTGTTCCCAGAATACCCTGGGAGGGCAAGGTCTCCTGTGCAGAGCCCTGTTGGCCCTCCTCCCTCTGGCTGCGTTTTCCATTCTCTCTCTCTGCCTCCACTGCCTCTGACGGCGAAGCTGGAGGACGAGGTCTCGTGTTAGTACAGCCCCCATTTAATCTTCTAAATGGTAGTAATAAAGCTGACAGAAATGGAAACCTGAGAAGTCTTGCTGATGAACAAACCTCCTTCAAGTAGGCATTAAATGTCTCCAGATGCCCCTCTCCCTCTCTCAACCTACGTATGCAGAATTGATTGCTACAGGAAAAAGCAGGAAGTGCACGCCTTTAAATAGCGCTCCCCCAGCTCCCAGCCAATGGCAAACCGTCCCCCTCTACCTGTCGTTCCCAGCACCAGGCGCTGAGGCAGGGGGCGAGAATCAATTTCCGGTCCGGGGCGCTACCGGGTCGATGCACGCTTCGATGATGTTATGATCTCTGGGCGCAGGAGACCATGGTGGTAGTGTTTAGCCACGCTCGGGTGGTAAGTCGTTAGCGCCCGTTAACGTCCCCCGGAGGCGCTAACGGGAGGCGCTAACAGTATTGATTTCTTTGTGGGTTCAATGACGAGACATTTATGAAAGAGAAGGGCCTAGAAATTCATTGTAGACACTTTTGGGGCGTTAAAGTCGGGCGGCCGCTAAAGTTTGCGCCCGCCGCCAAATCGAGGCCACTTCTGCGATATTCATTAGCTTCGCCCTAAGAGTTTGCTCGAGCGCTAAAACAGGTGCTGGATGCCTCTCTTTAGGCGCTAAGCCGGAGGTGCTGAGCGAGAGCGCCCAGGCCGGGCGCAGCGCAGGTGCGGCCATCTCGTGATTGACAGCAGACACCCTGGCGCCGGCCAGCTCTTAAGGGGGAAGGGTCGACTTTGTCTGCTGTCACGCCCTGGATAGTGGAGCCCTCCAGCTGGACCTGAACACTGCTGCTGGACCCAAATAGCGTCTGAAGTCATGCAGAGGGCCCGTGAACGAGCGCAGCGCTTCTCAGAGTGTGATCTGAGTGTGCTGGTTGGTGGTGTGGAGAAGAGGCGCCATATTTTGTACCCGAACAATGGCAGGAAGGCGCCGGTCCGCGCCTACCGGAGAGCCTGGAGGCATGTCGCCAGCAAGGTGTCAGCCAACAGCGAGGTCCCCAGGACCGGTGTCCAATGCCGCAAAAGTTTAATGACCTCACGCGGATTGTCAGGGTGAGTACCCTTTCCAGTGACCTCCTCATCCTTGCATGTGCACCTCACATTATGGGCAACGGGACCTGAAAGCCCTAATGGGCAGCCCTCATCCAGCAGCTATGGGGCAGGCATGAACATCAATTGCACATTCTGCACTTAACACACTGGCCAAGCTATTCCACCATGGGAGGCAGTGCACACAAGATTAGGGCGACACACTGGCCAGGCTATTCCACCATGGGAGGCAGTGCACACAAAATCAGGGCGACACACTGGCCAGGCTATTCCACCATGGGAGGCAGTGCACACAAGATCAGGGCGACACACTGGCCAGGCTATTCCACCATGGGAGGCAGTGCACACAAGATCAGGGTGACACACTGGCCAGGCTATTCCACCATGGGAGGCAGTGCACACAAGATCAGGGCGACACACTGGCCAGGCTATTCCACCATGGGAGGCAGTGCACACAAGATCAGGGCGACACACTGTACTTAGAGGCCATCCTTTCTCTTGCAGGCCAAGCTGGCTAATAATAGGAAGAGCTGGATTGCGACCGGGGGAGGCTGACCCCAGATCCAGCCGCTCACCGAGCTTCAACATCGCGTGGAGCGCATCATGGGTGCCCGGGTGATTGGCCCCGTTGCATGTGGAGATGCCGACCCTGTTCTGGGCACCAATGGTAAGGACATCAACGTTTGGACCTCTCTCGTCCCACTTGCGCATCAGATCTACATCCTTTGCCACTGTCCAACCAATGCGCTGAATGCCACCACTCATGCATCCCTCGCTGACGCCCTCTCCTCACACTAAAGTTACTCTTGTGCCTTCCTGCTTTCAGATGGTGAGGAGGAGGTCCCTGAACTTGCCAGTGACAGCCCCTCAGAGGAGGAGGAGGAGGAGGAGCAAGAGGAAGGCGGCCCATCAGGGGAACCCTCAGCCGTGGCAACCCATGCCAATGTAGGGGACACGTCTTCCCTGGAGGGGAGCATCGCGGAAGTGTCGGAGGGGAGGGAGCTCATGGGACCTGCGGCCTGCAGAAACGCAGGAGGGGGGTGCCAGCTCGGCGGCCTTCTCCCCAGAGGGGGGAAGGGTCGGAGGGGAGTCCAATTGCTGGGCCCAGCGGCGTCCAGCAACGCAGGAAGGGTCGGGCAGCTCGGCGGCCTTCTCCCCAGAGGGAGAGTCCGGCCTCCAGTCCGGAGATGGTCTTCGCCAAGGAGATGGAACGCCTCGAGGACTTGTCCGTGGACTCGGAGCGCCGGCACACGGAGCTCATGGGGGTAGTGGCACGGTTGCCTGAGGCCATCGAGTCCCTCTCTCGGAGTGTCACCGACGTCGGGGCCTCACAGGCCATCAGTTTGGCGGAATTCGGGGCAGAGCAGGCAGCGAGTCGGGCGGCATTCGGGGCAGATCAGGCAGCGAGTCGTGTGGCATTCGGGGCAGCTCAGGCAGCGAGTGGGCAGCTGATCAGTGGTGCCGTGCAGTCACTGGGTGCTCTGATGAGGTCACTGAACAGGTCAACACGGGCACTCACTGCTGCCACACTCGCTGTGTCAGCCAGGCATCGCCAGGGCACCCGGCGCGCTGCAGCAGCACAGCGGTCTGTCCCTCGGCAGATTGGTGCGCATGCTGCAGTGCTGGCCCGGGCGAGTGCCAGTGTCTCAGGCGACCAGCGAGCGCCTGCCATCCGCCAGCTTGCCCCCATTCCTCCAGCCGCCACTGCCACTCCCCCAGTGGAGCTGCCAGGAGCTGCTGCAGCGACTGATGCTGGCCAGCCACAGCTGCAGCATTCAACAGCCGCCCGCTCGACGGCCAGACCTCGACTAGGCCGACCCCCAAGGGCATCTGCCGTCACGACATGTGCCCCTCTGGAGCCTGCCCCCAGCCTTGCAGCAGCCAATAGCCTTACTTTGAGGAGGAGCAGCAGGGCGGGCAGGGGCCACACAAAGATGGCCAAGGCATTGCCCTAGCGAGCCAAAAAGTCGAATGTGTGGCCAGTTGTGTTTGATTTTTGAGGCCGAGAATTGGATGTTTGTTTTTTGAAGGCCGAGGATGTGATGTTTGTTTTTTACGAAGGCCGAGGATGACGGCCATTTTAGTTGCACTGTTTTGTTAATCCTCTCCAGGTTGTGGGAGCGAGTAATGTGTTTGAGTGTTTTTTGGGGGTTCCGTCTGTTTTTGGTTTTCATGCGGGAAGGGCCCTGAGTTTGTACAATAAAGCATTTTATTTATTAACATTGTCCATGTTTGATCTTTGAAGTGTTTGTTGCCTTAACCAGCTGAGGGCTTGCGGAGTGGCTTTAATCATGTTCTTTCATTGGCACAAGCCATTCCCTGACAGGGGGCCTAGAAGTGACGTTCAATAAGCTGCCGACGGGCGGCCCTTGGACCTTGTGCCTCCCTCCTGGGCTGGTACTCCTCGTCCTCCTCATGCTCCTCCTGCTCCTCCTGCTCCTCCTCCTGAGGTGGGGGTCCAACGTGAGGTGGCAGTGCCTGAGTCCTACGGATAGCCAGGTTGTGCAGCATGCAGCAAACGACGACGAATTGGGAGACTCGGTCCTGCGAATACTGGAGGGCTCCCCCAGAGCGAACGAGACAGCGGAACAGTTGCTTGAGGACGCCGATTGTTTGTTCTATGATGTTCCTAGTCGCTTGATGGCTCTCGTTGTATGCCTCTTCAGCAGGCGTCATGGGCGCGCGGAGCGGGGTCATGAGCCAGGTACACAAAGGATAGCCTTTGTCCCCGATAAGCCATCCTCTTGGGGGAGGCTGTGCCTGGAACATGTCAGGCACAGTTGTCTGTCGCAGGATAAAGGCATCGTGGCTGCTGCCTGGAAAGCGGGCATTGACAGCTAGGATGCGCTGCCTGTGGTCACACACCAGCTGTACGTTGAGGGAATGGTAGCCCTTCCGGTTGCGGTAATCCTCGGCATGCTCCAGAGGTGCCCGCAAAGCCACATGCGTGCAGTCAATTGCGCCCTGCACCATGGGGAAGCCCGCTATTCTTGCAAATCCCACTGCACGCTGCTGCTGCTTGTCCAGGGTCATGGGAAAGGAGATGAATTGATGTCTCCTTCTGAAAAGGGCTTTGGTCACCTGGCGGATGCAGCAATGCACGGCGAACTGGGAGATGTTAGCGATGTCCCCAGCAGCGGATTGGAAGGAGCCGGTGGCATAGAAGTTGAGAGCCACCGTCACCTTCACTGCCACCGACAGAGACGTCCTGCGCATCAGCTGTGGCTGCAGATCTCTGTGAAGCAGCTGGCAGATGTCTGCAGCCACCTCCCTTCTGAATCGCAGCCTCCTTACACACATCGCGGCAGACATGGTCAGATAGGAGGACTGCTGGCGGTGTACCCTGGGTGGGTAAGGCCTCAGTTGGCGATGCCTGTTGCCCTCTCTGCGTCTAGCCAGGGCTGCCACTCTCTCACGGCATCTGTAAGCCCTTCTGGCATAAGGCTGAAAGTCAGCGTTGGCACCCAATGCAGCCCCCATTATATGCTGGCAAACAATGAGCTCTCAATGAAGGCAAAGATAATTGCTAAGCTCTGGCCTGAGCCAAAAAGACCTGTCCTAGTGTTGGTCCAAACCAGTAAGCTCACCTCCTTGGTCTCTCTCCAAAAAACCGTTGCACAAGAGTGAATGCTGCAAAATGGCTGGCCTTTATAGTGCAGGGTAAGTGCCCTTTAATTAGTGCTCCCCGCGGCCCGCCTTGGCTGTGTACCGTTCCACTTCACAGTCGTTAGGGCCGCCCGGCGCACAATGGGCCGGCGCGAGTGAAGTTCCGGTTCGGGGCACACAAAGGGCGTTGCACGACGAAATGATGTCATGATCTGCGCGCGCAGCAGGGCGCGCGCTAAGACTTTGCGCAGGCGCTAAATGTGTACTGAAGTTGGGGCGAGGCGCAGATCGCGCTGCGCCCGGGCGCTAAGCGCCTAGCGCTCGAGATCTACTCCTCCTAAGGCGCTAACGGCTGGCGCGCCCAACTGAATTTCTAGGCCAATGAGTTTTAATCTAAAGTCTGTTCAACTCTTTTATACAGCTTTTACAGGAGACACGATGCTGTGATGCATCTAGAACGAAACCGAAACTAAACTAACTGCCTTGCTTCTCTCGGTCACATGCCCTCTGCTGGTCAGGCACAAGCAATCAATACCTGCAATCATGCTATTAAGGCATCATAATCAAACAGGCAAATAACATCACTATTTGCTGATATCATTACACTAACCACCTGAATTTTCCCCCCTAACTTTATAAAAAGAGAGGGAGATACTACTCTAAACCATATTTTTGAACTGTGTCCCCAGACTCTAAAAGGGTCCATTTAGTATTGACATTTTGTACTTTTCTATATTTGTTGACTTATAAGCACATAATTCCACCTGGTCTATACTAATAAAAATAATTTTTGTGAATGGATGCAGATAGGGTGATCCGCGTGATCCCCTCCCATTTTGAGCCCTGCTAGATGTTTTGGTCTGGTCTGGGGCGGATGACAGAAAGTCCCATCCAAAGCGAGAGCTTAATTTTAATACTAAGAAGGCCTCTGCTTTATTTCCTGGTTGGCAGCCATTCTGAAAGGCATGTGTTAAGCACACTCAGGGAAACCTGGCATCCAGGACTGCTGTGGCGGACCTTCAGCCAGGCAGTCATTTAAAAAAGACAACTGAATTTAACAGAAATATGTCTTGAGGCCATTTCCGAGCTATTTATTTTTCTGGCTGACACTTGGACTTTCATGAGTCTTTGTGCCAGTTCTCCTTATTTAGTATTTTTTTGCCCTGCTCCATTTCTTGGCACTAATGGTTTGCCAATGGGAATCCTTCCAGTCGATGTGTTCATGGGCTTGATTGGCAGCCCATCCACCACTTTAAACATTCACTCCCTCCACCACAAGATGCACTGCAGAAACTTACCAAGGCTTCTTTGGCAGCACCTCCCAAACCCGCGACCTCTACCATCTAGAAGGACAAGTGCAGCAGGCAAATGGGAACACCACCACCTCTAAGTTTCCTCCAAGCCACACACCATCCTGATTTGAAAATATATCGCTGTTCCTTCATTGCCGCCCCACTGACGCCCAAGACCACCCGATGTAATTTTCAGGAATACCTGGAAATAGACGAGCAGCCCACCCTCCTGAAACCTGCGTAAGACTGCTTAAATATGCTGATCTACATCCCAATTGCAATTTTCATGTACAAATAGGCAGAGCGTGTATCGTGCAAACACTAACCAGTTGTACCAGGTGTCGAGCTGCCCTGAATGGGAATGGTGACGGCCACTCAGAAAGCGGCTCAGGCCAGCTTTACTTTTTATTTTGGTGGGGCCAGGAGTAGCCTGCTTCTTCGAGTCCCTTCTGAGATCACCTCACCCCTTCCCCAAGACCTAAGCTGCTGGCCAGCTCAGCGTGGGAGCCAACTGATTTCGTACCCAGCCACCACCGTGAGCAAGGCACCCATTTTGGTGCCCACAGTTTGCCAGTGGTATTTAAATGAGGCCCGAATCTGAACACGGTTCATGTTGCCTGATGGTGGATATGGACAGGTAGAACATCTGCTCTGTTGACTTCACATCCATTTTGGTGGCAGTTGAATACCCACCCAGCATTGTCAGATTGGCCACACCTACAAAGAAGTAATCTACTATTTCAACAAGCTCTAACGTATCTATCGGTAATTCATAATTCTATAGCTTTTGCATTTCAATGTGAAGGAATTATTTATGACTTTCACATTGGGTGTTAGAGTGAGGTTCGTGGACTTGAATCCATCTTAATAGAAACACGTGGATACACTGGGCTGGATTTTACCAGCCCTGAGGAGGCGGGTTTGGAGGCGGGACTGCTGGGAAAACCAAAAAGAATGGCAATGGGTCCCGAACCCGCTCCCAGCCTGCCTCCAACCAATCTTCCCAGGAGTCAGGTCCCTGATATGCACAGGAAACCGACTCCTAGCAGCAGGAAGAGGATTATAGCTACTTAACTGCCTATTAACAGGTAGTTAACAGGCAGTTAAGAGGCTTTTTCCCATTTTTAGACTTCTGCTGCGGGCTTTACGACAACGGGGAACCCAGCCTGGGTAAGTGAGGCATGCTGTGGGTCTGTTGTTATGTTTGTTTATAGATGACAGCTGTAGAAGTGGTGTAAAGGATGCAATGGGACACAGGTGAGTATCAGAGGTAAGGAAATGTTGGGAAAGTAATTTTAATGTGTTTAGATTTTTCTGTAGGTGACAAGCTTTGAAGTGTTTGTGTGGCCTCACTTCATTGGGAGTAGTGACTGATCGCTTCTGTACCCTCAACTACAGCTGCCATCTGTTTTATCCTAAGGAGAGAGTCATTGGAGAGTCTGGGTGTAAGGGCTTACCTTTGTACAGTGATTGTCAGTGTTTGACAGCACCTCAATGCTGTCAAACACTGTCAAATCATCTGCCAAAAATAAAAGGTTCATGCTCCTTTAAGAAAGCTGGCAGATGACACATCATCAACTGATGTCATTAACACCGGCTTTCCCTTAATTGGCCGGCAAGCCCGCAGGGCGGGCTTAACAAGGTAATTCAGGGGAAAATAGCATCTGTGCATCGGGTGTCGCTGGGGGCGGGATTAGGACCCAGAAGGCAGCAGTCCCGCCCCCAATTCGTCTTGATAAGTAAAATCCAGCCCACTATCTCTCACAGAGATTATCTTTATTTAACCACTAATACGCGGATTAAGTAAGAAACACAACTGTAATGATCAATAACATGTCATTCTATAGTGGACACTAGGTGGAGCCATAGAGCTGTGTAGAGCTGTCTATATATAAGGCTACACTACCCAGCTGTATGTATATTAAGACTACGTTACCCATGAGGCACTAGGCTCCACACTGAAAGAACACAATGAGAGACTGACTAAAGTGCTACAGAGCATACGCCGGAATGGACTGAAGCTCAACAAAGCCAAGTGTCAGTTTGGCGTCCAGGAAGTCACTTTCCTAGGAGATAATCTATCTGGTAAAGGAATAGAGCCAGATATGGAAAAAGTAAACGCCATACTCAAAATGCCCCGACCCACTGACAAAAAAGGAGTGCTACGCATCATGGTGATGATAAACGTCATTGGAAAGTTCATTCCTAACTTGTCAGCCAAGACAACCTGCCTGCGAGACCTGCTACATAAAACAAATGAGTTCGCATGGACAGAAAGACATGAACAAGAGTGGATAAACCTCAAAACAGTGCTGACAACCACACCTGTACTCACCTTCTTTGACCTAACAAAAAGAATCAAAGTGTCAACGGATGCATCAAAAGATGGCTTAGTTGCGGTCTTGCTACAAGCAGAGGGTGAAGATTGGAAGCCTGTTGCCTATGCCTCCAGGTCTATGACTGAT
Source organism: Somniosus microcephalus (assembly GCF_052327205.1). NCBI lineage: Eukaryota > Metazoa > Chordata > Chondrichthyes > Squaliformes > Somniosidae > Somniosus > Somniosus microcephalus. The sequence goes on from NC_140996.1 coordinate 36,743,316, forward strand.
ACTGAGTGTCGATACGCCCAGATTGAAAAGGAATATCTAGGCTTGGTAGTTGGACTAGAAAAGTTTCATGGCTACATATATGGACTTCCCACCTTCACAGTTGAGACAGACCACAGCCCTCTGGTTGCCATCATAAAAAAGAACCTGAATGAGATGTCTCCAAGGATTCAACGACTCATGATGAAGCTGCAAAGATATGACTTTGAACTGATCTACACACCAGGCAAATACATAGTGTTAGCAGATGCACTATCCCGAGCACCCACAATGAGTCATGTGAGCTCTACTGAAGAAGACGTGGATGTTCATGTGAGTATGGTCACTGCTGCGCTGCCCGTGTCAGACACAAAATCAAAGCAAATAGCAGAAGGAACATTAAAAGATACAGTATTACAAACAGTAATAGAGAACATTCATCATGGTTGGCCAAAAGGTTCCTGTCCAAAATATTTTCACATAAGGTCAGAGTTGAGTGTCGCAAGTGGACTATTACTAAAACAGAACAGAATAGTCATTCCACAGGCTCTACGTCAAGACATGTTCAAAAGGATTCATGAGGGACACCTCGGAATTGAAAAATGCAAAAGGAGGGCAAGAGACACTGTTTATTGGCCTGGCATAAATAAGGACATTGAGAACATGATAGGCAAATGTGAGACATGTCAGAAACACCAAAACAAACAAGCAAAGGAACCAATTATGGTAGCTGACATACCAACAGCACCATGGCAAAAGGTTGGTATGGACCTTTTTCATTTAAATGGTAAAGACTATCTAATAGTGATTGACTACTATTCTAACTATCCTGAGATGGCGCTGCTCTCAAGCACCACAGCAAGCAGTGTCATAATGCATGTGAAATCCATCTTCGCCAGACATGGAATTCCCAGGATTGCCGTTAGCGACAATGATCCGTGCTTCAACTGTAAGGAGTGGCAACAGTTTGCAGCACATTATGACTTTCAGCACATCACATCCAGTCCTTTGTATGCTCAGTCAAATCGTAAGGCAGAGAAAGGTGTTCAAGTTCTCAAGCAGCTACTGAAGAAAGCGACAGAAAGCAAGTCTGATCCTTATCTCACCCTGCTGAGCTACCGAGCCTCACCTTTAGACTGTGGTTCTTCACCTGCTGAACTACTAATGGGTCACAAGTTGCACACCACGCTACCCTGCTGTGCAAAAGAACAGCAACGTGAGGAACTGAGACAGAGACTTCAACTGTTAAAGCTGAAACAAAAATCATACTATGACAAGTCATCCAAAACTCTAAAACCATTGACAAGGGATGATGTTGTCAGGATTGAGGATCCAGATGCATGGAACAGGAAAGCTACAGTTCTTGAGGAAGTAGGACCAAGGTCATACACTGTTAGAACTGAGGAAGGACAGATTCTCAAGAGGAACCGCCGTTCCCTCCTAAAAACACAAGAGACTATTCAAGACCAGATTGATGACAATGCCGCAACTGCATCTTGTCATTCACCGCCAGAACAATCTCATGAAGACACATCAGACTTACCTGTGTTGAGAAGATCCACACGTGAAGTAAAAAAGCCTGATAGACTTAATCTTTGAGTACAATGTAAAGCTTTGAAAATGTGTTGACTGTTTTGAAAATGTTTATGTTTATAGATGACTAACAAAAGTGTTACTGATATTATCTTTATTGTTTTCTTGAAAGTTGATTGATATTGATTTTGTTAAACCTCAAAGAAAGGGGGATGTAATGCTTAATAACATGTTATTCTATAGTGGACACTAGGTGGAGCCGTAGATCTGTATAGAGCTGTATATATATAAGACTACACTACCCAGCTGTATGTATATTAAGACTGCATTACCCATGAGGCACTAGGCTACCCACAAGGCAGCAGTCAAGATGGATGCCTCTACAGATACTGTACCTAGTCCACATGTGCTCAATAAAAGTGTCTAGCAAAAGCTAGCTGTGTTCATAATAAGAATGTCTATTTATTAATGAACATATGAACAACTAGACCTGTCTTGGAGTCTTCAAGTGCCCGGTTGGCCAGAGCGATGATCACTGGAAGTCTGTTTAATTTTTAGATGCCTTCTTTCCATTAGACCAGGATGCGTTTGTTCTAGCTGACCGCAGTGAAAAAGGTAGATATTGTATTACTTCTTATGTCCACATTTCCTTCATGATTCTCACATGCACATCTCAACGATTGGTTCCTTCAGGCATGCCTATACCCCTTGTTCATGGTAGGTTCAATGTTCAGTGGGGTTACTTCACCATGCGTGTCACTTGTTGCAGTTGAAATGTGTCTTATCTCAAGACCGTACTACTCCGTTCTGCTGATCCCATAGCAACCCAAAATTTGTCCTTGCTGCCTTTGTCTGACAGATATTGTCTGTTAATGTTCTTTTATATTCCTGTTTCTCAGCTTGCAGTTAATGTGGTTTAGCCATGTGGTTTAGCCATCATTAAAGTTCTTCTTGTTGTTAGGGATGTTTAAGCAGATTTTCCTTTCAAACGGATCCTCAATATTTTAGAATACAGGGCATTTAGTTCAAAGGCTCAATTCCTTTGTTGCTTTACATTCTTTCCAGTCAAATTTGGCCAAATTATATATCTAGTTACCGTGCTTTTGTAACTCACCAGAAATTTTACAATCCTTGCTTGCTCTGCTATTTCCATTGTATTTTAAGACCCATTGGAACTTCTTCTGACAATGTATCCATTATCCAGTAGCGCAGATTTTCTAGCCACCAAGATCAGTCCTGAGGCTGTGAAACATGCTTATGATGCGCTGACAAATCAGGTGGGGAATCCCTTTCACTGAATCTCTACCAAATTAGCACAGCAATGTTCCAGCTGGGATTTTAGGATGGATGTGAGGCAGGTTCACTTTGACAAGAGGTGGACTCCCCATACTCCCCCTTACACATGCAGCCACATGTACAGTTCAAAGCAATGTTTGAGGACAATTGTCTTCATAGGCACAACATCGCCAGGGAAGGGGTGACTTGAGTTGTACCATCTGCTAGAATCTGACCTGTAGTCAATACTGGCAGCATGGACAGCTTCACTGGTAGCTGCAAAGGCAACCACACACTGAATCTTAATTCCACCAACTCTTTCCAAACAGCCTCAGGAGACATGTACAGCATCAGTCAATCCACAGTGCACCACTGCATCAAGCAGCTGACTGTTGCATTCTCCAGCAGAACAAACACTTACAACATTTTCCCCAAGAAAATACAGCAACCAGTAATGCTGAGGACTGGAAGTGGGAACTTACTGCCACTATTAGTGTGTAAACCGGGAGCATCTGCCAAGAGAAGGTGGAGAATCTACTGGGGTAGTAACTTTCAGCCAGGATCAGGGAATCCTGAAATACCTGTCAAGTGAAGTTTTTGTTAACTGGAGCAACATCAGAGGACTCAGGAATCTTGTTTAAAATGACAAAACTAGGGAAATGTTGCAAGATTGACTTGCAGCCAAACTGAGACACAAATATTTTTTTTTAAATCAAATCAGCTCTGTTGACATCTCAGTGGAATCCATTGTAAGCATTGTTCACATGAACACCATCTTGAATATAATTATGCTGCTAGTTTCATGTATCCCGTGTGGTAAACTAATTGTTGCAAATTGTTTTTATGTAGGAGTGTGTATTCCCTCTTCATTTTATGGTGAGATATTCTGCAACCACTGAATGGTCCCAGTTGAAATACAAAACAAGTACCCTGGTTCCAATTTATCAGTTAATTGTTCTGTCTTTGTATTGTACTGTTCTTTCTGTTCCGCCCGCAATGATTTTTTTTGGGGAAATGAGTACAGTTTGAATCTGCATATCTCAGTCTTGTAAAAAATATAATAAACATGCTGCCTTTTGTTACTCATTTTCGTTCAGTTGCGACAAAGCTGAGATTTTTTTTGTCTATGTTTTAGTTTGATGGCTGCTCTATTAAGCACATTTATAATCAGCTGTTGCTCAGTTGGTAGCACTCTTGCCTCCGGGATAGAAGGTTGTGGGTTCCAGTCCCACTCCAGGGACTTAAGCACAAAAATCTAGGCTGAAACTCCCATGCAATACCGAGGAAATGCTGCGCTGTTGGAGATACTGAGACATTAAGCCAAAGCCCTGTCTGCCCTCTCAGGTGAATGTAAAAGATCCGATGGTACTCTTTCAAAGAAGAGCAGGGGAGTTATCCCCAGTGTCCTGGCGAATATTTATCTCTCAATGAACATCGCAAAAACAGATTATCTTGACATTATCACATTGCTGTTTGTGGGAACTTGCTGTGTGCAAATGGGCTACTGCGTTTCTTACATTACAACAGTGACTACACTTCAAAAGTACTGCATTGGCTGTAAAGCACTTTGGGACGTCCTGAGGTCATGAAAGGCACTATATAAATGCAAGTCTTTCTTTGTACATTTATTGGCAAAATTGCTAACAAATTTTATTTTTAGTTTTTGTACAAACGTTCCTCATACTCGGTTTAGATGCTTGAGACAGTCTTGCCTCTGCAATTAATCACAGAAAAATATGAAATATATTCATATCACCACACTTTTCCATTCCTCTGCTATCAGTGCAGATATGAACTACAGCATCTTAAAAGCATTTGTTACAAAGTCCTTAGTCATTTCTCAAATTTATCACACTAACACCTTTCCACATTATTTTCCATTTTAGCACAAAACAATAATATATTCAAGTTTTAAATTCCTATGTTGCATTATTCATTAAAAATCAAGTTAAACAAACCAAAATAGTAAAGGCTTCCAAATTACTCTGTGGGATAGTGATGTTAACATCTCAATGAAATTCCTTTCTCTACTCTTTTAATGGAGGCATTAATCTGATCCTTATAAATTTCAAGGACATTTAGAATTCTTCAGAAATTAAGATAGAATTTCTGCCCTGTGTGCAGAGGTGGTAGGAATTGTACAATGCAGGCTTTACGCCCACCCAACCTGAGCACGGCCAATTGCGTGGTAACCTCCAGCTTCTACTAACTTTAATATTCAGTGCAAGCTCCCTGCCTGAAAAACACACGGTGCTGCAAGATGTGATAGAATAGGTTCGAGAAGATGCACACATACACTGTCTCCTTGTGGAGTAAGTAACAGTTAAAGCACATACACATCTCACTTACAGGGAGAATAGGGGAATTGAGGTAGTGCACAGGACAGTGTTGGCGATGGTGTATCAGACTATTGTATACTGCACATAGGTGACTGAAGCAACGAGGCAAATGTCTCCTTCACGAGAGACTGCCATAATGCTCTTGTTGGCTGCAACGGTGTTTCAGCAATAACATTCTTTGGATCATTGTCGGTCTCCTGATCCAACCTTACCTCTGAATGGGCCTCTCCCTTTACCTCTTAATGGTTCGGTCTGTTTGGATGGCAAAGCTCTGGAACATACAGCAGCCAGTGGAGACCTTAGAGAACCTGGTGAGGCTGTACTGCAAGTCTCCACCTGATCTGTCCAGGCCTCTGAAGCACTGCTTCAGGATGTCACTAGTTTGTTCGATTATCAACCTGGCAAATACATGGCTGTATTGTATCCATAACTCTCACAAAGGAACTACAGAGGGTAGGCTTTGTCTTCTAGCAAAGATCCTTTAATTCTGCCTTCACCTTCAAATAACACAACCATAGATTGCCTTAAAATAAAAGGATCATGAATTCAGCCTGGCAAGTAAGCATTGACCTGCATGATTCTCTGTTGTTGGTCACTGACAACTGCACATTTATGGAATGGAGCCCCTCATGAACACACTGGCATTATTTGTAGAGGCTCCATGGGATCCATCAAAGTTTGAGCAGGCTGGGCATGGGTAGTGAGAGGTGATATAAGATACTGAGGGGGCAGGACAAGGTAGGAGCAGATAGGATGTTTCCCCTCGTGGGGAAATCTAGAATGCGGGGACACAGTTTTAGAATAAAGGGTCGCCCATTTAGAACTGAGATGAGGAGGAATTTCTTCTCTCAGAGGGTCGTACATCTGTGGCATTCTCTGCCCCAGAGAGCTGTGGAGGCTGGGTCATTAAATACATTTAAGGTGGAGATAAACAAATGTTTGCAAGATAATGGAGTGAAGGGTTATGGGGAGCAGGCAGGGAAGTGGCTTTGAGCCCAAGATCAGCCAGGATCTTATTGAATGGTAGAGCAGGCTCGAGGGGCCAAGTGGCCTATTCCTGCTCCTATTTCTTATGTTCTTATGTTCTTATCAATAACCCCTTGGCCTGTGGGGAATTTCAATGCCTTCTCATTCTGTTATTACTTTTCCATTGGGAAAATTATGAAAAAATTGCCTTTGCAAACAAAGCAGTGCATGCTTGATGTATATATATGCATTGACTTAAATTGCAGATGTCACCTGTAGTCGCCCGGAAGGAATCAGAGGCACAAAAGTTTAGGGAGTAGTGACCCTGCAGTGGTGTTCCTGGGGTGGTAGGTTGTTTTCAGGTCAGGTTGCAGCAGTTGGCACAATTCCTTCACCGACAGCCTGGTGAACCTCAGCCTATAAAGTCAACAACAATAACTTGTATTTATATAGTGCCTTTAACATAGTAAAACATCCCAAGGTGCTTCACAGGAGTCAGTTCCCAAGTAGCTCTGCCTGAGTATGTAAATACAGCTATGTAGCTAATGGCAGGCTTGAGCAGTCCTCCTCTTTCATCCTCTTATTTCACATCCAAAAATCTCAAGCTGAGAGACATGCAAAGTACGATACCCATTTCATCAAAGTTTGTTGCAGCAACTAAAAACACTTTTTACATGAGGCTGGCGAACTGCAGACACCCGCTGAGAGTGATCGGGAGAGGGGCGCCGATTAGGAGGGAGGTGGGAAGTGATTGCAAGCAATTGGGTAACCAGGAGAGAAGGTGATTGGAAGGGTGCCAAGCGGGGGCAGACAATGGTCTTCGGAACTACAGTGGACCCAGGTGGAGCAGACCTGCTCCACCCGCCTTCAAATTAAGGTAAATATATTTTTTTAAATGTACTTTTTTAGTGGAGGCCTCCAGCGGACCCTTTATGGTCCGCTGTTTAGGCCGCATGTTAGCCGCATTTTCCTAAACGCAACCAGCCCCAAGCTAGGCCAATTTGTAGGCCAATATGTCGATTCCTACAACACAGGGTTTACACACCAAAAAGGTCTTATTTAGAATTCTCTGCCTGTCAGTGCCTCAGAAGGCTGTGCTGCCCTGCATAAGATGCTGGAGAGTTATGAATGTTCAGAAGCTGTTGAATTAAAACCTAGAGCCCACTTCAACGAAGAGTATAGAATTATCTGTAACAGTTACCTTGAATTCTTTTTCCACTGGATCTTTCCAGACAGCCTCAGTCGACCTTTGTTGAATTAATCAGGAAACATCTTACCACTGCATGAAAAAGTTCACTAATTTTCTTCTCAAACAGGCCTCGTAATTCAATGGAATCTTCAAAACAAAGAAAGAGAGCAGTCCAACTTTATAGACGGGCAGGATTCCTACAGGTGCGGGGAATAATTGACAGAACATATTGTGGCTTTGAAAGTCCGACATAACCTACCCTGTAATTTAGGATTTAATTCCACTAACATACAGCTAGTGTATGATGCCATTCATTTTATCCTGAATGTTAATGCTCACTACCCAGGGAGCTGTCATTTAGCGTTTGCCATGGGATAATCCGCCATACCAGTCATTATGGGCTAGAAATTCATTATAGCCCAGGAATGGGCAGTATCATAAGAAAAGGTTAAGAATTAGATTGCTTTAGACTGCACGCAAAATTCATTCTCACTACTCAAAGTATTGATTGGAGCACTAATTAAAGTCTTAAAGGCCTAGCTGATCGGACCAATATCGGGTGCAGTCTAATCGCGACTCATCATTGCCACAGGCTTTTCCCAGTACTTAAAGGGGAGGTTCATTGATACTGCAGCACCTCAGTCTCAGCATTGCTGGCTGTGCAGCTGCCTCAGCAAGGAGAAGCACAACAAGCAGAAGGAGCCAGAGGACTGAAGCAGGTGTGCTCATGGCAGATCCACCTCAGTTGGGTGGTCAGGGTGATTGAATGCTTCAACAAATGCTACATACCACCATCTGTACCACAAGCTTCACACACTGCCGAAAGCACCACATCCCCAGTACTCACCTACCAACAATCTTTATCTACCAACACTCACACCCACATCTCACACCTTGCACACAATAACAGCTATTCAACAATGGCAGGCACAAGGGTCATTAGTTATTAGAATGAATGTGATATGTGTGATATGTTTAGGCATAACTTTATTAATGGAGTTTGCAATATTTTGTGGTCTCTCTCATTTCACCTTCATGCCCAGGAGAATGCTGTGATATGGCATGACACAGGAAGGTATTATGGGCATGTGGTGAGCAAAAGGGATCTGTGGTTATGTCATCCTACTGTGAGGCTGGAGGTCTGTTTGGAGGAGGTGACAGAGTTCTGTGACCACCACCTTGGTGATGCAGAGCCATCTAATACACTGCTCCTCACTTAATTGAAGGTAGGAGAAGTGCTGTCGGAATACCCTCGGAGGGTAAGGCCCCCTGATAAGAGCCCCGATGTCCCTCCTCATCTCTCTGTGCACATGTTCCTGTATTTCTCGCTGCCTACACTCCCTCTGCCATAGATCCTGGAGGGTGAGGTGGCATGCTAATACAGCCCCCAATAATGTTGCCAAGCGCAGCAATTTGAATCTTTGAACAATAAATGTAGCTACTTTTTAGTTGCCAGAAGACTGCTGATAAAAAAGAAGCTTGAAATTACTCATAGAAATTGTTCCGCTGGGTGAAACTGACAAGAAACCACTGAAAATAACCTGCCCTGACAGCTGGGAGTGATTATTGCTGATACCTGTAAATAACATCGCTGGAGACGGCTTCCAGGAGCTGCATGCCAGCTCTCCCTGTTGCTGTCTGCTTGAGGCACTAAGTTAAGTGGCAACAATCAATTTTCCAGATTGGGCAGCCAGTGAATGTTGCACACTCACTGACGTCACAATCTGCTTGGCATTGAAGTCCCCAGCGGTACCTCAAGGTACCGCCGGTGCAACGGGAGGGCCAGATTTGCCGTGCGGCACTGGATTCGCCTCACCCTGGCGCTACTGCGTCAGTGCCCCATTACTGCCATCTGCTGGTGCTAATTGGAGGTGCTAAGGCATCAAATTTTCCCCCACTTGTCTCAGGATGGTTTATTGATGATCAGCAATATCCCCTGCAATCAGGACTAATAAATCTATTACAGCATTCACAGTCAGAGGGGGATAACAAATATAACGAGACCCATGGGACTATGAGAAGTGTGACAGAGCAGACCATTGGCATTCTGAAGTCTTGTTTTAGATGCCTGGACAAATCTGATTGTGCCCTGCAGAATAGCCCAGGAAGAGTGTCCAGAATTGTAGTAGTTTGCTGCATGTTGCACAATGTAGAAAGCACTGCTACTTCCTGAAGCTGAAGATAATGATGAACAACAAAAGGGAGATGGCCCTCCATCCCCACGGCAGGAGGAAGTTGCACAAATGTCAGAGGAGGTGAAGCAATAAGGCAATCAACCTGAAACCAGAGAAAGAAAGTAGCAGTTTATTATTAATCTTTCTATAATAAAGAAAGTTTTTCACAAAAAAGTTAAAAAAATTCCCTCATGGCTGGTTCCCCCTACACCCGCAACTCTTTGATTAAGACCTGCATTTCCGAAGGCATCTGTACCTTGCCTCAGTAATAGAAATCTCACATTTCATCGACTCAATTCACAAAATTGTGTACATCCAGAAAGATGAATAATGAAGAATAAAAAAGTTTAAAATGTAATTTTCTGCATAATATTTTGTAAATTATAACAATAATTTCAAAGACTAGTTACTACTACTTATTATCACCATGTCTACTCATAGTGCTTATGTTCTTAATAACTCAGGCTCTGTAACATTCGCAAAATTCAACAGATTCCCCAAAACCAAGAAGATTACCCTAAGGAAGGGATTTTTTTTGGACTGTTAATAAACCATGTCAGAAAGGTATAAGAATATTGGGCCTAAAAGGGGCTTAAAATCAAGGACCCCAGGGTTTTGGTTTTATTTTAAAAAGGCATGTTCAAGCCTGTGAAAGGCTGCGACAAAGGGATTGGGATGGGCCTCTGTAAAACGAGCAGTTTGGATATTGGCATAAGCCAAACTGTCTGGGAACGATCTGGACTGTCTCAGTCGTTTTACATAATGATAAAAGACCAGCGGAAGAGCCATTCCCGCCAAAAACTACAAAGTATGCATAATGCAGAACATGCCACTGACCAACAAAAGGGACCCTGACCCCAGCAGGAAAAGACAAATCTTACTAATCAATCCAGAGATTAAATAGTCATTTAAAGCCAATTTAGGATTCGATGGACCATCCCGAAACTAATTCACACCAACTTAAACCAATTAAGATAGATGGGACCAGCTCGAAACCCGTTAAAGAATTCAAAACCTATTAATGTTAACGAGTCCGCCAAGAATGACAATGGGCCAGAGAAGATTTGGCGGGCAGATAAGCAAGGCCTCGAACGGTATAATTGGGGCCTGCTTTTTCAGTTGGTTAGTGAGTCGGCTCGTTCGGTCAAGGAGTTCGGTTCAGTACAGTCTGGAAGAAGAGAGCAGTTCGGTTTTGGTCCATTCGATACAGCACGGCTCGTGTAGCAGAGAAGAAGAAGAAGACTTCAAAAGCCACGTCAAGTCACAAAAGTATCAGGAGTCCGAGCCAGGAGAAGACATCATTGAACACCTTGCGGCAACCAAAGGCCCCAAGAAACAAACAACTGAAAATATTACCAGCAACCGCGACCGACAAGAAACCAACCTGTAAGAAACCGAAGATTTGCAAGTTTGTTTTCCACTCTACAAACTATTCTGACTTACCCCTGGGTAAGATTTGATGGAAAGACTCTAAACCCTATTTCTAACCAAAAGAAATTGGGTAGTTACCTGATAGATCCAATACGCACCCGACTGCATCAGCGGACACGCGGAGACTGAAACAGCAACGCAGGTGAAGTCTTCTACCGTGTCCGGGGTATGGCAGGCCCCAACTGCCACATCTAGAGAACCCCAAAATCGCGAACCTCTACAACTGTCAAAAGAAGTCGTTTGGTGAGCATTATCCCTGGTCCTCTGGAGTCCAACTCAGTTAGTGTAGTGGGATTGGGAGGGGCGAAGTATTCTGTCTATTGTTATTCGCCCTCGTATATTCTGTAAGCATTCCCCCCTTTTAGCGTGATTAGATTGTTGTGTTGTGCATATTTTCTTGTCTCAAATAAAATCCAAGTTCTTTCACCAACTCAGTTGTCTGCTGCAATTTCATTACAAACCCCAAATAAGTCCAAGGTCTAGAACCAAGGGAGTGGGAGCGATTCGAACCACTCACGAATCAGAGGTGAAGCTGACCACACACACCACCCTCTACAGCTCCTAACCTCTTACTTCAATGTGATGCTCTCTGAGTGATATGAATTTGAGAAGTAGGTGGCAGGGGCATTTTTGTTGGTGCCTTCAAGGAATTAAGTGACTCTCAGCTCAGTGAAGCTGCTATCCCTGGTGTCCCACTTCTGGTATACTTTCTCTTGATATGCCAATTGGTGCCAGGCCCAGGTCTGAAGCTCCCTCGTGTACTGGCATAGGAGGAGGCAATTATTAGGCCTCTTTGTAGCCTACTGGTGCTGGGAATAGGCTCTGAGGTGCGTTGGTTGATGTGAGATCAGAATAAACAGTCTCAATTAAGTCTTGGAAAACATATGAAAGTATGTTGTTAATGTGATCCACAAGCCATCTACTGAGGCAGTGGCAGCTGCCACTCCAGCAGCCACCAATGTCCTTACTACCTGCTTCTGGCACCTTGTCACAGATATGTCCTGGACTGCCACACTTTCCAGGGTGTCCTTGTGGAAACCATCTCTCCTGCCTGCACATGAGATCAATGCTCCTTAATCATTGATCTTTTGAAGGTTGGGTCCCTGAGATCTGGGTCCATCCTTTGACTCATCATCCGAGGATGAATGTTTCTCCACCATCTGTGAAGGAACAGCTCCATCCCCTCTTTCAGTTCCAGGACCACATGCTCAGTGGTGCTTGATGTTCATCCTGTGAAAACCCTTCAAACTTGCTAACTAGTTCCTCCTAAGTGGGTGTCTCTGGTTCTGGAGCATGTAGGATGTCGTGGTGGAGTTGGTGAGGATTGGGTAGATATTGTACAGCTTAAAATACCCGACTGCTCCGCTGATCTTCAAACCGTCCCCTGGGATGCTAAAAGTACAAAACTTTCTTTAGCTGTGCAAAGGTTCACAGGACTTTATGTAGAAATAGCATCTGAGTAAATATTCTTTTAAATACTTTAAAGAAACAAAAGATGGGTCAAGCAGAGCTATAAAGGTAACAGCAGAACCATTACCAGCACCTGCGGTTCAAAAAAATGGGAGCAATGGTTATGATCTGAAATTGTTGAACTGAGACCCATCTTTTGTTTCTTTACTTGTCCCATTACAATCCCCTTTTGATTTGCACCCTTTTGTCATTTTATCACTCCTTTTTGTTCTTTCCTCCCCCATTCCTCCCCCCCTGCCCTTTCCCTGCCTCTATACTTGCTTAAAACATGTTACACCTCTAACTTTTTCCAGTTCTGATGAAAGGTCATTGATCTGAAACATTGGGCCAGTAATTCCTGTCCCAACGCGTGAGTACGGTCGGGGTACTCACGCGTCTGGCCGGAGGAAATGCCGGTTTTCAGCATGCACAGCGCATGCGGGGAAATCCGGCATTTCCTGCCCTCTGAACGAAGGGGTTCAGAGGCAGAACGCGCGCGACTGCACAGGCAGCGTGTGCGCAGTAAAATTCCTTTTTTTTTTCAAAGTTGCGCGGGTGTAAAGGTCTCCGGTCTTTACGCGTGGAAAAACAAGACGTAAGTATTTAGTATTTCAGGTAAGTGGGCTTTTAGTACAATGTAGAAATTTTTTTCCACAGGTTTGTTATTTTTAAAGAATTTATAGGATGGTAAGTTTAGTTTTAGACCCTATTTTTTAAAAATTTATTTTTTTCAAAAAGTTGATTAATTGTTTAAAACATTTTTTAAAACTTATTTATAGTTATTATAATCAGTGGGATGTTTTTAAAACTTTTATTTAAAGTTAAAGTAGTGTTTTGGCAGCCCATACTTTTCATGAGTTTGACAGCTCTTACTGTCAAACTCATAAATGAGTTTCCCCTCCCCTGATTGGCTGCACAGTGCTCACCTGATCCCAGCCGGCACATCGCACTAACTACGCCGCTGGATCAGGTTAGCACAGCGCGCCGACAGCTGAACCGGGCCAGTGACAGGAAATGCAAGCAGGCCCGGGCTTCAGATGTCGGCGCGCAGGGTGAGTGCAGATCGGGGGCTTGCACGCGCGGCAAGCCCCCGATCTAATTTTAGGGCCATTAACTCTGTTTCTCTCGCCACAGATGCTGTCTGACCTGCCTTTTCAGCATTTTCTGTTTTTATTCCATGAAACAAAAACTCCTTTAAGACTAACGTAACCCCTTGTGGCATGCAATGTGTGTTCTCACAGTGGTTTGGAGTTAAAGATGTGTAAATTGAGCTAAAAATGCAGGGTGCTTTACACCACCCATTACCATGAAAAAGTAGCAAAAAGAGGGCGGCTGTTGCTCTTTCACCAGCTGGTGGCGGGACCCGGGGCTACTGACATTATCTGAGGCCCAGCAGTGTTGCTGGTAAGAGCGATGGCCCTGCAAATTTAAATTAGGGAGAGATGATGACTCAAGGTCATCTCAGCGAATTTGGACCTTAGCGCTGAGTTCAGTGCTGGGTCCTAAGCTCGCCATGAGAACAGTGTTCATCAGACTCACAGAGGCGCTGTCAGCACCTCTTAAAGGGACACACACATCTTTCAGGTAATTTTGCATTTAAGCTTTTGTACTGGATTTTTTTGATTTTATTGAAGTTGTGGCTTGGCGCCAAACATGTTAAATGTTTTTATAAGTCTGTAGGGAATGCTGCTGGATGCTTGCAAGGCCTAGGATGGTAAAAGAAGGCCTCTGGGAAGACAAAAATGCTGCAAATACTCAGCAGGTCAGGCAACATCTGTGGAGAGAGAAACAGGTTTCATGTCTCAGGTCAAGATTTTATGCTGTCATTTCTGATTTTACAGCATCCACTCACAGAGGAAAGAGGAAGACGCAGAAGAGAAAGAAACAGAAGAGGAAGAAGCAGAAGAGGAAGAAGCAGAAGAGGAAGAAGCAGAAGAGGAGGAAGCAGAAGGAATGATGCAACCCAGGCAGCCCCTTTCTGGTCGGGATATCCGAGATGGAATCATCCTCCTGCGGTACCAGTGACCACAACTCCAATTCCCCTTTTCCCATTGTCCCACATCTTAACTTCCCTCTGTTACTGACCAACACTCTTGGACACAATGCTGAAATAAAAGCCACCACAAACCAAACTTTCCAATCCAACTTTATAAATTTATCCATCCAATATGACATCAAGAAATCAACTCAGCACCCTTATGCATTCCCTTAGTGACTGTCTTGTGTGTGCCTTTGCTTATCCTACAGATGTCACGCAGTGCTACCCCAGTGGCTGCAGCATGGCTGGTGGAAGGCTGCTGACTTTCAGTGGGGGACACTTCAGATGGCTTTGCTGGTCGACCTTGAGGAGCTAGTGGCGGGGAGTGTCAAATCAAATGATAATGTTTTTTGTTGTTGGTTTTCTTCTTCTTTTTCTTCTTCTCTCTCCTCTCCCTCTTCTTGGTCAACCACTGGCTAGGCAGGAGTTCTGGTGAGGGGAGGGCGGGACAGCAAGAGTTGCATGCGAGAAGGATAACGTATGAGGTTACCAGCATCTTGTATCCTTTCTGCCCCACCGCTGGCCAAGGGCTCAGCCATGCCCCTGACAAGAATGGCCTGCACCATCTCCACCAAGAAGGTGAGGTGAGGCTAGCAATGGGAAGTGTGCCTCATGATTGGTACAGATTGTTGGTAGGTGAGTGATTGGGCGGGGGGGGGGAGTTGTGCATTGAGAAGTGTGTAAGGCAAGTGATGCAGTTGGTAGGAGATGGCTTTTGAAGATGCATTCACTGACCTTGACCACTGGTTTGAGCTTCTTTGGGCACTGGAGCCAGGTGGTGGGGGCGACATTGCTGGCAGTGAGGGCCTCGCTGATGTGGTCCCACATCGTTCTTTCTGGAGGGTCTCCTGGCCTCTGGGCTCAAAAGCTTTAGACCCCAGCACAATTTTTTCTCTTCTACCGCTTTGACCATTTTCAGTGGCCGTTCACCCGAGGCTGCGGTGACACTGGCAACTTTTGTGGTGGCCACAAATTTTTAGACCATTGTTTCTAGATGTTCACCAGCAAATAGACCAGTTTTGCTTTCCCCCAGGTAATGACACAGAGAGGACATGAGGGGAAGAGTCATGTCCCTATCATTTTTAAGGATGCATTTAGGGCACAGTGCCCTCCACCCCCTGACCTCGTGAACTTTGGCCGTGTCGGCAACGGTGGTTATAAATAGGCAGGTCTTGGCTCAAACACCGAGGTGTGCCCTCCACTGATTTGCGAGAATTGTATTTTCTTTCAAGCTAATGACTTACCACAGTTATACAGATTAGCAGCTAATATGCAATGTGCATTTTTGATGTCTCTCACAGTATTAGCAGCTACTGGTAATAACAATTGTCCTGAAATATGTTGTAATGATAGTTTGACCTTGAGTTCTAAAAATCTTGATAAACTTGTTGGCTCTGAAAATCCACCAGTCAGAATCCTGGTGGTTATGCTGGGATTGTGCTCACTACAATTTGGAGGATTAGTGGGAGGGCACCTATTCTGGGGTTGTTGGGCACCCATACCACTACAGGCATACCTCTAATGCCCGCCTGTTACAGGGGTTAGGGTTGCCCAGGCCCCATGCACCTGAAATTCCATAGTGCTGTCTCTCAGTCCCCTGTCCAATTTCCACCCCCCCAAAAAATAACAATTGTTCAGGAATCCAAGTTTCTCCCTGTTATCTGGACCCTCCCTCTCCCTCCAGTGAGGCCCACCCACACCATCTGGAGTCTAGTATGCGTCTTGTCACTTGACATACTGGCCCCCAATCTTATTCTAGGTCTCGACTGGCTCTTGTGCAGACTTATGCAAACAATATGCAACAAAAATGTCAGCTCCACCATCAATCTCTTCAAATCAGGCCAATGCTTTTTTCAGTAGTTTTATTTCATCGTGTTCAACATCTGCAGGTGAAGGGAGTTGCAGCAGGTTAAGGCAGGTCCCACTGGAACTTTAAGGTCAGCTTTAATTCTGGGGGAAAATAAACTTTATAAATCTTACCATGGGAAAGAATGAGGAATATAAAAAAATACAGAAACAAGTTAAAAGGGATTTACTGTTAGATTGAATGCAGGCTAATATGGTGCCAAATTCAAGAAGAGAGAAAACAGGCAAGGCAACTCAAGGCCCTCCTCCATTCCTTACAAAATAATGGAATTGATCTTCAGGAGTAAACTTGAGGACTATCTGTATTATAATTATAACCCAGTAAGCACTGGCTAACATCGATTCAGAAGGAGAAGACCATACTGCTCAACCTTCTTGACTTCTTTGAGGAGGTATCACCCTAAATGGACTGTGGATAACCCTATGACATGGTGTGCCTAGACTTCCAAAAGACATTTGACAAAGCCCCACATGAAAGGCTGTCAGTCAAGCTCAAAACAGTGGTGGTTCAGAGTAAACCCTGGGAATGGTTTGCTGGTCAAAATGTAGAAAGCAACAAATACTCATTAGAAGAGTTAGGCTAGGGTGGGAGAGGTAATCAGTTGGATGCCCCAGGGCTTAGTGTTAGAACAAACATTGTTTTTCCATTCATATAAATGATACAGGTGCAGAAATGTGATGCAAAGTACTCATATTTGCTGATGATACCAAACTGGGACAAGCAGCTCAAAAATTACAATGTGAGTTAGACAAAATAAATATGTGAGCACATAAATGTCAGATTAGATTTAATGCAGGTGCAAAGTACTTGCGAGTGCAGAAGAGGGAAAAATAAGTAACACATGTATTCCATTCATGGTGTTGAAATAGCTCAGGATGAAATAGAAAGGGGGAAAAATTCAGTTGTTTGTGCCGCCCGTTAGCACCTTAAGAGGGTGCTAATGGGGCACAAAGCAACTAGCGCCCGGGCGCGGTGATGTTTGCGCCGCTCGCGAAATTAACTAGACATTTTGCGGCGGCGCTAAACACTACCGCCACGATCTCCTGCGCCGGCAGATCGTGATGTCAGTCAAGTGTGCAACACCCCGGTAGCGCCCCGGACCAGATATTGAGTGGCGCCCACTGCCTTACCGCCTGCCGCTAGCAACGACAGGCTGAGGGGAGCGTTTTGCAGTTAGAAAAGGACTGGGGGAGTGTTATTCACAGGTGACCGCTTCCTGCCTTTTTTTGTTGGTGACATTTTTGCACCACGCATTCTGAGAGAGAGAGAGAGAGAGAGACTTCTGGAGAGATTCAACGCCGTGTGAAGGAGTTTTGGGTACTGAGCAGCACTTTGCAGGTTCATTTTGATTTGCCCTTCCTTGCTTCGCCAGCGCTCTGAGGTAGCGCCTCGCTCCTCGGCCTTTGCGCCTTAAGACAGGTGTGAAGCACCTGATTTAGCGCTCCAATCACCTCCAGGGGCGTTAAAAGCCAAGTTTGCCATCGGAGGCGATAATTAGCGCCAGGCACTAAACTTTGCACACAGCCGATAATGGCACCCCAAATGGGGCGATACTGAATTTTTCCCCCAAAGAGTTTTGGTAGACTTTACTCTAAACATGTCTAACTAATGCAAGGCAGGAAACAATAAAATCAATGGAATATTGAACAACATAGTCAAAACAGCTGCATATAAGTGAGATACAGTCATGATCAACTGCACAGTGCTCTGTTCAAACCACACCTTGAGTACAGCGTCCAGTTCTGGTCACTGAGACAAAAGGGAGACACCCAGGTGCTGGAGATGAGGGATGAGCAATGAGGCAGATCCTTGCTATCAGGGGCCTGAGGTACAAAGATAGACTGGAATGTCTCCGGCTTTTCAGCCTGATAATGAGGCATTTGAGAGGTGATTTAGTAGAAGTTTAAAAGTTAGTAAATGGGATGGATAAATCTGGAATATTGCTTTAAGTAAATTGTGGGAGTAGTGAACATAGTTTCAACTTAGTAAAAGGTAACTTTAGGACTGATAGCAGGAAGTTCTTCATCAGGGAGTGATCGATATTTGTAATGGACTTCGGGTAGTGATATGGAGGCAATGGAATAATTAAAAAAAAACTAGATGCAGTAAAGGGGACAATAGGGTGCTTCTGGATGAATAAACTAATATGGGCAGAATGGTCATCCTCATTCTTAATTATCTTGTCATCTTGTAAGTGCCCAAACTGCAGAAAACAGAAAGGACTCACAGCTGGGTTGTTTTTAGAGTTTACGATCGGTCGAAAGTGGATCAATGTTGGGAATGGTATCATTTGAATTTTGCAAGGGTGTCGTCTTGATCTCATGCTGTTGACACTATTTACAAAGGATATGCAGGATGCTATTTTTTGCATTGCCATGTGACCAATGTGTGAAAGATAGCATTCAAAGGGGAACTGGACCAATTAGGTGGATAAGTCATGGAATGGCATTTGATCTAAAAATGGATTTTATGTAAGTAAATGCATTTTCTGATATTTGTGCAGAATGTTCCTTTCAAAAATGTTACTGCTGATCCATTGTCCGAATATATGGCAGCATTTGAAGTAACACAGGGAAAAGACAGAAGCTGTTTCCATTTGTGCACTTTGATCTATTATGATCAAAAGATTTTGTGACATCTGATGCATGCCGGGGGTCTCTGTGATTCCTTTCATTCCTTTGACTTACAGAACTAAATAAACTAACTGTGACACTATGTGCACATGTCCTTGGCACTTGTATTTTACTGAGTAGGCAGAGCCACAGTACTTTTGGATGTATTATGGCAGAGCACTGAATAACAAACGTGCAGCTTGAAATTCACTGTCAGCCCCTGTCAGAGTCAACCACCTGAGCACATTGCTGGGCATTGGATTATTTTGAATGAGAAGGTGGAAAGTCACAGCACTGAGCTCAGTCACAGTGAGGACTGAACTGAAAATGGTTGTGAAGAAGCTTCCTTTCCGATGCAGGGAACTGCTCAGTGTTCAACAAACTTAGTTCCCACTTCCAGTATGCGAAGGTGGAATTTGGAGCCATTAATGGCCATTAACACTGGCGGCGTTAAGGGGGTGATTTTGCCAATGGGAGCACCTTGGAGGCGGGCTGCTGCTTGGCGGGTTGATGTCCCGCCTTCATCGATTTGTGGCCAACCCACGCTATTTTTCCTTGATTGACCTTGTTAAGTCCGCCCAGCGGGCTTAGCAGGCCAATTAAGGGAAAGCCGGTTGCAGAGAACGTCAACGTATGACGTTTCATCTGTCAAAAAATTTTGACAGATGAATTGTCATTGTTTGACAACTCTGTGAAGCTGTCAAACAGTGACATTCTCTGTAGTTTGATGAGGTCTACAATTCAAGACCTCATCAAACCTCTTTCTTTTGCAGAAATAAAATGTTTGTTGCATTAGCGAATGCAACGGCCATCTGTCTTCTCTACTGCGGAGGTCCGAGACTCTCTGCATACCCACCGACTGAAGCCTGCAGGAAGAAACAAAGGTAAGTACACTTTTTCTAACCACTTACCTCAGATACTCACCTTTCCACACTTGCACCCATCACTCACCTCCACAGCACACTTTTGGACCCCTCCGACCCCCGCAGACCCAGTGCTCGCCTCGGTGACCCTGTGGGGTTCGGAGCCTTCGGGAAGCCCACACTTGTGTGGGCAAAATGGGGATAATACTCTTATTTGCTTGTTAACTACCTGTTAACAGGCAGTTAAGTAGCTGTAATCCCCTTCCCGCCTCCAAGGAGATGGGACCCGGCGCGGGACGGCAACCCGCCCCCAAATTCTGCCATTTTCCCGACAGTCCCGCCTCCATACTTGCCTCCCCAGGGTTGGCAAGGTTGCGCCCTAACAAACTGAATTGCAGAATGTAATCCTAAAGCAGTAATAAAAATCCTGTAATCCAATACAGGAAGAAGAAAGAATACTCTTGCTCACAGACATTTATTCAGGGCTCCTTTTCAATTGTGTATCGTTCATTTTTTGAGATGTCAACTTTTTGAATTTCCAAGTTCCCAAGGTTGGCATGTATGTGTCAGAGCTTTTATTTTTGGACTCAGTTCTCTGTGCATTACTAATAACGGAGCAAGCTGTCATTCAGGAGTTCTAAATACATCAATAATGTGGGCTATCATCTTTGTACCTTGCTATAGGCTTCCTTGTTTTTGAAAATATTAGACGCATTTGATTGCAGAGGAGTTTAACAAGTTTTAGTATAACAAATCAATCAGGTTTTGTAGACATCACCAGATCCTTAAAAACAGTTTTCTAATCATCTGACAAAACTTTGGTGAGAAAAATAATCATAGCAGCACTAAAACGTGGAGCAAACATGATGCATGAAAAATTCTGTAAATTGGAAATAAAATTAGAAAATGCTAGAAATAGGTAACAACTGAAAAGAGAAAAGGGAGATTCATGTTTTGGTTAGAAATCCTGGGCTGGATTTTCTGCAATTTCAGACACTTTCAGGCAGATTTGGGCAATCAGTGAGTAAGATGAGTTGGGGAAGCATAGCACTGGCTCCCCAGTTATAAAGATTTATTGCAATTTTCCTATGATGAAACACTAATGAAATGCATACTAATGACATTTAAATCTCCCTTTAATGTTCAATGTTGTATTTTTCACTCTGAACACCTATGGGCCACCTCCTGTATAAAACAGGCTCTTGGTGTTGCTTGGTGGCGCCCCACAGGCAGACAAGGTCTTAAAGATAATCGTCAGAAGTTACTTCCTAGTTTTCTGCTGAGATTCTCAATTTTTATTTTTCAGTTTCTGCAATCTCACTCTTGCGGTGGAATTGCTCCTGGTGCTTGTTTTTGTCTTTTCATTGTGACTTTACAGGAAACAAGCCAGAATTTTGCCTACCTGGGTGGGTCCGGTGCGGACGGTGTCCATGGCTCCATCCCGCTGTTGAAAATGAATTTACCTTAATGGGGCATATTAAGCCCTGCCCAGCGTGTTACCCGGCCCAATGAGATGGAGCGGGTCTGGTGATGTCATCATAACGCATTTTCAGCTGAGCTTTTTAAAGGGACCATGGCCACATTATATTTGAAGTTTAAACTAACATCTGTAGGGGGTGGCGTGTGGTGGTGTTGTTTGGCGCGTACGTACGCCCAGTCAGTTATGCCCCTGACTGTGTTGTGAGTGGTTCGAATCAATCCCACGCCCCTGGGTTCTAGACACCGGACTTAGGTACAAGGCGGCGGTACAGAGAAGACTCGAGTAGACAGGTGGTTGGATGTAAACAAAAACCTAGATTTTATTGAAGAGGAAAAACTTGATACAATCTTATGGGAAAAATTACTAGCGTACACTTCTGCAGGCAAAAATACAAATGCAAAAGTATAATAATAACTATACTTATGCAGGAAATGGGGAAACACATGGCACATCGAGGGAAAACAACTATCTTAACAATCCCATTATCCTTTTCCCACCCCCTATACCTAACTAGATTAAGCTATGATGGGTCAGAACTTCATGCTCACCAATCAAAAGGTTTGTTCGACTCAAAGCAGCGGTTGGGTTGGGGTACACTCTTGGTGCTCTCTGGAGTCTGCCGTCGTCACGTGGCCTCCAGGCACTGCAAGGGCATTGTCCAGGTTCGAGTACCCCAAAGTTAAAGTCTCTGTTTGGGTACTTTACCTTGCAGGGATGATTCTTCGTCGACAGCCGCCAGATTGAGTTGGTGTGCAGTTATTCAAAGGTCGGCTGAGGCTGAAGGCCCGATAATTCGAAGCCTCTCCTCGGTTCATCTCCTCAGTTGGTCTTCTTCAGCCAGTCTTCCTCAGGCGGCCTTCCCTGTGGTGGTCTTCCCTCCTCCCCTCGTCGCGTCCCGCCTCGTCTGGCCTGAATTGTCCGTGTCCGCCCGACCCGGTGCCGGGGCTAGTTCCAGATGGAGTGAGAAAAGGGCACGGGCAAAGGCCAGGGGGTAAGCGCGGGGCGGGGAAAGAGCAGGAGCCATGAGGGCGAGGGGCCGAAGAGCAGCACCAGCACACCAACCAACAAGAACACCAAACACGAACACACCTAAGACTGAACACCTTGCTATCCGAGGGGGCCTTCAATTATACCTTCGTCGAAAACTCTTATCTGCGCACCAAATCAGGTTAGTTCTTTGTTTTAATCTTGGCGGGCTATTTTAAATAATGGTAGCAATCCATACTAACTGGTTTTAGATGGCCGGTAATCACATCTACCGGCCCGATAATTGGCTTGTATTGTCCTGAAAGTTCCTTGATGGGCCTGTCCGATCTCGATGGCTCTGTTAATCTGTTCCCGATAATATATGTAGACTGTTTGAAGGCCTTAACTATAGGCCTAAACTGAATTTAGATTTGCCTCCAATTCGGTCTAATGCATAATTCAGAGTCCTGTCTGGTTCCAAAATACAAAGTCTCTCTTCACAGAAGCCTGCAGCTTGGTTTCGTATTCTCCCAAGCTGTCTGCGTTGCAGAGTCCATTTTAAAATCTCACAGGCTTTCTGCCATGAGTCATGGACACCATTTTGGGTGCCCTTCTTGATTTAAAAAGTCCACGCAGGGTCCCGTTTATTAATAACAGCCTTCGGGGAAATGCAGAAATTTTGCAAATCTTACACATAGTTCTGTCAGTGCACAGTGCTGCAAAAAATGACTGCACAGAGGCAGAGGGCTGCACCCAGGTTCTCCCATGACCCCCTCCATATGGAGGGAGTCACAGCACGCAGGGAGGCTCTCTTCCCTTCCGATGGGCGGAGAATACCTCCCCAGGAGACCAAAACAGCCTGGTTGCAGATTGCAGAGGAGGTCACAAGCAGGGATGTGGTGAGGAGAACCTGGGTGCAGAGGCGCAAACATTTCAATGATCTCATTACCCCCTGTAGGTAGGAAACTTTAGTACAAAGCCACACTCAACTGCATCCAGCTGTGCCTCTCATCACATCCCCATCACTCTGCCTTCCCTACCCGACTCTTGCATATCCTTACTCACACCAACTTACCTTGCATCTCCACCCACCCCTCTCTCTCTATCTACATTATCACATCCCCATCTCATAAGCCATCCCTCAAACTAACCCTCATCCTCGTGCAATCATACCAACTAACAACATGCAAGGGTAGTCACTTGGGTGTTTTATCCAATGTTTATGTAAAGTTTCTGTCAATTTTGTGTCAAACATAACAATCATTATTTTCAACACTTGGACAGATTTGCATGCACCTTTGGAAGTGGCTTAGTGAGTTGCAGTGAATGTTGAGACATAACGGTAACCCCTGCAATGTGATGAGTGTGAAAGGAATGGCTTGGTTATTGTAGGGGTGCTTTATGGTGTTGGTGTGGGGTGGTGCTAACCTGATGTATCATGTGGCAGCCATATGGGTGTATAGCATAAAGTTATCTAAATCCGGCCATGATGAAGCCATCACTGGCCTCCCGGGCAGCAATCTGCTCGGGTGCTGATGCCCTGTGTCCTGTGCAGCATCAGGTGATTGCGAAGAAGCTTGGTGGTGTTGTTGATGCTGCTGGTTTGCCTGGTGGTGCTGGTGTTGGGACTGATTGTGGTTGGATTCTGAGGACCAATGTGAGACAGTATAAACGGCACCCATGTTGATGGAATAGATGGCAGGTGAAATACAGATGACAGAAGCATTCTGTCAATGGTGAGAGAGTTCTTCCAATGAGGTGACACTGGATGGAGACTTTGCGGGAAACACTTGCAGCCTGCAGAATCTGTGCTGGAAATGGACTGAACAACAACTTCTGCCTGAGGAAAGTGATAATCTGTCAGATGGGAGCTTTTACTGTATATTTGATGCTGTCAAGTAATCAGCTGGAGCAATGACCACTCAACTCCTGCCTCAGGTTGACAGTTGTCGTTCCTGAGCTGCGTGAATCCTGTGGCCATGCAGGGAAATTTAAAAAGTAAGTGAAAAAGGCTCTTAAGTGCCTGTAAACTACCTGATATTGATTTCAATTGGGTTGCCCGCCTCTGCCAGTCGGGTCAGCTCTGCGATGACAGACGCACCTGGGCGAAAGGCGCATGGGTAGGGATGACAGTGGGTTCCCGACCCGCTGTCAAAAATAACAATTTTCCCACCCGACACGCAACCGATTGCACCCGCTACCACCCCGGAAAATTCCGGCCAATGACATTTCCTTTGGGAGTCCTCTTTTCCTTTGCTGTGAAGAACAGGAGGAGATCAGGTGAAACTGCGAGGGGAGATCATGCTGATCAGATGCAGTAGGCAGCATCTGGCTCCTACCCACAGATACTTCTGCTTCTTTGAGTGTTGAACCTCACGACTCAGCAGTGCTTGAGAATTGTACCATCCGCTTGCCCTAGACCATACTATTAGAGGCGCATCACTGTTAGTATCAAATCAAATCAAATCAACTTTTATTGTCATTGTTAGTGCACAAGTGCAGTACAACGAAATGTAGGCTTGTGAAAGTCACTATGGCACTATTCTTCTATGTCCTGGGTGGCATTGGGTATGTTTGAAATGTCAGCCAATTGGCTCGTCATTGATGCATCAAGCTAGTAGCTGATGTCTTGTGTGTGTGAGCAACCCAGATTATTTTCTTTCCTATGAATCTTGCACAGTAATGTGAGACAGTAGTTACCTTTTACAGAGTGGCTGGATTTTACCCAGGTGTAAGGTGTAATTGACTGCACCTGTATCGCCATGCGTGTCTTTTTTTGAGAACTCTATAAACTTTCTCAACTGGATGGGGTTTCATTCCATTAATGTGCAGCTTGCATGCGATCAGAAGCACCTCATTATGCAAACAAATGCTTGCTATGCAAAGAGCTGTGAAGATTATTTTAATTTAAGCAGTCCGCAATCCCACCACTATTCAAAGATGCAAGGCAGGTGTCGGGGTGGTTCATTGGTGATTAAGGCAAACCATCTGGTTGAAGACATTGAAGGGCCCCCATTGAGCATTGATGCAATGTGTCTCATGGTTCTACCAGGATTGCAATTGAACAGACTAGGGATTCTGAAGATGTGCTTCAGGTGTCTTGATAGATCCGTGGCAGTGCTGCATACAGTCCAACCAGGGCTGCTTGCATTGTTGTGGTTTGCTGTATGGTACAAAATTTTGCCATCTGCAAAGGATTGCTGATTTGTGTCCAAGCAGAGAAGAAAAGGACCAATGCCAGCAGCGACAGAGGCAAACAAGGGCCTGATTGAGGAAGATATTGTACAGGAAAAACTTTGCCGTCTGCCAGCGATTTGTGAGCAGAGCTCTTAAGGAACATCTTTAGGTAAGTAATTGCAGTGCCCACAGCCCTGCTTCACGGTCCCCCTTTTGAACATACATCCAATTGTTCATATGCTGACACTCCACTCTACTCCACAATTACCAGTGCTATAATTTCAGATATATTCTGCAACTCTTTCTCCCCGGTGTCCCCCTAGCTTGCCATAATCATTGTGCATATTTTATCAGTACAATTAATTCCTCAATCCACAGACGTGGTGCGCCACCTTACTGGTTTTTGTTCCCATGTCTCTCCACGATGCTTGTGCCCATTCAAACTAATCCCCTACTCCTCCAGTGGCAGGAGATTCTGAACTAGCTGGCTGGTGCTTAGCAGCAAGAGCCACCCGGGACTGAGGTGGTTCTCAGATCAGAGTAGAAGAGGCCAAAGAAAGATCTGGCGCAGGTTGCACCGCCACTACGACTGCAAGGGCAGCCTAGCCCTGGCAACGTTCTGCCATATGTGCAGGTATCTGAAGGGACTGGTAGGAGGCCACAGGTGTGGTACTGTCCTGAGACACAGTATTATCATGCATGCGCACACCTCCCAAACCACTACAAGTTTTTCGCTCTGCTTGGGCCCTGACCAGCGGGAAAGGAGATTGAATAGCCCTATTCAGATCATTGAGAGATATTCATCGATGCTCAAGGCGTCTGTAGTGGCAGACGCAGTCATCATGCCTGAAGCTGCAACTGTCCTTAGATCCTCTGTTGCGGAAGAGGAGGCTATGGTGCAGATCGTTCCAGGGTAACTGCATGGCTTTACACATATCCATCATGGTGCCGCAGATGTGGATAGTGGAGTCCTCCAACTGAACGACCATCTAAAGCACATTCTGGGACAATGTCCAAAATGCCAGAACATAAGTTTGATGCTCTGCAAGCATTCTTCTTTTTAATAAAAGCAGAAAATGCTGGAAATACTCTGCAGGTCAGGCAGCATCTGTGGAGAGAGAAACAGAGTTAACGTTTCGGGACGATAACCTTTCGTCAGAGTGCTACATGTTTCCTACATTACAGCAGTGACTATAGCTTAAAAAGTACTTCATTGGCTGTAAAGCACTTTGGGAACGTCTGATGGTTGTGAAAGGCGCTATATAAATGCAAGACTTTCTTTTTATTAATGAATGGAAAATCATGGGCTCAGGATGTGCAAATACCTGATATGTGCTCCTGCTGCTCCAGGAGAAAATCTCCCCAATTGCGTGCAGTTTTGGTCATCCCATTATAGAAAGGATATAAAAACAATGGAAAAATGTGTAGATTTTTTATTCGTTCCTGAGATGTGGGCCTCACTGGCAAGGCCAGCATTTATTGTCCATCCCTAATTGCCCTTGAGAAGGTGGTGGTCAGCTGCCTTCTTGAACTGCTGCAGTCCATGTGGTGAAGGTACTCCCACAGTGCTGTTAGAGAGGGGGGTTCTAGGATTTTGACCCAGCGACGATGAAGGATCAGCAATATAATTCCAAGTCAGGATGGTGTGTGACTTGGAGGGGATCTTGCAGGTGATGGTGTTCCCATGTGCCTGCTGCCCTTGTCCTTCTAGGTGGTGGAGGTCACAGATTTGAGTGGTGCTGCCGAAGAAGCCTTGGCGAGTTGCTGCAGTGCATCTTGTAGATGGTACACACTGCAGCCACGGTGTGACAGTGGAGTGAATGTTTAAGGTGGTGGATGGGGTGCCAATCAAGCGGGCTGCGTTACCCTGAATGGTGTCAAGCTTCTTGAGTGTTGTTGGAGCTGCACTCATCCAGGCAAGTGGAGAGTATTCCATCACACTGCTGACTTGTGCATTGTAGATGGTGGAAAGGCTTTGGGGAGTCAGGAGGTGAGACACTCGCCGCAGAATACCCAGCCTCTGACCTGCTCTTGTAGCCACAGTATTTATGTGGCTGGTCCAGTTAAGGTTCACTCAGATGTTAACAGGGATGAAAGGTTATTGTTTTAAAGAGTCAGTCAAGAAGTAAGGCTTTTTTTTCTCACTAGAACTGAGTAGGTTAAGAGGCAGCTGATGGAGGTATTCAAAATAATGAAGGGTTATGATAAGCTAAGTAATGATAGGTT
Organism: Somniosus microcephalus; assembly: GCF_052327205.1. Classification (NCBI taxonomy): domain Eukaryota; kingdom Metazoa; phylum Chordata; class Chondrichthyes; order Squaliformes; family Somniosidae; genus Somniosus; species Somniosus microcephalus. Next base: position 36,770,877 of record NC_140996.1, read on the forward strand.
GTTTCCACTGGTTAGTGAGATGGGAATGAGATAATTTAAGATAACAACAAAAAGAATTAAAGAGGAGGTTAGAAAAATGTATTTATGCAGAGGGTGGTCTTCATTGCCATTGTTGAAGCAGAGTCCAGAAATTAATACTCTTAAAAGGGATTTAGATAGGTGCTTGAAAAGCAATTATAGTAAAGTGTATGAGGAACTAGCAGAAGAGACAGATTAGCCTAGATGGTTCATGTGGTGGAAAAACAGACTTGATGGGACAAATAGCTTTTTGCTGTGCTATAACATTCTAGGACCTGGAAATTCCTTTGGGGTTTTTGCCAGACTTAAACAGCAGGATAATGCCATCCATTATAATGTGAGGGTACTGTAATAGGTGCAATGGAAGGCTCAAGCTCTCATAGCCAGCCTATATCAACCAGAAACCATTTTTTAAAAAGCTGTTGGATTTTTTAAAAGTTGACTTTACTCTCGATGCAGATTTTCTTTCTGAGATTTTTTCCATTTTATTTCCTGCCCTTGTCCCCTGAAGGCACTACATCTTTTGGGTACAATTCCATGGGTGACAGCCACATTCAGTATCTCCTTGTCTTAATTCATGTCTGAGCCTTAACTGTGAGCAATGGCAGGCAATTTAACTACAGGGGATGTTACAGCCAAGTCTGATCCTGTCCTGGTGTAACACGCATTTTAGCAGGCAGTCACTGAATAGCAATGGGGAATAGAAATCCTGGAAATTTTGCTAATTGAAGGACACTGAGGTTAATTGTACAGTACTCTCAGTACTCTCCTGTGAAATGCTTTGGGATGTTTTAGTACATTAAAGGTGCTATATAAATGCAAGTTGTTGTTGTTGCATTCCTATTATTGTGTCACCTGGGATCAAGTAGTCCAGCACAGACCCAGCGATTGAACCTGGGACCTTTCTGGTCTATATGCACAGCTACTTGCTGAAAACAACCTCACACTACCATTAGGGGAGTATTGTTATAATGCGAAATTAACCAAACATGTCTATAAGATAACGCAATAATTTGTTTGAAATTTTCTATTTTGATACACATCTGCCCTATAGTACAACAGAGCATAATAGATATTTGATGCATAGTGCAGTTCTTCATATTGACTTATAGCAGTCTCTCATGAATAAAATAAAATGTTTCATCCCATCAATTATCTATTATAATTGTATTTTTTTTTAAATAAAAAATTTCTTTATTCGTGCTGTATTATTTTTTGCAATAACAAACAAAAGCCACAGTTTCATTGCAGTGAAGTTATTGATATTTACACAGTGTGAGAAAGGACACTGAATTAAATGCCAAAATCTGACCTGATCCTCAACAAAGGTTATTCTGTAATAGTTATAACTTGCAGGTTACTACTAAGTTGCTTCTCTCTGGCTCTTTGCTGTTTCTCATTACTGACTTGTGGTGTTTCCCATGCTTACAGTTGCATTAGATATATCAATTTTGCTCCATTTACAGCTTTGCAAAACCTTGTAGTGCTCATCCTTCATTCTCCCTCGCTGTTTCCACAGATTACATGTATTAAATCAATAGTGAAAATCAGTAAATCATTAAGATATTGTGAATGTCAGCAATGCAGACTACAGAAAAATCAATACCTGTTAAATAAAATCGTGAGTCTTGACAATCTTGTGGGGGGAGCTTGTCCTCTTTTTTGCGCTTATGTCTGACCCCGAGATGAGCTTCCGAACGCTTATCTGTTCCAGAATCAAGACTGCCTACTTCCACCTCTGTAACATCGCCCGATTCCGACCCTGCATCAGTTCAGCTGTTGCTGAAACCCTTATCCATGCCTTTGTTACCTCTAGTCTTGTCTATTCCAATGCTCTTCTGGCCAGCCTCCCCGCTTCCAACCTACATAAATATGTACGATAGCAAAATACTGCAGATGCTGGAAATCCGAAATAACAACAGAAAATGCTGAAAAAACTCAGCAGGCCAGGCAACATCCGTGGAGAGAAATTAGAGTCAATGTTTCGGGTCAAAACCCTTTGTCAAGTCATAAACATAAACATCTGCTCATCCAAAACTCTGCTGCTCATATCTTAACTCGCTCCAAGTCTCGTTCACCCATCATCCCTGTGTTTGCAGACCTACACTGGCTCCTGGTCCAACAGTGCCTCAATTTTAAAATCCAAATCCTTGTTTTCAAATCTCTCCATGGCCTCGCTCCTCCCTATCTCTGTAACCTCCTCAAGTCCTACAAGGCTTTGAAATCTCTGCACTCCTCTAATTCTGGTCTCTTGGCCATCCACAATTCTAATCACTCACCATTGGCAGCCGTGCTTTCAGCTGCCATAAGCTCCAGAATTCGTTCCCTCAACATCTAAGCCTCTCTACCTCCCTCTCTTCCTTTAAGATGCTCCTTAAAATCTACCTCTTTGGCCAAGCTTTTGTTCATTTGTCCTGATATCGCCTTCTGTGGCTTGGTGTCAAAAATGTTTTTATTGATAGCGCTCTTGTTATGTACCTAGGGATGTTTTGCTATGTTAAAGGTGCTATATAGTTGCAAGTTGTTGTTGTTGGGAAATGATCAGTTGCCTTGGGATTTTTCAGTTCCTTCCATAGGTGGGACAAGTGGCAACCATGCTAATGAGGCAGGAGGGAGCATTCCCAGTTCCTGTGCCTCATTTTGCAATCTCCAATTGCCAGGCAGGTACCAATTTGGAGGAGTAACTAGAAGAAGTGGGTCTTAAACTCTGCACCTAGCCCTGCTCAAATTGGAGCATCTGAAAGGAGGGGCGAGGCCATGGAGGGATTTGAAAACAAGGATGAGAACTTTGAAATCAAGGCATTGCTTAACCAGGAGCTAATGTAGATCAGCGAGCACAGGGGTGATGGGTGAACAGGAATTAGTGCACGTTAGGAGACAGGCAGCCAAGTTTTGGATTACCTCAAGCTTATGTAGGGTAGAACATGGGAAGCCAGCCATGAGTATGTTGGAATAGTCAAGTCTAGAGTTAACAAAGGCATGGTTGAAGGTTTCAGCAGCAGATGAGCTGAGGCAGGGGAGGAGATGGGCGATGTAACGGAGGTGGAAATAGGCAGTCTTATGTTATGCTGCGGATATGTGGTCGGAAGCTAATTTCAGGGTTAAATATGACACCAAGGTTGCCAACAGTGTGGCTCAGCCTCAAACAGATGTTAGGGAGAGGGATGGAGCCAGTGGCTAGGGAACGGAGTTTGTGGTGGGGAACGAAAACAATGGCTTCGGTCTTCCCAATAGTTAAATGGAGAACATGTCTGCTCATCCAGAACTGGATGTCGGACAAGCAGTTGACAATTTAGAGAATCTTGGAGGGTCGAGAGTAGTGATGGTGAAGTAGAGCAGGGTGTGGTCAGCATGTATATCTAGGACAGGCACCATTACTATAATATTCTGGAAAAAAAAACATTGCCTGGTATGGGGCTGCATAACTCAAGCACTGCAGATATCCCCAGACATATCATGTGCTTTATTTATTAGAATTCTCCAGTGACTATTGTACATTCTGTTGAGAATTGCATATTGCATGATCATTTTAAAACTAGCAATACCAGCAGGGGTGTTTTGATCATAGGTTACTCTTGGGATTCTCACAGATTGTGTTATGTATATTTCTCAATCTACCTGCAACAGGAGCTCTGGTCTGTTCAAAGAACAGAGCACCTCCTACCTGGTTGCACCAGCCTCAATCCTTAATACCCTTCATAGTAGGTGGAAACAGGACAGCTGACCCAGCCCCAGGATTCTGCTCCTGTCTGCTATCAGGGCTGACCATGCATTGGCTTCATATGGTTGGATGCAGCTTCGGTTTTGTCCATTTGCCATATCTACATGCTGGCTGCTGAAGTGGGGGTGGAGGGTACCAGCACCAAGATTGGCAGCCAGAGAACCTCCCTTCAGGCCTTCAAATGACAGTAGCGACTGGACAGACTCCCCCAATGAGGCATGGGACTTTCATGCCAGCCCACCTGATATCTGAACTTAATAGCAATGTGTATATAATCCTGCATGTGACCTTCTTAACTCGCTGTAAGACAGATCCAGGGTCCATATACCAAAGAAATTGGTGTAGTCAAATCCATGTTATACCCACAGCCTCTCGTTTATTTTGCAGCAATGTTATTTTGGCACACCAATGCAAATTGTATTTGCACAAATGCTAATGATCTTTAACCACTGTCATTGACACAAACTGATGGGTTTCAACTGCTGTGGAAAAACTGTAACCTGCACAGTGTGCACAGAATATGCAAATGTTATTTTTAGTGATTCAACAGAACCTTGCCAAAAAGAAACTCTTTGCCCAATTAAAATAGCATCCCATGTGTGTAACATTTGCATATTGAATTATCATTGGCCCGCAGGCATCTGTAAGGAATACCTATTATATTCACATGTGATCACGTGTTGAGTTGTCATTGGCCTGCAGGCATCTGTAAGGACTACTGTTGTTTTGAAGACCCAGGCTAAGGGTCCTAATGCCAGGCTTTTCCCCACTGTGCTGATATGAATAAGATCACAGACCTAATGCTTCATAAAAGAGTTGAACTGTAATACTCCGTTGTCCTGCAAGTTATTATTTTTATACAAAGTGTGTAAAACAAGATATGGTGTCAGAACAGGGATTGAAAATGGCCATCGTTGGAGCTCCCTTGCCTCGAATCGATTGGGGATCTTTGAACTTACATAGAGAATGGCGCAAGTTCAAGCAACACGTGAAGTTGATGTTCTCGGGCTCATTGAAATGCAAAGGGGAGGGAGAAAGATGCAGCTACCTACTCCTGTGGATCGGAGAAAAAGGGAGAGACATTTTTAACACATGGTCTCTCACCGCAGATGAAGCAAAGGTACTGAAAAGTTATTTTGACCGTTTTGAATCATATGTGATGCCCAAGACAAATACGATATTCGCTAGGTACACGTTTCAGGAGAAAGTACAAGGAGCTATTGAGTCATTTGAACAGTTCATGACTGAGTTAAAACTGCTGGTAAAAGACTGTGAATATGCAGATAAAGATGAGATGTTCAGAGACCGCATCATGTTTGGAACACATTCAGCTAATGTGAGAGAGAAACTTTTGACTGTTGGGTCCGGGCTAATGCTGGACAAAGCTATGGACATAGCTAGGTCACACGAGATAGCCCAAGCACAGTTGAAAACCATAACCGGCGCCACGAGCAACTCGCGTGAACAGACAGTGCATGCAATTAATAGACACACACCAAAGAACACCGCCCAGAGAGCGTGTTTCAGAACAGAAAGAACAGAGAGAGTTCTAAAAATGAGCGACAGAGACATAAAACACTTCAAAAACTGTGGATATTGTGGAAACAAGGTGCATGGGGAAAAGGAGCAATGCCCTGCCAAAGGAAGGCACTGTGCTAAATGTGGTAAACGAAACCACTTTGCTAAAGTTTGCAGGACTGTTTTTGGAAAAAACAGTACACACGGTGAGTGACAACCAAATGCCAGATAGAGAGTCAAATGCAGAGGAACTGTTTATTGATTCTGTGTCACAGAAAAAACAGATTTCAGAGACTGAGAAGGTTTGCAGATATTGAGATAGGAAAACAGGGCAAAGAGCTTAGGTTTAAACTAGACACTGGATCTCAAGTTAACTTAATTCGTCTGAGTGAGTATCACAGCTTGAAGGATGAGTGTGAGCTACAGCCCACTTCACGGAGACTGACCAGCTATAGGGGTGAGCAGCTCATTGTAAAAGGCACATGTGTGATGAAATGCAAGTACAAAGAAAGTGACATGATGTTGGACTTTTACATTGTTGACACTCGAGCACCTCCAGTGCTAGGTCTAAAGACATGTTTAGACATGGACCTCGTCAAGCTAGTGCTATCATTGACAGCACCAGTTGAGAAGCAGACAGTCATGGAGGAGTTTGCTGACGTTTTCAAAGGAATCGGACTATTCCCAGGTGAATGCACTATTCACCTTGACCCAGCAGCAACCCCTGTGGTTTGCCTACCGAGAAGGATACCCCTTGCTCTATGTAGTCACCTGAAGGAGGAACTGCAGAGCATGGAGAGTACAGAAATCATCGTCCAGGAAACATAACCGACAGCGTGGGTCAACGCGTTAGTAGTGCTTGAGAAACCACATACAGGCAAGTTCATAGTCTGTCTCGACCCCAGAGATTTGAACAAGGCTCTCAAACGCCCTCACTACCCTCTACCAATGCTAGGTGACATCACACCAAAGCTAGTGGGAGCACGTTAGTTCAGTGTAATGGAAGCACGATCAGGATACTGGACTATCAAGCTCACGGAAGAGTCATCTAAGCTAACAACATTCAACACACCATTTGGACGCTACCGATTTCTGCGTTTACCATTTGGTCTTATCTCAGCTCAGGATGAATTCCAGTGGAAGATCGACAAAACTTATGAAGGCCTCGACGGAATAGTCGCAATCGTAGACGACATCCTCATCTATGGCAGGAATAGAGAGGAACATGACAGGAACCTCCGTGCGATGCTACAAAGATCACGGGAGAAAGGTATCCAGCTCAACCCCGAGAAAAGCATAATCGGATCCACCGAGATCAGTTATTTCGGGCATCGCCTCTCAACTGATGGCATTAAGCCGGATCCAGAGAAAATCTCCGCCATCAAGAAGATGGAGCTGCCGAAGAACCGCGCAGAGCTAGAGACAGTACTAGGCATGGTTAACTACTTAGCCAAGTTTGCCCCGAGCCTCTCTGAAATCAACGCACCCATGCGTCAGTTGCTCAAACAATCCAATGAGTTCCTGTGGGACAAACAACATGACACAGCATTTCAGAAAATGAAAGACCTAATCACCAGAGAACCAGGACCAGTTCTTGCCTACTTTGACCCCAATAAAGAGCTCAGACTACAAGTGGACGCGTCAAAGTACGGACTAGGCACAGTATTACTGCAAGAAGTAAAGCCCATCGGCTACGCTTCCAGACCTCTCTCAGACAGTGAAATCAACTATGCTCAAATCGAGAAAGAGCTATATGCAATTGGATGTAAACGTTTCCACCAGTACGTCTATGGCCGACAAGTCATTGTGGAATCCGACCACAAGTCCCTCGAGTCAATCATGAGGAAACCACTAGCCGCAGCCCCACCAAGACTACAGAGAATGATCCTTCAGCTACAGAAGTACGACTTCACAATCATTCACTGTCCAGGCAAAGAAATTCCTGTCGCAGACACGCTCTCCAGAAAGTCTCTTAGCTACCAGGACAGCAGCCTCAGTGGAGGCATGGATGTGCAGGTGCACATGGTGTACAAGAGCTTACCTGTGAGTGACTCAAAACTGAAGGAGATCCGAGCAGGAACAGAGAAAGATGCACAACTCACACTGCTGAGCAAAGGCATACATGAAGAATAGCCTGAGGAAAGGCGGAAATGCCCTCAGAGCAAATCTGAATTCTGGAACCACAGAGACGAACTGTCACAAATCAACAGAATCATCATCAAAGGGGAGAAAATCATCATTCCTACCAGTCTCAGAGAAGAGATGTTGAAAAAATTCATGCTGGACATATGGGCATGGAAAAATGCTAACAAAGAGTACGTGACATTATGTTTTGGCCCGGAATGTGCAAACACATTGAGGACATTGTCGGAAAATGTTCCATTTGTCTAGAACACCGCCCATCAAATGTCAAAGAGCCCATGATACCTCACCGTATCCCAGACAGGCCCTGGCAGGTCGCAGCAACGGATCTGTTCACATGGAACAACGAGGACTACATAGTGACTGTTGATTACTACAGGAGATTTTTTGAACTGGACAAGCTTCACAGCACCAAATCTGCAGCTGTGATCCACAAGCTAAAGGTAGCCTTTGCCAGGCATGGCATGGTAGAGACTTTAGTCTCAGACAATGGCCCCCAATACAAATCAAAAGAGTTCGAGTCATTTGCCAAGGCATGGGATTTTACACATGTCACATCAAGCCCACATTACCCTCAAAGTAATGGCCTTGCTGAAAAAACTGTCCAGATTGCAAAAACACTCATGGGCAAAGCCAAAGCTGACAAAAGAGACCGCTGCGTCAGTCTCCTTGAGTACCGCAACACTCCGGTTGACAACTTCAAGTCACCAGCACAACTGTTGATGAGCCGCAGACTTCGCTCAATCCTTCGAAGCACCAACCAGCAGCTGCAGCCAGAGGTCATCAGCTGCAAGCAAGTGCATGCAAAATGTGTACAGAGACAGCAACACCAAAAGAGATACTATGACAGGTCAGCTAGACTACTGCCGCCGCTGCACAATGGAGAATCTGTCAGAATCCAGGAGCATGACTACTGGAAGCCAGCAGTCATCATCCAGCCAGCTGACACTGAGCGATCATATCACGTCTGCACCCCAGAAGGACAGATGTACCGCCGCAATCGCAGGCACCTCCTGAACACCAAGGAACAACACCGTCATTCCAACGAGAGGATCAGTTCACCAGAGTGTGATGAACAGAGCAATACACAAAACACATCATACTTACCTGAACCTAAACCTGAACCTGAATTGTTGACCGATTCAGGAGCATGCTCAGTTGCATACCACACAAGGTCGGGACGAGAGGTGAAGCCTAGAGTTATCCTTGACTTGTGAACTGTCAAAGGGTGTAGGTGGATCGCTGCCCTAAAAAAAACTGTACATCATTATTGAAACGTTGAGATGTATTCAGTGCTAGTTAAATGCTGAGTTTACTTATATATTTATGCTACCGAGAACATTATGTAGAAGAAAGGTTTAAAAGTAATGCACAACATTTTTCTTTTAAAAGAAAGAGGATGTAACATTTGCATATTGAATTATCATTGGCCCGCAGGCATCTGTAAGGAATACCTATTATATTCACATGTGATCACATGCTGAGTTGTCATTGGCTTGCAGGCATCTGTAAGGACTACTATTGTTTTGAAGACCCAGTCTAGGGGTCCTAATGCCAGGCTTTGCCCCACTGTGCTGATATGAATAAGATCACAGACCTAATGCTTCATAAAAGAGTTAAACTGTAATACTCCGTTGCCCTGCAAGTTAATATTTTTATACAAAGTGTGTAAAACAAGACAATGTGATGTACAATATGTTAAATTCTAGAAAACATGCAAGGTAGCACAGAACAATTGCAATGCTGTAAAGTATTTAGTCAGGCTCATTACTTCCTACTACTATTCTAAATAGACCATTTCAAAACTGTAGAGAATCGCTGCAGTAATAATGCTTTTTTGAAATTAAATTTATCATCCTGAAGAATTGCCAACATATATTAGATGTAATTGCAGCCAATTTCTGTAGTTTTTACGTTGCTGAAATCCATTTTCCTTTATTTGTTTTAAAGTGCTTCAGATTTGTAAGAAAGCTGAAAGCTGCTTAAAAATTCCATGTAAGCTAGATCTGGTTATGGAGGTAATTTAGATCCAAGATTATAATATTGCAAAGATATAATTTTACCTGGTTCAGTGGTGGTTAAAAGAGGCTCCCAGTATTAATGTAATTAATTGAGGGACTACAACCTTGTTGTATAGCATTTCAAATAATAAGGATTTTTTTTCCTGATAGATATATAAAATTAGTATTTTATGACATATAACATTGCATTCCTGTAAACCTCACAGTTACTTCCTGTCACACGCTAGCCATCACACTTCAGACGTCTCACATTCAGATGTCCCACTTTAAATGATTCTCCGGCTCATCCTGAGCAATGCCACAGGAAGTCAGCTAATACATATAAAAGCATCAAAGGCCAAAAAGGGTTAATATTATTCCAAGAATATAGAAAATAAACTAGGAAATTACAGTGCTAGTTTATGCTGCCAGTGCATTTCTATTTAAAAACAAACTCCATGGCTGGTGTTTTGCTTTGTGCAGTTGGTTATGGATTTACTGCCAACAGAAAAGAGATACCACCTCCGCTATAATTGTTGCATGATTTGGGCAACAAATCCTTAATTTCAATATTAAGACTGTTTTTTTTTAGGTGGCATTATTAGTGTGGAGTGCTACTGCCTTAAAAAAAGGAGGTCCTCTCGCGAAGCATGGGTAAAAGAAGAGAGCATAAAATAACTTCCACATTTATTCTGAGGGTAAAAGAAAGATTTATTATATTTATATAGCACCTTGCATGACCTTGGGATGTTCCAAAGAGCTTTACAGCCAATGCAGTACATTTGTAATGTAGGAAACATGGAGCCAAGCATGCACAGATCAAGTTTTCACGAACAGCAATGTGATAATGATCAGGTATTCTGTTTTTATTGGTGTTGGTTGAGGAATAAATATTGGCCAGGACACTGGGCAAAACTCCACTGCTCTTCTTCAAAATAGTGGCATGGGATCTTTTAAGTCCACCTGAGTGAGCAGACAGGGCACTGGTTTAACATCTCACCTTTTGGGCGGCACCTCTGACAGTGCAGAACTCCCTCAGTGCTGCACTGAAGTGTCAGCCTAATTTTTATGCTCAATACTCTGGGAACTTAAACCCACAATCTTCTGACTCAAAAGGGAAAAGTGCTACCAACCGAGCCATGACAGACACCTAGGGCTAGATTTTCAGTTTAGGCAGTTTTGGGGCGCTAGCTTTAGCGCCCGCCCGAAGTTAGCGCCCGCCCCAAAGTAGCGCCCCGTTGCCGGGAATTCAGTGGCTTCGCCCTAAGAGGTTGGTGGAGCGCTAAAAGAGGCGTTCCACTACTCTCTTTAGGCGCTAAGCCGGCGGTCCAGAGGGATAGCGCCCAGGCGGGGCGCAGCACGGGTGCGGTCATTTTTGCACTGACAGCAGACCCCGTGGTGCCGACCAGCTCTTAAAGGGGGAAGGGACGAATTAGTCTGCTGCCACGCCCTGCACACTGCAGCCTTGCAAAGAGGCCTCAACACTACTGCTCAGCCCCAGGGAGTCATGGCAACGCCAGAGAAGGCCCGTCAGCGTGCCCTGCGCTTCTCAGAGGGTGATCTGGACATCATGCTCACAGCTCTGGAGGTGAGGCGCAGGATCTTGTTTCCAGACAGTGGGAGGAATCCAACCCACCACGACTACACCAAAGCCTGGAAGCAGATCGCCCAGAGGGTGACATTCACCGGCGAGGCCCCCAGGACCCACACACAATGCCGTAAGAAGTACAACGATCTGACCAGGATTGTGAGGGTGAGTAGCCTTTCCAGTCTCCTCCTCATTCTTGCATGTACACCTGACATGATGGGCAAAGGGACCTGAAAGTCCTTTTGGCCAGCCCTCAGCCAGCAGCATTGGGACAGTCATGAGCATCAAATGGCCATTCGGCACTCTACACTTTGGCCAAGCTATTCCACCATGGGAGGCAGTGCACACTACATCAGGGCTTCACTCTGTCCAAGCTATTCCACCATGGGAGGCAGTGCACACTACATCAGGGCTTCACTCTGTCCAAGCTATTCCACCATGGGAGGCAGTGCACACTACATCAGGGCTTCACTGCGCCCTTACAGCCCGTCCTTTCTCTTGCAGGCTAAAGTAGCGTTTAATCGCCAGGCCCGTGCCAGGGGTGGCCGCGCCAAGCTGCAGAAGCTCACTCGGCTGGAGGAGCGCGTGTGTGTGCTCATGGGAGCACGTGTGATTGTCCCCACAGCGTGCGGTGTATCCGACCCTCCACTGCCCGGCAATGGTAAGGACCTCGCCTTTTGGCCCTCTCGCGTCGCACTGGCCCATCCGAGCTACCTCCTTTGCCACTGTCCCACCAATGCGCTGAATCCCACCAGTCCTAACTCCCTCGCTGACGCCGTCTCCTCACTCTGAAGCTACTCTTGTGCATTCCTGCTTTCAGCTGGTGACGACCAGGACCCTGAGGCTGCCAGTGACAGCACCTCCAACCAGGAGGAGGAGGAGGAGCAAGCCGGACCTTCGGGGGAACAGTCACGTCCCGCAGGAGAGGAGGAAATGCTCGACACCTCCTCACTGGACGAGTGCCTGGAGGAACTGTCGCAGGGCAATGCAGCTTCTGGGACCAGTGGCGTCCAGCCACCCAGCAGCCGTGCGCGTGGCCCGCGGCCTTCCCCCCAAAGGGGGGAAGGATCAGAGGGGAGTGCTGCTGCTCGGCACACTCGCCGTCACCAACGCGGCAAGGGTCCCCTACTTCGGCCCCCTCCTCCCCAGCGGGAGAGTCGCGACTCCAGTCCGGACACCTTCACTTCGGAGGAGGTGCGGAAGCTCGATCAGATGGCCGACGACTCGGACCGGCGCCACACGGAGCTCATGAGCGTGGTGGGGCGCATGCCTGAGGCCATCGAGTCGCTGGCGACCAGTGTGCGCGAGTTCGGGGCAGCAACTGCCGCGACTGGCCGCATGCTAACTGATGCCGTCAAGACCCTGGCGGATGTGATGCGCGCGCACACCAGGACCAGAGGGCCACTCACTGCTGCCACACGCGCTGTCTCAGGCAGGCATCGCCAGGGCAGGCGCCGCGCTGGACCATCCCAGCAAGCCGGCCGTCGGCTGATTGCTGCGGATCCTGCAGTGCGGGCCCGGCCGAGTGCCACCGCGCCACAGCACCAGCCAGCGCATCCCAGACGCCAGCTGGCCCACATTGCACCATCCGTCGCCGCCATTCCCCCTCTGGGGCGTCAAGGGCAAGCGGCTGCAGCTGATGGTGGCCAGGCTCAGGCGCGCCACTCAGGAGACGGCCCCTCGAGGCCCAAACGCCGTGTAGGCCGCCCCCCAGCGGCATCTGGCGGAAGGGCATCTGAGCCTCAGGCGCCTTCCCCCAGCCTCGCAGCAGCCACTGGGCAGAGCTTGCGAAGGAGCAGCAGGCAGGGCAGGGGAGGCAAAATGCTGGCCAAGGTCTCGCCCTCGCGGGCCACTCAGTAGAGGGTGTGGCCAGCTTTCCTTTAATATGGCGGTGGCCATCTTTATTTTGCCCATGGTTGTGCTTTTGGAGGGCTTTTTTTTTGCGTTAGGCCGACGTTGAGGCCCGGTTTCAATAAAGGTGGAGTGGCTCCTCCCCAGTTTGTGGGAGTGAGTCGTTTGTTGGGCTTTTTGTGGGGCCCGTTTATTGTTTTTGGGGATTCATGTGGGAAGGGCTTTTCATTTTTGTTTAATAAAAAATTATCTTTATTCATGCAGTCTCCATGGTTGTTCTTCTTAGTGTTTGTTGGCTTCGCCGGCTGAGGGCTTGCGGAGCGGCTGCATTCATCTTCCCTCATGGCCCCTGGCCATTCCCTGACAGGGGGCTTAGAAGTACCGTGTAATAAGGTGGCGTCGTGCGGCCCTTGGCCCTGGTCGCTCCCTCCTGGGAACGTACTCCTGCTCCTCCTCCTCCTCCTCCTCCTCCTCCTCATGCTCCTCCTGCTCCTCCTCCTGAGGTGCTGGTCCAACGTCAGGTGGCAGTGCCTGAGTCCTGCGGATAGCCAGGTTGTGTAGCATGCAGCAAACCACCACAAATTGGGAGACCCGGTCCGGCGAATACTGGAGAGCTCCTCCGGAGCGATCAAGGCAGCGGAACCGCTGCTTGAGGACCCCAATAGTTAGCTCGATGATGTTGCGGGTGGTTTGATGGCTCTCGTTGTAGGCCTCTTCAGCAGCGGTCCTGGGCGCGCGGAGCGGGGTCATGAGCCAGGTGCACAAAGGATAGCCTTTGTCCCCGAGTAGCCATCCTCTTGGGGGAGGCTGTGCCTGGAACATGTCATGCACAGTACTCTGCCGCAGGATAAAGGCATCGTGGCTGCTGCCTGGGAAGCTGGCATTGACTGCCATGATGCGCTGCTTGTGGTCACAGACCAGCTGCACATTCAGAGAATGGTAGCCCTTCCTGTTGCGATACTGCTCGCCATGCTCCAGAGGGGCCCGCAAAGCCACATGCGTACAGTCAATGGCGCCCTGCACCAAGGGGAATTCCCCGAGTCTGGAAAATCCCAATGCGCGCTGATGCTGGCTCTCCAGGGCCATGGGGAAGGAGATGAATTGGCTTCTCCTTCTGAACAGTGCTTCGGTCACCTGGTGGATGCAGCGATGCGCGCCGTACTGGGAGATGTTTGCTATGTCCCCAGCAGCGTATTGGAAGGAGCCGGTGGCATAGAAGTTCAATGCCACCGTCACCTTCACTTCCACCGACAGAGACGTCCTGCACCTGAGCTTTGGCCGCAGATCTCGGCGAAGCAGGTGGCAGATCTCTGCAATCACCCCCTTCCGGAATCGGAGCCTTTTAACACATCGCGCGGCACTCATGTTTAGGTAGGAGCGCTGCTGGCGGTATAGCCTGACTGGGTAAGGCCTACGTGGCCGACGCCTGTAGCCCCCTCTGCCTCTAGCCAGGGCTGCCCCTCTCACAATACGTCTGCGAGCCCTACGGACATGGAGCTGCAGCTCCGCGTTGGCACCCCATGCAACCCCCATCAAATCCTGGCAAACACTCTAATTTCCAAATGGCCACTTGCAGCGCTGTTGCCTGAGTCCAAAAATACCTGGCTCTTGCTGCTTGAAACCAGTTAGCTATCCTCCTTGTTGTGTCTCCAGAAATGCGTTGCACAAGACTGTTTTCTGAAATAATGGATGGCCTTTATACTGGAGAGGACGTTCCCTTTAATTAGCGCCCCCCGGGGCCCGCGCTGGTTGTGTTGCGTTCCTTTTTCCAAACGCTCCGGCCGCCCGCCGCACAATGGGGCGGTCCGACTGAAGTTTGCAATCGGGGCGGCCAAAGGGCGTTGCACGAGGATGTGACGTCATTTTCTGCGCGCGCATCCGGGCGGGCGCTAAACTTTGCGCCGGCGCTAACGGGCAACTTAATTTGGGGCGGGGCGCAAACTGCGCTGCGCCCGGGCGCTACACGCATAGCGCCCGGAAATCACTTCTCTTAAGGCGCTAACTGCTGGCGCAAGCAACTGAAAATCTAGCCCCTAATGTTGACCATAGCCCGTGATACATTACTTGGGATTGGACAGCCAGAATTAATTTGATTTTATTCAAGTGGACAGAAAGATATTCTCGTGCATTGTTAACACCTACGTTAGTTTAATTGGTGAACATGAATGGGAACGCCATTTACTTGTCAAACAAGGTGGCAAAATTACCTTCCAGTGGACAGTTCAGATTCATAGGGGGAATAATTCGTCCCCTTAGTGCCTCCCGTTAGCGGCAATAGATGGTGCTAATGGGGCACTAGACCAGTGTCATCGAGGCGATGTTAATCCAGCGGCGCACGTCAAATCCCGCCCCCCCCCATAGCGCCGCCGTTAAGTGGGATCATCGGGAACATCAACACCAGGTACATCGTGACGTCAGTGAGTGTGCAATGCTCACTGACCACACAATTTGCAAAATTGATTCTCGCCACTTACCTCCCTGCCTGGAGTAAACACCGACAAGGAGAGCTGGCGTGCAGCACCAGGAAGCCGGCTCCAGGCATAGTATTTAAAGGGATCATCAGTAATCAATCACAGCTGCCGGATTATTGCAGTTTCAGTGTTTTTTTGTGTTAATTTCACCCACTGCAATGGTTTCATTCAGTAATTTGAAGATTCTTTTGTATCAGGAATCTTCTGGCAACTAAAAAGTAGCAATATTTGTTCATCAAAGAATCAAACTGCTACACTTGGTAACGTTAATGGGTGCTGTACTGGCATGCCACCTCACCCTTCAGGATCTATGGCAGAGGGAGCATAGGCATCGAGAAAGATGGGAACGTGTGCAGAGGGATGAAGTGGGCCATTAGGGTCCTCAACAGGAGGCCATACCCTCCGAGAGTATTCCAAGAGCATCTCTCCTACCTCCAATTAAGTGAGGAGCAGTGTATTAGAAGACTTTGCTTCACCACGGAGGTGGTCACAGAATTCTGCCACCTCCTCCAAACAGACCTCCAGCCTCAGACCAGGGCAACCAAGGCTCTCCCAGTTGCAGTCAAGGTCATTGTGGCCCTCAATTTCTTCACCAGTGGATCCTTCCAGTCTGCAACAGGAGACATGGCTAGCCATCCATCGTTGCATCTGGAAGGTCAGTGAGGCTCTCTATAGCAGGAGAAGGGATTACATTTGAAGAGATCGCAAATTCTCTGTTTGAAGAATGGACTCAGTCGAGAATATTTTGTGAACTTTATGGGATTTTTCTGAGGGTATTTTCCCTGTGATGGGATCGCCCTGTGCAGATATGTGAAAAACTGGTTTGTTAAAACTCCAGAGAATGCATGGCAGTTGGCTGTGACAAAAGAACTGTTAGTCATCCAGAATGTATGGGATCGCCCGACAGTCCTGGAAAAAGGAAGGGGGCCATTGACAAAGGGGCTGAGGACCCTGAGGCACCCGTTAACTTGAACCTAGTAGAAAACCACTCTAATATGCAAAAGCACTTCTCACCTCCATCTCAGAAGAGGAGCAGAACAATGAACCCACTAGCCTAGCCGGCCAAAGAGGAGCCAGTTTTTCCCAACACAAAGACCGAGATATGTCCCAGACTTTGGGCCATTAGTCCAATCACGGAATACTCATGGGTCTGATGATGGCCCATCACTGAATAAGCACTGGAGTGCTTAGAAACAAAAGGATTTTAAAGATTGGTGGGAAAGATAGGGGTAGCAAGACTCCTATAAAGATAGATCCTTTTCCACCATTCTCTCTCCCTCTCTCTCTCACTCCACCAAGGTCGACCTAACAAGAAGTACCAGAGGAAGGAGCCGCTGAGACTGAGAACCGCAAACCCCTCACAGGGAACGGCTTTCAGGCAGTGACTTCCCACAGCTGAGCGGAGCGATCGAGACCGACTGTGTGTGGTGGTAAGCATGGTCTCGAGTGTCCCAAGCCGGTAACCACATATTCCAGGAGAGCTGGGTGCGATGTAAGGGCTCAGGGTTTTTCTCAGAAGTGAAGTTTTTTTGGGCTATTCCGGGGTGGAAGCTTCATTTGGTTCAGCCAGGTGAAGGGGCTTATGCGACTGGGTAATTCGTTGGTAGGGGCAGAGTTAGAGTCCACCATAGCAACAAGGGAATTACTGCATGTTATAGTCCCCAGTTGTGTACTGTATGTATGTCGTTTGTAACCTGGATCTTATTCTCCAAAGAGACAGTGATTTTGTTTAGTAGTGCATGTTTTAGCCAGTGTATGTTAGACCAAATAAATATAAGTATGATTTTTCACCGAAGCATTACTGTCCGTGACTTATTCCATTTACACTCTGAATAATAATTCCCGGGTATAGAACTTTTGTAAGGTGGGGGCGATTCGAACTGTCCGCCTAGCAATTGGGCTAGGTTCAAAACTGCTTACACATTCGCTTCCCGATCACCAGAGAGAAGTGGGACGAGTGTGCATGTGGCTTTGCCAGGATAGTGGGTTTCCCCATGGTGCAAGGCGCCATTGACTGCACCTACTTTGCAGGCATCGCATACCAATCCTGAGATCTTCTGTAACTGCAAAAATACCACTCACTTACCGTGCAGTTGGTGTGTGACCACAAACAGCGAATCCTTAATGTCAATGCCCGCTATCCTGGCAGCAGCCACGATGCCTTCATCCTGCGCCAGACCGGTGTGCCAGCACTCTTCCAGCCACCATGTCAAGCTCAAGGGTGGGCTCCTCGGAGACAGGGGCTATCCACTCTCCACCTGGCTCATGACTCCCGTCCTCAACCCAACACTCAGGAACAACATCGAGCAGATCATTGGCTTAGTGAAACAACGGTTCTGCTGCCTTGACCGCTCGGGAGGCATCCTCCAGTACACACCAGAGCGGGTGTCCCATTTCGTGGTGTTCTGCTGCATGCTCCACAACTTGGCCATCATGAGGGCACAACCTTTGCCAGCAGAGTTTGCGCGACCATCTCAGGAGGAGCACGAAACATAGGAGGATGAGGATGAGGAGGAGGGTGAGGAGGAAGAGGATGAGGAGGAGGAGGAACAGGAGTGAGGGAGGAGGCAACTAGACAATCAGCCTTCTAGACGGGCTGTCCGTGACCGGCTCATGAGACTCCGATTCACATGAATGAAACCCCAGATCCCCATAGCTCACCACATCCCCATCATACAATGACTGTCTCATGGCGTATCACAGTGTCCTCCTTGGTGCAAAGGTGAAATGATAGAGACCACAAAATATTCCAAACACCATTAATAATTTATCTATAAGTACATCACACTTATCACATGAATTCTATTAACTAATGACCCATGTGCCTACCATAGTTGAATAGCTGTCATTGTCTGAAAGGTGTGAGATGTGGGTGTGAGTGTTGCTAAGTAGAGATTGTTGGCGAGTAAGTGCTAGGGGTGTGGTGCTTTGGGCAGTGTGTGAGGATTGTAGTAAAGATGGTGGTATGTGGCATTTGTTGAAGCATTCACTCACCCTGACCACCCGTGAGGTTGTTAAATTTCTTCTTGCACTGTGTGTCAGTCCTGGGGACCACAGAGCTGCACAAGATGTGTTGCGCTACCACCCTCCACATGATGTGGAAGACTTGTGGTGAGGACAACCTGCCACTTGTCGGGTAGAGCTCTGCCCTCCATCTCTGCACAGTGAAAACCAATGCCTCCAATGCTTCATCTGAGAATCTGCGGGCTCTCTCCCTGGGGTATGGACCTGCCATGAGCGCACCTGGTTCAGTCCCCCGGCTCCTTCTCCTTGTTCTGCTTTTGCTTGTTGAGGCAGCTGCACAGCCAGCAATGCTGAGAATGAGAGCTGCAGCATCAATGAGCCTCACCTTTATGTAGTGAAAGAAGCCTGTGGCAATGATTGGCTGGAATTTACCAACCTCGGCGGGTCCGTGGCGGGCGATGTCGATTGCGGTCCCGGCCTTGCTGCTGTCTCCAATCCACTGTCCAAAATTACTTTCCCCTGATTGGGCTTGTTAAGCCCACCCAGTGCATTTGCCGGCTAATTGAAGGAAGTGTAAGAATTCGCAATAATTTACAGTTCTGAAGATCAATTTTTTTGATTAAAGAATCCCTGGGCGTTGTGCTTTTAAATTTCCAGGGATAAAAATGGCTGTCACCACATGGCCGAAGACAAAGGACAATCCTTTGTTTACAAAGCAATTGAATGCTATTAGCATTTGTTTGTATATCGAGTGGATACATCTAAACTGCAGAAGAGACTTTTGTACCTTGAATGGGAAACGTTTAAGAATTGAATGGGTTTTAAATCACCCAGCACTGGACAATAGGGCTGTTGCATTCTCTTTTGTTTCAGCCCAGGGAGCTCCGGAAGACACATTAACCCAGTCTAACCACTTTGAGTTAGCCAATCACAGCTTTCTCTTGTGTATTGGACCCTTTGGGCGGGGAATTTTGCACACAGCCCTTGCAGGGCAGAATGGCAGGGGGCTCACCAGGTATAAAGATAGCTGCTGAGAAGCTATCGCTCTCTCTTACTTCGCTGGATCACAGGTGAGCAGGGTGTTCTGACTCCTCAACAAGGCAACCTAGCAGGAGTTTGGGGTGGTGATTTGAGGGTAATTGCTAAGATTGTTTAAATAACATTGTAGTCACTTACCCCTCATTTTTGCCATCTGCCTTACCCCATTTTAAGCAATTTTACTGTAATTACTGTATTCGTGTGGGATAGTTTGATATTTTGATTATAGTTTCTTTTAGTTAATAAAACTTGATTTTTTCTCTCATCCAAACTACGTGTCTGTTTTAATATCAATAATTATAAGCCCTGCAGTCAGAACTGGAAGGTGGGGTAGCGATTCGAAACCATTCTTTTAAAATTGGTTTTATTGGAATTGGTCTGATGCAGGCAAAGGCTTCAAGACCAGGAAAATTACTTTAAACCAGTTTAAAGAAGCCCCAACCCTTACAAATGGCAACCGCGGGCAGGACTGCAGGCCGTTTTTAATATGATGAGTGGTCTGGATCTGGAGAAAGCATCAGCTGTAGTTTCTCTCGTTTTCAGTATGTGGGTAGCCCTGCGGATGTTAGCAGCAGTGTGTAGGCTGAGCTATTGGGGTATAGGTGGCTGGGTTAGGAAGGGTGTGAAGAGAGAGCAGGAGGAAAGGTTTAGGGAAGCAAAGGCAGCTTATAAGCTGGCCTGCGCCCTAAGGTTTGAGGAAGCAGATCATGGCCCCTGTAGGGCAGAGATAGAAAGCCTTAACATGGCTTTAAAGATAACAAGGGGAATGATTTGCGTGATCAGCCCGAAGGCAGGTCAGCTGGATTTTACTGGCAGCTCAAGTAGAACCATCCCACAGGCAGCACCCAGAACAGTGCTGGATTGGGAATTAGAGACCCCAAGACCGCAGCCCACGGCTCCGGGTTTTGAGGAGCTCTGGCAGCGAGGAGGGGTGGACAATGGGGTGGTAGAAGAACACCAGCAGGTCCCGCTAGGCAGGCGGGGACCAGGACCAGTGTACCCCCTCCAACAATGGAGGTACGGTCCGCTCGTGAGGAGTGAGCCTGAGAATAGGAATCCTCAGCCCACAGCAAGTTCGAGTTCACAGGCAAGCACTGTGGCTTGTGTGGGGGGAGGAGCCATTCATGTTCAGAGTAAGCTGTTTAAGCCAGGGAACAGGGAAGGAGAGTTCTGGGACCCCTGTAGAGCAGGTCCAGTAGCAGAAATCCGGGACAAGGGAGGCACACAGGGGATAGTTTTCGCGCCAGAAAAAAGGCAGGTCCAAAATTCCCCAGTTAAAGCCACCTGGGTGAGGGAACATGAGTTTGCTGTCCATGCAAGTTCAAGTTCACCACCTGTAAAGACAGGCACTGTGGCCTGTTTAAAGGGACCAGCTTCCCAGCCCACTTCTAGAGTGGTCCCCCCCATGATGTGGGACCCTGCGGGGGCAGGGATAGAAATCCCTCTTGCAGGAGACATAGGGAGGGAGCTGACACCAGGTTTTAAACAAGGGGAGGAAAATTTCCAGCCACCAGCAGCGGGTGGTGACATTATACCTGCCCCCAGCACAGGAGTGGGCAGGGAAGAGCAGACAAACCCAAAGAGAGATTTGCACCAGCAGGCTGCCAGGTATATTATACAGTGCGGGCTATTTGGACATGGGGGAGCAGGTTCCCACCCAGCTGGGGCTGTGACCCAAGCTCAGGGTCCGCCAGCCAAAGTTTCCCCCATAGAGACACCCCTCAGAAGGTCTCAGCGGGTGCCCCAGCCTAAGAAAGCATGGTCACTCACTTTACAGTGGAGTAGGGCGGTCTCCCGAGCCAGGGAGAAGCCAGAGAACAGAGGCCCCCACTCAACAGCCATAAGCTGCGAGGGACCAGAGACAGGAGGCAGTCCAGCTTTGCTGCAGCCAGCAGCAATCTGCAACAGTGCCAGAGATTAGCCTGGCCGTCCGGAGATGGGCGGCATTTGTATTATAGCTATGTGTGTGTATATAGCTTGCTTTAAGGTGTATTTTAAGTTTTGTTGATTTAACTGGTAGTTTAAAGAGTTTAAGTTTACATGTGTGCCAAATGTTTGTATTTTGGTCCGAGGTCAAGGGACCCGACCATGTCTCCACCTAAGGCAGCAGGTCAGTGAGACCTGGCTGCATGCCCTTTTAAGTTTTTGCAGGAGATTGGAAAATGAAACAGCCATGTTCGCCCAGCCCGAGCTGGGCATCGAATGAAGATACGGATATGGAATGTTGGGGATCACCTCGCCACTGGACGAATCCAGGAGACCCCGCAGCGATCTTCGGGAAAAACCGGACAGGATCCGGAGGAACTTGCCTACTCCTCCTACAGGGAGGAGATGGCCCCAGCTGGGTGGGGCACGGCCCCCAACCCAGCACTATCCTGACCGAAGTTCACTTGCGGGAGACCTCGCTGTTGAGGAGTCACGATGGGGAAGCGCGGGCGCCTGGTCATAGGGACGCGTTCCTCGGGGGTGGGTGGTGATGGCCTGGGAAAGATCATATAGAGGAGGGGGAGACCCAAGAGTTGTGTGGGTGCGGTCGGGGGAGGGAGGAACTCACCCGGGGGCTCACGGGCAAAGAGGATAAGTGTGGCTGGGAAGGATGAGTGGGTGGCCGGATCAGTGTGGGGCCAGGGAGAGCCGCCACACAGGCACCCATCATTTTCTGCAGCCAGTCGAGGGAAGACGGGAGGGGGAGGGACTGGGAGTCATGAGGTCCCATACTCCCCGGTCTCGGTCTGTGCCAAGGTAATTTTTAAACATGAGGGTTACCCCGCCTCCACAAAAGGACAAGGGAACAGCTCAGGGCTGGCGGAGCAGGCTGGTCTGTAAATCCATTCTGCCTGTTTTAAAGTTTAAGATGATCAAAGGCGGGTGGAAGGTACATTTACTGCCCGAGTGGGAGGAGCAATGCCCACTCGAATTTCGCAACCCATCATTGGCACATGATGATCGGGGTTCATTTAAGCATGTTGTTTAATGATTTTTTGTATTTTGTGTTGCAGCCCCAAGTCGAGCAGAAGCGAAGGATCCTCTCCGTGCTTGGGACCAGTTTGTGACAACTCCAAGTTGAGCAGAGGCGTAGGACCCTCTCCGTGCTTGGGATCATTTTGAGTACATTGTGTAACTAAGATTGCAACATTTTGTAATAACTTATGATGTAAAAAAGTGATTGTAAATTTGGTTTACACTGTATAATTTTACAAGCGTGTAGGGGTATGAGACCCCTTATTGAAAACTGAAGTATCTGTAAGATGCCTACCGTACCATGGTTTTTTTCTTGAATTTAAGGGGAATAGATGGGACGGGGATCAGTGGCAGATAGCTATTAGGTAAATACAGGGGATGGTTGTTTGTGAGGGGTCAAAAATCATTGCTCATTTCTTCAAGAGGATACTACAAGCAAGCTGGGAGTATCCAAGGGCGGACTGTAAGAATTCGCAATAATTTACAGTTCTGAAGATCAATTTTTTTGATTAAAGAATCCCTGGGCGTTGTGCTTTTAAATTTCCAGGGATAAAAATGGCTGTCACCACATGGCCGAAGACAAAGGACAATGTTTTGTTTACAAAGCAATTGAATGGTATTAGCATTTGTTTGTATATCGAATGGATACATCTAAACTGCAGAAGAGACTTTTGTACCTTGAATGGGAAACGTTTAAGAATTGAATGGGTTTTAAATCACCCAGCACTGGACAATAGGGCTGTTGCATTCTCTTTTGTTTCAGCCCAGGGAGCTCCAGAAGACACATTAACCCAGTCTAACCACTTTGAGTTAGCCAATCACAGCTTTCTCTTGTGTATTGGACCCTTTGGGCGGGGAATTTTGCACACAGCCCTTGCAGGGCAGAACAGCAGGACCTCACCAGGTATAAAGATAGCTGCTGAGAAGCTATCGCTCTCTCTTACTTCGCTGGACCAAAGGTGAGCAGGGTGTTCTGACTCCTCAACAAGGCAACCTAGCAGGAGTTTGGGGTGGTGATTTGAGGGTAATTGCTAAGATTGTTTAAATAACATTGTAGTCACTTACCCCTCATTTTTGCCGTCTGCCTTACCCCATTTTAAGCAATTTTACTGTAATTACTGTGTTCGTGTGGGATAGTTTGATATTTTGATTATAGCTTCTTTTAGTTAATAAAACTTGATTTTTTCTCTCATCCAAACTACGTGTCTGTTTTAATATCAATAATTATAAGCCCTGCAGCCAGAACTGGAAGGTGGGGTAGCGATTCGAAACCACTGTTTTAAAGATGGTTTTATTGGAATTGGTTTGGGTGCAGGCAAAGGCTGCAAGACCAGGAAAATTACTTTAAACCAGTTTAAACCCTTACAGAAGCGGGTATGATGTTGTCATTTGATGACCCGTTATCAGCCGATTTCCTTAAAGGGACCATGCACAAATTGATTTTGACATTTGTGCTGCCAGTGTTCTACAGCATAGATGTGCAGCAAACACTGACACACATTGCACAAAGGTACAGGGCTGCACCCAGGTTCTCCCATGACTCCCTCCATATGCTTATGGAGGGAGTCACAGAACGCAGGGGGGGGTCCCTTCCCTTCCAATGGGCAGAAGAGACCTACCCAGGGGACCAATGCAGCCTGGTTGCACATTACACAGGAAGACACAAGCAAGGATGTCATCAGGAAGACCAGGCTGCAGCGGCACAATCTTTTCAATTATCTCAGTAGATCACGAAACATTACTGCAAAACCTGCTGAGCCACACATCACATCCACATCACTCTGCCTTCCCTACCCTACTCCTGCATATCCTTACTCACACCAAATTACCTTGCACCTCCATCCACCCCTCTCCCTATCTACATTATCATTTCCCCATCTCACTAGTCACCCCTCACACTCACCCTCATCCTAGTGCAATCATGCCAACTAACAACACACAAGGATAGGCACTTGGGTGTTTTATGCAATGTTCATGTAAAGTTTCTGTGAATGTGGTGTAAAAGATTGAAAGCTTTATTTTGAATTCTTTGTGTTCTTGCACAGATTTGTGTGCTCCCTTGGAAGTGGCTTAGTAAGTTGCAGTGAATGGTGAGACATAACGGTACCCTCCGCAATGGTGATGAGTGTGAAAGGAATGGCTTGGCCATTGTAGCGATGCCTTATGGTGTTGGTGTGGGGTGGTACCAACCTGGCGCATCATGTGGCAGCCAGGGTGTACAGCGTCAAGTGAAGTAAATCTGGCCATGGTGAGGCCCTCCCTGGCTTCCCGGGCAGCAATGTGGTTGGGTGCTGATGCCCTGTGTCCTGTGCAGCATCAGTTGAGTGCGGAGAAGTTTGGTGCTGTTTTTGGTGCTGCTGGTGCTGCTGGTGTTGGGGTTGATCGTGGTGGGATTCTGAGGACCAAGGTGAGATCATTTCAAGGGCATCGATGCTGATGGAACAGATGGCAGGTGAGGTTGAGATGACAGAAGCGATCTGTCAATGGTGAGAGAGGTTGTTTCAATGAGGTGACACAGGATAGAGAGTTTGCTCCAAACACTTGCAACCTGCATAAAGCTCAATCTGTCATCTAAATGCAGTAAGCAACAGCTGCTGAGCTTGGAAAGTGAACAGCTGTGAGATGGGAGCTTTTATAGCAAATTTGCAGCTGTCAACTCCTGCCCTGCTTACCTGACATGATCCCCAAGCAGCGTGGACCCTGTGGGCGACCTGGTACACTCTGAAGGTGAGCTGAAAATAGTTCTTAATGCTCTGTTAACGAAGTCATAATTACCTTAATTGCCTCCACCACCGCCGCGTATTGGGTCTGCTCAGTGTTGACCGACCCGACATTTGGGAAAGACATGTAGTGGCGGGCTGTCAAAAAAAAAAAACGTTCTCACCCGACCACCACCAATGCCGCCCGCTGACCCCCTGGAAAATTCCACCCATTAGTTGCGATTAGACTGCACCCGATATTGGTCCACCCTTCAAGCGTTACGCCAATGAGCTTGATTTTAAGACTTGATTTAGCACTCCAATCATTTTATTGAGCAGATTTTAGCTTTTTACCCGGTGCCAAACTAGAAGTGTAAATCTGGAGTCAGGGCCCATCTTGACTCTGATGTGAATTAGAGTAAGACTCCCTGGAGAGTTTAGTCTCACACCGCTTTGGTTTGACACTGTACATTGCGTAAATCTAGTACTGCATCAAACTGTGTTTACCAAGTGCTTAACGTTGTAAACTCACCTAACTTCAATTTAAATGTTAAGAGAGAAGTGATCCTTCCCTTTCAGCTTTCTAAACATTTCAGGGCTGATTTTCCTCTTGGCCCTCCCTGCTGGGTGCCAGACAGGCACAACATCCTGAAGGTGTGCTGTGCCTGTAGAGGAAGAAGTGCAGCCCAACCCCACAAACGTTACCACCTCGATGAACAAGGAAAGCAGGTGCATGGGAACACCGATACATCCAAGTTCCCCTCCAAGTCACACACCATCCTGTCTTGTGCATTCTGATCATTCCTTTATCGCCGCTGGGTCAAAATCCTGAAACACCCTATCCAACAGCACTGTGGGAGGACGTTCACCACACGGACTGCAGCGGTTCAAGAAGGCAGCTCACCACCACCTTCTCAAGGGCAATTAAGGGTGGGCATTAAATGCTAGCCTTGTTAGAAATGCCCATATCCCAAGTATTAATTACTATATGCACCAAGCCCAGTCCATTAGCATGACTTTGATGATGTTGCAGGAGGGGCCCAGCCCTAAACATGGCTTTAGGCTGGGAACAGATGGGCAGAATCAAAAATGCAACTCCAGGCATAAGATGGCTGCACCTGCACTCCTGTCACTGGCAGCAGGGCTTTCTGACCCCGAGGCCTGAAGATCATGCTGGGGGGTGGGGAGGAGGTTCTTGGAATTCACGTAACTCTCATGTAGGCAAGCCTGTTACAGGTCCTGCCAGGCAATGTATACACAGTTTCACCTGGCTGGAACCCAAACTGCAGCTATTGGTCTCAGACCAGTGGTTATCGCCCATTTTGTACCACTTCCCAAAACAAATTTATACCCCAATGCCTTTCAAGCGACTGGGCTATATTAGTCCTCTAGTCCATAAAGGGAACTAATTAAATCCACTCTTGTGACTAGTACTCAATCTCTCTCTGCAGCTGTGTTCAAACTCTTCAGCAGGTAGACTTAGTTGCATTGATATACAGGCAACTCTTTCGTATCCGGCACCAATGGGACCGGGATGCTGCCGGTTGATTAAAAATTCCGGATAATGGTGAGGTATATCTACCGAGGCTATTTTTAACAAACAAAAATTAAAAAATCAAGAAATGTGCAGTATAATTGGGTACTCACCTACAGAGACCTCCAACAGCGCCAAGATGCCGAGTAGTAGCGGTTTGGAGAACTACCCCCACTGACTAACTCAGCCACCGCGGGAGGCTCAGACTCGGACTCGGCAACATTTCCGGTTATTGAGGTGTTGTGTTCAGAGTATGAATTTTGCCAGTTATTAGAGAATTCCGGATATTTACATGCCATTTAAACGACAGTTTACTGTATCGGCCATCAAACCTATATTTATTCATGTAACTTTTAGACAGTAATTAGATATAGGAAAGTTCTCCCTATGGTTCCAGTGTAATCCAAGGAGACGTTTATAATCCAGATCAAAGCAGAAAGTAAAAGTAATGTTTTTCTAGCCAATTTATGTCGCTTACAGTTATTTAAATGGCAGCAAGACTTACTTCCCCTCCCACAATGTGACTTGAAATGAATGTTACTCGTTATTATTTTAAAGGCATTAGAAAGTCAAATTTTAACAGTTTATTTTGCAGAGAGGGTTCCACAGCATGTTACAATCAATCTTTGTGTTAAATTAAGGGAATTCAAGGATCGGCCTGCCAAAACCTTGAACTGTACTACATTATGCCTCCTGTGCAAATACCACATTTGAATAATTTAAGACAGCCTTGTCAATTGTTAAACATAAGGGAAGACATAGGGAGCTGATGATAGAAACATTAAAGTAGTGTGATTGTCCCAGTGCAAAGTTTCCAGACTATCTCAGTTCACAGAATCACAGAATCACAGAAACCCCACAGTGCAGATAGAGGCCATTTCGGCCCATCGAGCCTGCACCGACACATATCCCACCTGATCCCCGTAACCCCTACACCAACACATATCCCACCCTATCCTTGTAACCCCACAAATTTAATCCCCCTAACACTAAGGGTCAATTTATCATAGCCAATCAACCTAACCCGCAGTTGAGAATAGCTGCCTACAGAAACTCCATCAAGAAAAAACCTAATAAGAGAGCATGGATTAAGAAGAGGTAGATTCTGCCTGACAAACATTTTTTTTTTTAGTTTCTTTATGTGTATTAAGAAGAATAAAAGAAATAAGTTGCATTTATATGGTGCCTTGTCAATGAATAGTTTTTAAAGTACAGTCACTGTTGTAATGTAGATAATGTAGAAAAAGTAGATAACAGTACTCCCGATGATATTGTTTGTTTTGGGTTTCAGAAAGCTTTCGTCGGAGCTCCACAGGAAAAAAATTCAAATTATTACAAAAGCTTCAGGATTCCAGGGTAAACTATGCAACTGGATAAGAAACTGTTTAAAAGCAGAAAAGAGAGAGAACTCATGAGTAATGTAACGTCAGACTGGGGAGGTTGGAAGTATTGAGTAGAGGCTGGCAGTAGTCGATGCTTGGAACTCTGCTGTTCCAAATCTTCATAAATTCCCTGGATACCCAATCCTTCCACCACTTCATACAGTTCCCCAAAGGGAACAGTGTGAAGACACGTACGACGACGACCTGGATACCCCAAGCAGCTATGAGCATGTTGGACCTGCTGTCCGTACCGAATTGGGGACAGCAGTACAGCCTGCCAATGCAGCTGAAGATTTACAAAAAGATTTCGATTGATTATGCAATT
The DNA here is from genome assembly GCF_052327205.1 of Somniosus microcephalus. NCBI lineage: Eukaryota > Metazoa > Chordata > Chondrichthyes > Squaliformes > Somniosidae > Somniosus > Somniosus microcephalus. The sequence continues at coordinate 36,799,089 of NC_140996.1, forward strand.
GGGCAGACACATGGAAAATGAAATTTAAAAGAAGGAAAGAGCGGGATTTTCAATGGCCGGCCGTCTGTTTCTCACTTAGAAAACAGGTGACCAGCAACAGGAGATCGGAGGAAGGAACTGCTTGGCTGACCATTGCTGCCCAATTTCAGTCGGGTCTATAAATGTGCGAGCAGCCCGCCCACCTGAAACAGGTGCGAGGCTGTTTAAATATGCAAATTAGGGTCCTATGCTGGTTATAAGACCCCAATTTCAATTTTCAGGTACAATGGGACCGCAAAGAATAGTCCAGGGAGCTTTCAATTTTTTTTGTGGTTAGCCCAGAAGCAGCCTACACCACAATGCCCTATGTCAGGAACAAACTTGGAGAAATCAGTGCCTGTTCAGAAACCCTGCCATAGGTAGGCAGCTTTTTGGTTTTTTTTTCAATAAGCGTTCTGCAAACTTGAAATAATTCAACCTCTTTACTGTGTGAAAAATCAGGGCCTTTTTAAAAAAAATCGGCTTGTGTATTTTTTAAAACATGGATATGCTGATTTGTTAAAAAAATCAGAAACTTTGGACGGAATTTTCCTTACCTAGGCGGGTGGGGTGAGTGCGGGCCGCGTGGAGGGTCGGAACCGTGTGGTTCTGATCATCCCACTCCTCAGAGCGACTTTCTGCTAATGGCGCCTATTAAGGCAAGCATGCGCATTTCCTAGCCCGATTAAATGGTGCAGATCTGATGACATCATCGATAACACATGTACATGGAATTCCAAAAGGCGTTTGATGAAGTGCCACATGATAGGCTTGCCAGCAAAGTTGAAGCCCAGGGAATAAAAGGGACAGTGGTAGCATGGATACAAAATTGGCTAAGTGACATGAAACAAAGAGTAGTGGTGAATGGTTGTTTATCAGACTGGAGGAAGGTACACTCTGGTGTTCCCCAGGAGTCGGTACTAGGACCACTGCTTTTCTTGATATATATTAATGACTTGGACATGGGTGTACAAGGCACAATTTCAAAATTTGCAGATGACACAAAACTGGGAAGTATAGTGACAAGTGAGGAGGGTAGTGATAGACTTCAAGAGGACATAGACAGGCTGGTGGAATGGGCGGACATGTGGCAAATGAAATTTAATGCAGAAAAGTGCAAAGTGATACATTTTGGTAGGAAGAACAAGGAGAGGCGATATAAGCTAAAGGCTACAATTCTAAAGGGGGTGCATGAACAGAGAGGCCTGGGGGTATACGTGCACAAATTATTGAAGATGGCAGGGAAGGTTGAAAAGCAGTTAAAAAAGCTTATGGGATCCTGGGCTTTATAAATAGAGGTATAGGCCTCGATTTTCATTGGGCCGTGAGGCGGGCTTTTAGGCGTGCAGGGGGTTAAAATCGCAAAACCTGGGGGTCGCGACTCCCCTCCACCTGGTTCCCGCCTCCACGCCATTTTAACCTAGGTGTGTCTGATTGACCCGAATCAGTCCCGCCTACAACAGGCGAGACTGGTCTTTAGGCCCCTTAAACAGCACTGATTGGCCTTTATAATCCCATTTTAACAGGCCCTTGCCTGTTTAACCCTTTTCCCACGTAAAACGCGCCTGGTGGGGATGACGCCTGTGAAACCTGGCGTGAACACTATTGGCTTGCTGACTATCAGCTGCAGGTCCAACATTAAAGAGGACATTTGATCAGTCATCATTTGCAGGTGGCAGGACTTTGTTGTCTCAGGTCTGGGGGATCTTTTAGAAGGCATAACCACAGCTGTGGAAGTTTGGAGCCTCACACACTTCTCCAGTGTGACCTCCTGTGAGAGCCCTCTCACCACCCTCACTCAGCGCTTCCTCAACTGAGGCACCTACCAGAAGCATGGGAGGCCTTTTTTTCCTTCCCCTCTTGGCATTAGAGGACCTCCAGCCCCATTCGTGAAATGACACACGCTACAACTGCAGAAGTTGCCATCAGAATTTTTATGAAAAACACACAACTGATGGCATCTCCACAAAATACACAGCATTTTACCCAAGTGTACCCTTGTGACTATTTGTGGTTTATTTTCCTCTTACATGTGCTTCTACGTAATGGTTCCCCTGTGGTTTCAGCAGATGTGGAGGCCCCTTGCTCACTTTCCTGCTGCTCCTGTCTCGACACCTTTGGCGGGCATCCTCCGGGATGGCGAGCCTGTGAGGGCTCTCCAGCAGTCTGCTGCTCCTGCAGCTGTACAGGGGTTGAGACCTCTATCTCCGTTGGGTGTGTACTCCGGGGGGGCTCTGACCGAGGGCTCTGCAGTGGCATGGAAGTGTGGGCGCTTGGAGAGGAGCCCCCACTTCCTTGAGGTCTGCCATCAACCTCCCTCTCATGGGTCAGGTCCCCCTCAGCGCCTGCAAGTGGCTTGAGGGCCGCTTGCTGTACATCAGAGGGGTCACGGGGACCCGTACCTGTAATGGCAGTCCTACTCAGAAGGACTTCCATGAAAGTCTGGTTTCTCTGTTCAATAGATGCCCATCGCTCCTCAAGAGATGTCATTCTATTCTGAACACTTACCATATTTTCCATACCCTGGCGACTAACCTCCTCCATTGCCGTAGCCCTCCTCTCCTCTACCATAGCCAGCCTTACCACAAAGGCAGCAATCATTTCCACGTAGGTAGCTATCCTTTCCGTGTTGATGCGTTCATGCGCCAATGACACCACAAAGGCTCTGCTTATGGTCGCAATGGGCTCCTCATTTCGCTCCACACTTGCAGCGACCCTAGAGACAAAACTTGCCAGCGACTCCTGAATCTGTGCCTGGAGTTCCATCACCTCTGATCTTACGGATGGACCCAGAGGCAGAGGGTCGACATGCAGCTGAGCCGAGCTGGCAGAGACCTGCGCCCTCCAACGAGGACTCTCCACTGCTGTCCCTGTCTCCACAATCTGCTGATGCTCACTTGTGAGCTGTGATATACCAGGTGACAACTCTACTCTATGTCCCGAAGGTCCCACCGAGGTCTGAGTGTCTGCGCTGGTGCTGGGTGCGCTTGTTTCTGATGACGCTGCGCCCTCAGAGGTTGCAGATTCCTCTGAGGAGTCCGGCTGCTCAGGCTCTTCCTCCAGCACAGTGGGGATGGGGGCTCTCGATGGTCCTGTGGGGGAGTCAAGGAAAAAGTTAGAGATGTGATGCCAAGGTTACATGCACATTGCATTTTGCAGATGATCATAAGTCCATATGATATAGCTTCAGAATCATTATCAGCGACTCATGCAATGCCAATGAGAGAGATGGAAAACTATTCTGTCACCAGCTTGCAGGGATGCTCCTGCCTGTCCTTCCCCAACGTCCACATCTCGGTCAGCCCCGGCAATCTTCAGGATGCCTTCCTCCCAGGGGGTGAGCTGAGCTAATGAGGGCAGCCCTCCTTCTGTCCTGGCTCGCTCTCTCCTGTTGTGAGCTCTCTTTTCCTGCAATGAGGAAGACAATTGGAAGTTGACTGAGAATGAAGGAGTGAGTGCAGAGATTGCATAGCATAGATACTTAGAAGGAGACAAAGATGGAGTGAGATTGCAATACCAAGGGCCCTCCCTGAGTGTAGTCAGTTGTGTTCAAAGCATCAGAGTGAGAGGGAGTGTGAGGGCTGCATGGTGGCATAGTTCTGTGAACATGAGCATAGAGAGAGAGGGAATGGGTAAGGATGCATGGATGTGAGTGTTCAAAATCATGAGGGGTCTGGACAGGGTAGATAGAGAGAAACTGTTCCTATTAGTAGAAGGGTTGAGAACCAGAAGACACAGATTTAAGGTGATTGGCTGAAGAACCAAAGGCGACATGAGGAAAACCTTTTTTACGCAGCGAGTGGTTGGGATCTGCAATTCACTGCCAGATTCAACCGTGGCTTTCAAAAGGAAATAGGATAAGCACCTGAAAGAATAAAAATTGCAGGGCTACGGAAAAAGGGCAGGGGAGTGGGACTAGTTGAAGTGCTGCTGCAGAGATCCGGCATGGGCTCGACAGGCTGAATGACCTCCTTCGGTGCTGTAACCATCGATGATTCTATGATTCTATATAGAAGTTCAGCCATGATCTTATTGAATGATGGAGCAGGCTTGAGGGGCTGTATGGCCTACTCCTGCTCCTACTTCTTATGTTCTTTTGTTCACCTTAAATTATCTAATTTAAATAATCTGTCCCTATGTACACAGTCTAATCCCTTCATCATTTAAAATACTTCAATACTGCAGTTTCCACTGGTGCCGTGGTGGACTGCAAGCCCCCTAATTCCTCTCACTTTTCTGTACAGATGCAGAAATGGCTCTTCTGTATAATTTTCAACATACCACACTGCGAGCTCTGAACAGTTTTGAAGGAGTGCATGATGCTTTTCTTCTTATAGATGAGCTCCCGCTATAACCAGTTCACATAAGGTAAGAATCCTGGACACTTCAACAGAGGATTCTCTTGATTTGGTAACAATTGGTTGCGGAACGTTTTGTCAGCGAATCAGAAAGGCTACTAAGTTACAATTTATGACCTAGATTTCCATTCCCTCCTCCCCCCTTCCATTTCCCCCATTGCTGACTTTTCTGTGGATCTGGGGATGGAGAACCACTTTGGGACACACTCCATGGTGTTCTTGCCTTACTGGGCAACCTATATATTGCCTGCTCCTTGGGCCTAGCAGCGGGCAAAAGGGAAATGCAAATTAGGGAAATATATTGTCTGACATATTGCCTGTTATTTGCAGTTTCGGATGCTGCATGAAAAGGAAACCCTTTCTGCCCAGGCATTCAGCATTCTAAGCGGAAAGGGGCTTGAATGTTTGTTTAGGACAGTAACACTATTGCAATCACGCTTGGAGTAATGATGTGAACAGGCCTAAAAGGTGGGTCTAAAATGTTTTGCAAAAAACTGACTGTAAAAGCTTTTATAGATATGTGAAGAGAAAAAGATTGGTGAAGTCAAGCGTAGGTCCCTTGCAGTCAGAATCAGGGGAATTTATAATGGGGAACAAAGAAATGGCAGACCAATTAAATACATATTTTGGTTCTGTCTTCACAAAGGAGGACACAAATAACCTCCCAGAGATGTCGGGGAACATAGGGTCTGATGAAAGTGAGGAACTGTAAGAAATCAGTATTTGTAGGGAAATGGTGTTAGGGAAATTGATGGGATTGAAGGCCGATAAATCCCCAGGGCCTGATAATCTACATTCTAGGGTACTTAAGGAAGTGGGCCTAGAAATAGTAGATGCATTGCTGATCATCTTCCAACATTCGATGGAATCTGGAACAGTACCCATGGATTGGAGGGGAGCTAATGTTACCCCACTATTCAAAAAAGGTGGTAGAGAGAAAAAAGGGAATTACAGACCAGTGAGCCTAACATCGGTAGTGGGGAAAATGCTGGAGTCCATTATAAAAGATGTAATAGCAGAGCACTTGGAAAACAGTGACAGGATCGGACAAAGTCAGCATGGATTTACAAAAGGTAAATCGTGCTTGACTAATCTACTGGAATTTTTTGAGGATGTAACTGGTAAAATAGATAAGGGAGAACCAGTGGATGTGGTGTATTTGGACTTTCAGAAGGCTTTCGATAAGGTCCCACATAAGAGATTAGCGTGTAAATTTAAGGCACATGGGATTGGGGGCAAGGTATTGACTTGGATAGAGAACTGGTTGGCAGACAGAAAGCAAAGAGTTGGAATAAACGGGTCTTTTTCCGAGTGGCAGGCAGTGACTAGTGGGGTACTGCAGGGATCGGTCCTTGGACCCCAGCTATTCACAATATATATTAATGATCTAGACGAGGGAACTAGATGTAATATCTTCAAGTTTGCAGATGACACAAAGCTGGGTGGGCGTGTGTTCTGTGAGGAGGATGCCGAGAATCTCCAGTATGATTTGGACAGGTTGGGTGATTGGGCAGAAGCATGGCAGATGCAATATAATGTGGATACATGCGAGGTTATCGACTTTGGTGTCAAAAACAGGAATGCAGATTATTATCTGAATGGCAATAGATTGGGAGAAGCGGAAGTGCAACCTGGGTGTCCTTGTGCACCAGCCGCTGAAGGTATTTGTAGGGAAATGGTGTTGGGGAAATTGATGGGATTGAAGGTCGATAAATCCCCAGGGCCTGATAATCTACATCCTAGGGTACTTAAGGAAGTGGCCCTAGAAATAGTAGATGCATTGCTGATCATCTTCCAAAATTCGCTGGAATCTGGAACTGTACACATGGATTGGAGGGTAGCTAATGTTACCCCACTATTCAAAAAGGGTGGTAGAGAGAAAGCAGGGAGTTACAGACCGGTAAGCCTGACATCGGTAGTGGGGAAAATGCTCGAGTCCATTATAAAGGATGCAATAGCTGAGCACTTGGAAAACAGTGACAGGATCGGACAAAGTCAACATGGATTTACAAAAGGTAAATCGTGCTTGACTAATCTACTGGAATTTTTTGAGGATGTAACTGGGAAAATAGATAAGGGAGAACCAGTAGATGTGGTGTATTTGGACTTTCAAAAGGCTTTCGATAAGGTCCCGCATAATAGATTGGGAGAAGGGGAAGTGCAACGAGACCTGGGTGTCCTTGTGCACCAGTCGCTGAAGGTAAGCATGCAGGTGCAGCAGGCGGTGAAGAAGGCAAATGGTATGTTGGCCTTCATAACAAAAGGGTTTGAGTACAGGAGCAAGGATGTCCTGCCGCAGTTGTACAGGGCCTTGGTGAGACCACACCTTGAGTACTGTGTGCAGTTTTGGTCACCTTATCTGAGGAAGGATGTTCTTGCCATGGAAGGAGTTCAGCGAAGATTCACAAGGCTGATCCCTGGGATGGCAGGAATAACGTATGAGGAGAGATTGGGTCGATTGGGCTTATACTCGCTGGAGTTTAGAAGAATGAGAGGGGATCTCATCGAAACTTATAAAATCCTGACAGGTCTGGACAAACTTGATGCAGGTAGAATATTCCCGATGGTCGGAGAGTCCAGAACCAGGGGTCATAGTCTAAGGATAGGGGGTAAGCCATTTAGGACAGAGATGAGGAAGAATTTCTTCACCCAGAGAGTGGTGAACCTGTAGAATTCTCTACCACAGAAGGCGGTTGAGGCCAAGTCTTTAAATATATTCAAGAAGGAGTTAGATATATTTCTTAGAGCTAAAGCTATCAAGGGATATGGGGAGAAGGCAGGTACGGGGTACTGAGTTTTGATGATAAGCCATGATCTCATCGAATTGCGGAGCAGGCTCGAGGGGCTGAATTGCCTACTCCTGCTCCTATCTTCTATGTAAGCATGCAGGTGCAGCAGGCGGTTAAGAAGCCAAATGGTATGTTGGCCTTCGTAGCGAGAGAGTTTGAGTAAAGGAACAAGGATGTCTTGCTGCAGTTGTACAGGGCCTTGGTGAGACCACATCTTGAGTATTGTGTGCAGTTTTGGTCGCCTTATCTGAGGAAGGATATTCTTGCCATGGAGGGAGTACAGCGAAGATTCACCAGGCTGATACCTGGGATGGCAGGAATGACGTATGAGGAGAGATTGGGTCGATTGTGCTTATACTCGCTGGAGTTTAGAAGAATGAGAGGGAATCTCATTGAAACTTATAAAATTCTGGCAGGACTGGACGCAGGAAGGATGTTCCCGATGGTCGGGAGTCCAGAACCAGGGGTCACAGTCTAAGGATAAGGGGTAAGTATTTAGGACAGAAATGAGGAGGAATTTCTTCACCCAGAGAGTGGTGAACCTGTGGAATTCTCTACCACAGAAGGCAGTAGAGGCCAATTCATTAAATATATTCAAGAAGGAGTTGATATATTTCTTAAGGCTAAAGGTATCAAGGGATATGGGGATAAAGCAGGGACCGGGTACTGAATTTGGATGATCAGCCATGATCGCATTGAATGGCGGAGCAGGCTCGAGGGGCCAAATGGCCTACTCCTGCTCCTATCTTCTATGTTTCTATGTTTCTACGTTTCCCAGACAGTATAGAAGCTGCTTGTAGTCTTACACTGCAACAAGCCTCCAAGGTTTTCCACTGCAAAACTCCACCCTGCTGAACCTCACAATGGAAGGTGTGTCTGTCTGCAATGTGATAATGATCCCGGGACCAGCGGCACATTTCTGTCGTGGACAGAAGACCACCTCTCCCCCCTCTCCTGTCCCCCTCCTCCCCCCACCCCACCCCACCGGATGCATCCCAATTTACCAAGTGCAGAAGGTCCAGGTTAGCAGAGAGACAGCTCAAACTTCAGATGTGATTTGTAGGCAATTCCATGAAATGCGTAAAATAACTCATCGGCAATTTACTTAAATTAATTATCTGATTAATAGCATTTGGTGGGGAGGAGGGATTGTAAATAGTTGCTTTCATCTGGCTTGTGAAAATTGAACCTTAAGGCTTATATTAGAAAGTGAAATCTATATTAAAATATTCCTATTTTAGCATTAACTACACTTGCCAATGTGCAAACATCTCCTGGGATTACCATGCAATGTTTGAACTGAGGCCTCATCAGAAGCTCTTTTTAGCTGCTCAAAAACTGAGCATACCCATATGCTCCCCATTAATGTCACATCATTTATTTAAACCCTCTTCTTTTCCCTGCAATCCAATCCCTCCCTTCAATTTTCTACCCCTGCTCTCCTGAAGCTACTGGCTCGGGCTGGGTTACAGTTCCACGGATGCTGACCATCCTCCAATACTTCTGCCATGCAGTCAAGTGTGAGCCTGGACAGTCAGTGTTAGAGAGCTACTTTACCACTGAGAGTATAAAAGCTGAATCCAATATCGCCCTCTCATGATGACCAAACATGTTCACTTTCCAGGAGGAGTCACTGAACAAGGATGATATTTTCATTCTTTAGCAAGGGGTACAGAGGCTAGTTCTTGGACCCTGCCATCACCCATCTTGAGGACAATTAACCCATCCCAGACCAGGAATCCTGGAGCCTTCTATCTACTCATCCATAATAATGGTTGTGGTGGCCACCCAACTCCCCAGTCAAGCTACCAGGACTATGAAGTGTGAAGCTACTTCACAATCGCTTCATTATCCATATATCAGCGTTACGTGTTCGAAACCTTCTGTGCTTACTGCCAGGTACACAAATGTGCTTACTTCTTACTTCTCAGAAAGCCTAGCATATGTGAATTAATTAGGAATTAACTGAGACACACTGATTTGCATTTTATCATTTAGTGCGCTTTATTTATATTTATAATAGATAACTGGCAGGATTCTGCCAAAAATCAACATGCTGGAGACATCAAAGGAAACGGAAAAAAACACTGCATCAAGATTTTAATCATTTAGAAACATGGTTTAAAGACAGGTACACATACAGTGAACAAAAACAACTGACCCATGAATTTCCCAAGTAATTAGAACCCAAATGCAAGCTTTGCTAAAACGGCTTAGATTAGATAATTAGACTTTTGTGGGTGGCAATACATGCAAATGGGTTCTGCATCTTTGGTGCAAGGTTTTGTCTGTTTCTCTGTGTGGGTGAACAAAATTTAATGCAAAAGCTCAAAGACCATATTATGTGATGTCAAGCTCCCCATTTAAACTTTGTCTGCGTGGTATGTCAAATAATACAAGTTGTGACAGAATCTAAATATTAATCAAATGTATACTCTATCACCAGTGGGGCTTTCAAACTGTCCACTCAGTAAACATTTGTTTTATTCCGCCAAATTCGAAAAATTATTCATTCCTTGGAACTTAATGCAGAGGTAGGAGGGCATTATGTGACAGTAACACAATTACGTTGGATCAGTTGATGCCAGAAACTAAGAGGCGGTTGCCATTTCAACTCTCAGGCTGTGCTGCTGACTCTGTGCAAGTAAGTTATTATATTAAATAAAGCAAGTTCTCAGTGGGTCAAGTTTACAATTTCAGCCCTCAGAGCTTTTCTCAGGCACATGTGCTGTGAAACAGTCTGTTCGGCATATTAAAGCCATTCATGGCAAATAAGTTAACCCTTGAGATATAATATAGAAATTCCAATGGTGCATCAGGACAAAACCTCTGCTCACCATTTGTGCCTCCCCATAACCCCATCCCAAAGCCTGGGGATGAGGTCATCAACATATGGGGGCTGGGTGCCAACTCATTATACCTAGTGGAATCTTGGAGCAGCATGCTGTTGCTTGGAGAGGGGGATCCACAATACATCGGGCTAAAGAATTAAAAGGCTGCCAAATCACTCATTGAGTTTCCCACATTGCTTGGTCTACATCTTAGACTTACTGGCCCTCAATCTTTCTCGGCTCCACTTACAGTAAGCTAGCTGACTGAGAAATGCTCCGTGTGGGGCCCGACTTACAGCCCACAATCTCACCTATGCTTGCTCTCTACAGACATAGGTACCACTGGTATTATTAGAGGAACCTCGGGTAGGAACCTCAGTGATGCCCGGAAGCACTCTCAGACACACTGCAAAGAAAGACTTACATTTATATAGTGCCTTTCACAACCTCAGGACATCCACAAGCACTTTACAGCCAATGAAGTACTTTTGAAGTGTAGTCACTGTTGTAATGTAGGAAACGCGACAGCCAATTTGCATATTGCTGTTTGAGGTGAAGGAATATTTACTAGTCCTAGCCCCTTTAGGGCTACCCCGGATTAGGCATATTACTCAGACGTTCACTTTCAACTAAAGTTTGAGGTAGCTGAATCCTAAAGACGCTTAACTGGGTCTAAAAGTCTGGGCTATCTCTCCCTAAAGAAAAGGAACAACCTGAGAATGTTACCATCCTCCAGATAGTGCTTTTAATAAGTTTAGCTAGACTGTAATGTTCCGGATATTATGACTAGTAAATATTCCTTCACCTCAAACAGCAATGCGATAATGACCAGGTAATCTGTTTTATGATGTTGATTGAGGGTAAATATTGACCAGGACACTGGGGATAACTCCGCTACTCTTCTTCAAAATTGTGCCATGGGATGTTTTACGTCCACCTGAGAAAGCAGACAGGGCCTCGGTTTAATGTCGCATCCAAAAGATGCCACCTCCGACAGTACTGCACTGGAGTGTCAGCCTAGATGTTTGTGCTCAAGTCTCTGGAGTGGGACTTAAACCCACAACCTTCTGTTGTCATACAGTGGGCATGAGCAGAAGAAGCGCATTCCCCTGCCCCCAGGTAAGGTTTGCTGTGCCTCCTGTCGAGGAACAGAAAGCTAGTGGATCAAGATTCTGCCTCAAATTCCATACCTCCGCCTACGCCAAAAGGGATGAGAATTTCTGGACTCACATCTTACAACAAGTAAAAGAGTATGGCTAGATTTCAAGGGAACTTTCATGTAAAAGTATGTACAAGGCATAGTAAAGACCAATCCCTAAATAATTCTTTGCTTATGTCCTTTGGGGATTGAAGAGAATTTAGTCTTGATTTTATCCCTGTTTCTCTGGAAAGAATTGTGGGTGGGTGGGTTGGGGGGGTGTGTGGGAGGTGGCAGATGGTTAAAATATCAGTCAGGTGTTTCTCACTGCGTTCCTGACACATTCATGTCCACTGCCATTTTATGCCCACCAATTCCAATCGCAACCACAGGCAAGTGGGGCCTCATCAGTATTTAAATGTAGGGGACTGATGATATTATTCAGACCCCGATGCAATTGTAAAAGCCAATCGTGGCAGTGCAGTCCAGTGCCGTAACCACCAATGTATCCTAGCATCAGGCAAGGTTGGCTCCAGAAGAGGTCTGGGTAAGTTTCAATTTTTTTTTAACGTTTCCTTATAAGCTGGGAGCAGTAGGAGTGCTCCTCCACAAGGAAGCCTGGGCTTCCCCATCCCCAGGTTTCCCTCCCTTCCCTCCCCTTTGACCTCTATCACCTCCGGACCCCACCCCTTCACCGGTCACATTATGCCAGGGACCATTACCTCGGGTCCCCAACGGCGTCCTCCTGCTGTGTGAAATCCTGCTCTTGCCCACCGGCCACCTCGCCATTCTGCCTGCCCTCTCAGGTGGACGTAAAAGATCCTGTGGCACTATTTTGAAGAAGAGCAGGGACGAAGGCCTGGTGTCCTGCCAAAGTTTATCCCTCAAGCAACATCACTAAAAGAGATTATCTGGTCATCGTCACAATTCTGTTTGTGGGAGCTTGCTGTGTGCAAATTGTCTGCCATGTTTCGTACATTACAACAGCGAAAATACTTCAAAAGTACATAATTGGCTGTAAACACGTTGGGACGTCCTGAGGTTGTAAAATGTGCTATATAAATGCAAGTCTTTCTTTCAAGTCTTTCTTGTTCAAATTTATTGGCAAGAATGACAATTGGCCTGAGCGACTGGCCTGAGTGAATTCATGTAGGTACCACATATATGTAGGAGTATTTGTGTGAATGAGCATCCAGTGTCCCTACCAGCATTTAGTCAGTGGCTATACCTATGCTTAGTCAGTACAATAAATAAAAGCTGGTAGCAGTTATTGACTGTAAAACCCATGATTTTTAGCATTAAAATATGGTTTTAAGGAAACAATTAGTTGCATTTCAATATAATGTTATTGACACTGAGCATTCTTGAATCATCCTGGTGCTGCAGTGTTATTTTAATCTTATTGTAGAAGAGTTATTTTGGTGAAAGCCATATTTCTACCTTAATTGCTGCAAACTCATATTGAATTAAACGGCAATTATGAATTTGTGAGCAGTGATTAAAATGCCAATGAAACCACTAATTAAGTGGCAGATCTGTTTAAAATAAGCCAATCTGCCATGTCCCTTTTCTTTTGTATGTGCTAAACACATGCAGTATAATACACACTGTGGTAATGTTTAATGCGTCCCATTTTGCTGCTGAAATGAGTAGTCACAAATATGCCATACTTTGTTGCATATAAAACTGTTATGATTTACAGCACTTTGGGATTCACAATGCTGCAATGACATTTAGATTTGTAATTCTAATTTTTATATAAGTAAAATATTGTGAATGCTGGAAATCTGAAATGAAAACAGAAAATATGTCCTGATGAAGGGTCATCGGCCTGAAACATTCACTCTGTTTCTCTCTCCACAGATGCTGCCTGACCTGCTGAGTATTTCCAGCATTTTCTGTTTTTATTTCATAATTTTTATAAATTGCATCATATTTTATAGTTTGCTCAAACACCATCAAATGCAAAATAATCTATCAAACACCTTTACTGAATTCAAATAAAATCCTGCAATTGATATAGAAAAAGACAGTTGCATGTTTTAAATGAGATCGTTATCCTCCAAAAAGTTGTTCATTCTCTTTCAGATGCTGATTGATCTGCTGTCAATTCCAATAATTTCAGTTTTTATTTCAGATTGCTAGCATTTGTTGCTTTCTCTTTTTCTCATCAATGAATAACCTGCCACCTTGTAGATATTTGCAGTAAGAAAACGAGAGTGCTTAGCGTACAGGCACAGCAGTTGTGCCAGAACACAACAGAAACCGGAACAAAATTACCAATGAACTATACTGTTGATTATCAGTTTTATAAAACTCTAATGCACAGCTGTGGGAGGAGGAATCACTGAAGGAACAATCTCAGGGTCAGTTTCTGAGCAGAATCCACATCAAAGTGTCAGCCAAGGCTAGCTCAACAATCCTGCCAGGCTGAACATCCAGTGATACCAAAAAAACTTTCAGCTGTGGAAGAGAGTAGTGTTCTGAGACAAGCGTAGTCTTCAGATTAACAATAGCGACAATGTCCCCCAAATTTTTGGGGGTTCACTCTGTCGGCAGAAGTGCAGCAGAGCTTAACCCCCTCCTCCTGCCTGCCCTAGACCTAAGTGGGAGACCCTGTCCCAAATCCTGGGAAAGGGGCCACTTGCATGGTCAGGGCAGATGCATCATACCTGCAAGGATGCATCGATGGCATCCACCCCAAAACTGCTAGTGGGAATTTCAGAATGGCTTCAACGGCACAGTGAGGCTCCAGAGAAAATCCACTTCTTTGGAACTTCTGCTCCCAATGGAGCAAGTAGGTCTTTCTGGGAAGGTAATTGACCCTCTCTGGAATTGATTGCCTTCACCCTGTAAAACTTTGGGGCCTTTCTAAAGGTCTCAACAGAAGTTGGCTGAGGCTTACGAAGGGCGTAAATAGCATAATTTCCAGGGTAGCCTAGCAACTTTCCCAGACATGCTCACGGCCTCGCCCCAGACCAGAATTTAAACGATCAGTCTAACCAGTGGAATAAGGTTCTGCTCCATATTCCTGGCTTCAAGGGTGGAAATCAGGCTTTTCACTCTCCGAGATCCCAGGAATTTCAGAGCCATCCTTTTCAACCAGCAGTGCCTACTGTAATGCGAAGATGTAATGTCCCATTGCATTTGATGTCAAGCAGGCTGCAAGGCATTAAAAATGTTTTTGGTCTCCTGGTTCTCAAGGGCATTCCCAGTCTTCTAATGTCTCAAGATGCACAGTAGGAAAACAGTTGCAGACAAGTCCTGACACAGATGACTTATGTGTCCCTTCAGTGAGGGAAAACCAAATATTTTGATACTGTGAGATTTCTACAACTGAATTGACATCCTTATGGTTTACTCTTTTTTCTGGGTATGCTATGCCTTTTATATAAGAACATAAGAAATAGGAGCAGGAGTAGGTCATTTGGCCCTTCAAGCCTGCTCCGCCATTCAATAAGATCATGGCTGATCTTTTACCTCATCTCCACTTTCCTGTACTATCTCCATATCCCTTGATTACCTTAATATTCAAAAATCTATCGCTCTCTGTCTTGAATATACTCAATGACTGAGCCTCCACAGCCCTCTGGGGTAGAGAATTCCAAAGATTCACCACCATCTGTGTGAATAAATTTCTCCTCATCTCAGTCCTAAATGGCCGACTGAGACTGTGACCCCTGGTTCTAGACTCCCCAGCCAGGGGAAACATCTTCCCTGCCCTGTAAGAATTTTGTATGTTTCAATGAGCTCATCTCTCATCCTTCTAACCTCTAGAGAATATAGGCCTAGTCTACTCAATCTGCCCTCAAAAGACAATCCCCCCATCCCAGGTACCAGCCTGGTGAACCTTTGTTGCACTCCCTTTATGGCAAGTATGTCCTTCATTAGGTAAGGAGACCAAAACTGTACACAATACTCCAGGTGTGGTCTCACCAGGGTCCTATATAATTGTAGTAAGACGTCTTTACTCTTATACTCAAATCTTCTTGTAATAAAGGCCAGCATACCATTTGCTTTCCTAATTGCTTGCTGTACCTGCATGTTAACTTTCAATGATTCGTGTACAAGGACACCAAGGTCCCTCTGAACACCAACATTTCCCAGAGGTCTTCTCTGCTTTGGGGAGATCAAACGCAGATTGGGAGACCGTTTTGCGGAACACCTCCGTTCAGTCCGTAAGGGTGACTCCGAGCATCCGGTTGCCTGTCATTTTAATTCTCCACTCCACTCCCACTCTGACCTCTCTGCCCTCGGCCTCTTGCATTGTTCCAATGAAGCTCAACGTAAGCTTGAGGAACAGCACCTCATCTTCCGATTAGGCACTTTACAGCCTTCTGGACTCAACATCGAGTTCAACAATTTCAGACCATAACCTCTGCCCCTCTGTTTTTTTCATTTTTTCCCCTCTCTCTCACATGGCAGCTGTCAATCATTCTGTCATTGCCATTTACACTTCATCTTGAGTCATCTTTTGTTTCTTAACTTGTCCCATTACCATTTCCTTTTGTCTTCCAACATCATCCCTTTTGTCTCTTTATCTCTCCTGCCTTCCATTCTATCACAGACCTTCCCTTTTGTTCTTTCCTCCCCTCCCCCCTTTCCCTACCCCTACACTTGCTTAGAAACCTGTTCCATCTCCAACTTACTCCAGTTCTGACGAAGGGTCATTGACCTGAAACGTTTACTCTGTTTCTCTCTCCACAGATGCTGCCTGACCTGAGTATTTCTGAGTATTTCCAGCATTTTATGTTTTTGTTTCCCAATCTTTCACCATTTAAAAGATACTCTGCTTTTCTATTTTTCCTACCAAAGTGGATAACTTCACATTTCTCCCCATTATGTTCCATTTGCCATGTTCTTGCCCACTCACTGAGCCTGTCTATATCCCCTTGAAGCCTCCTTGCATCCTCCCAGCTTTGTATCATCAGTAAACTTGGATATATGACATTTGGTCCCCTCATCCAAATCATTGATGTAGATTGTGAATAGCTGAGGCCCAAGCACTGATCCTTGTGGTAACCCACTAGTTACAGCCTGCCAACCCAAAAATGACCTGTTTATTCCTACTCTCTGTTTTCTGTCCGTTAACCAATCCTCAATCCATGCTAGTATATTACCCCCAATCCCATGAGCCCTAATTTTGTTTAATAACCTCTTGAGTGGCACCTATAGAATGCCTTCTGAAAATCCAAATACAACACATCCACTGGTACCCCTTTATCTATTCTGCTAGTTACAACCTCAAACAAATCAAACAGATTTGTCAAACACGATTTCCCTTTCATAAATCTGTGTTGACTCTGTCCAATCCTATTATTATTTTCTAAGTGCCCTGTTACTACGTCCTTAATAATAGATTCTAGCAGTTTCCCTACTACTGATATCAGGCTAACTGGTCTGTAGATCCCCATTTTCTCTCTCCCTCCTTTTTTAAATAGTGGGATTACATTTGCTACCTTCCAATCCACAGAAACCATTCTAGAATCCATAGAATTTTGGAAAATGACATCCAATGCATCCACTACCTCTCTAGCCAACTCTTTCAAAACCCTAGGATGTAGGCTATCAGGTCCAGGGGGTTTATCGGCATTCAGCCCCATTAATTTCTCCAGTACTACTTTTTTACTAATACTCATTTCTTTCAGATCCTCACTCTCGCTGACCCTTGGTTCTCCATTATTTCCGGGAAGCTTTTTGTGTCTTCTTCCATGAAGACAGACTCAAAGGGCTCGATTTTACCAGGCCCGAGGAGGCAGGAATGGAGGCGTGTGAGGTGTTAAAATTGCAAAAACTGGCAGGTGGGCCCGATCCCGCCTCCATCCCACCTCCGAGAAATTTTTCCACATGCGAGTTTTCTGACACCGTCTCCATCCCGCCTCAAAGAGGCAGGATAGGCCCTTAAGGCCCTTAAGAACCAGTTAAGTGCCTCTATAATCCCATTTTGAGAGGCCTTTCTGATTTTAACACTTTTCCCATGCACTTCACGCCTCCTTTGAAACACGCCAGAGAAACCTGTCGGCAGCACAAGTGGACTGCTTACTAACAGCTGCAGCTCCACCATTAAAAAGGTGTTTTCAGCAACCTTCTTTTGCAGGTGGCAGAACTTTGTTGTCTCAGGTCTGGGGGAACATTCAACAGGCCTACTCATTGTTCTGGAAGTTTGGAGCCTGACACACATCTCCAGTATGACCTCCTGGGAAACCCCTCTCCCCACCTTGACTGAGCGCTTCCTCAACTGAGGCATATACCAGAAGCATGGGAACCATTTATTTCCTTTCCTCCTGGACATCAGATACGGACGAAGACCAGCCGTGGCAGCAGCAGAAACATGAACAACAGCACCAGCAACAGCAGCAGCATCAACAGGAGTGCCAAGCTGCTGCTCACCCACCTGAAGCTGCACAAGCCAGAAGGCTCCAGCTGGTGACCACATTGCTGCCCGGGATGCAAGGGAGGCACTTAGCCAGATTTGCTTAGCCTGCACAATCAAACATTTCTGCCTCGCAGCTTCTTATCAGACCATCAACAATGGCCAAGAGCCTGCAAATTCCTATCACTCTGACCACCATACTGACAATTGCAAGTCAACCTAAGCCCTCAATGTGGAAGTCCCATTTGCGAAATGACAGATGCCACAACTGCAACAATTTCCCATCAGTATTTTTTATGACAATATGCAACTGATGGCATGTTAAAAATAAACATAAAATGACACCCAAGTAACTACACTTGTGACAATTTATGCATTATCTTTCTTTTGCGCGTGCTCCTACATGGTGCTTCCCCTGTGGCTTCAGCAGATGTGGAGGCCCCTTGCTCACTTTGTTGCTGCTCCTGCATCAACACCTTTGGCGGGTGTCCTCTGGGCTGGCGAGCTTGTGAGGGCGCGTCAACAGTCTGCTGCTCCTGCGGCTGTGCAGGGGTTGAGATGCCGATCTCAGTTGGGTGGGGACTCTGGTGGGGCTCTGACCGAGGGCTCTGCAGTGGCATGGAAGTGTGAGCGCTTGGCGAGGAGACCCCACTTCCTTGATGTCTGCCACCAACTTCCCTCTCATGGGTCAGGTCCCCCTCAGCGCTTGCAAGTGGCTTGAGAGCACCTTGCTGCACATCAGGGGGGCCATGGGGACCCGTATCTGCACTGGCAGTCCTACTCAGAAGGACTTCCATGAAGGTCTGGTTTCTCTGTTCAATAGCTGACCATCACTCCTCCAGAGGTGTCAGTCTATTCTGAACACTCACCATGTTTTCCTCACTCCGGCGACTTACTGCCTTCATGGACGTAGCCAGCCTTTCCACATAGGTTGCCATCCTTTCCGTGGTGCTGCCTTCATGCGCCAACGCCTCCACAAAGGCTCTGCTCATGCTAGCGAGGGACTCCTCCATTCGCTCCACACTCGCAGCTACCCTAGAGACAAAACCTGCCAGAGATTCCTGCACCTGTTCCTGGAGTTCCAGCACTGCTCTTCCTCTGGATGGACCCGTAGGCACAGGGTCGACAAGCAGCTGAGCCGAGCTTGCAGAGTCCTGCGCCCTCCGACGAGGACTCTCCATTGCTGTGTAGGGGGTTTGGTGTCGTGGTGCCCAGCAGCTTCGCCTCTGACTGTCCCTTGAGCAGTTCGAATTGCTCCCACACCCCTGGGTTGTAGACACCGGACTTAGGTACAGGCGGCGGTACAGAAAATCGAGTAGACAAGTGGTTTGGTGTAAGAAAACCAAGATTTTATTAAAACAGAAATAAAATCACAGTCTTAAGAGAATTACTGGTATAAAATACAGGCATAAGCAATTACACTTATTCAGGGAATGGGGAACACACGGCACATCGAGGGAAAAACAACTACATTAACAATCCCCCTTATCCTTATCCCACCCAGTATACCTAACTAGATTAAGCTATGAGGGGCCAGGAATTCATGCTCACCAATCCAAAACCTGTTGCTTTAACGGTTGTGAGTCTTGAGGTTTGGTCTTCTGTCCTTTGGGGTACTCCGTCGCCACATGGTCTCAGGGCACGGTGCTGGAGTTGTTGGTGTGACACACCTTCCCTCTCCTCAGGTACCGTCATCGTCTCATTGCGATGAGTTTTCTTTTTCTTCGCCCTTGGGGGGTCGTCGGCGGTAACGTTATGGTCATGGATCGGTTGGTGGTTTTCACTGCTTATTTGATTTTACTACACAAGCGTTGAACGCCAGCATATTCGTCGCGGGCGTGGACACTCGTGTCTAACGCCTGCTTATTCGCAGTGTTCAAATGCCAACTTATTCTCACTGTCCATACATACACTGCTAATTTCTTCCCCAAACGCCAGCTTATAACTAGGCGTTTGGTTTTTACCGATGCGTCTTTTGCTGCCCTTCTCTGCTCTTGTCGGTGTTACCTTCTTCTTCATCTTGTCTCGTCTCGTCTGCCCGTTCGTGGCCTGTGTGTCCTGTATGACTTTGAACTCAGGTCTCGTTCTCCTCCCTCATTTTGTCCCGGTGTAATGGGCGTCCTTGGTTGTTGAGCAGTGCGGGGAGCGAGAAGAGAGCCCGCCATGAGGCCAGGGCATGAGTACGAGAGGCAGCAGGCCAAGGCCACAGACAGGAGTCAAGGGAAGAGAGCGATTGCTACTTATGGGCCTACAGTTATACCCGTTCTTCCACTCCTTATCTGCACGCCAAATCAGGTCAGTCCATTGTTTAACTTTTGGCGTGCTTGGTTTAAATGATTACAACCATTTGTTTTAATGACTTTAGGAGTGGCTGTCTCTGGGTCTAATGGCCCCGATGTCCTCGTTGCTTTGTCATGGATAAGACTTAATTGTCCCCATCCTATCTTGATGGCTACTGTGAGCTGTTATCGATTAAACATGCAGAAAGCTAATGGCCATGGTTATAGGCCCATTCTACTTTGATTGGACTCAAATTTAATAAATGCGTATTCTTTGTTTACTCTGTCTGGCAGGCTCCAAAGAGTCCCTG
Source organism: Somniosus microcephalus (assembly GCF_052327205.1). Lineage (NCBI taxonomy): Eukaryota > Metazoa > Chordata > Chondrichthyes > Squaliformes > Somniosidae > Somniosus > Somniosus microcephalus. The sequence continues at coordinate 36,819,186 of NC_140996.1, forward strand.
TACACAGATTCCTGCATTTTAATGTTTCACCTCCAGGCCTGCTTGTTGGCAGAGCCTTGCTTTAAAAATCCTGTCAATATCGATCACAAGGTTTACAGAAGCCATTTTGGGTACCCTGCTTTTAAATGACTTGTCCAAAACAGGGTCCCTTGATCCATAACTCGGGGAGTGCGGGAATTTTCAGAACCCTGCAACTTACACTCCCCCCTGTTGATACTAAACTTGCTTTAAGTATCATCCTGAAGAGGTGAGCAAAATTTCTGACCCTCCATAGTCAACCTCCCCTGTAATTACCTATCTAATATAACCACGACACATGCACTTCCCATTCTGCGAAAATGTAGTGTACATAAGCGTACATAGAATAATTACAGTCGTTTACACACATCCAAGCATGGAGGGGTCCAAAACCCCTGCACCACTTGGTACACATACATCTTTATTAAAACAACGCGTCAAAAAACTTTATTAAAAACAACAAAACACAACAAAAAACAATCTTTAATCAAAAATACAAAAAACTCAAACAGCTGTATCTCCCTCCACCTTCACATAATGTTCCTTCCAGATCCTCTGGTTTTGGAATTGTAGCATCTGACCTTTTCACTTGCACTGAGTGCAGACTAGATACAACACTGTCCCTAGCTGGCAAACCATGAGAATGTGGGAAGCCAGCCTGATCCATGAAGGGACCTCTATGTTATTGAAAATGTCCCACCAGGGTGGAATCACAATATCCAATATCTTAGCCCCTATCTCTACTGTTTTCTGCTCTAGTGTGTAAAATTGTTTCTGTGAAACTGTAACTGCTTTGAGTATTTTGGTAAGGTTTTCTGGGAGAGGGGCAATTTCGTAGCCAAAATGTGCTACATACTTCTGCAGGTTGGTAAAATTCTCTTTTACAGTGAGGTGAACAGTGGAGGGTTCAGGAATGGGGACAATTCGCTCCTGGGCCACTTGAACTTCTGCCTCGGGCTTAAAACAGAAACTGCTGTCACTTACTGGACACCAGCTATGCTGTCCATGCTGGTAGTGGGGCACACCTGTGGTGACACAGTATGTCCCACCTCCTATATATGCTACCTGTGGGGGGACATGGCCTTGTGCCATTGCCTCCATGGTACAATTTATAGGTTTCGCGCCAGCAGCTCTGAACCCGCACTATGGTTTTGAATAGGCATTCAAGTGCTGGGGACACAGGATTATGTGTGCTCCCTGGCTCCGGCACCCTGAGAGGTCAGTACCTGTCATAGAGTGCTACCACTTTATGATGTAAGGTGGGATGGCTGTGAAACGAATGTGTGCACCCGATTGAATGACTCCAAAGTTCTCTACCCTGTATACCGGTGCGGATCGGGCTGTCTTACCCATGACCGGCATCCTAACTACTATTCCCATGATCGTGTGGTTAGACCGTCCCCAATCCACTGGGACTGGGTAGGCTTCGGAAGCTAGCCGGAGTTGGCACGGGCTTAATGCATTCTCAAACGGATGGAGGGCTGCGAGGTGTTTGTTGCTGATCCAGGAGGGGACTAAACTCTTTTTTAAATCCTCCAGATTACTGTGGCCCTCACCCAGCAACCATGCCCCATACGGCACACACACCTCGTTGCGTGCAGCCTGGTCAGAAGCATTTCTGTCCTCTCTTGTGAGGGCATTTACCGCCTTTGCGTGCTTCTCCAACTCCGCTATAATCTCCTTTAAATGGACCGTCATGGCCTGGGCCTCATGCAACTCCGAGCCCACTACTTTGTTCTCATCCATGAATACCTTCCTTAACTGTGATTTTAAACCGTTTATCTGAGTCTGCAGCTCTATGTCACCGAAACTGTTGATGACAGAGGACCCAGTATTAAATGCAGTAAAATCATCATTCCATACTCCCCTTCTTTGTCTCCCTGCATTACCCAAAAACTCGTGGTGTGTGGTGTACAGTTCGGTTTTGTTGACATTGGCGAAATCGAACTCAAAACATTTCATGAACATGTCCTTTAATAGGGCCTGGTATAGCTGCTCTGTTTCTTTGGGGCACCACTCTGGTAAATGTACCTCAGTGAGATTTAAAATCACGGAGTCTGCCACGTAGTGTTCCCCCTGGTACAGCACCTGATCCGTAGGCACTAGTACCAGCCCATTCCCTGGTCCCTTGGTGGTGGTGGGGCACCCTTCCCTGTGCGTCCTCGCTGCCTGCGTCGTGGGCGGGGGCTTACGGGGGCAGGTAACAAGCTCAGTGGCATTGACTGGGATCGGGGAGAATGGGACCGCACACACCTTCAGGCTGGTATCCCACTTCATCCCCTCCCTGGTGTCTTGCCACTGTCAGTGGAAAATAATGGATATGCCTGAGGGGCAGACCCTCTCTGACCCCCACATACAGATATAAATCCCTTGATCCGGTTCCCACCACTTGTCCCAACACACACTTGATCCTCCATGAGTCCCTGTAATTGTCCGGTGGGTGTTGTTCCCCAACCGTTCCCACTCGACTGCGCGGTTTCTCATATCTTTGCTCAGCTTCCTGAGCCACCACCACCTATCCAGAGGAATGTGTCCCTTGCACGTTAAACATACACTTTTCCCTACGGTGACGCTGACACTTGTGGTGACGACCTGTACCCTGGGGCACAGGAGGGAGGCCTCCCTGTACGTGAACCCGGTCTGGCTGGAGTACTGAGTCGAATTGGACCCCAACCACCCCGGCCTCCTTCCCTCGTGGACGTAGACGGCAGTCTCCTCCACATCCCGTTCGCCGCTTCCGTCGGTTGCTATCGGCGCCCTCTCCCCCGAGCACCCGTAGATGTGAGAGTCCTCCACGTCGCCTCTTTTTCCCAGGCTCAGTCCTATCAGGGCGAGTAGGATTACGCTCCCCTTCATCCTGACAGTCTTTCTGCAACAGATACAAAAACATACAGCCTCGACTCAAATACACACACTCTTAGCAGATTACTACTTAATTAAAACTACCCATCACCTTACTTAACTTAAGCTAAAACACCCAAAAATACGCTAAATATCTAAACTTAACAATTACCTAAACTATGTACATGCGCCGCCCGTCTCCGGGCGGCCAGCCTAATCCCTGTTAGATCTGCGGCCTACCACTCCCTCCGGCGTGACCGCACTGTCCTGCAATTTTGGTCCCTCGCCGCCCGTGGCTGCTGGCTGGGGACCTCTGTCCTTGGACTTACCCCTAACTCGGGAGGCTGTCCCTTTAAAATGGGGAGCCGGTGACCAGGGTTTCCTTGGCTGGGGTGTCCGTGGGGACCTTCTAGGGACTTTGGCGGGTGGGGTTTTCTTGGCTGGTGGGCCTTTAACACAAACCGCTGTCCCCTCCGGTGCGGCCTGTGGCTTACCACTGCCGCTGGCCGGGGATCTTCTTCCTTAGGCTTCACCTCTCCTGAACCTGGGCCAAGGGCAGGTAACTCTTCACAGCCTGTTGCTGCAGGCTGAGCGTCTCCGCCCCCAGGTCCTGAACCTGGGTCCGGGGTGGGGTCTTCGCCCTTAGGTCCCTCCTCCTCTAAACCTGGATCAGGGGCGGGGTCTTCGCCCTTGGGTCCCTCCTCCTCTAGATCCCAGAAGAGTGGGGGAGTGTCCCAATCGATGGGCGGGATGGCCCCTCCCCTTGAACAAGCCACAGTGCCTGCCTGTGCAGTCTGTGAATTCGCTCCCGCTGCAGGCTGAGGATCTCTATCCTCAGACCTTTCCCCAACTGGCTGTTTTCTCCTTTCGGGTTTCAACAGTTTACACTGATTAATGTGAAACCATTTTGTGCGCCGAGGCATCTTAACGGCGTATACCATGGGGCTGGCTTTATCTACAATGCTGTAGGGCCCCATGTATAATGGCTCCAGACTCCCTACTCGGGCATAGTTCCTCACCATGACCTGATCTCCTACCTCCCACTCGTGGTACTTTCGGGGTTCGAGCAGCAATCGGTTACTCCGATGCTGCCTTCCTGTGTTCCCAGCCGCCTGCTCCTGGGCCTGCTTAAGGTGCTCGAAGAGGTTTTGGGCGAAACTGTCCCGGTTTACCTCTCTGAGCTGACCTTCTGTGAGCACCGGGGCTAGTACATGGGTGGGAGTCCGCATAACCCTGCCAGTACCATCAGCTCATACGGGGAGTACCCCATGCTTTTCGACTGGCTGGCCCGGATCCCCATCAGAACCAACAGTAGGGCCTCGGCCCATTTTCGGGGCGAGTCCACCGTCTCCTTCCTCAACCTTTCTTTTAAGGTCCTATTCATTCTTTCCACAATCCCCGATGGCTGCGGGTTGTGGGCCACGTGCCATTTCCCCTCGATGCCTAGCAGCATAAGGGTATTCTGCATCACCTGTCCGGTGAAGTGACTCCCTTGGTCGGACTCCACATACTGTGGTAGCCCCCACCGCGAGAATGCCTCCTGGACCAGGATCCTGGCAGTACCCAGAGCTGTGGCTGTTCTGCAGGGGAAGGCCTCTACCCATTTGGTGAACACATCCACCAGGTCCAGGCAGTACTTATAGCCTCCCTGGGCGGTGGGCAGGGGTCCGATGTAGTCGACCTGTATCGACTGCCATGGTCCCTCTCCCCTCCTGATGTGTCTCATAGGTACATTCCTTTTGTGGGGGTCAGGGTTATTAGCAGCGCACACAAGACAGCCGGCACAGAACTCGCGGACATCTTCCCTGAGTCCCGGCCACCATCCCGCCTGTTCCACCCGCTGCCAGGTGGTCTCAGGCCCGGGGTGTCCCGCTCCTGGACCCTCATGGGCCAATTGAAGGAATTCCCTCCAGTGCTGTTGCGGCACAACCCACTGTTCCCCCCGGAACAGCATGCCCTCTTTGACAGAGAGGGTTGCTGTGCCGTAAGGACCCTCTACCCTTTTCCCTCAGTCACTGCACTGAGGACTGCCTTGAGGACGGAGTCTTGGGCTTGGACCGTCTTAAGGTCCGAGGCTAAAGCTACCCCAGCACTCCCTTGGGTTCCGTCCCTACCTCTGACCGTCGCCATGGGTCTGGTCCCATAGGGGTCCCAGAAAGTGCCTGTGCAGGCACCCTCCTTGGCGAGCATGTCAGCCTGCTGGTTGCCCTGGCTGCGGGGTTCTGTGGAGGAATGGGCCTTCACCTTGTGAATGAAAACCTCCCCTTCCTTCCCCACTGCTGCTAGGATCTTTTCCAGCAGGGGTTTTACTGTGAGGGGTCTCCCGTCGGCGGAGGTGAATCTGCGGCGGGACCAGATGGCCAGGTACTCCGTACACGAATTGTACATAAACATACTTTCCGAGCAAATCGTGTATGGGGTAGGGAAGATTTCGGGGTGTGTAATGACGTACACTACCACGGGTATTTCAGCCTTCTGGGCGCTCATGGTGCTGGGGAGCTTAATTGCCAGGGCAATGTTTGCCACTGGGTCATAAACTCCACACTCCGTGAGACGCTCGCCACCACATACTGTGCTGGAACCGTCTACATAGATCTCGCGGCCCGTGGGATGTATCCCGGCCCTTAAACCTATATTCACTTCCCAAGCCCCTTCAATGGAACACCGGTGGGCTGTTCCAGGATATACCAAGTTGGCTGCGAGCTTTGGCTCGCAGAGACCCTTCACCTTAAGATCCATCTGTGAGAGGAGCAGGGTCCAGCGGGCAATGCGGGCACTGCTCACTGTTCCATCCTTGATCCTCCCATCCAGAAGCATCTGGGTGGGTGTGTGATTTGTGAGGAGGGTGATGGGAGAGGTGCCTGTGAAGATCAGTGATCTCTTCACAGCCAAATGTGTGGCCAAGAGGTGCCGCTCACAGTTGGAGTAACTCCTGTCCACATCCGTGAGTATCCTGGAGGAGTAGACCACCGGCCTCAGCCAGCCGTGCCGCTCTTGGAGCAGCACAGCACTCAGGCTATCCCCACTGGCTGCTACCTCCAGGAAAAACTCTTTCCCCCCATCTATGGCCCCTAGAGCTGGTGCGGTCTGCAAGTCTTTCTTGAGCCTGACAAATGCTGCCTGGCAACACTCATCCCAAAGCCACTCCACTCCCTTGTATAGGAGTCGGAGCAGAGGGGCTGCGGTGGCTGCATAGTCCTCAATAAAGTCTCTACAGTACCTGGTTAGCCCCAGGAACGACCTCACACCCGTTATTGTGTTAGGGACCGGTAGTTCTTGTATCGCCTCCCTCCTAGCATTATCTATGGCCCTTTCTCCAGCGTGCACGGTCAGGCCTAGGAATTTCACCTCCTGCTGGCCGATCTGCGCTTTCTTGGGGTTTACTTTGAAACCCTTCTGCCCGAGCAGCTCCAGCAGTTCAGCCAATAGTGGGCCATGCTCCTCTTTCGGAGCAGGTCATCAACATATTGTACCAACTGTCTCGGCTGACTGAAATCCCGTAAACTGTTTGCCATGCACTGATGGAAAATGCTGGGGCTGTTGTGGAAGCCCTGTGGCAAGCAGTTCCACGTGTACTGTTGCCCTTTAAACTTAAAGGCAAACTTGTACTGATCCTCCCTCCTCAAAGGGATGGACCAAAACCCGTTGGAAATGTCCAGCACCGTGAACGTGGTCGTGGATGCTGGGATACTTCCTATCAGGTCGGCAACTGCTGCTACCATGGGTGCACAGGCTGGGATGTTACTATTGAGCACCCGCTAGTCCACCGTGGCCCTCCAGGAATTGTCCGGCTTTCTAACCGGCCGCAATGGAGAGTTTACGTGGGTGGCTATCGGCCTCAGAACTCCCTGCTGTACTAACGAGGACATGGCTGCTTCCATGTCTGGCTCCACTTCCCTGGGGAAGTTATACTGTTTCTGTGGTCGGGCCATGGGGTCCCCGTCTACGCTGACCTCAAACACTTTGACCCTCCCGCAGTCGTGTTTGTGTGTGGCAAATGTGGCTAGGTGGGCCTGCACAAATGCTTGGAACTCCTGTGGGGTGTTCTTGACCATGAGCTCGAGGTTATAACCTTCTTTGGGCTTCATGGTGCATAGGGTCCCTTTCCCTTCCTTTCCTGGGATTACTACTATCTCGCCGTCCTTTCCTTTACTTGCCCCCCATAGGCAATGATTTCTCAAATCTACTAGGATCCCGTGGCCTACAATAAACGCGGCTCCCAGGACCCCTCTTCCACCCTCCACTTCCCATTTCATCAGGACACAGGTCCACTTGGAGTGGAGTGGTCCTAACCGAATGGTGAGCGGGATGGAAAACGAGCCGGCCTGTTCTTTGCCTGTGAACCCCGACAGACTATATGGGACCCCGTTGGAGAGAAGTGAGGTGGTGGGGTTATCTGAATGGACCACGGTGCATGATGCCCCCGTGTCCAACATATCGGTCCCCTTCACCCTTACCACCTCCATCTCCATGAGGGGTCTTTTCCATTCATCGTACCAGATAGAATATAGGTAAACAGGCTGCGCTGGCTCTAGTCACGGCTGTGGGTTGGATGGGGCTGACGGGGTCAGAGCACCGGTGGCGGCTGCTACTCTCCCGTGGCCAGTCAATAAGGACCTCATGGTGTCCAAGAATGACTCGACTGCTGCGGGAGGGATTTCCACCTCTGCCTTTTGGGCTGGGGCTGTGGAATTCTTTCCCTTGTTGTCTTTCCAAGGGTTTTTGCACTCCTTCCACCAATGACCATCCTTCCCACACCCGTAATAATTCGTCTTTGTGTTGGGGGGTGTTGTTCCCTTCCTGGTGCCACTCTTTCCTACCCGGTCCGGGTTTTACCTCATGCACCTTTCCCTTGGGTGGGTGTGCATCGGTTCCCCTACTGTTTATATAGGCTAGAGTCAACTGTCTGATCACCGAAAGTTCGGTGGTCTGGGGGTTCTTGGTGTTGAACCAGACTTCTGCCTTGGCCCGGACCTGTGGCAAGCTGTTCGCCACCAGGCAACGGAGCCAATGGGCCAGGAGATCCCCGTTCAGGAACCCCCGGTTCAGCACTCCCGGACAGGCACACCGGTACACCGGCCATAACCGGTCCGCGAAAGCCTGCGGGGTTTCCCCTGTGAGCTGGACCATCTTCTCCACACGGGAGAAAGGACTTCCCTCATTCATCCCCATGGCCTCCAGAACTTCATCCCTGAGCGCCTCATACGCACTCTGCCCCCTTTTACACTCGTCAGAGAGGGATTGGAGGAGACTGCTCTCCAGGGAGAATAGTAGCATCTTGGCCTTCTCAGCGCCATCGCAGTCATTGACGCTGGCTGCCTGCTCTACTTCCCTGAAGTGGATCGAGGGGTCTCCCTTTTCGGAGATCTTCGGGATATGGCTCACCATTGCCCTAAGCTGTTGGGTGCTATAGGGTAATACGAACTGGTTTTGGAGGGGTCCCTCACCGTCGCCATCGACGGGTGGGCCAAACCTCCGATGCCGGGCTGGGCACATTGGTCCCGGCTCCGACCTCTCTGGTGGGGGTTGCTCCACTTCCACTCCCAACTCCGGCTCCACTGGCCCTTGCTGCCAGAGCTCGCTAAAACCTGGCGCTACGGGTGGCGGTCGTGAGACCTCCTGTTCCTCAACCAGGTCGTCCCTGGGCACTACCTGTGATGCTTTAACTGTCCTCCCCTCGTTCCCCATAAAATCCGCCTGACCTGCCTTCGGGCTTATGAGGCACACCATGCCTTTTGCCTTCCTCAGGGCCAGGCTCAGACTTTCTATCCGTTCCTTGCAGGGGCCATGATCTGCATCTCCAAACCCCTCTTTGCTCGCTCGCTTATAGGCTGCCTTTACCTCCTGTACCTTCTCCTCCTGTTCCCTATGTTGCCTTGCTGGGCGGGCGTTCTTTTCCCGCAACCTTAACTCGTTATCCTTGGCTTCGGTGACTTGGCACTGTAGGTATTCCAACTGGGCCTTGTGCTCTCCCATTAAACACGACCTCTCCTGATTCAAAGCCTGCAATGCTACCATTAACTTCTCCCCTGCTAGAGCCTTATCCTGGACCTCCAGGGCTGACTCCTTTAACTCGCCTGCCTGTGCTGCAATGAGCCTGTCCAAAAGCTGGACCTGCCTTTTGAAACACATCGGCCAGACTGCCTTCTCTAAGGGCTTCTTGTGTTCCTTCCCCTCTGTCCACTTAGCTGCTGCATCTACCAGATGCCCAGCCCTTAACAGAGTGGTGATCCACTTCTTAGTGATAGTCACCTTGCTAAACACATATTCAGAAATCCTTTCCTCCATCATGGTTTGCTCATCCGAACCATTGTCTACTGTATCGCAACCCTGTTGCTGGGATCCTGCCGTGGTCGCCATTTCCTGTAGGGGGTTTGGTGTCGTGGTGCCCAGTCAGCTTCGCCTCTGACTGTCTCTTGAGCGTTTTGAATCGCTCCTACACCCCTGGGTTCTAGACACCGGACTTAGGTATAGGCGGCTATTACATCCATGAATGATTGAGACACGGACAGCAGGAGTTGAACAAAACAGGTCTTTACTGATGGAAGTCAATAGTGAAACTGAAAACAACAGAGGCTCACTAGCGCCTTTTATGCAGGGGTGGTCACTGCCGGTACTGCAGTCTGAGACCAGTTATTCTCTTAAAGGTACATACACAACAGCGGCGATACAGAAAATCGAGTAGACAAGTGGTTTGGTGTAAGAAAGCCCAGATTTTATTAAAACAGTAATAAAAACACAGTCTTATGAGAATTACTGGTATAAAATACAGGCATAAACAATTACACTTATTCAGGGAATGGGGAACACACGGCACATCGAGGGAAAACAACTACATTAACAATCCCCCTTATCCTTATCCCACCCCCTATACCTAACTAGATTAAGCTATGAGGGGCCAGGAATTCATGCTCACCAATCCAAAACCTGTTGCTTTAATGGTTGTGAGTCTTGAGGTTTGGTCTTCTGTCCTTTGGGGTACACCGTCGCCACGTGGTCTCAGGGCGCGGTGCTGGAGTTGTTGGTGCGACACACCTTCCCTCTCCTCAGATACCGTCATCGTCTCATCGCGATGGGTTTTCTTCTCCTTCTCCCTTGGGCGGTCGGCGGCAGTAACGTTATGGTCATGGATCGGTTGGCGGTTTTCACTGCTTATTTGATTTTACTACACAAGCATTGAACGCCAGCATATTCATCACGGGCGTGGACACTCGCATCTAATGCCTGCTTATTCGCAGTGTTCAAATGCCAACTTATTCTCACTGTCCATACATACACTGCTAATTTCTTCCCCAAACGCCAGCTTATAACTAGGCATTTGGTTTTTACCGATGCGTCTTTTGCTGCCATTCTCTGCTCTTGTCGGTGTTACCTTCTTCTTCATCTCATCTCGTCTCGTCTGCCCGTTCGTGGCCTGCGTGTCCTGTATGACTTTGAACTTGGGTCTCGTTCTCCTCCCGCATTTGGTCCCGGTGTAATGGGTGTCCTTGGTTGTTGAGCGGTGCGGGGAGCGAGAAGAGAACCCGCCATGAGGCCACGGCATGAGTACGAGAGGCAGCAGGCCAAGGACACAGACAGGAGTCAAGGGAAGAGCGCGATTGCTACTGATGGGCTTACAGTTATACCCACTCTTCCACTCCTTATCTGCGCACCAAATCAGGTCAGTCCATTGTTTAACTTTTGGCGGGCTTGGTTTAAATGATTACAACCATTTGTTTTAACGACTTTAGGAGTGGTTGTCTCCGGGTCCAATGGCCCCGATGTCCTGGTTGCTTTGTCCTGGATAAGACTTAATTGTGCCCATCCTACCTTGATGGCTACTGTGAGCTGTTATCAATTAAACATGCAGAAAGCTAATGGCCATGGTTAAAGGCCCATTCTACTTTGATTGGACTCAAATTGAATTAATGCATATTCTGTGTTTACTCTGTCTCGCAGGCTCCAAAGTGTCCCTGTACACAGATTCCTGCATTTTAATGTTTCGTCTGCAGGCCTGCTTGTTGGCAGAGCCTTGCTTTAAAAATCCTGTCAATATCGATCACGAGGTTTACAGAAGCCATTTTGGGTGCCCTGCTTTTAAATAACTTGTCCAAAACAGGGTCCCTTGATCCATAACACGGGGAGTGCGGGAATTTTGAGAACCCTGCAACTTACAGCTGTCCCTGTCTTCACCACCTGCTGATGCTCACTTGTGAGCTGTGATAAACCAGATGACAACACTGCACTATCTGGCGAGGGTCCCACCGAGGTATGAGTGTCTGCACTGGTGCTGGCGGCTCTGAATTCTGCTGACGCTGCGCCCTCAGTGGTTGGAGCTTCCTCTGAGGAGTCTGGAAGCTCAGGCTCTTCCTCCTGGACAGTGAGGATGGGGGCTCTTGATGGTCCTGTGGGGGAGTAAAGGAAAGAGTCAGCGATGTGAGGCCAATGTTGCATGCACATTGAATATTGCAGATGATCAAAAGTCAATCTGTTAGCACATCAGATTCATTATCAGTGACTCATGCAATGTCAATGAGAGAGATGATAAACTATTCTGTCACCAGCTTGCTCTGATGCACCCATCTGTCCGTCCCCCACTTGCGCATCCTCCTCCACTCCCACGATCTCCAGGGCTACCTCCTCCCAGGAGGTGAGCTGGGCTACTGAGGGTGGCCCTCCTCCTGTCCTTGCTCTTTCCCTCTTATTGTGAGCTCTCTTTTCCTGCAATGAGGGAGACAAGTGGTGTTTGAGTGAGAATGAAGGAGTGAGTGTAGAGAATCCATAGCATTGATGGTTAGAAGGAGACAAAGATGGAGTGAGGTGGCATGACCAAGGGCCCTCCCTGTGTGTTGTAAGTTGTTTTCATAGCATCACAGCGATAGGGAGTGTGAGGGCTGCATAGTCGAATAGTTAGGTGAATGTGACCATAGAGAGAGAGGGAATGGGTAAGGGTGCAGGGATGTCAGTGTCAAGTGGGATGTGGAGGAAGAGGTTGTCAAAGCTGAGTGCTGGTGAGGAGAGGAGATGGGGGTCAGATTGAGGGTGATGGGAAATTCATACTCACTTTTCCAGTGCGCAGAAGGTCATGAAACCTCTTCCTGTACTGCAGCCAGGTTCTGCGGCACATAGACATTGAATTGACCTCCTGGGCCACTTGCATCCACACAGCTTTAGTTTGCTGAGGAGGCTTTTTCCTCCCCGAGGAAGAGAAGAGCACCTCCTTATTGGATCTGGCTCCCTCCACCAAAGCTTGCAGGGTGTCTTCATCAAAGCGCGGAGCAGACTTTGGCCTGCTGCTGGACATCGTGGCTGAAATAAGGGCTTACAGCAATGGGCATGAAGTTTGTAGTCTCCAGAAGAAGCAAGGCTGCTTGCAGGCCTTAAATCCAGAAGCATTGATGACGTCATCAGAGGCGACTTTCAGGATGGAAAGACTAATTGGGCCAGGGGTTCCCACATGCTGGGAATCAATTGACCAATTAGGTGAAAATCGCATTTTTCCCACACATCAAAGTGGAGTCGGGTGGCTAACAGGAAAAGCAGCTGACACGCCCCCAGCCCGCCCCAATGACAAAATCGAGCCAAAAGGCTGCAAATTTAATGGAGGAGGCGGGATGGGGGCAGGACAGCTGGTTTATGGATTCTGGACCTGCCCCCAGCTGCATCCGCTCTGCAGATGTGATTTCCCCTTGATTGGTCATGTTAAGCCCGCCCTGCGGGCTTACCGGCCAACTAACAGGAATTTAATCTGTCAGTTTCCTTAAAGGGACCACCTTAACATGGAGTTCGACAGTTGTTCTGTCAGTGTTTGACAGCATTGAGGTGTTGCAAACATTAACAATCACTGCACAAAGGTGAATGCTTGCACCCAAGCTCTCCAATGACTCCCTCCATATGCTGATGGAGGGAGTCACAACACACAGGGAGGTTCTCTTCCCTTCCAAGGGCAGAAGATACCTCCCCAGGACATCAACTTAACTTGCACCTCCACCCAACCCTCTCTATCAACTTTATCACTTCCCCATCTCACTAGTCACACCTCACACTCACCCTCATCCTACTGCAAGCATACCAACCAACAACACACAAGGGTAGGCACTTGAGAGGTTTAGCCAATGTCCATGTGAAGTTTCTGGTAATGTGTTGTCATACTATGAAATTTCTTTTTCAAATAGTACCCCTTAATGGACAGATCTGAGTGCACCTTGAGAAGTGTCTTACTGAGTTCCAGTATTGTTCAGTCATTATTTCCGCCCCCCCATCCCCGCTGTAGTGATGAGTGTGCATGAAATGGCTTGGACATTAAGGGGATGCTTCACGGTGCTGGTGTGGGGTGGTGTCAACCTGGAGCATCATGTGGAGCCAGGGTTAACAGCGTCAAGTGAAGAAAATCTGGCCATGGTGACACCATCGCTGGCCTCCTGGGCAGCAATTTTCTCAGGGGCTGATACCCTGTGTCCAGTGCAGCATCAGGTGATGGCAGAGAAGGTTGGTGACAAGGTTGGTGATGTTGGTGTTTGGGCTGACCGTGGACGGATTCGGAGGACCAAGGTCTGATTTTTTCATTGGCTCCGATGTTGCTGGAATAGATGGCAGCTGCAGGTGAGATGAAAGAAGCGATCTGTCAATGGTGAGAGAGGTTCTCCCAATGAGGTGGCACTGGACATACAGTTGGATATAAAAACTTGTAAGCTAAAGAAATCTCGATATGTTTTAAAAATGCAGTGACCAACATTTTCTGTGCGCTGAAACTCACCATCTGCAACATCGCATTCTTTATACCACTTCTGCAGCTGTCAGCTTTTCACAAACATCAGGGCAGACTCAAAACATGGCAGGTTGAGTTGGCATGTTCCCCGAACAGTGGGTATTCCATGGGGGAGAAGTTAAAGTTAGAAATATGCCTCAAAAGACTCTTAAATTGGCTCTTAACAAGCCATTTACGTCGCTGAATTGTATCCCCTGCCACTTGGTGTCGGGTTAGTTCCGCGCGGTGAGACCTGACACCTGGAAGACTTGCGTGGAGGTGGGTTGACAGTGGGTTTCCTACCCACTGTCAATCTTTGCTATTTTGACAGCGAACCCACCTCTAAATCACCCCATCAGCGCTATTAAATTTGCAGCCAAAGTATTTGTTTAATTTCTCTGCCATTTCCTTATTCCCCATTATAATTTCTTCTGTCTCAGCCTGTAAGGGACCCACATTTACTTTTGCTAATCTTTTCCTTTTTACATACCTATAGAAGCTTTTACAGTCCGTTTTTATGTCTCGCGCTAGTTTACTCTCATATTCTATTTTCCCTTTCTGTATCAATTTCTTGGTCCTTCTTTGCTGAATTCTAAAATCCTCCCAACCCTTAGACTTACTACTCTTTTTGGCAACATTATAAGTCTCTTCCTTTGATCTAATACTGTCATTAACTTCTCTTGTTAGCCACGGTTGGACCACTTTTCCTGTGGGGTCTTTGTGCCTTAAAGGAATGTATATTTGTTGTAAATTATGTATTAATTCTTTAAATGCTAGCTATTGCTCGTCCACAGTCATACGTTTTAATGTAGTTTCCAAATCTATCTTACCCAACTCGCCCCTCATACCAACATAGTTTGCTTTGTTTAGATTTAATACCCTAGTTTCATATTTAACTTTCAAACTCAATATAAAATTCTATCATATTATGATCACTCTTCCCTAAAGGTCCATTTACTACAAGGTTATTAATTAACCCTTTCTTGTTGCACAACACTAGATCTAAAATAGCCTGTTCCCTGGTTGATTCCTCAACATACTGATCTAGAAAACTATCTTGCATACATTCCATGAATTCGTCCTCCACACTATTACTGCAAATTTGGTTTCCCCAGTCTATATGTAGATTAAAGTCCCCCATGATTACTGTATTACCCTTGTTACATGCACCTCTAATTTCCATCTAATATCCTGGATGTCTGATGCTAGTAGAATCCAACCTCTACTATTCCTTATTTTTCCTCATCATCTTCTTCTTCCTCTTTTTCAGAGAACAAAAATTTTAGTCAATAATATGCTGTGCATGAATCATCAGTTTAATTTGCATAAGAAAATAAGAAAAGCAATGGATGAAAAAAGGCCATCAAAAAAGCCATTCCAATAACTTATCACTCTTTGTTTAAAAAGGATTTTCCTGCTATCTATTTTAAATTACTTTTCACTGATTTCCACTTATGTCCCGTGGCCCTACTTTCTTGGTTTACTTTGAAGTAATAATCTGATTTAACATATCTATACCATTTAAGATTTTATACACTTCAATTTCTAGACTGTAACATTTTATAGTTCACCTCATTTTTATTTGGAGAAAAATTGTTTTTTCTTTTCTGTCCCTTTGCTAATGCAAGGTTATCTATATTCTGGTCCAGCGACCAAGCTTGAACACAACACAGGGCAATTTCTGACTTTGCACTCCCAATGGGGAGCTTCGCCCACCAAAAGTATATTATCAAAATTTTGGGTGCGCACTCCCTACAGTCTTCTGGGCATTGGAAAATCATGCATGGTGCCCAAATTTCCAATATGCGCTCTCAGAGGATAATGCTCCCTGTTGAGAGTGCAAAGTTGGAAAGTTTCCTCGAATATAGAGGGAAATTATTTCCTCTGCTGGGGGAGTCCAGAACAAGGGTCATAACCTTAAAATTAGGGTTGGTCATTCTGGCGAGATGACAGGAAACACTTCTTCACACAAAGGATAGTGGAAATTAGGAACTCTCCTCCCAAAGAGCTGTTGAGGCTAGGCCAATTGAAAACGTCAAAACTGAGATTGTTGCATTTTTGTTAGCAAGGGTATTAAGGGATATGGAACCAAGACACAGTTTTGGTCTCCTTATCTATGGAAAGATATACTTGCCTTGGAGGCGGTGCAACAAAGGTTCACTAGATTGATTCCTGTGATGAGAGGGCTGTCCTATGATGAGAAATTGCGTAGAATGGGCCTATACTCTCTGGAGTTTAGAAGATCTCATTGAAACATGCAAGATTCTGAAGGGGATTGACAGGGTAGATGCTGAGATGTTATTTCCCCTGACTGGAGTGTCTAGAACTAGTGGGCATAGTCTTCTGATAAGGGGTACGCCATTTAAGACTGAGATGAGGAGGAATTTCTTCACTCAGAGGGTTGTGAATCTTTGGAATTCTGTGCCCCAGAGAGCTGTGAGTGCTGAGTTTTTGAGTATATTCAAGGCTGAGGTAGATAGATTTTTGGGCACTAAGGGAATCAAGTGATATGGAGATCGGGCGGGAAAGTGGAGTTGAGGTCGATGATCAGCCATGATCTTATTGAATGGCAGAGCAGGCTCAAGGGCCGTATGGCCTACTCCTGCTCTTATATCTTATGTTCTTATGTGCTTATGTTTCTTAATGCATCGTAAAACCTGTGCTTAAATATTGAGGACATAAGTCTGTATCTCTTGAATTTGAAGAAAAGCTTTTTGAAGAATTGGCTAAATTAAGAAACACTCAAGGCACAAATTATTTAGTACATTTATTTTCCAGTGAAGATCTTAGTTCAGCCACTAATTCCTGGATCTTGTGGAAGCTGTGGGAACTGTTTGGCCCTGCATAATGTATTGTCACGTTACTCTTGTAACCCATCCTCGCATTGGTACCACGTCAAAACATTTAATAATAATTCGAAACAATTTACAACAGTACTCCTCATGGATATAAAATTGCCTCAAATTGCCTGACTGGGTTGTAGAAACAATGGACATTGAGCAACAGGGAGAAAGGGAAGACAGTAAGAAAGGTCAGTGTGAGAGCCAAAGACTTGGTCAGACAGAAGTGTTTTTTGGAGGATTTTGAAAGCAATGAGGAGGAAAGGCACATGGATTTGAGGAGATTGTTCCAGGGGGCAGGCCTATAGTGGCTGCAAGATTTGCAGTCAATGATAGAACAGAGGGAGAAGGAAACAAAGAATAACCTGGAGTTGGAGTATTAGAGGATGCAGGAGGCATGTATGGCTGAAGAGATTGATGGGGTGTGGCGGCACAAGACAGATTTATGCTTTTAGCTGGGGTGTGATTAGGAACTGGATGGAAGGATCAGGGGAACAGTTGGTGAGCTTCATAGATAAAACAGTGTAATGAAGGCTGGGTGATGTGCCTTAATAAATCCGAGACTCGATGTTAGCGAAACAAAACAAGGCTTTTATTGACTTAGAAGGTAACACACAGGCGAGAGGTATCTTCCATCCAGAGCTCTGCCATACTGGATGTGCTGCAGGCTGGGCCAGCTTACATAGGGGCCAGGTATGGGCGGAGCCCTACACATAGTACAATACAATGGGCCAGGTATGGGCGGAGCCCTACACATAGTACAATACAATGGTGAGGAAACGGAACAGAGGTAAGGGAAATGAAACTGAAACCAACCATAGTCACAGGCAGTGATGAATGGAATATTTCATCACACTGGGTAGAAACAGTCTTGTGTAGAATGGACAGGATTTCAGTAAGGAAAAGGACAAGAGGGAGGACTGGAGATTAAAGAGAGTAGGAAAGGGCAAAAGACAGAAGGCAGAGGCAACTGTGCAGATGGCCATAATTTTGGCGCAATAAAATACATGAGTACCTCAGCAAATTCACTGGAGAAAGTCCCGATGGTAATAGTAAACATTCCAGGATCAGTTTTTATTGAGGCTATGTATTTCTAGTTGAGTTTACTGTGTATACAGTTGCAATACTTTCAGCATTGATAATTACTGGTTCTATCATGCTAGCAGCATAACCTAAACATTAATCAAAGTAATATCAATACGAGCTCTGAACATCCACCTCACTCTGAACATTCAGCCATAAAGTGCAATCCTTTTGAACTGAGGTGATTTGGTTTGGTAGTGCAAAGATAAGGCTTACCCAACTCAAAAGTGCTACTGAGCAGATATACAAAAATGGTAACTGAATCTTTCTGATACATGTGTAAAAATCCTGACAAGGCAAATTAAGACTCCCAATTTCTAAATTCCAATATTGATACATTTACAAGGTGATATTTTTATAGGATTCATATTGTCTGTCATAAACCTTGCATAAATTAAATGTTCTCAACGATTTGCATTGAAACATGTGGAAATTGTTTTGTATGAAAGACTGCTGCCTTTTAAATAGCTGCAGTCCTCATTCTGTATAAATGCAAATCTACCTGCTGCAATAAAATGGAATTCATTAGTTTTTTCTCATACCTGAGGCCATGATCTTATGACACAAATTGTATCACAGGATGTCATTAGTGTGCAAAAATGACAGACCCATCAGAGAAATGAAACAAAAAAACAATGTGACTGTTTTAAAATTACCTATTTTTTCATTTGCATATTGGTTCTCAAATGCTCTAATACCTTTGGGGGGAGAAATTCAGTGGGTTTGCATCTCCCAGGGGGTGATAACAGGGCGCGAGCGACTTACCGCCCAGGCGCGACGAGGTGAATGACTCCCGCTAATTTGGCCGGGAGGTTTGCGGCGGTAGTAACACATTGTGCCCCAATCTCCTGCGCCTGGAGATCGTGACGTCATTGCCGTGCGCATCACCCCGGTCCCGAACTTCGGTTCCACCCCTTGCAGCATCACCGAGTGAAAACACCAACAGCTGCAGAAGGCGTTGTTCGGGAGGCTGGGTGCTTCGGGGGCGGAAGTTAAAGGGGAGGTTTTTTAAAAAAAATTTATGGGATGTGGGCGTCACTGGCAAGGCCAGCATTTATTGCCCATCACTAGTTGCCCTTGAGAAGGTGGTGGAGAGCCACATTCTTGAACTGCTGCAGTCCGTGTGGTGATGGTACTCCCACAGTGCTGTTAGGTAGGGAGTTCCAAGATTTTGACCCAGCGACGATGAAGGATCAGCGATATACTTCTAAGTCAGGATGCTGTGTGACTTGGAGGGGAACTTGGAGGTGGTGGTGTTCCCATGTGCCTGCTGCCCTTGTCTTTCTAGGTGGAAGAGGTCGCAGGTTTGGGAGGTGCTGCCGAAGAAGCCTTGGCAAGTTGCTGCAGTGTGTCTTTTAGATGGTACACACTGCAGCCACGGTACGCCGGTGATGGTGGGAGTGCATGTTTAACGTGGTGCATGGGGTGCCAAACAAGCGGGCCAATTTGTCCTGGATGGTGTCGAACTTCTTGAGTGTTGTTGGAGCTGCACTCATCCAGGCAAGTGAAGAGTATTCCATCACACTCCTTACTTGTGCCTTGTAGATGGTGGAAAGGCTTTGGGGAGTCAGGAGGTGAGACACTAGCCGCAGAATACCGAGGTTGCCGAGGTAATTAGGAAGATTTCTAAAAAAAAATTTGCAATTTTTTTCATTTCTCCTGGGCCGCGATCGATTGGTCCAACACTCTGCTGGAGTGCATGGGGCTGATCAGGCTGAGTCACGGCTGCTGTCGGGGGACCAGCTAACTGGTTCCAATGCAAAGCCTGCAGCAATGGCCCTTCCCTTTAAGGGAAGGAAGGAGCTTTGGATCGTGGCAGCACTGCACGGGACATTGTGCAGTGCTGCACCACTACCACCCGGCCTGCATCATTTAGCACTCCAGGATGGAAGTGAAGCACTTATTTAGCGTTCCACCTCCTTCCTGGAGCGCTAAACCCAATTTCGTGAAAGCTGGGAATAATTAGCGCTTGGCGCTAAGTTTCCCAGCTTTCAAAAGTTACCGACTTCAAACGGGGTGATAATGAATTTCTCCCCCTTGTTGTTCTTAATTAAAATGTTGCTTAATAGTTGCAGAAGATAAAACGATCAAAGCTCAGTAGTAATGAGTATTGAAATGCTGTATAAAATAACTCTCCACATATAAGGCTGGCCAGAGCTGTATAGCTTATATATAATTTATTATTTTAATATAATATTAATATGGAAACTGTACAGTCTAGCATGACACATTGTTCATTATTGTAACCTTCCAGAGTAGATCTTGGCAGCTGTTTAGTAAAAGGGTGTATCACCTGTAGGAAATTTATCACCATCACTACGGATTAGGGAGATCTAAACTGAGATCCAGCACAGACTGATGAGGTAACATCTCTCTCTAATGATCTAAGGTGCTGCGTAAATAAGGAATGGCTTAGGCTTGGTTAGTTTTGATTTAGTTCTAAATTTGGAAACTAATCAACAGTATAAAACGGCTCTCAAGTTTTGGCTCAATTAGCACCAATTCAGCAGTCTCACAGCCAAAGCAGGGAGCAATAGAAATATATATAAGAAAATCATTTTGATAAAGTTGAGGTAACTCTTTTGTGGTTGGCGTTTATGTCCAATTTAAAAGTAATGAAGAGGCAACTGTAACATTTAAAAATATATATTTTTTTGTGGGTCTCCCTGCACTATGCATCTTACTACAGTTGCGTGGGTCTCAGCTATGGTCACCATCCATGCTACCCTGGAATCAAGAGATGAAATATAAATTTACCGTGCTGCTTGCCTTTCTGCTCCTCCTTGTGATTGAATGCTTAACTTTCGGGCAGTGCTCCATTTTCTTGGCATGCTAGAGAACATGCAATGCAGCTAAGCTTAAGGTCCAATGCAAAGGACCAGAGAGTAGATAAGTTTACGGCTGCAAAACGGGCACAACGCATATGAGCTTCTACCCAACTGTCTTTCTGTTTGTTTCAAACATGTATTTTTCACCTTGTCACATTTTAAAACTACACAAATAGCATCATACTTCTCATACTGAATAATTTTAAAATTACTTAAATCTAATTTTTATCCAAGTTAGATATTTAGCCCTGAAAGTCTTCTCGAGTGCTTTTACGGCAGATTTGGTGTGCAACAGAACTTCTGCCCAGCCCATGGGATCATTCTTCAGGAAATTGCAGGCAGATAGTCAAAGATTCTTGTCAATTCAAATTGTCCAATCGAAAAGTCAACATTAAATTCTTTGGACTCATTCATTAGGGATATAGCCATTCAGGTTTTGGTAAGAATATGGCTGAAATTTTCCTTACCTGGGCGGGTCCGGTGCGGCCGGTGTCCATGGCAGGTCGCAACCCTACTGCTGGCTTCAGCCCGCTGTACAAAATGGACTTACCTTAATGGGGCTAATGAAGCCCACCCAGCTCATTACCCAGCCCAATTAGTTGGAGTGGGTCTGGTGACATCATTCGCGATGCGTTTTAAGCCGGGATCCTTAAAGGGACCCTGGCCATAATACATTTTAAGTTTAATCTAACATTGTGGGTGTTGAAACTTTACTATACAATAATATAATAAAAGTTATATATGAGTGACAAAGAAATATTTAAATGTAAGGCTCGCAAAATTACACAATTTCCCCCAAAGTAAGAAAGAAGAGATATTGGACTGTTTGAAGGAAATATTTGGCCAAAGCAATTTAAAAATCAAAACCCCAGGAAGATTTGGCTGGTTTAAAAGGCATGTTCAGACCTGCAAAAAACTGTGACAAAGGAAGGTGGGATGGGCCCCCGAGTTTGGATATTGGGCTGTCTGGGAATGTCCTGGGCCACCCCAACCTTTACATAAAGACAATAAAGCCTGTTCCCGCTGAAACTCACAGAGTCAAAGTACATGAATAAAACAGTACATGCCCACAGCAACACAAAAGAAAGAACATGGCCCAATAGGAAACAACAATCAAACAGCAGTCCAAAACCAATCAGAGAGATTTCCAAACGTTTTATATTTTTAAACTGAGTTCAAGGCAATCCCGAAACCAGTTAAAAGCCAATTAAAGATAGATGGACCATCCCCGAAGCTCGTTGAGGATTTAAAACATATTAAAAATAATGAGCCCACCCAAAATTTAACAATGAGCCGAGACTGATTTGGCAGGCAGATAAGCAGGAATTAATTAGTATAAACTAAAAACCTGTCTCCACAAGAAATCAGTTCGTTCGAGGAGTTCGATGAGTTCGATGGTTTCGATCAGTACAGTTCAGTCAGAGAATTGAAACAGCAGTCAGTGAATTGAAGTCAGCAGTACAGTTCGGACAGACACAGACAGAGGCACAGCTCATTCAAAACACATCAGCCTCGGGACAATCAATCGACGAAATGACAACAGGAGGAGAACGGAAGGAATCGCGGCAACCAAGGGCCCCAAGGAACAAAGAACCAACGATATTACAAACAACCAGGTAATACTGGGCCACCGCGACCAACAAGAAACCAACTCAGAAGAAACCGAAGATCTGCAAGATTTTCCCACTTTACAAACTATTCCTGCATTTGGTGAGCATTTCCTCGCCCTGTGGAATTCAATCTAGTTAGTGTAGTGCGGTTGGGAGGGGTAAGGTATTTTTGCTATTGTCATTCTCCCTCGCATATTCCAAAGTGTTCCCCCTTTTTGACTGATAAGATTTATTGTCTTGTGTATATTTTCTCGTCTCAAATAAAATCCAAGTTCTTTTCACCAACTCAGTTGTCTGAGACAATTTCATAACAACCCTCAAATAAGTCCAGGTCTAGAACCAAGGGAGTGGGAGCAATTCGAACCATTCATAAGTCAGAGGTGAAGCTGACACACAATCCCCCCCCACAGAATGGTGACCGTGGCATGAACTTGGCAAAAGGGATGTGATGCATTAGACACTGTTTTTGAGGACAGAACTGTTGAATCCGTGAATCTTAAAGTATGGTGTTCTTCAATAACTAGACGGAGGCTGCAGATTAACAATCAACAGGTGTTTACCAGAGGAAGGTAGTCTAAAGATGAACAGTACAGATGCCTGCTCAAGGCTTATATACAGGTGTGGTCACTGCCGGTACTACAGTATACAGGAGCTGTAAAAGTAGTTCTCTCTTAAAGGTACATACACTACAATTCCTCCCCTTTTAGATTAACAGTACCCATAACATTCAAATAACAGTTAACATTTTAACATGCACATTTAACTGAAATAGTCCATTTATAGTTTCAGTCTTTGGGGCGGCTTCCTGATCCTTTCTGGATAGCGCCTTTCCTGAGTGTCTTGTTCTTGGTGCGGAGGCGATTCTGGCCCCCTGTCGTCGGTTAGTTCATCAGTTTCCGCTACTACTGTTTCTGGGGTAGATGCTACCGGTATGTCGGGTTCATCCCCAGGTACGCGAGACATGGGGTTGACTCGTTCCTGTGATGCTAGGATCTGGTCGACATGGCATCTCACAATGTTCTCCCCGACATCCACTGTGTACATTAGTGGCCCCTGCCGTGTGCATATCGTTCCAGGTTGCCATTTCTCTGTTCGGTAGTCGCGGGCCAAGACTGGTTGTCCTACATTGAAGCTCCTTGTCGGCTTCTCATTGATGTGCTGGAATTGCTTATCCTCAACATTTCTTCGCACATTTGGTCTGAGCAAATCCAGACGAGATCTCAACTTTCGGTTAAAGAACATCATGGCCGGGGTCTGGTTGGTAACTGCATGTGTCGCATTTCTGTAGGCTAACAAGAAATTGTCCACCTTATGCTGTAGTGGAATGTCATCATCGCACATGGCCCCTATGGCCTTTTTTAAGGTTTGTACGATACAGGGCTGGATGATACAGGGCGGATGTGTAATGCCTTACCCCATTCCTTCTCATAAATTTCCGAAACTCTTCGGACACAAACTATCAGAGCAAATCTGCTCTGGCAAGCCGTTCCTGCAAATATGGTCTGTAGGACTGCAATCATTTTCTCCGTAGTGGTAGAGGACATTTTGATCACCTCAGGCCATTTCGAGTGCGCATCCACTGCTATTAAGAACATTGAGTCCATGAATGGACCAGCAAAATCAATATGCACCCATTGCCATGGAGAGGAGGGCCACTCCCATGGGTGTAGAGGGGCATGTGGTGGTGCATTTTGGACCTTCTGGCATCCTGAGCAGCTCTTGGTTAGGTCCTCGAGTTGTTGATCGATCCCCGGCCACCACACATAAGCCCTAGCAATGCTTTTCATTTTCACCCCTCCCAGATGACCTTCGTGAAGCTCATTGAGCACTCTCTCCCTTAACTTGGGTGGAATTACCACTCGGGATCCACACATCACTGTCCCCTGGCATACTGACAGCTGTTCTCTTCTGGATGAGAATGCTGGCAACAGTGAGTCGCCATGTGTTGGCCATCCCTTCACCGTCAAATCATATACCCGAGACAGTGTCGGATCATTTCGGGTCTCCTTCTCTATATCCGCGTTAATTACTGGCAAGCGTTTAATTATTGACGAATAAAATATTTCGAAAGGGTCCACTGCTGGTGCTTCCTCCGCAGTAGGCAGTGGCAGGCGTGATAGCCCATCAGCATTTCCATGCTGTTTCGTGCCCTTATATTCTATTTCATATTGGTTCGCCCCTAGAAAAAGGGACCATCTTTGTAGCCGTTGTGCAGTCATCACCAGAACGCCCTTCTTTGGGTTAAAGATGGAGACAAGTGGTTGGTGGTCAGTCAGCAAGGTGAACTTCTGCCCATGCAGATAGTGGTTGAATTTTTTTACTCCCCTGTGGTAAACCACTGTTTGTATTCCACTGTGTACATGCCTGTACATGTCTCGGCTGACTCCTTCCACGAGTCCAGGTATAAAGGTGACTGCTCCACAGTCCCTCTGTATTCTGGACCGGTCGACCACTCGAGGCACACCTTCATTCTCTTGTTAATAAAAGCCTGTTAATTACTCGCTTAATCTCAGTCTTTTGAGTTATTGATAGCGCATCAATTTTATTAACAAGATTTTTATAATGGAGAAGATCCTCACACCAGCATGCCTGGACTTAGATCATCGGGAGGCGGACTCATCCACCAAGTTTACTCACTGGCTTAGGTGTTTTGAAAAATTTCTGATCGCCTCCGCTGAAACGGTCAAATCGGACGAGGACATACTGGATGTCCTGACCTCCAAAGTGAACCACCGAGTGTACTCGGTCATCCAGGACGCGACCTCGCACGCGGATGCTATCAAGCTCCTCAAGGACCAGTACACGCGCCCAGTGAACGAGGTGTGCGCTAGGCACCTCCTG
Source organism: Somniosus microcephalus (assembly GCF_052327205.1). Taxonomy (NCBI): domain Eukaryota; kingdom Metazoa; phylum Chordata; class Chondrichthyes; order Squaliformes; family Somniosidae; genus Somniosus; species Somniosus microcephalus. Next base: position 36,843,973 of record NC_140996.1, read on the forward strand.
GGGAGTCATAAACAACAACCTGGGGAATCGACCGAGGAATACCTTCAGGCACTGTCTGTGCTTGGCCGGGCCTGTGGTTGTAAGGATGTAAAGGCCGCCGTGTACACAGAGGAACTTATCCGGGACGCTTTTGTAGCGGGCCACAGGTCCAATTACACCCGACAGCGACTGTTGGAGCAGAGTGACCTCGATCTCAACAAGGCCTCTGAACTCGCACTATCATTGGACGCAGCCTACCGGGGCATGGACGCCTACTCCTCTGCACCGTGGACGCCGCAGGGAACGACAGCCTGGGACACGGTAGGACCGTCTCATAGCACCGTGCCACCCCAGCCACATCCCAGCAACGGCCCAACTACCGCAGCAGTGTCCCAAGGCCAGACAGCGGTGCCCCAAGGCCAGAAATGCTACTTCTGTGGCCAGGCCAAACACCCCAGAGCGCGCTGCCCGGCGAAAAATGCGATCTGCTCGGGCTGCGGGAAGAAAGGACACTACGCCAGCGTCTGCAGGGCCAAAGCCACCCCGAACCCCAGCAGCGCCGCGTGTGGGCCGTGCGGGCCACCACCTTGGGCCTCCCCAGCCATGTGCGAACCACCGGAACAGCAGCCATTTTGGACGCCTCCAGCCACATGGGGATCATGGACAGCGCCATCTTGGACGACAGCCGGGACGCAGCAGGCCCCCAACACCGCCTCATCTGATACCCGCAGCGACACACCGACCCCTACGCTGGCCTCCGTTACGCTGGACCAAGCGAGACCGCACCAGCTGGCCCGGTCCACAATGGACATTAAGGTAAATGGTCATGAAACAATCTGCCTTTTTGACTCTGGGGGCACGGAGAGCTTCATCCACCCCGACACGGTGCGGCGTTGCTCTCTCCCAGTCCTGCCTGCGCACCAGCGGCTTTCTATGGCCTCTGAGTCCCAGTCGGCGGACATTGGCGGCTACTGCGTGGTGACACTCGTAGTAGATGGGACTGTGTACGATAATTTTAAACTTCTGGTCCTGCCCCACCTCTGTGCTGCCGTTCTACTGGGGTTAGATTTTGAGTGCCACCTTAAAAGTGTTACGATGGCGTACGGTGGACCCCTCCCCCCACTCACAGTCAGCAGCCAGCAGCTTCCAAATTGCCCGCCGCACACCAGATGCAACCTCTCCACACTCAGAGTCACCCCCCCCCCCACTGTTTGCTAACCTCACCCCCGACTGTAAGCCCATCGCCACAAAGAGCAGGCGATACAGTGCCGGGGACAGGGTTTTCATTAAAACCGAAGTGAAGCGGCTCCTGAAGGAGGGGATTATTGAGGGCAGCACCAGCCCCTGGCGAGCCCAGGTTGTGGTCGTTAAGACTGGTGAGAAGCAGCGCCTGGTCATCGACTACAGCCAGACAATAAATCGCTACACCCTGCTGGACGCTTACCCACTCCCCCGTATAGCTGATATGGTCAACCAGGTCGCGCAGTACCGCGTCTTCTCGACCATTGACCTGAAATCAGCATACCACCAGCCCCCTATCCGCCCTGAGGACCGCCAGTATACTGCCTTTGAGGCAAACGGCCGCCTCTATCACTTCCTTAGGGTTCCCTTTGGCGTCACCAACGGGGTCTCCGTCTTCCAAAGGGAGATGGACCGGACGATCGATCAAAATGCGTTGCAGGCCACCTTCCCATATCTGGACAATGTGACCATCTGCGGCCATGACTTGCAGGACCATGACGCAAACCTCGAAAAATTCCTCTGCACCGCCAAACTCCTCAAACTGACGTATAACAAGGAGAAGTGCATATTCCGCACAACCCGCCTCGCCATCTTTGGCTGTGTTGTGGAACATGGAGTCATCGGTCCCGACCCCGACCGGATGCGTCCCCTTATGGAACTCCCACTGCCCCACTGCCTCAAGGCCCTGAAGAGGTGCCTAGGGTTTTTCTCTTATTACGCCCAGTGGGTCCCCTACTATGCGGACAAGGCCCGTCCGCTGATCAAGTCCACCTCTTTTCCCGTGACGGCAGAGGCCCGCTTAGCCTTCCACCGTATCAAGGAAGACATTGCCAAAGCCACCATGCACGCAGTGGACGAATCCATCCCCTTCCAGGTGGAAAGCGACGCGTCCGACATTGCCCTGGCCGCTACCCTCAATCAGGCGGGGAGACCCGTGGCCTTCTTTTCGCGAACCCTCCAGGGCCCGGAGACCAGACACTCCGCCGTTGAGAAGGAGGCCCAGGCTATTGTGGAGGCTGTGCGTCATTGGAGGCACTACCTGGCCGGAAAACGATTTACCCTGCTCACTGACCAGCGTTCAGTTGCGTTTATGTTTAACAGCAAGCAGAGGGGCAAAATCAAAAACGACAAGATCTTGAGGTGGAGAATCGAACTTTCCACCTACAATTACGAGATCTTGTACCGGCCCGGGAAGCTCAATGAACCCCCGGATGCTCTATCGCGTGGCACCTGCGCCAGCGCGCAGCTCGATAGACTGCGGGCCCTCCACAATGACCTCTGCCACCCGGGGGTCACCAAGTTCTTCCACTTCATCAAGGCCCGCAACCTGCCTTACTCCATTGAGGAGGTCAGGACCATGACCAAGTCTGCGCTGAGTGCAAACCGCACTTTTATAGACCAGACAGGGCTCACCTGATAAAAGCCACTCGCCCCTTCAAGCGCCTGAGCGTTGATTTTAAAGGGCCTCTCCCCTCCTCCGACCGCAATGTGTACTTCCTCAACATTATTGATGAGTACTCCCGTTTCCCGTTCGCCATCCCCTGCCCGGGCATGACCAGTGCCACGGTCATTAAATGTCTGAACGACCTCTTCACCCTGTTCGGTTTCCCCAGCTATATCCATAGCGACCGGGGCTCATCGTTTATGAGCGACGAACTCCGTCAGTACCTGCTCGCTAGGGGTATTGCCACAAGCAGGACCACCAGTTACAACCCCCGGGGGAACGGACAGGTGGAAAGAGAGAATGCGACAGTTTGGAAGGCCGCCCTGCTAGCCTTAAAGTCTAGGAGCCTTCCGACCTCCCGCTGGCAGGATGTGCTCCCCGATGCGCTCCACTCTATTCGGTCACTGCTCTGCACTGCCACGAACGCCACCCCTTATGAGAAAATGTTTGTCTTCCCAAGGAAGTCCACATCGGGGACATCGCTACCGCCATGGCTGACGTCCCCAGGGCCGGTCCTACTGAGAAGACACATGAGGACCCATAAAATGGACCCCCTGGTCGAAAGGGTCGACCTCCTCCACGCCAACCCCCAGTATGCTTACATTGCGTACCCGGACGGGCAGGAGGACACAGTCTCCATACGAGACCTCGCACCCTCGGGGGCCACAGTAACCCACTACCCACTACCACCCCCCACACGACCCGATATCCAGCCCCAGCAGATGGCGGGCCCGGGCCCTGCGACCCGCTCGACACCTACGAGGACTACACACCAGTGCACCAGCCTACGCGGGACTCGACGCCGGAAGCTTCACTACCCCTGCCGTCGCCACGTCGATCACAGCGGCAGACAAGACCTCCGGAGAGACTCCAATACACTAACTTTTAATACACTTCACCCCGCCGGACTCATTTTTAAACAAGGGGTGAATGTGGTAAACCACTGTTTGTATTCCACTGTGTACATGCCTGTACACGTCTCGGCTGACTCCTCCCACGAGTCCAGGTATAAAGGTGACTGCTCCACAGTCCCTCTGTATTCTGGACCGGTCGACCGCTCGAGGCACACCTTCATTCTCTTGTTAATAAAAGCCTGTTAATTACTCGCTTAATCTCAGTCTTTTGAGTTATTGATAGCGCATCATCCCCATACTAGGCTGAGGGCCTCCCTGTCAATCTGGGCGTAGTTGCGCTCGACTGAGGTTAGTGACCGAGATGCAAAGGCTACTGGCCTCTCCAACCCGTCTGGGAATTTGTGCAACTGCACCGCTCCAATACCATAGGGTGATGCATCACACGCCAACCGAATTGGTAGTGCTGGGTTGAAATGGGCCAACACCTCTTTTGATGTGATCAATTCTTTGCACTTCTGGAAAGCTCATTTACATTCGTCATTCCACTTCCATGGTACCCCTGTTTGCAGTAGGGTGTTCAGTGGGTGTAATACTGTAGACAAATTTGGTAAGAACTTATGGTAGTAGTTCACCAGCCCGAGGAACGACCTCAGTTGTGACACATTTTCCGATGCTGGAGCCTTGACTCCTGCCTCAATCTTTTCAGGGGACTTATGTAACCCCTCTTCATCAATAACGTGGCCACAATACGAGATCTTCTTCTGGAAAAACTCGCACTTGTGGCGATTAGCTCATAGCCCATATTCCTTCAATCTAGTGAGCACCTTCTCCAGGTTGGCGAGGTGATCACTGTCATTTTCGCCCGTGACCAGGATGTCATCAAAATAACACTGGGTCCCTGGAATCCCTTGCAGGACTTGATCCATTGCCCTTTGCCAAATAGCCGGAGCCGATGCTACCCCAAACACCAGCCGATTGTATTGGTAGAGACCTTTGTGAGTGTTTATCGTGAGGTATTGTTTCGAGGCTTCTTCTACCTCCATTTGCAGGTACGCCTGGGCCCGATCAATCTTAGTGAAGCGTTTTCCTCCAGACAGCGAGGTGAAAATATCTTCAATCCGTGGAAGCGGATATTGTACCGTGTGAAGGACTGGGTTCACTGTCACCTTAAAATCCCCACAGATGCGGACCTTCTTTGGTTCCCCAGGCGTATTACTCAACGACCTCTTCATTACAGGAACGATGGGTGTAGCCCACTCGCTCCTGTCCACTTTGGACAGTACTCCTGAACGTTCCAACCCTTCCAGCTCTGCTTCGACGGCTGGTCGGATCGCACAAGGCACCGGTCTGGCCTTAAAAAACTTTGGGCTTGCATTTTCCTTGATTTTAATCGTCGCTGTTATAACTTTTAGTGTTCCGAGTCCCTCTTGGAACACTTCTTGTGCGTCAGTTAGCATTTTTGACAGTCGTCCAGGTGTGATGTCGTCATCCTTTTTGGCCTCAACCTTCAGTGCCTGTATGGAATGCCAATCTAATTGTATCTTCCGGATCCGTTCACGTCCTAGTAGTGGTGGTCCTCCATCTGGCCATACATATAGGTCCATTTTTGGTATTTCCTGGCCTTTGTATATCACGTTCACCCTTATTTTTCCTTTGGGGTAGACTTTTTGCCCCGTTTACGTCTTCAAGACAATCTCTGTAGCTTTCAAGGGTATATGTGAGAATAGCCGCTTGTAGTCCCTTCGGTTTATGACTGTTAGGGCTGATCCTGTGTCCAATTCCATTTTCACTTGGACTCCGTCTATCTTGAGCGTGACCCAGATAGTCTGGTGATCCTCCATTTTGATTACCTTGTGTAGTTTCAGACAACCCAGCTCCTTTCTTCCGGAGTCTGTATCACTTTTCTGTTCATCTGAACTACTGTCCATCACCTTATGTACCTTTTTGTACTTCTCCTGTGGAGATTTCTTGCTGCTGGTTTTCTTCCCTGACCTGCAGACTCTTGCTATGTGTCCTGCTTTTCCACACTGTCTGCACACTTTGTCCTTGAACCAACAATCCTTCTGGTCGTGTGTTGTTCTGCTGCTGCGATAACACTTCCCTGCTCCATATGACATTTCATTGGTGCCATATTCTTGAGGTCTCCTTTGTATCTCTGCAGCGCCCCGTGCGGCTGCTTTGTGTGATTCTGCCATGCTGAAAGCCTTGTCCAGCGTAAGATCCTTTTCTGATAGAAGCCGTTTCTGGGTTCCTTCACTTTGAAGCCCACACACAAACTTGTCCCTTAACGTATCTGCTAGTCCCGTTCCAAACTGGCAGTGTTTCGATAGCTTGTGCAGTTCCGTTAAATACTCAGCATTACTTTTGTCTTTATGCTGGTTCCTTTTGTGGAACTTAAATCTTTCTGCTATCAGCAGCGGTGTGGGGTTTAAGTGGTCCTGTAGGATTTCCACTATGCTTTCGAAATCCTTATCCACTGGCTTCTCTGGGGTTATTAGGTTTCGCAGTAAGCCATATGTGTTTGCACCCATGGAATTCAACAAAACCAGTGCTTTCCTGGCATCTGGCACTTCATTCGCCTTGCAGTACACCTCAATGCGTTCCACATATGTCGCCCAATCTTTGACTTCATTGTCGAACGCTGTGACACTGCCACTCTTCGGCATCCCTGGGTGTGGTTAGACTTTCTAAAATGGCGTCTCCCGTGCTCTCCCTTCTTCTCCGCTGGCTCAAAATGGCGTCTCCCGCGCTTTCCTTAATTCCCACGCTTGCCCTTCTTCTCCGCTGCGGCTTCAAAAATGGCATCTCCCACGCTCTCCCTTCTTCTCCTTGGCTCAAATGGCGTCTCCCGTGCTCCCTTTCTTTCCCCGCGGACGCTGCTTAGCCCTTGAGCCCTGGCTGCGCTCTGCGCATTCTCCTGTGTGCCTCTCTCATTGCCGCCTCTCGGTCCTGAACCCCGGCTGTGCTTTACCCTCTCTCTCTTTTTGTCTTGCGTCGACGCCGCTCGGTCTTCAACCCCCGGCTGCGCCCTGTGCGCTTTACCCTCTCTCTTACCCCGTCGACGCTGCTCGGCCTTGTCTGTGCCGTCGGTCGGCTCCAGCCGCCGCTGTCCAGGAAGGGTCTGCGCTGTACCTGTTGCCAGTCTGTTGCTGGATCGTCCTGGCTGGAGAACCAAGCCCAGATCTCAACAGCCTCCCCTGCGATGTTCACTCTCTGCCGGATGACTGGGCGGTTGCTCGTGGTCGACGCCTGTGCTTCTGGCCTCGACTTTCTTCCACCGTCCTCCTGGAGCGAATCCTTGGAAGGAAATGCAGAGTTGCAGGTAGATTCGAATCGACCTCGTCGCCACTGTTGAATCCGTGAATCTTAAAGTATGGTGTTCTTCAATAACTAGACGGAGGCTGCAGATTAACAATCAACAGGTGTTTACTAGAGGAAGGTAGTCTAAAGACTAACAGTACAGATGCCTGATCAAGGCTTATATACAGGTGTGGTCACTGCCGGTACTACAGTATACAGGAGCTGTAAAAGTAGTTCTCTCTTAAAGGTACATACACGACAAGAACGAAGATGGAAGAGAAGATTTCCTCTTATGTGTTAGGGAAGGTGAATATCACCAAGAAATGGGTGACCAGTCTGTTGCGTGCTGAGCATCCCATGAACGCTGCAGCCAAATGGACTGAGAGCAAGGATCATAAGAAATCGGTGGAGAAGGCCATCTGGTTGGTCTGCACCCTATGACAGATCCAGCTTTTAGATCAGCACATTAAAATGTTAACAGAAGAGCTGCAGGAGGCAGCCAAACTGTCTCAAGCAAGGGCTCTAGCAGTGGAACGATTATTGGAGGAATTAAACACCCAAAATCAGGAAAGACTACAGATAGTAGAGAAACATAGGAACAAACAGGAATATTTTCGGTGTCAAGTTACTGAGGCTAAAAGCAATGAGTTAGTACTGAAAGAGGAGAACGGTCACCTAACCAGACAGTTAAGAGAACAGGAGAAAATGTTCAGAGACGTGAAGGCAGCTTATAAAGTAGCAAGCACCAGGGGTTTTGAAGCGGGAGATCATGGCCCCTGTCAAAAGCAGATCGACAGTTTAAAACTTGCTCTGTCCAGGGCAAAAAGCATGGTATGCCTAGTGAGCCCGGGTGTGGCCCGGGTAGACCTGGAAGCAGAAGTAGAAACTGTTCAGATGTCAGCTGTGGCGCCGGGGAACAACTCGGTTGGGCAGCAGGAGGGACAAGCAATCTGTACGGAGGACAGGGAGGAGTGCACACCACCACCACCTGTGGCGCCGGGTTTTGACTCGGTTTGGCAGCAGGCAGAAGTGGGCAAACAAATGCAGGAAAGGTTGGAGCCGGGGCCGATGTGCCCGGCTCAACAGCAAAAGTTTGGCCCGCCCGGGGGTGGTGGGGGCCTGGGGCCCCTTGAAAGCCAATTCGTGATTCCCCACAGGACCCAACAGCTTAGGCTATGGTAAGCCACCTGAACAAACTCACCCACAAGGGAGACCCTTCAGTCCACTTTATGGAAGTGGAACAAGCAGCAGGCATTAATGAGTGCGACGACTCAGAAAGGGCCAAGAAATGCTGCAGTTGTACAGGGCCTTGGTGAGACCACATCTTGAGTATTGTGTGCAGTTTTGGTCGCATTATCTGAGGAAGGATGTTCTTGCCATGGAAGGAGTGCAGCGAAGATTCACCAGGCTGATACCTGGGATGGCAGGAATGACGTATGAGGAGAGATTGGGTCGATTGGGCTTGTACTCGCTGGAGTTTAGAAGAATGAGAGGGGATCTCATTGAAACTTATACAATTCTAACAGGACTAGACAGACTAGATGCAGGAAGGATGTTCCCGATGGTCAGGGAGTCCAGAACCAGGGGTCACAGTCTAAGGATAAGGGGTAAACCATTTAGGACAGGGATGAGGAGGAATTTCTTCACCCAGAGAGTGGTGAACCTGTGGAATTCTCTACCAAAGAAGGCAGTAGAGGCAATTCATTAAATATATTCAAGAAGGATATATTTCTTAAGGCTAAAGGGATCAAGGGATATGGGGAGAAGGCAGGGACAGGGTACTGAATTTGGATGATCACCCATGATCTCATTGAATGGCGGAGCAGGCTCGAGGGGCCGAATGGCCTACTCCTGCTCCTATCTTCTATGTAAGATGCTTCTGTTCACCTTAGATGGCAAGCTGTGCCAGTCCCTCTCTGCTGAGTGCAAGAAGGGACAGGGAGGGTACGCTGCCATCTGGGGGCAAGTTCTGGAGGCGATGGGGATGAATGATAGTTGTCCATTCTCCCGGGTGGAGAAGACTACCCAGTTAGCAGGGGAGACCCCACAGCCTTTCGCAGACAGGCTGTGGCCTGTGTACAGGAGTGCCTGTAATGGGGATCTCGACTGGGCTAACTTGAACCAGAACGAGCTGGCCCACTGGCTCCGAAGCCTGGTGGCAAACAGCTTGCCGCGGATCAGAGCTAAGGCTGAGCTTTGGTTTGACCCGAAAGACCCCCGGGTCACTGAGGAGACAGTGGTCAGACAACTGACCCTGGCTTACCGGAAGGGTAGAGGGATAGAAGAGCACCCACCAAAAGGAGAAGTATATGAAATAAAACCTAGCCAGAGTAAGAAAGAGTGGCACCAGGAAGGGGGTAACCTTTCTGATACGAGGCGTAACTGCTTCAGGTGTGGGAAAAGTGGGCACTGGAGAAGGGACTGTAGAAATCCTTGGAAGGATAGTGTGGGGAAGAACTCCCCAGCTCCTGCCCCCAAAACAGAGACACCGATCTCTCCCCCCACGCTTGATTCATTAGTGGCTGCGCTCCAGGTTTTGTTAGCTGGCCCAGGGAAGGTAGCCACAGCCACGGGTGCTTTAACTCCATCTGCCCCATACAACCCTGACCTATGACTATAACCAGCGCAGCCTGTCGACTTGTGTCCCCTAGAATACAATGAGGGGGGCAGGCCCTGTGTTAAGATGGGGGTGGAGACGGTGCAGGGGAGATATTTGGTGGACACTGGAGCTTCCAGCATGGTGGTCCATTCGGAAGACCTGACCAATTTACCCAGGTCTAACAAGGTCCCATTTAGCCTAATGGGATTCACAGGGAACGAGCAGGCTGGGGAAATGTCCAAACCTTTGGCCATAGATTTAGGATCCCTCCATACCATGTGGGAGGGTAACCAAAAGACCGACAAAGTGGCCAAGCAGGGGGCCAGGGAAGGAGAGTTCTGGGATCCCTGTAGAGCAGGTCCGGTAGCCATAATCCGGGACAAGGAAGGCACACAGGGGGTAGCTTTGGCCCCGGGCTTAAAGCAGGTCCAAGCCCAGGATTCCGTCCTTAAGACCGTCCTGGTAAAGAGAGAGAATGGGGAGTCCATAGAAGGCCCGTTCGGGGCTGCGGACGAGACTTTAAAACGGGCTGCTAGTTACTGTTTAAACCCAAGAAAGGGGAATGGCCAGCAAGGGCGAACCGTGTTAAAACTAGAGAGCATCAGCCTGCCGCTGTGGCAGACTCACAGACCGCAAAGGTGGGGGCAGTGACATGTGTGATTGGAGAGGCCCTCCCACCAATTAAGTGGGACTCAGTAGCCTTAAGAAGGTCTCCTCGCATACCACAGGCTAAACTACCATGGTCACCCGAGAATCGTTTTAAACGGTCCAGCCCCAGGAGAACCCTTAACAAAAGGGGAAAACCCAAGGTCAGGGACAAGTCTAAGGCCACAGATCCCCAGCCTACAGCCTCCAAAGGTGAGGGACTCACAGGAGAGGTAGTGTTGGGCAAAGAGAGAGAGAAGGGTCCCCAGCCTGTGGCATCAGGCTGCGGGGAACCCACAGGACAGAATAGGGACTCAGCAGCCACACAGAAAGGGGTAGTGTGCAGCAGCACAGGAGGACACAATCCCCCGATTAACTGGGATTCAGGGAAACTCCCAGGTTTTTTAAGGAGGACTCTCCGGGTCCGGTGGCACAGGTCACCTTACGCCCAGGCGTACAAGCTGCCCAGATTCCACAAAAGGCAGAGGCCTAACAGGAATTAGCCTGGCCGTCCGGAGACAGGCGGTGGATGTATATAGCTTTCTGAAGTATTTTAAATGTGTTTTACAGTTTGGTAGTTTTGGAATTTAATAGTTTAATTTTAGTATAGGATAAGCTTAAGGTTTGGAAATGTTGGTACCTGTGTCAGGCCAGAGAACCTTCTCGGGACATGGCTGTTTTGTTTGTGTGTCCCTACAGAAAGGAAATCGGCATGAGACTGTACCGGGGGGACACTATGCAGTGGCCTCGGTGATCCTGAACCTGAACGAGGTGCACTTACCTGAGTGGTGCCCTAAGGAGACAGAACGGTTGTACCAAGCCCTGCTGAAGGAAATGTTTTAGAAAATTTTATGAATTTCACTTTGCCAGGGTAGACAAAGTGAAACTGTACAGTTTAAACCCTGAGCATAATATGGGCACAGGGAGACAAAGAAGGGGGACCTTGAATGACATTTTCACTGCCTATAGTACAGGATCTTCAGTGATAAATAGCCTAGATGATATAGAGTTATAAACTCAGATAAATGGTTTAAAGACCCAGTTAAGAAAACTCCTAAGAGAGGAGAACACAGTGGTCGGTTCAGAACTACATGAGGACCAGGCTATGACGGTCCATTTAAAGGAGATAATTGCTGAGCTGGAGAGACACACCAAAACAGTAAATGCACTTATACGGGAGGACAAGAATGTTTCGGATCAAGCTGCACAGAATGAGGTGTGCATGCTATACGGGGCATGGTTGCTGGGTGAGGGCCGCAGCAACCTGGAGGATTTAAAACAAGGTTTAGTCCCCTCCTGGATTAGCAACAAGCACCTCGCAGCCCTTCACCCATTTAGCAATTCGCTGAGCCCGTGTCAGCTCCGCCTAGCCTCTGAAGCCTACCCTGTCACAGTGGATTGTGGATGTTCCAATCATACTATCATGGGGATAGTAGTGAGGATGCCGGTCATGGGTGGGACAGCCCAACTCGCACTGGTATACAGAGTGGAGAACATTGGGATCATTGAGGGGGGTGCACATGTCTGTTTTGTAGAGGTCCCACCTTATGTCATAAAGTGGGAGCACGCTGTTGTGTTTGTACCGCTATACACAACTACATAAAATAATAAAGCAGCAGAGACTGAGAGTAACTTCAAGTGATCTTTACTGGTTAACTGGAACTTCGGCACTGACTATACAAATCGATACGCGTCTGTTATATACGCTCGCAACTAAGGATGTACATCCTTAAAACAAAGCAGTCCCTTCAATGTTGTATATATTACACATGCTATGACAGGTACAGACCTCTCCGGGTGTCGGAGCCACGGAGCACACATAATATGGTGTCCCCAGCACTTGAATGCCTATTTGAGACCACAGTGCGGGTTTAAAGCTGCTGGTGCACAACCTGTGAACTGCACCATGGAGGTAATGGCACAAGACCATGTTTCCCCTCAGGTAGCATTCATAGGGGGTGGGACATATTGTGTCACCATAAGTGCGCCCCACTACCAGCATGGACAGTACATCTGGTGTCTGGTGAGTGACAGCAGTTTTTGTTTTAAACCCGAGGCAGAAGTTCAAGTGGCCCAGGAACAGATTGTACCCATCCCTGAACCGTCAACTGTTCACCTCACTGCCAGGGAAAACATCACCAACCTGCAAAGTTACGTAACACATTTTGGCTATGAAATTTCCCCTCTACCAGAACATCTTACCACCCTATTAAAAGCAGTGGTCATCTCACAGAAACATTTCTATATATTAGAGCAGAAGACAGTCGAGATAGGAGCCAAGATATTGGATATTGTAGTTCCACCCTGGTGGGACATTTTTGAAAATATAGAGGTCCCCTCTTGGATTAGGCTGGCTTCACACATTTTAGTGGTTTGCCAGGTCAGCATAGTTTTCTACCTGTTGTGTACAAAGTGCAAAGGAAGGGACCAAATGCTCCGTTCTCAACATGAGGGAGCATGGGACAAAAACAAAAATAAAGTCTATGACTAGGTATAAAATCAACCTTGACCGTTATTAAAAATAAAGTTTGATGAATGTGTGTGTCTTTATTTTTCCTATGTGTGATTTTTTCCAAGTGGTGCAGGGGTGTTTGACCTCCTCCGTGCTTGGATGTGAATGTAAAAAAGTTTTGTACTTTGTGTATTTTGATAAACACTACACCTAAAGGGAGCGGGAGAGAGTGTTTTGTTTGGGTATTTAGGTAGGTAACACAAGGGAAGGTTGGCTCCCGAGGATCAGAAAATTTTGCTCACAACTGTCATAGCGTTAATACAGCGCAGAAAAAGGCCCTTCGGCCCATCGTGTCCACGCCGGCCATCAGGCCCTGTCTAATCTAATCCCATTTTCCAGCATTTGGTCCGTAGCCTTGTATGCTATGGCATTTCATGTGCTCATGCAAATGCTTCTTGAATGTTGTGAGGGTTCCTGCCTCTACCACCCTTTCAGGCAGTGAGTTCCAGATTCCAACCACACTCTGGGTGAAAACGTTCTTCCTCAAATCCCCTCTAAACCCCCTGCCCCTTACCTTGAATCTATGCCCTCTTGTTAATGACCCCTCTACTAAGGGAAAAAGTTCCTTTCTATCTACCCTATCTGTGCCCCTCATAATTTTGTACACCTCAATCAGGTCCCCCCTCAGCCTTCTCTGCTACAAGGAAAACAACCCCAGCCTGTCCAGTCTTTCTTCATAGCTGAAGCGCTCCAGCCCAGATAACATCCTGCTGAATCTCCTCTGCACCCTCACATCCTTCCTATAGTGTGGTGACCAGAACTGCACACAGTATTCCAGCTGTGGCCTAACCAGCATTTTGTACAGCTCCATCATAACCTCCCTGCTCTTATATTCTATGCCTCGGCTAGTGAAGGCAAGTATCCCATATGCCTTCTTAACCACCTTATCCACCTGTTCTGCTGTCTTCAGGGATCTATGTACATGCACACCAAGGTCCCTCTGATCCTCTGTCTTTCCTAGGGTCTTACCATTCATTGTGTATTCCCTTGCCTTGTTAGTCCCTCCAAAATGCATCACCTCACACTTTTCAGGGTTAAATTCCAAACTGCATGATACTATAGTGATAAAGTATCACAGGGTGGTGTGTAAGGCTCGCAAAATTACACAATTTTCCCCAAAGTAAGAAAGAAGAGATATTGGACTGTTTGAAGGAAATATTGGGCCAAAGCGATTTAAAAATCATAACCCCAGGAAGATTTGGCCTGTTTAAAAGGCATGTTTAGACCGGCAAAAAACTGTGACAAAGGAAGGTGGGATGGACCCCCGAGTTTGGATATTGGGCCATCTGGGAATGTCCTGGGCCACCCCAACATTTACATAAAGACAATAAAAACTGTTCCCGCCGAAACTCACAGAGCCAAAGTACGTGAATATAACAGTACATGCCCACAGCAACACAAAAGAAAGAACATGGCCCAACAGGAAACAACAATCAAACAGCAGTCCAAAACCAATCAGAGAGATTTCCAAACGTTTTACATTTTAAAACTGAGTTCAAGGCAATCACGAAACCAGTTAAAAGCCAATTAAAGATAGATGGATCATCCCCGAAGCTCGTTGAGGATTTAAAACATATTAGAAATAACGAGCCTGCCCAAAATATAACAATGATTTGGCAGGCAGATAAGCAGGCCTTAATTAGTATAAACTAAAGACCTGTCTCCACAAGAAATCAGTTCGTTCGAGGAGTTCGATGAGTTCGATGGGTTCAATCAGTACAGTTCAGTCAGAGAATTGAAACAGCAGTCAGTGAATTGAAGTCAGCAGTACAGTTCGGACAGACACAGACAGAGGCACAGCTCATTCGAAACACATCAGCCTCGGGACAATCAATCGACGAAAGGACAACAGGAGGAGAACGGAAAGGAATTGCGGCAACCAAGGGCCCAAGAAACAAACAACCAACGATATTACCAACAACCAAGTAATACTGGGCCAATGCAACCAACAAGAAACCAACTCGGAAGAAACCGAAGATCTGCAATTTTTTCCCACTCTACAAACTATTCCTGCGTTTGGTGAGCATTTCCTGGTCCTCTGGAATTCAACCTAGTTATTGTAGTGGGATTGGGAGGGGTAAGGTATTTTTGTCTATTGTCATTCTCCCTCGCATATTCCGAAGTGTTCCCCCCTTTTTGAGTGATAAGATTTATTGTGTTGTGTATATTTTCTTGTCTCAAATAAAATCCAAGTTCTTTTCACCAACTCAGTTGTCTGCAGCAATTTCATAACAACCCTCAAATAAGTCCAGGTTTAGAACCAAGGGAGTGGGAGCGATTCAAACCGCTCATAAGTCAGAGGTGAAGCTGACCACACACACCACCCCTTACAGAAACAATATTACTATTATGTAATATGACTTCATCTACAAATATAATCAAGAACATAATTTAAAAAGTACATTAATTGGGAAGTTATTGGTGTTTTAGTCACAAATCTATAGACTTTTGTATCAGTAACTGGTACAAATAAAAGATGTGTGTGAATAGATATGACATAAATTTAAGCAAATTTTAAATGTAATAGAAAAGGGGTGGATTTACAATCTTATGCAAGTTCAGCAGAAGAGCTGCGGTATCCTTGACAAACAGTGTGAGTGGTGCTTACAATGTGTTTCTGGGATTTCTGCAGCTCTTCCATTGAAGTTAACAATGGACAAGTGCGAGAACCTCTGCAGAAATTCACCCTAAAATCTCAGACTGAAAAATTAAATTAGTCATATTCAGGGACTGAAAGCAAATTGAACCAGTAGAATGAGTGATGAGAATGAAATTGTTATGGTTGATCACTTGATTTAATGTGTAACTGAACAATCACAGTATACTGTGAGAAAAACCTGACCAGAAACAACACAAAAATGTATTTAAATGGTATATGTCATTTTTTATAGAGCAGATCAATTCACTGCAATTACTGTTGAATTGGAAGGCAACAGCCAAGAATGGCCAGTGAAAAATGTATTTCCCTCACCATTTACATCCCTTCAAGAATTTCTGAATTAACATTTACTAGTAGTTTTTTAAGTAGAATAGAATCTCCATCAATCTGTTAGCTGATGTAATCAACATGTTTTAATTTGGCTTGTTTTCCATGCTGTCAAGTAATCAGCTGGAGCTCGACTCATGTTGACAGACATGGTTACCGAGTTGTGTGAATCCCATGGCCATGCAGGGAAATTTAAAAAGTAGGGGGAAAAAGGCCCTTAAGTGCTTGTAAAGTACCTCATAATGCTCTCAATTGGGTCCCCTGCCGCTGCAGGTCGGGTCAGCTCCATGATGACAGGCATGCCTGTGGGAAAGGCATGTGGGAGCAAGTTGACAGAAGGTTCACGACCCGTTGTAAAAAAAACAACTTTCGCACCCGACCAGCCACCGATTACGCCCGCTACCACCACAGAAAATTCAGCCCTATGGCTCTATCAGGCGGTATGCTGGTGGATGAATGCAAAAATGGGATGGGGAGGCCTACAGCAACCACAGCTCAAAATGTTCCTGCCCCCAGGAGAGATTTCAGCCACTGACCTTTGACCATCCCATTGCATTTAAATGACAATAGGGACAGGGTTAAGGAAGCCGGACGATTTCCTTGCCTCCCCAGTTGAAGTGCGGCCAACCCCAAGAAGAGTGGAGGCAGCATAAATTGGGCCAATGGTGGAATGCCCACTGATGGCCCTGTTGTCAGCCTTGGCTCAGTAGTACAACTCTCGATTCTGAATCAGAAGTGTCTGGGTTCTAGCCCCATTCCAGAGTGTTGAGCACACAATCCAGGCAGACACTTCAGAGCAGTACTGAGGGAGTGCTGCACTATTGGAAGTGCTGTCTTTCAGGTATTGGCCCAGAAATTCAGGCCAGGGGCTTCCCGCGGATGCAAGCCCCCGACCTGCACTTACCTACTGCGCCGGCCGTTGAGCTGTGGGCCCGCATGGGATTCCACTCCTGGGCCTCCTCCAACTGCCGGCGCGCAGTGCTTGCATATCCCAGGGGCGCAGTTATTTCAATGCGTCCCCTGGGATCACGTTGGCCATGGAGAGCCTATGGTAGCAGGGAATGCATCATTCATAAATTTGACAGGACCTGTCAAACCTATAAATACAGGAAACTCTCGATTTACCGGCACCTAATAACCGGAAATCTCTGTTAACCGGCAAAATTCAGGAGTAGCTTCAGGTAAGTTATATTTCATATTAGTGGCCATTCCTGGATCTGTGGCTGTGTAACCGGGGTTCCTGCACCTGTTGCTAAGCAACAGGGACACTTGGATCTTGTGGCCGGGGTTCCAGCATCTGTTGCTAAGCAACAGGGAAGCCTGGATTTGTTGCTGTGTATGGAGCTCTCATACCTTTTACTATACCTCTCTGTAATCCGGACTTTTTGATAAACCGGCACCACGCTGGTCCCGTCGGTGCCGGATAAAAAAGAGTTTCCTGTACTATAAGCCCCAAAACATCACTAAATCTTCAAATAAAAAAAATAAAAAAATCACAGTTTTAAAATAAATTATACATTACATGAAATAACTATTTTAAACAATAATTTAAATTTTTGAAAAAATTAATGACATTTTCTAACGGGGCTAAAAATAAACTTACCTTTCTTTAAAGTATTAAAAAATAATAAACCTGTGGAAAAAATGTTTTAATTTTAATTAATTCACCACTTACCTTGTAAAAAGCAGGCCTTGCGACTGCTTTTTACATGTCTAACTTCTGGAGACTTACCTTCCTTGGAAAACCTGCAAAAAAAACGTAAGTTCGATGCACACGCGCTGCCTCTCCTGCGCACGCGTTCGACTTCTGAACCCCTACTTTCAGGGGAACAGAAGTGTCGGTTTCCCGTGCATGCGCAGTGCATGCACAAAACCGGCACTTCCATTGGGCTTACGGGTGAGTATACCCCATGCGTACTCACCCGTGGAAACCCGAATTTCTGGGCCAATGTAAAAGATACCGTGGAACTGAGGTTTCAAAGGTTGCTGGATAAATGGAGGTTCTTTCCTTCTTATTGAAGGGAGAGGGCTTGGTAGTGGATATACAATTGGTCAGATTGCCCCTAAACTACAGGTTATTGCCCTGATAGTGAATTAGTGATTCCAGTTGGAAAGTATGCATGTGTGGACAGTGGGTGAGGATAGGAATAGGCTGGGCTCTGATGGCCCCAGGGCTCACTGTCTATGCTCAGGCATGAGTTATAAACTTGGCCAAGGCATGGAAAGGCAGCCAGTGCCTCTGGAACCAGAGCCAAGCATGAGGTGCTCTTTCTCTGTTCTGCTCCTAAACCTGGGCCAAAGATCCCAACAGCTATGGCACAGCATTCTTACAAAACTTAAGCAAAGCCTTTGGGGAACTCCTGCCCCCTTTAATGGCTCCTTGCCTCTTCCTGACACTCCAGCGACCTTCCCCCACGATGTCCCGCTATAGCGCCACCGAACTTTCCTCGCTGGCTGTGGCAGGCTTCTTCTGTATTTTGGAGATCTTGCTGTGAGCTATAAAATGGCCCAATCCAGGAAAATGGGTCAGGTTCAAAGTGGAGTATGGATCAGCAGACAGACTGCAGCAAAACCAAACCAGATGAAGAACCCCGCCCATATTTGTCAAATTTATAGATTAGAAATGACTGTTGGTGATGGACGACTTACCCATTTGTATGGCATTCCTTTGTTTTCTATTTCAACAGTGATACTTAATTACGTGTCAACCTGTTTATTTTAAATCGGTTAATGTCTACATTTCCTAAACTGCAACAGTGACTACACTTCAAAAGTATTTCATTGGCTGTAAAGTGCTTTGAGACACCCTGAGGTCGTGAAAGGCGCTATGTAAATGCAAGTATTCCTTTTATTCAAATAGCGGTCAGAGGAATGGCATATGAATGTGTTAAGAATTCATTCCCTTATATCGCTAACAGTAATTAGCAGCCATATTTCTGCAACCTAATCTCTTTCTACCATTGTAGATTTATTTCATAAGTAATTATATTTTTGAATTTGCTTTTCGCAAATGATGATTTCCTTTTTTGCCTTTTAATTTGTCGATGGCTCTGCACGCACACCTGCACACAAATGAAAATGTTGTGGAATACATCTGGGTTAGACTTGTGGATTTGTGGTCAAAATTATAAGGATGAAATTAAATTTGAAGCTGTAATTACTGAGAGTCCAGATGTAGCACACTCCAGTAAAATTGACATTTTTCACTGGCAGCTTGCTTGTTCCATTCATTCTAATGAGATAGACTGCAGTTGATTTCACAAAATTGAATGTAAAAATCGAACAACTGTAAGTTCTGATGTCTTTTTAAATTCATGACTAAACTTTTTTTTTGTCACGACTAGTCGCACAGAATGAGGTGTCACAATGTGCTAGAAGAACACAGGAAAGGTTTCATCTGTAAAATAGCAAAATACAGCGCATGCTGGAAATCTGAAATAATAACAGAAAATGCTGGAAATACTCAGCAGGCCAGGCAGCATCTGTAGAGAGAGAAACAGAGCTAACATTTCAGGTCTGGGACCCTTCATCAGAACTGGAAAAAGCTGGAAATGTAACAGATATTAAGCAGGTGCAGAGATAGCGGGGGTCGGGGGGGGGTGGTGGTTAGGAGGGGTGGAAGGACATACTGTGAAAATGTTGCAAATGGGAATGGCAAAATCATACAGCATGAAAAATGTGGGGAAGGGATTATTACCTGAAATTGTTGAACTCGATATTGAGTCCGGCAGACTGTAAAGTGCCTAATCGAAAGATGAGGTGCTGTTCCTCGAGCTTACATTGAGCTTCATTGGAACAATGCAATAGCCCAAGGACAGAGAGATCAGAGTGGGAGTGAAGCGGTGAATTAAAGTGACAGGTGACCGGAAGCTCAGGGTCACCCGTACGGACTGAACGGAGATGTTCCACAAAGCAGTCGCCCAATCTGCGTTTGGTCTCCCCAATGTAGAGGAGACTGCATCGTGAGCAGCAAATACAGTATATTAAATTGCAAGAAGTACAAGTAAATTGCTGTTTCACCTGGAAGGGGTGTTTGGGGCCCTGGACAGTGGGAAGGGAGGAGGTAAAAGGGCATGTGTTGCATCTCCTGCGCTTGCATGGTAAGGTGCCAGGTGAAGGAGAAGGGCTGTTAAGGGTGATTGAGGAGTGGACCAGGGTGTCACAGAGGGAGCGGTCCCTTCGGAATGCTGAAAGGGGAGGTGAGGGGAACATGTGTTTGATGGTGGGATCACGTTGGAGGTGACGGAAATGGCGGAGGATGAAACAGCGATTTACTTGTACTTCTTGCAATTTAATATACTGTATTCGCTGCTCACGATGCGGTCTCCTCTACATTGGGGAGACCAAACGCAGATTGGGCGACCACTTTGTGGAACACCTCCATTCAGTCCGTAAGGGTGACCCTGAGCTTCCGGTCGCCTCACTTTAATTCTCCGCTTCACTCCCACTCTGATCTCTCTGTCCTCGGCCTATTACACTGTTCCAATGAAGCTCAATGTAAGCTTGAGGGACAGCACCTCATCTTTCGATTAGACACTTTACAGCCTTCCGGACTCAATATCGAGTTCAACAATTTCAGATAATAATCCCTGCCCCCATTTTTCATGCTGTATAACTTTGCCATTCCCATTTGCAACATTTTCACAGCATGTTCTTTCAATTCCTTCCTCCCCTCCGAAACCCTCCCTCCCCTCCTGTCTCTGCACCTGCTTAATATCTGTTACATTTCCAGCTTTTTCCAGTTCTGATGAAGGGTCCCAGACCTGAAATGTTAACTCTGTTTCTCCCTCCATGGATGCTGCCTGGCCTGCTGAGTATCTCCAGCATTTTCTGTTGTTATTAAAGATTTCATCTGTTTGCTTTTGTAGCCGAAGTATAAATGTATAAAATTCACATTTATGCATTTTTCACAAAATGAAAACAGAGGAAGTGTTGCCTTTGTATCCTTCCAGCTCCTTCATCTGGACTGAATCCAGCACAGACAGATTGGATGAAAGTTTGTTCTTGCTGGCAGCTCCGAGGGTACTAATTGAAATTAATTTTGGTAGATTTTGTTTACTCCCCTCCTCTCGTGAAGATGGTAACTCATGGTGCATTATGATTCCACAACCTCAGGCTGCCCTTAAATGTCTTGGCCAGGTTCCATTATTCATGTGTGAGCCGAGACAGTGATCCCTGGAAGCACCAGAGTCCAGCTCATTCGCAACCTCACCCACTGTCCACACATATACACACTCTCTAGCACAAATCACTAATTAGCTATCAGGCCATAAACATTTGTCTCGGGGCACTTTGGACAATTGTACACCCCTATTAGTGACTTATATGAGTATAGAACAGACCAAAGATTGAACCTTCCTGGTCTGTATGGCTCATCTACACCTTACTTTTATTTTTCACCAACCAGTTTCTGCTCCTCTTCCCCTGAGGGAATTAGGTCTCAATAGGCTACAGTTCCATAGGTGATGGGTGTCCTGCAACCTTTCCAAATGACCACTATTCATGAATAAGCTCTGATAGTGAAAGCTGGTGGGCAGTTTGACTGAAGAGGATAGCTGAACCCAATCCTACCCTCACCCAATATTGACATATGTTCACTTCCAGCCAGTGTTGATGAGTAATGATCAGGAGCATTAGTCTTTCCATTCCTTGACCCTGAAGCATGGACAATTCTTGTAAAAAAATAGGAAACAAAAAATCTTCTTATCTTGGTGAGCAATGCACCATTTGGTGTTATGCTGAGCTATTCAGAACAGCAAGATCCCAGTTTTGATCTTTAGCCTGCTCTGTTAGATGATGTCAGCCAGAGAAACAGTGAGACCTATTGGAAAGTGTATGTGTGTGATTGTGTGTATCTACATTGGGTGAGGACAGAATTGGGATTGGCTGCAAAGAATGTCATAGTCTAGGAGATTGGCAAAACTCACTATTCAAGATCAAAAATGAAAAATGGTCAGATACCGCCTTGTTGAAACATGCCCCAGGATAAAACACATCCTTCAGCAGACAGCTGGAGGGAAGTTTTCTGTCCTCTCCTAGATTAGTGCAAAAAAATAATCAATTCCCCCACAAAAAGATTTCTAAACACTTCTTTGAACTTTAGTCTATTGTAGTTATATTACTTGTGAGCAACAGGAGAATGTCAAGCTAAAAATATTACATATATAAAATTTGCTTTGTATACAGAAAGAAAAGTAACAGTGTCAATTTTAGCCCACCATATTGGCAGGAATGGGATGGGCGTCATTTAAATTGATCGAATTGATTTACCGCCCCATTCCCGCTGCCATTTTAACTACTCATTTAATTTAGATGGCTGACGTGCCTCCCAGAAGCAGGCAGGTGCCTCACAAATACATGCAAATTAGGGTCCTATGAAGTAATTAGGACCCCAACGATATTTTAATTGTGTGGGACAGAAGCCCCGCTCATAAGCCAGCCCATTGTGTAAAACCTTGCAGGAATGCGAAAACAAGGAAGTGACGGTTTGCACCTGGGCAGGACCGGGACTGATGTCCTAGGGGGAGTGTTTGCGAGTGCTCTGGGGGAGGGTTTAAACTAAAATGGCAGGGGGTTGGGAACCTGAACAGGGAGACAGAGGAAAGGGAAACAAGGATAGAAGCAAAAGAAAGGAAGAAGAAAAACAAAGGTGGCAGTCAGAGAAATCAAGGGTTTAAATCAAACATGGCCACAGTAAATAATAATTCTAAAAGGTGTAAGAGTGTTAAAAAAAACAAGCCTGAAGGCCTTGTGTCTTAACGCGAGGAGCATTCATAATAAGGTGGATGAATTAGCTGCGCAAATAGAGGTAAACGGATATGATATAATTGAGATTATGTAAACATAGCTCCAGGGTGACCAAGGCTGGGAAGGCAACATCCAGGGGTATTCAATATTCAGGAAAGATAGGCAAAAAAGAAAAGGAGGTGGTGTAGCATTGCTGGTTAAAGAGGGGATTAACACAATTGAAAGGAAGGATATTAGCTCTGATGATGTGGAATATGTATGGGTAGAACTGAGAAATACCAAGGGGCAGAAAATGTTAGTGGGAGTGGTATACAGACCTCCAAACAATAATACGGAGGTTGGGGATGGCATTAAATGGTTATTAGAGACGCGTGCAATAAGGGTACAGCAGTTATCATGGGTGACTTTAATCTACATATAGATTGGGCTAACCAAATTAGTAACAATACTGTGGAGAAGGAATTCCTGGAGTGTATACGAGATGGTTTCCTGGACCAATATGTCGAGGAACCAACTAGAAATCAAGTCATCTTAGACTGGGTATTATGTAATGAGAAAGGATTAATTAGCAATCTTGTTGTACGAGGCCCCTTGGGTCGGAGCGATCATAATATAATAGAATTTTTCATTAAGGTGGAGAGTGAAGTAGTTGACTCAGAGACTTGATCCTGCATTTAAATAAAGGAAACTACGATGGTATGAGGCGCGAGTTGGGTAGGATTGATTGGGGAATGTTACTCAAAGGGTTGACGGTGGATAGGCAATGGCAAACATTCAAAGATCGCATGGATGAACTACAGAATTTGTTCATCCCAGTTTGGCACAAAAATAAAGCAAAAAAGGTGACTCAACCGTGGCTAACAAGGGAAATTAGGGATAGCATAAGATCCAAGGAGAAGACATTTAAATTGGCCAGAAAAAGCGGTAAACCTGAGGATTGGGAGCAGTTTAGGATTCAGCAAAGAAGGACAAAGGGATTAATTAAGAGGGGGAAAATAGAGTATGAGAGTAAGCTTGCAGGGAACATAAAACTGACTGTAAAAGCTTTTATAGATATGTGAAGAGAAAAGGATTGGTGAAGCCAAGCGTAGGTCCCTTGCAGTCAGAATCAGGGGAATTTATAATGGGGAACAAAGAAATGGCTGGCCAATTAAATATATACTTTGGTTCTGTCTTCACAAAAGAGGACACAAATAACCTCCCAGAGATGTCGGGGAACATAGGGTCTAATAAGAGGGAGGAACTGAAAGAAATCAGTATTTGTAGGGAAATGGTGTTAGGGAAAATGATGGGATTGAAGGCCACTAAATCCCCAGGGCCTGATAATCTACATCCTAGGGTACTTAAGGAAGTGGCCCTAGAAATAGTAGATGCATTGCTGGTCATCTTCCAAAATTCGATAGACTCTGGAACAGTTCCCATGGATTGGAGGGTAGCTAATGTTACCCCACTATTCAAAAAAGGTGGTAGAGAGAAAATGGGGAATTATAGACCAGTAAGTCTGACATCGGTAGTGGGGAAAATGCTAGAGTCCATTATAAAAGATGTAATAGCAGAGCACTTGGAAAACAGTGACAGGATCAGACAAATTCAACCTGGATTTACAAAAGGTAAATCATGCTTGACTAATCTACTGGAATTTTTTGGGATGTAACTGGTAGAATAGATAAGCGAGAACCAGTGGATGTGGTGTATTTGGACTTTCAAAAGGCTTTTGATAAGGTCCCACATAAGAGATTAGCATGTAAAGTTAAGGCACATGGGATTGGGGGTAAGGTACTGACCTGGATAAAGAACTGGTTGGCAGACTGGAAGCAAAGAGTTGGAATAAACGGCTCTTTTTCCGAGTGGCAGGCAGTGACTAGTGGGGTACTGCAGGGATCGGCCCTAGGACCCCAGCTATTCACAATATATATAACTGATCTAGGCGAGGGAACTAGATGTAATGGCCCAGTAATTCGGGTCCCAACACGTGAGTAAACACCATGTGCTCACGCGTGGGCCCGATGGAAGTGCCGGTTTTCAGCATGCACAGCACATGCGCGGAAAATCAGCATTTCCTTTCCTCTGAACCAAGGGGTTCAGAGGTGGAACGCGTGTGCGCAGGAGCCTGCGCGTGCGTGCTGAAATTCCTTTTTTTTTACAGGGTTGCCCGTGCGATAAGGCCTCCAGCATTTACGCGAGAAAAAAGCAGACGTAAGTACTTAGTTTTAAAAGGTCTATTAATTAAAGTTAGAATTTTTTTTCCACAGGTTTATTATTTTTAAAGACTTTACAGTAAGGTAAGTGTATTTTTAGACCCGATTTTTAAAAAAATATTTTTTTCAAAAATTTGAATAATTGTTTAAATTAGTTTTTTTACAGTTATTAATAGTTCATTTAATTAGTGGGATATTTTTTAACTTTTATTTGAAGTTGAAGTACTGTTTTGGGCGCCCGGAGTTTTCATGAGTTTGACAGTTCTTACTATCAAACTCATGAATGAACTTTAGCAACCTCCGATTGGTTGCCCATTGCTCACGTGATCCCAGCCGGCTCATCGAACTAACTACGCCACTGGATCATGCAAGCACAGCGCACCGGGAGCTGAACCGGGCGACTGACAGGAAATCCACGCAGGGCCAGGCTTCAACTGTCGGCGCGCTATGTAAGTGTAGGTCGGGGGCTTGCACCCGCGGGAAGCCCCCGACACCAATTTCTGGGCCAATATCTCCAAGTTTGCAAATGACACAAAGCTGGGTGGGTGTGTGTGCTGTGAGGAGGATGCCGAGAAACTCCAGTACGATTTGGACAGGTTGGGTGATTGGGCAGAAGCATGGCAGATGCAGTATAATGTGGATAAATGCAAGGTTATCCACTTTGGTGGCAAAAACAGGAAGGCAGATTATTATCTGAATGGCAATAGATTGGTAGAAGGGGAAGTGCAACGAGACCTGGGTGTCCTTGTGCACCAGTCGCTGAAGGTAAGCATGCAGATGCAGAAGGCGGTTAAGAAGGCAAATGGTATGTTGGCCTTCATAGTGAGAGGATTCGAGTACAAGAACAAGGATGTCTTGCTGCAGTTGTACAGGGCCTCGGTGAGACCACACCTTGAGTATTGTGTGCAGTTTTGGTCGCCTTATCTGAGGAAGGATGTTCTTGCCATGGAGGGAGTGCAGCGAAGATTCACCAGACTGATATCTGGGATGGCAGGAATGATGTATGAAGAGGGATTGTGTCGATTGGGCTTATACTCGCTGGAGTTCAGAAGAATGTGAGGGGATCTCATTGAAACTTATAAAATTCTAACAGGACTGGACAGATTGGATGCAGGAAGGATGTTCCTGATGGCTGGGGAGTCCAGAACCAGGGGTCACAGTCTAAGGATAAGGGGTAAGCCATTTAGGACAGAGATGAGGAGGAATTTCTTCACCCAGAGAGTGGTGAACCTGTGGAATTCTCTACCACAGAAGGCGTGGAGGCCAATTCATTAAATATATTCAAGAAGGAGTTGGATATATTTCTTAAGGCTAAAGGGGTCAAGGGATATGGGGAGAAAGCAGAGACAGGGTATTGAATTTGGATGATCAGCCATGATCTCATTGAATGGCGGAGCAGGCTCGAGGGGCCGAATGGCCTACTCCTGCTCCTATCTTCTATGTTTCTATGTATCTATGCTAAACCTTTACAAATCACTGATTAGAACTCAGCTGGAGTATTGTGTACAGTTCTGGGTGCCACACTTTAGGAAGGATGTCAAGGCCTTGGAGACAGTACAGAGGATGTTTACCCAGATGAGGAACGTGAATTATGTGAAGAGATTGGAGAAGCTGGGATTGCTCTCGTAAGAACAGAAAAGTTTAAGGGGAGACCTAATGGAGGTATTCAAAATTATGAGGGGTTTTGATAGAGCAACTAGGGAGAAACTATTTCCTTTGGCAAGTTAGTCGGTAACCAGAACTCTTAGATTTAAAATAATTGGCAGAAGAACTAGAGGGCAATTGAGGAGAAATGTTTTCACACAGAGGGCTGTTAAGATCTGGAACATACTACCTGCAAGTATGGTGGAATCAGATTCCATCGTAACTTTCAAAAGTCATTTGGACATGTATTTGAAGAGGACTAATTTGCAGTGTTATAGGGGAATAGCTGAGTTGTGGGACTAAATTGAAGAGCTCTTTGAAAGAGACAGCACCGGCACGATGGGCAGAATGGCACCCTTCTGTGCTGTCAGATTCTGTTTCAATGATTGGCTTCAGACACCAACTGCCTGACTCACTGGAAGCACTATCTAAAGGTATTCTGTGCTATTGTGCTAAGCAGATTTCCAATTGATTTTTGAACTTCCAGGTTGCTTGTTTCTGTCTTTTTGCCTTGTTCACCCTGATTAAGCTCTCACAGCTTATCATGGATGCTATTTTTGGTTCAATGCTTTGAATAGAAGAACAGCTGGAAGAAGAAGAATATCAGCAGCTCAGCAACCAGCACAAGTAGCAGATGAGGCGGGCTGCTCATAGAAATCCTTACCCAGATGCCAGAGCCTATAGGCCAAGAGTCAGTTGCCTGGATATGACTGAGAAGCACAGCAGTAGGAAACTGCACTTCACCAGATAATGAAGACTCGGAAGCTGCTATAAAAAAGACACTGCGCACCAAAATGCCAAATGTGATTCCTTTAATGTCAAACACAATAATTGCATGAATTAATTTCTCACCCAATTGTCAACTTATAATACCTTCGGAAAAGATTGTTTACTAACTACCATTGCTATGAGGTTCTCTCCTAGTGGCTTCAACAAAGACTGCTGTTCCTCATATTGGGACCCTTGAGATGCTCGTGGCCCATGACTTCTGGGTGGTTGGACATGTGAAGGCCCCGCTGTAGACTGCAGCACTTTAGCTGCTTCCGAGGCAGTCTGGCGCCATGGTGTGCATTGGTTGAGGAGGAGGTGAGGGAACAGGCATCTTGATATCCTGTGAGAAGACAACACTGCCACTCCCATGAGGCTGAGGTTCATCGGCCCCACTGATCTGTGGGAGAGCACACTGCAGGAGATGAGTGCCGCTTTGAAAGCCTCTATCTATTTCTCCTGCCAGTCTCTCCAAGGTGGAGCCTGGAGTTTGGATAGCAACTGTTTGAACTTCCACCAAAGCTGCAAAACATGCGAACATAGACTCCTATTGTGAGGAGTATGTTTGTGCTGCAATAGTTACATGTATAATGCTATTTTGACTGCAGTGAAGGCAGCAAGCAAGTGCTGAGATAAAAACAGAAAATGCTGGAAATACCCAGCAGGTCAGGCAACATCTGTGTTGAGAAAAACAGAGTTAACATTTCAGTTTGATGACCTTTCGTCAATTCTGAGGGTGATGTTCCTGCAGCTGACTATCTCAGCCACTTCTCTCTTCAGGACTGGTGATTACTCAATTTTGGAATCTTCCTGCTATTGGTGGGAAAGAGAACTTCCCTCCTCATCCTCACCTCTTTGACCAGGACCTCCAAGGAGGCTTCAGAAAACCTGAGGCCTTTGAGAGGTGCATTCCCACTTTAAGCCTCTGGAAATGGGTAGACCTCCTGTCTCGATGTGATTGGGTGAGAAACATGGCAGTCAAATTAGCCCTGGCTTAAAATGTAAGCCAGCGAGTGTATTTCGCATTTGCCTCACCCAACCAAAACCCTCTCGGAGTTAAAATCGATCCCAAGGTCTTGATTAGCTTATTGATTCTGTTAATGTTGTATCTTATCTAAACATACACAGTCTCCTGATTTATTATTTTTCAAAGGGAGAGTGATGATTTACAAAATTAGACCTTTAATGCTCGATGCCAAAAACCAATCAGTGGATATTTTACTGAACTAATGCTGTAACAGGGTTATTTAAACTGACTGCTATACAATTCTCAAGCCCTAATTAGACACCTTTGTAAATTTGCTTTGTTATATCAATGCATGTTTACTTCCAACTACTTGCAATACTCTATTTTTCTATTGCATAAAACATTAAATCAAAGTTAAATCATTTCTATTATTGGTGAACTTTATCATCAAATGTGTTATGACAATTAAAATATGCATATACCTGCTGTATCTGAATCATGTTATAAACCTTTTCATAACTTGGATCAGAACAAATGAACATTGGACTATAATTTAAATAGGATGAGTAAGGCTCGCAAAACTCTGCAGATTCCCTCAAACCAAGGAGATTACCCCAAAGAAGAGATTTTGGACTGTTTAAAAGAATGTTGGGCCAAAAAGGGGCTTAAAGTTAAAACCCCAGGCTTTTGGTTATTTTAAAAGGGCATGTCCAGGCCTGTGGAAAGGCTGTGACAAAGGGGTTGGGATGGGCCTCTGTAAAACAAGCAGTTTGGGTATTGGCATCGGCCAAACTGTCTGGGAATGTTCTGGACTGTCTCAGTCATTTTTACATAATGACAATAGGCCTACGAAAGAGCAGTTCCCGCCAAAATTACAGAGCCATCAAGAGTATGCATAATGCAGTACATGCCACTGACCAACAAAAGGGACCCTGGCCCCAGCAGGAGAAGACAAAACTCAATAATCGGACCAAAGATTAAACTGTCATTTAAAGCCAATGTGGTTTCGATGGACCATCCCGAACCTAGTTTACACCAACTTAAATCAATTAAGATAGATGGGAACAGCTCGAAACCCGTTAAAGAATTTTAAAACTATTAATGTTAACGAGCCCGCCAAAATTGACAATGGACCAGAGAAGATTTGGCAGGCAGATAAGCAAGGCCTCAAACGGTATAATTGGGGCCTGCTTTTTCAGTTAACACGTCAGTCAATTGAAGGAGCAGTCATTCGGAATTCAACAGTCGAACAATCGGAGAAACGACAATCCATCGACGGAAGGACAACAGAAGGAGAACGAAAGGAAAGGAGAGAGGAATCGCGGCAACCATGTGCCCCAAGAAACAAACAACCCACAATATTACCAACAACTAGGTAATATTGGGCCACCGCGACCAACAAGAAACCAACCTGGAAAAAACCGAAGACTCGCAAGTTTGTTTCCACTCTACAAACTATTCTGACTCACCCCAGATAAGATTTGATGAAAAGACTCTAAACCCTATTTCTGACCAAAGGAAATTGGGTACTTACCCGATAGATCCAATATGCACCCGACCGCATCAGCGGACACGCGAAGACTGAAAAAGCAACGCAGGTGAAGTCTTCTACCACGTCCGGGGTATGGCAGGCTCCAACTGCCACACCTAGAGAACCCCAAAATCGCTAACCTCTACAACTGTCAAGAAAGTCATTTGGTTAGCATTTTCCCTGGTCCTCTGGAGTCGAACTTAGTGTAGTGGGATTGGGAGGGGTGACGTATTCTGTCTATTGTTATTCTCCCTTGTATATTCTGAAGTGTTCCCCCTTTTAGAGTGTTAAGATTATTGTGTTGTGTATATTTTCTTTTCTCAAATAAAATCCAAGTTCTTTTCACCAACTCAGTTGTCTGTTGCAATTTCATTACAGCCCCCAAATAAGTCCAAGGTCTAGAACCAAGGGAGTGGGAGCGATTCGAACTGCTCAGGAGTCAGAGGCAAAGCTGACCACACACACCACCCCTTACAGATGCTAAGTTCCTTAAAAACCCATAGAAGAAAAAAACTTGATTACACCTGTGTGCCAATCCTTTGATAATATTACTACACAGTAACGAGGTCTATCTTTGATAACATCAAATCAGTATTGGGCATAACTGTCATTGGCAATAATAAAAGCAGCTGAAAAGCTGATGAACCTAAATGTTAAATGTTATTCCTCAATAAAGCTCTCAGAACTCACCATCAATGCTAACATAGAAACATAGAAACATAGAAGATAGGAGCAGGAGTAGGCCATTCGGCCCTTCGAGCCTGCTCCGCCATTCAATGTGATCATGGCTGATCATCCAAACTCAGTACCCTGTCCCCGCCTTTTCCCCATATCCCTTGATCCCTTCAGCCTGAAGAAACATATCTAACTCTTTCTTGAATATATTTAATGAACTGGCCTCCACCACCCTCTGTGGCAGAGAATTCCACAGGTTCACCACTCTCTGGGTGAAGAAATTCCTCCTCATTTCAGTCCTAAATGGCTTACCCCTTATCCTTAGACTATGACCCCTGGTTCTGGATTCCCCGGCCATCAGAAACATCCTTCCTGCATCTAGTCTGTCCAGACTTGACAGAATTTTATAGGTCTCGATGAGATCCCCTCTCAATCTTCTAAACTCCAGTGAGTATAAGCCCAATCGACACAATCTCTCCTCATACGTCATTCCTGCCATCCCAGGTATCAGCCTGGTGAATCTTCGCTGCACTCCCTCCATGGCAAGAACGTCCTTCCTCAGGTATGGTGACCAAAACTGCACACAATACTCAAGGTGCGGTCTCACCAAGGCCCTGTACAACTGTAGCAAGACATCCTTGTTCCTGTACTCGAACCCTCTTGCTACGAAGGCCAACATACCATTTGCAACATTTAGGAATTATAAGAGGTGTGTGCATCTATAATATATTAAGACTATATTATGTTCCACAGTTCCAATAGTCGCTACCCTTGTTTCCTGTGTTATGATTTGTGAGTAACGCTTCTTGGATTAAAGGATTTATAATGGTAAAACACAATGTTAACATTTAAAATGAGATAACTGTAGGGGGAGAAATTTGGTGGGTTAGTGCCTCCCGTTAGCACCCCCAGGGGGTGATAACAGGGCGCGAACAACTTACAGCCCGGGCGCGGCGAGATGAACGACTCCCGCTAACTTGGCCGGGAGGTTTGCGGCAGCGGTAACACTTTGCACCACGATCTCCTGTGCCCGGAGAACATGACGTCATTGCCATGCGCATTGCCCCCATAGTGCCCCGGACCCGAACTTCGGTTCCGCCCCCTGCAGCATCGCCGAGCGAAAACACCGACAGTTGCAGGTGGCGTTGTTCAGGAGGCCGGGTGCTTTGGGGGCAGAAGTTAAAGGGGAGGTTGCCGAGGTAAGTAGCAACATTTCTGAAATTTGTTTTGCAATTCTTTTCAATTTTCCTCAGCCGCGATCGATCAGCCCGGCACTCTGCTGGAGTGCATGGGGCCGATCGGGCCAGATCGTGGCTGCCGTCGGGGACCAGCTAACGGTCCCAATGCAGAGCCTGCAGCGATGGCCCTTCCCTTTAAGGGAAGGAAGGAGCCTCGGATCGCGGAAGCGCTGCATGAGACATTGTGCAACGCTGCACCACTACCGCCCCGCCTGCATCCTTTAGCGCTCCAGGAAGGAAGTGGGAAGCTTGACGTAATGCTCCACTTCCTCCCTGGAGTGCTAAAACCCAAACGGGGCAATAATGAATTTCTCCCCCATGTGTCAATATATGCCTCTCATACTGTAATTGCGGGTTTCACGATACTAGGTGACGCTATTGCACCTCCCTGATGGTGCAATTTTCCTTTGTTACCTTTTCTACAACACACAATGGGGTAAATTTGTGTCTTGGCCCATTTTCGCGCCTGAACTGAGAAGCCGGAGGATCACCAGGAATTGGTCCTCGGGCCTCATCTACATATTCGGAATGAGCTACCAGCACCTGTCGTGCTGCCTTGGTAGCAGTGGTCCTCAAGTGATTCCCGGGGGTGGGATTGGAGCAAACTACAAGTGGGGCGATCGGGATGACTATGGAGTTGGGGGAGCACGCCCGGCTCCACGGTAAGTTTTTTTTAAAGTGGAAAGAAACATACCTTTTTTTAGCAGCCACAGAGGCAGCTGAAGAATTCTAAGCGGTCAGGCCCGACACCTGCTCCACTCATCTTAAACTGATTTCAGCAAAGTTCCTTCAACAGGCATTAGGTCCTTCATTTATATATCCAAGGGGCCTAATGATTTTCTTAGGGGGGCGCCTAAAATCGGACCTGACAAATGCCTGTGCAAATTGGGCCCTGGCCATCCCACTGCTAAATTGGTCTGGATGCTCCCATTTTGCACCCAAAAAGCAGGCGTAACACATACAGATTTTTACCCCAATAACTTTATAGCTGGGAGTCATAGGGCAGGATTTTCATTCAGGAGATGGGTTGGAGGCGGGACTACATCTTTCTGGGTTGTAGTCCCGCCTCCATCGAGATGTGGCCAATCTACGCGATTTTTACTTGATTGACCTTGTTGAGCCCACCCAGCAGGCTCAGCGGGCCAATTAAGGACCACCCGGCAACAGGTGATGTCACAGATTGATACTTCATCTGTCAAGAGGTTTTGACAGATGAAATATCAGTGTTTCACAGCTGTTTGAAGCTGTCAAACACTGAGGGCTAGATTTTCAGTATAGACAGTTTTGGGGCGCTAACCTTAGCGCCCGCCCGAAGTTAGCGCCCGCCCCAAAGTAGCGCCCCGTTGCCAGAAATTCAGTGGCTTCGCCCTAAGAGGTTGGTGGAGCGCTAAAAGAGGCGTTCCACTACTATCTTTAGGCGCTAAGCCGGCGGTGCAGAGCGCAACACCCGAGCTTGGGCGCAGCGCACGGCAGACACTCTGGTGCCAGTGAGCTCTTAAAGGGGAAGGGTGCATGTGTTTTTTTCAAAGGCAGAGTCTGGGGGGGGAAACATGATGATGTTGATGTTGATGATGGAAGAAGAAGAACAGCAGGAGGAGGAGGAGGAGGAGGAGGAGGAGGAGGACATCAATACACCGTTCAGAACAATACACTGGATCCTTCCACACAACACATGCAGACTGCCTTTTATAGTGCAGGAGGAGTGCCCTTTAATTTGCGCTCCCCAGGCTGTGTTGCGTTCCATTTTACAAACGCTCTGGACGCCAGCCGCACAATGGGGCGGTCCGACTGAATTTTGGATTCGGGGCGGCCAAAGGGCGTTGCACGAGGATGTGACGTCATTTTCTGCGCGCGCATCCGGGCGGCCGCTAAACTTTGCGCCGGCGCTAATGGGCAACTTAATTTGGGGCGGGGCGCAAACTGCGCTGCGCCCGGGCGCTACACGCATAGCGCCCGAAAATCACTTCTCTTAAGGCGCTAACTGCTGGCGCAAGCAACTGAAAATCTAGCCCTGACAGTCTTACTTCTAACATGAGTCCTTCTCCACAGACTCAGTTAGAAATCTCTCCTGCACAGAAAGCTGCAGGCTGTCACTTTTGACAGTTCGCAGCCATTCTGCTTTCTGTGCCGGTGAGATGAGGGACTCCGGGACCTAAAGGAAGGAAGGCTGAAAAGGTAAGAAAAGGTATGTCAAACTTATTTAATCACTTTACACACACAAAAAACCCTTATCTTTGCACTCATGCACACATCACTCACCTGAACACCAACATCTTGACCCCTGCAAGTCCTTCAACCCGACGGGCCACCTCCTCTAACTTGGCGTGGTTTGGAGCCGTTGGGAATCCCACACTTCAACCTTAAAAATAGGGATTAGGCTAAAAACTGCCTATTAACTACCTGTTAACAGGCAGTTAATTGGCACTAATCCCTTCCGCCTTGGGTAGGCGGGTCCCAGTGCGGGGCGGGTACCCGCCTCCTTTGAAACTGACATGGAGGCGGGTTTGGGTGCAGGATGGGGTTGGGACCCCTGATTTGGGGATTTTAACCCCCCCACGCCTCCAATCCTGACTCCACGGCCCAATGAAAATCCTGCCCATAGAGTCATAGGGTGATACAGCACAGAAAGAGGCCCTTCAGCATCTGAGCCGGCCAACAAGCCCTAGCTATTCTAATCCCATTTTCCACCACTTGGTCCATAGCCTTGTATGCTATGGTGTTTCAAGTGCTCATCTAATTGATCTTGAATGTTGTGAGGGTTCCTGCCTCTACCACCCTTTCAGGCAGTGAGTTCCAGATTCCAACCATCCTCTGGGTGAAAACATTTTTCCTCAAATTCCCTCTAAACCTCCTGCCCCTTACATTGAAATTATGCCCCCTTGTTATTGACCCCTCTACCCTTCCTTTCTCTCCACCCTATCTATGCCCCTCATAATTTTGTACACCTCAATCAGGTCGCCCCTCAGCCTTCTCTGCTCTAAGGAAAACAACCCCAGCCTTTCCAGCCTCTCTTCAAAGTTGAAACACTCCAGCCCAGGTAACATCCTGGTGAATCTCCTCTGCACCCTCTCTAAGGCAATCACATCCTTCCTATAGTGTGGCGATCAGAACAGCACACATTATTCCAGCTGTGGCCTAACTAGTGTTTTGTACAGCTCCATCATAACCTCCCTGCTCTTATATTCTATGCCTCGGCTAATGAAGGCAAGTATCCCATATGACTTCTGAACCACCTTATCTACCTGTCCTGCTGCCTTCAGGGATCTATGTACATGCACACCAAGGTCCATCTGATCCTCTGTCCTTCCTAGGGTCCTACCATTCATTGTGTATTCCCTTGCCTTGTTAGTCCTCCCAAAATGCATCACCTCACACTTTTCAGGGTTAAATTCCATTTTCCACTGTTCTGCCCATCTGACCAACCCATCTATATTGTCCTGTAGCCTGAGGCTTCCCTCCTCGCTATTTACCATTCCACTAATTTTTGTGTCATCTGTGAACTTACTGATCATACCTCCTACGTTCATATCTAAATCATTAATGTACACTACAAACAGCAAGGGACCCAACACCGATCCCTGTGGTACACCACTGGACACAGGCTTCTAGTCACAAAAACAACCTTCAACCTTCACCCTCTGCCTCCTGCCAGTTAGCCAATTTTGGATCCAATGTGCCATGGATCCCATGGGCACTTACATTCTTGACCAGTCTCCCATGCGGGACTTTGTCAAAAGCCTTACTGAAGTCCATGTAGACTACATCAACTGCACTACCCTCATCCACACACCAATCACCCCCTCGAAAAATTCAATCAAATTGGTTAGACATGATCTCCCCCTGACAAAGCCATGCTGACTATCTTTGATTAATCATTGCCTCTCCAAGTGGAGACTAATTCTGTCTCTCAGAATTTTTCCCAATAATTTCCCCACCACTGATGTTAGGCTCACTGGCCTGTAATTCCCTGGTTTATCCCTACTACCCTTCTTGAATAATGATACTACGTTAGCTGTCCTCCAGTCCTCTGGCACCTCCCCTGTGGCCAGAGAGGTTCTGAAAATTTGCGTCAAAGCCCCTGCAATCTCCTCCCTTGCCTTACACAGCAGCCTAGGATACATCTCGTCTGGGCCTGGGAATTTATGCACTTTTAAGCCCGCTAAAACCGCTAGTACCTCCTCCCTCTCAATGCTAATTTGTTCAAGTATATCACAATCCTCCTGCTTGATTTCTATGCCTACATTGTCCTTCTCCATAGTGAACACAGATGCAAAATATTCATTTAAAACCTCACCTACATCTTCCGGCTCTACACACAGTTTGCCACTTTGGTCCCTAATGGGCCCTACTCTTTCCCTGGTTATCCTCTTGCCCTTAATCTATATATGTAAAACGGTATGTCTGTCTGTCTCTCTGTCTGTCTGTCCAGCTATACAATCAAAAGTTATAGAGCTTACCTACACATGTGTTATATCAAAAGAAAGCTTATCATTAGGGGACTCTTGTAGGCATATTTACTTTTTGGTCACACAAAAATTGTTTGGACAGTGTACAAAAAACGTTCAAAATTACTCAAAAATCCACTCATTAGCGCGTGACCAATCCTCCCTCTCATTAGCGTTGAGTGACGTGCTGCTTGACCAATCTTGCAGTTCACTCAACTGATGCTTGACCAATCAGTGCTTCACAGGCAGGACCTAATGCTCCAGTCTCCCTAAACTTCGCCGCCATTTTTTCATCCCCACAGGGACACCACCAGCCAAACAAACCCCCACATTCTGATCCGGCAGTGGCAGGTGAGTTTCCACGCAGCGGGCGGGTCATCAGCAGCGGCCGACCGTCAACCGCGCCACCCGCGGGGGAGCTCCATCCCCACAGCAACCCCCACATTGCGGCTCCCGATCCCACTCCTGCCCCGCCGCACCGGCAGGTAAGTTGGGCTCACTCGGGCCGTGCCTCGCAACCGCTCGACCCGACACACACAGCGGTTAGGGGAGCGGCAGCAGCCGCCCGTCAGCCACGCGATCCGCGAAGGAGCTCAGCTCGGGTCCGTCTCCGCCCGACAGCCCGGCCGCGCCTCAAGCGCTAGGCCCCGCACGGCCGCTATCAGAACGGCACCGGGCCTCAGGCGCTAGGCAGGGAGAGGGGAGGTGAGGGGAGGGGGGGAGGGGGAGGTGAGTGGAGGGGGGAGGGGGAGGAGATGGGGGGATGGGGAGGTGAGGGGGGAGGGAGAGGGAGGGAGGCAGGGAGAGGACAGCACAGGGAGAGGGGGAGAGGGACAGAGAGGGGGGACACACAGGGGCACGGAGACCGCGCGGCCCAAAATTGCCCTGGCAACGCCGGGCTCCCCTGCTAGTATATTCTTATAAAACACCTTGGGATTTTCCTTTATTTTGCCCGCAGTGTTTTTTCATGTCACTTCGAGTCACTTCCACTTCTGCCACTTGTGCTCTGTTTTATATTCCACTTCTTCTCTGTCATAAATGAAGAAGGAGCTGAGATGCAAGAGTGAGCAGTAAGCAGCATGGCAAGTGAGTCAGGGAGAAAAGCGCAGCTTAAAGAATGTAGCTGGCAGGAGCAGAATTGGAATCTAGGGCTGGTGAAGCAATGGGCTCCAATCTTAAAACAGTACCGATGTGGGAAAGCCAGTGGTTCGAAATGGCAGCAGGACATAAAGTAGTGTCAAAGAGGTAGAGTGGAGACTTGTTGGATAAAGGGAGCGAAATTACCTACTTATTGGAAAACATTCGACTGTATGACAATGGCCGGAATTTTGCCAGCGCTCCAAGGGTGGGGTTGGAGGCGGGTCCACTGTCAAAATAGCAAAGATTGACAGTGGGTAGGAAGCCTGCTGTCAACCTGCCTCCACACGAGTCTCCCAGGTGTCGGGCCTATCTGCGTAGAACTGACCCGACACCAAGCAGCGAGGGATACAATTGAGTTCATTAAATGACTTGTTAAGAGCCAATTTAATGGTATTGTGAGGCTTCCTTCCAATTTTATATGCACCCCCATGGGTTACATACTGCTCAGGGAACACGCCAGAACACCCTGTTGTGTTTTGAGTCTGTTCTGATAAGCTGACAGCTGGAGAAGTTGTGTAAAGGATGCCATGTTGCAGATGGTCAGTTTCAGAGAACAGAAAACTGTTGGTTACTTCATTTGTAATACATATAGACATTTCTTTAGCTTGCAAGTGTTTAGAGGCAACTGTAGGTCCAGTGCCACCTCATTGGAACAATCTCTCTCACCATTGACAGATCGCTTCTGTCATCTCACCTGCAGCTGACATCTATTGCAGCAACATCGGTGCCCTTGAAATAATCAGAGCTTGGTCCTCTGAATCCTTCCACGATCAGCCCCAACACCAATATCACCAGGCAAACCAACATCACCAACAACATCACCAACCTTCTCCGCCATCACCTGATGCTGCACAGGACACAGGGCATCAGCCCCTGACAACATTGCTGCCCGGGAGCCCAGCGATGGCATCACCATGACCAGATTTACTTCACTTGAAGCTGTAAACCCTGGCTGCTACATGATGCGCCAGGTTGACACCATCCCACTTCAGCACCGTGAAGCATCCCTTTAATGTCCAAGCCATTCCATGCACACTCATCACTATAGCGAGGGTGGGTGGGAAGGGCGGCAAGGAAGTTATGTCTCAACATTCACTGGAACTCAGTAAGACAATTCTCAAGGTGCACTCAGATCTGTCCAATAAAGGGCAGTGTTGGAAAAATAGATTTCACTGTCTGACAACACATTACCAGAAACTTCACATGGGCATTGGCTAAACCTCTCAAGTGCCTACCGTTGTGTGTTGTTAGTTGGTATGCTTGCAGTAGGATGAGGTGGAGTGTGAGGGGTGGCTAGTGAGATGGCGAAGTGATAATGTAGATAGAGAGGGTTGGGTGGAGGTGCAAGGTAAGTTGGTGTGAGTAAGGATGTGCAGGAGAAGGGTGTGGAAGGCAGAGTGATGGGAATGTGTTGAGTGGCACAGCAGAGTGAGTTTGAGTGTGGCTTTGCAGTAACATTTCGTGATCCACTGAGATCATTGAAAGATTGGCGCCACTGCAGCCAGGGACCCCTGACGACATCCCTGCTTTTGCTCTCCTGTGCAATGTGCAACCAGGCTGCGTTGGTGTCCTGGGGAGGTCTCTTCCGCCCTTGAAAGGGAAGAGAACCTCCCTGCTTGTTGTGACTCCCTCCATAAGCATACGGAGAGAGTCATTGGAGAGCCTAGGTGCAAGCGTCCACCTTTGTGCTGTGCTTGTCAATGTTTGCAGCACCTCAATGCTGTCAAACACTGACAGAACAACTGTCAAACTCAATTTGGCTGTGGTCCCTTTAAGGAAACCGGCTGCTGACGCATCATCAAATGACTTCATCAGACTCGCTTCCTGTTAATTGGCTGGGAAGCCCACAGGGCGGGCTTAACAAGACCAATCAAGGGAAATCCCTTTGACAGAGTGGCTGCAGCTATGATCGTGACTCGAACCCGGAAACCAGCTCTCCTGCCACCATCTTGACACCACTGATAAAATTGCGGCCAAAGAGACTGTGCAAATGAGAGAAGATGAAGCACAATGAGCTAGCTTGCTACATAATGCAGTCCTCTCCTATGTACGGGGTTCTTCTCTTAGCACTCACTGTATAAGGAAATTAAATTTTACAGCAAACAAACTGAAATGTGGGCAACTAGTAAAGAGAGCCAGATGTTTCCCAGATTTCAGATTACAAAGTGGTGCATTATTGAAGGTGGGATGAGAATGATACATTTCAGGAAGAAAATAAAGCCTTGATGTAGATAAAATCAAGCTGCAGGGATAGAAGGACACTGACAAATGATACTTGATATACAATTTATACACACAGAAGGGCTTCTAAATGAGATATCTTAAGGAGCAGAACTGAAATTTTGAGGGCACGGACACTATAAAACCACATCTGAGAAAAGGTCTTACATCTGAAAAATTGCCTTTAAGAATATTTCTTAATTCGATTGACGATTGAGAATATTATATTTTTGTAATTGGGCCTATACTCTCAGGAGTTTAGAAGGATGAGAGGTGATCTCATTGAAACATATAAGATTCTCAGGGGGATTGACAGAATAGAGGCCGAGAGGTTGTTTCCCCTGGCTGGAGAGTCTAGAACTAGGGTTCACAGTATCAGGATAAGGGTTTGGCCATTTAAGACTGAGATGAGGAGGAATTTCTTCACTCAGAGGGTTGTGAATATTTGGAATTCTCTACCCCAAAGGGCTGTGGATGCTGAGTTATTGAGCATATTCAAGGCAGTGATAGATGGATTTTTGGACTCTAGGGGAATCAAGGGATATGGGGATTGGGCGGGAAAGTGGAGCTGAGGTCGAAGATCAGCCATGATTTTATTGAATGGCGGAGCAGGCTTGAAGGGCCGTATGGCCTACTCCTGCTCCTAATTCTTATTTTCTTATGTTCTTATCTGTCCCACCTTAGGCCCACTCACATACGATCCCACACCACTTCACGCCTCTGTCCTGCTAATGTCCTACTCACTGTACCTCTTTGACACCACTTTAGGTCCTGCTGCCACTTAGAACCACTGGCTTTCCTACATCGATCCTATTGCCTCAACCCCTAGATCCCAATCCTGCTCCTGCCAGCTATATTCTTTAAGCTGCGCTTTTCTCCCTGACTCATTTGCCACTCGCTCGCTTTCCCTTCTCAGCTCCTTCTTCAGATGCCATGGCACCTAAGACCAATGGGAGTGTAAAAGGCATACCGCTCCTAGCATCAGGCACAGCTAAATAGCAATCTGAAGAAAGAAGGGTGAGCTAATAGGAAGATAACTGGGGAAATAATACAAAATTAGAGTACAGGAGAAGATAGAGGTCGTGGGAGGCCAGATGATGGGAAAGCAGACTTAGGAAAAGGATGGAGACCACAGGGCTTTGGCAGTAAGTAGGTACATTGCAAGCAATGTGCACAGCTGAAGCAATACAGAATCCAAAAAGAGCTGCTAAAGCCTGCAAACCATATTTTCTCCAAATCCACCCACACACAATCCAACCTGCAAGCCTCAACAGCTCTGTTCCTGCCATGCCATCCTCTAACTCACCTGAAAGTGAATAAGAACAAAATGTGAGAGAAAGTCTACAGAGGCACAAGCAGGAAGCGGGGGTACGGTAACATAGTGGTTATGTTACTGAACTAGTAATCCAGAAGCCTGGACTTATTATCCAAAGTCATGAGTTCAAATCCCATGGCAGCTGAGGAATTTAAATTCAGTTAATAAATAAATCTGGAATTAAAAAGCTACTATCAGTAAAAGTACCATGAAACTACCAGATTGTCATAAAAACCCATCTGGTTCACTAGCGTCCTTTAGTGAAAGGAATCTGTCACCTTTACCTGACCTGGCCTATATGTGATTCCAGACCCACAGCAAAGTAGTTGACTCTTAACTGCCCTCTGAATTGATGGCTCACCACCACATTCTCAAGGGCAATTAGGGATGGGCAATAAATGCCAGCTTTGCCAGTGACACCCACATCCCATGAACAAATACATTTAAAAAAAGAGATTAAAGAGCAATATGAACATGACAGAGACATGTAAGAGACAGAACATATTCTCTGATGTTCGGTGAATAATTTGTGGGAGGACCGTTAGTATCGCAAATTTTTAAGTATGCAGTGTACATTATGATAACTGGTACCAGTGAAGAAGTTTGAAAGGGTTGTGAATCTTTGGAATTCTCTATTCCAGAGGGCTGTGGATGCTCAGTCGTTGAGTATATTCAAGGCTGAGATCGATAGATGTTTGGATGTTAAGGGAAACAAGGGGTATGGGGATAGGGCGGGAAAGTGGAATTGATGTAGAAAATCAGCCATGATCCTATTGAATGGCGGAGCAGGCTTGAGGGGCCGTATGGCTTACTCCTGCTCCTATTTCTTTTGTTCTTATGTTCTTAAAATCAATTGAGTAGTTCTAATGTCATGAATGTCAAGAGAGACCCTTGATTTAGAATTATTTCCACAGCAATCCTTTTATATAGTATTTACATCACAGAAAAAGGCCATTTGGCCCAACAGGTGCATACTCCACATGAGCCTCCTCCTACTTTTCTTCATCTAACCCCATCAACATATCCTTCTATTCTTTTCTCCCTCATTATCTAGCTTCCCCTTTAAGTACATCTATGACTTTGTTCTATAAGTTATTAGAAACAGAAATTCAACGGAAAGTGTTTTATTTCCATTTGAGGGTAGCAGGTTTTAAATTAAAAATTCTAAATTTAGTGATGCCTCACACATGATTCACTCAACAATTTGGCAATTAAATAACCTATTTTCTTGAAGAAAATATTGCATATTCCACTACATACAGTTATTAGTAACAATTACTGTTGCTACAGGAGATGCTTTTGTAAATCAATCATGCAGACAGATATCTTTGTGAAGTATATAATGTGTGCTTAAGAGACAGGTGTTACAGTGACAATTGTATTATTGGGTGACTCATGGGTTAATATTAGCAATGTAACTTTTTAGATCTAATGTTTATAGTTACCACTTGTATATTTGATCAAACAATTAATTATATCACGTGAAGCTCCATCTTTTATTGATTTCCTGCAACAATATATTCAGCAACGATAATGCAAAGTACAGTGGGCTAGATTTTCAGTATAGACAGTTTTGGGGCGCTAACCTTAGCGCCCGCCCGAAGTTAGCGCCCGCCCCAAAGTAGCGCCCCGTTGCCGGAAATTCAGTGGCTTCGCCCTAAGAGGTTGGTGGAGCGCTAAAAGAGGCGTTCCACTACTATCTTTAGGCGCTAAGCCGGCGGTGCAGAGCGCAACACCCGAGCTCGGGCGCAGCGCACGGCAGACACTCTGGTGCCAGTGAGCTCTTAAAGGGGAAGGGTGCATGTGTTTTTTTCAAAGGCAGAGTCTGGGGGGGAAAACAGGAGGAGGAGGAGGAGGAGGAGGAGGAGGAGGAGAAGGTGGTGGTGGTGGTGGTGGTGGCCGGAAACATAAATACACCGTTCACAACAACACACTGGATCCTTCCACACAACACATGCAGACTGCCTTTTATAGTGCAGGAGGAGTGCCCTTTAATTTGCGCTCCCCAGGGTGTGTTGCGTTCCATTTTACAAAAGCTCTGGACGCCAGCCGCACAATGGGGCGGTCCGACTGAAGTTTGGATTCGGGGCGGCCAAAGGGCGTTGCACGAGGATGTGACGTCATTTTCTGCGCGCGCATCCGGGCGGCCGCTAAACTTTGCGCCGGCGCTAACGGGCAACTTAATTTGGGGCGGGGCGCAAACTGCACTGCGCCCGGGCGCTACACGCATAGCGCCCGAAAATCACTTCTCTTAAGGCGCTAACTGCTGGCGCAAGCAACTGAAAATCTAGCCCATAGTCTAATGGAGAATTAGCAAATTAAAGTAATGGAAGAGGATGGCTGCAGTAAATGTTTCTAGCTCATTGTCACTGTAGGTAGATTTCTAACACAAACTAAGTCGTTAAGGCAAAGCACTGGACAACACTCACATTTCTGTAACATTGCCAATGATTACTACCTAACACTTTATTCCATAGGCAGTGTTTGGATATTAACCACTGCAGCTGGAAATTAAATTTACTGAATTATTTAGTTTCATACAATGTTCATTCAGTACTGCCCTTGGCGCTATGCTTTTAATATTTCATATTTCACACTATGCAGCATTGCATGCAACAAGATTAATGCAATGTGAAATGTAAGGAAACATTTACAGAATGGGAGCTTTCACAGGAATGCTGATGTGCCACTAGGTAAATCTGTGAGATCGGCTGGTCTGGGTACAGAGTGCTTCAACTGAAATGGCAATGTATGGCTCTTCTGAGGAAATTCATTTGCATGACCGATTTTGAGTAAATTTTCAGAGTCCTTGCAGGCGGTGTATTACCTTGGACTCTGAGAATTGCAGATTGGAAGATTGCAAGTCCGTCACCTGCAAATTTCCAATGTGCCCTGTAAGATTCGCAAAATTTCTACATTTCCCCAAAGGTTATTAATAAGAAAAGGGACCCTGCATGGACATTTTAATGAAAAAGGGTACCCAAATTGGCGTCCGCTCCTCGTGGCAGAAAGCCTGTGAGATTTTAAAACTTAGACTCTGCGACGCAGGCAGCTCGTGGAGAAATCAAAACCAAAGCTGCAGTTTCTGTGAAGAGAGACTTTGCATTTGTAAAACCAAACAGGACTTTGAATTATGTATTAGATCAAATTGG
Organism: Somniosus microcephalus; assembly: GCF_052327205.1. Taxonomy (NCBI): domain Eukaryota; kingdom Metazoa; phylum Chordata; class Chondrichthyes; order Squaliformes; family Somniosidae; genus Somniosus; species Somniosus microcephalus. Next base: position 36,887,574 of record NC_140996.1, read on the forward strand.
AGACAAATCTAAACCCAGTTAGGCCTATAGTCAAGGCCATTAAGCAGTTTGCATATATAATTGGCAACAGATTAAGGAAGTCATCGAGGCCAGACAGGCCCATTAGGTGCATTCATGACAAAACAAGTCAATTATCGGGCTGGTAGATGCGATTACCGGCCATCTAAAAACAGTTAGAGTAGATTGCCACCGTTATTTAAAATAGCCCGCCAAAATTAAGACAAAGAAGTAACCTGATTTGGCACGCAGATAAGGGCCATCCAAAGAAGTATAATTGTAGGCCCACCGGCAACCTTCTTGCGCTCTGCTCTCAGCCTTGCTCCGGCTCCGGCCCCTCGCCCTAATGCCTGCTGCTCTTTCCCTGTCCCGCGCTTGACCCTGGCCTTTGCCTGTGCCTTTCCCCACTCCATCCGGAATTGCCCAGGCACTGCATCGGGCGGACACGGACAATTCAGGCCAGGCGAGGCGGGACGCGATGAGGCGAGGGGGAGACGAAGTGAAGAAGACGACGGGGAAGACGAACTGAGGAAGACTATTAGATCCGTGATTCTTAGGTTATGATGTTTCCCAGTAACTACACGGAGGCCGTAACTTAACAATCAACAGGTGTTTACTGGAGTAGGGTAGTATTATGTCCGTGTATAATTGAGACATGGACTGCAGGAGTTGATTATAACAAGTCTTTACTGAATGGAGACAACCTGGAAACTGAAACTACAGAAGCCTGCTAGGGCCTTTTATACAGGGATGGTCACTGCCGGTACTGCAGTCTGAGACCAGTTATTCCCTTAAAGGTACATACACAACAATTCCTCCCCTTTTAGATAAACAGTACATAACATTCATTTAACAACTAAATAATAACTAATTACAATTAAAATTACGGTTGCTAGATACATTGGTTGAAGTTAAGCAATTATAAGTTCAGTCTTTGAGGAGGCTTCCTGATTCTGTCTGGATAACGCCTCTTTGGGATATCAGGTTCTTCTGGCAAGGTTGCGTCGGGATCAATGTCGTTGTTTGGTTCGTCTGCTTCCAATATCACCGATTCTGCAGTAGATGCAATTGCTACTTCGGTTTCATCGCCAGGTGTATCAGATCGTGGTGTGGAGTTGTCGTTTTCCAGTGACTCTAGAATCTGGTCAGCATGGCGTCTTACAATGCTCTCTCCAACGTCCACGGTATACATTAGAGGTCCTTGCCGTGTACAGATCGTTCCTGCCTGCCATTTCTCTGTGCGGTAGTCCCGGGCCAAAACTGGTTGACCTATCTTAAAACTCCTGGTCGGCCTTTCATTCATATTCTGAAACTGCCTGTTCTCCACATCTCTTCTGACGTTTGGCTTAACCAAATCCAAGTGGCATCGTAGTCTTCAATTGAAGAACATCATGGCTGGAGTTTGGTTGGTAACCGCATGTGTCGCATTCCGGTAGACAAACAAGAAGTTATCCACCTTGTGTTGTAGGGGTATATCTTCATTACACATTGCCTTGATAGCCTTCTTGAATGTTTGAACGAACCTCTCGGCCAATCCATTAGTGGCTGGATGATATGGGGTGGATGTGTAATGCTTAACACCATTGTTCTTTAAGAACCTCCGGAACTCTTCAGACACAAACTGTGGTCCATTGTCAGAGCAAATCTGTTCAGGCAGCCCATTCCTGGCGAATATGGTTCGTAAGACTGTGAAACTTTTTTCTGTGGTGGTTGAGGACATTTTTATTACCTCTGGCCACTTTGAATGTGCATCCACCGCAATTAAAAACATCGAGTCCATAAAGGGACCAGCAAAATCAATGTGCACCCTTTGCCATGGAGATGAGGGCCACTCCCATGGATGTAGAGGGGCTTGTGGTGGGGAGTTTTGGACCTTCTGGCATCCTGTACAGCTCTTGGTCATCTCTTCAATTTCTCTATCGATTCCCGGCCACCACACAAACGCTCTTCATTTTTACCCCTCCCAGATGACCCTCATGAAGCTCATTGAGCACTCTATCCTTCAATTTGGGTGGAATTACTACTCTGGATCCACACATCAAGTTTCCTCTGCACACTGACAGCTGTTCTCTTCTTGGTGAGAATGCTGGCAGCAGTGGTTCGCCATGTGCTGGCCATCCCTTCACCATTAAATCATAGACCCAGGAGAGTGTCGGGTCATTTCGTGTTTCCTTTTCTACGTTTGCATTCGTCACAGGGAGACATTCGACTATAGTCGAGTGGAATAACTCCACTGGATCCACTGCCAGTTCTTCTTCCACCATCGGCAATGGTAGGCGCGACAATTCATCAGCATTCCCATGCTGTTTAGTTCCTTTGTACTCGATGTCATATTGGTGTGCCCCTAGGAAAAAGGACCACCTCTGCGGCCATTGTGCCATCATTATCGGTACGCCATTCTGAGGGTTGAAAATGGAGATGAGAGGTTGATGATCAGTTAGTAGAGTAAATTTCTGACCGTGCAGGTAGTGATTGAACTTCTTCACCCCCCACACCAGGCTGAGGGCCTTTCTGTCAATCTGGGCGTATTTACGCTCGGCTGAAGTTAACAAGCGTGACGCAAAAGCTATCGGCCTCTCTGAACCATCAAGGAATTTATGTGACAGCACCGCCCCAATGCCGTAGGGAGATGCATCACACGCCAGTCTTATCGGTAGTGATGGGTTGTAGTGAGCCAATACTTCTCTTGAAGTGATTAGGTCCTTACTCTTCTGAAAGGCCCGCTTAAATTCATCGCTCCATTTCCATGCTACTCCCGTTCGTATTAGGGCATTCAGTGGATGCAGAATTGTCGACAAATTCAGCAAAAACTTATGGTAGTAATTCACCAATCCGAGGAATGACCTCAGTTGCGACACATTTTCAGGCGCTGGAGCCTTAGCTACCGCTTCAATTTTGTCAGGGGACTTATGCAACCCCTCTTCATCAATCACGTGGCCACAATACGATATCTGTTTCTTAAAAAACTCGCACTTGGGACGATTGGCTCGTAGCCCATGTTCACGTAGTCTAGTGAGCACCTGCTCTAGGTTGGCAAGGTGTTCACTGTCATTTCACCTGTCACTAGGATGTCGTCCAAGTAACACTGAGTCCCTGGAATCCCTTGCAGGACTTGTTCCATCACTCTTTGCCATATCGCCGGAGCTGATGCTACTCCGAATACCAGTCGATTATACTGGTAAAGACCTTTGTGAGTGTTTATCGTGAGATACTTCCTAGAGGATTCTTCAACCTCCATCTGCAAATATGCTTGTGCTAGGTCAACTTTTGTAAAACGCTTTCCTCCAGATAGTGAGGTGAAGATATCTTCTATCCTTGGAAGAGGATATTGTACTGTGTGAAGGACTGGGTTCACCATCACCTTGAAGTCCCCACAGATGCGAACCTTCCTTGGCTCCTCAGACTTATTGTTTAACGTTTTCTTCATGACAGGAACGATGGGTGTCGCCCACTCGCTCCAGTCTACCTTAGATAACACGCCTGCATTCTTCAGATTCTCCAGCTCTGCCTCGACGGCTGGGCGAATTGCATATGGTACCGGTCTTGCTTTGAAAAACTTGGGAATTGCATTCTCCTCTATTTTTATCGAGGCGGTTACGCCTTTAAGAGTGCCCAGTTCTTGTTGAAATACCTCTTTGGCATTAGCTATGATTGTTGACAATCGTCCAGGAGTGACGTCGTCATCCTTTTTACCAGCCGCCGTCAGTGCCTGAATGGAGTGCCAGTCTAAACTTATCTTTCTGATCCATTCACGTCCCAATAACGGTGGTCCACCATCTTGCAGAATGTAGAGATACAATTTCCGTATTTTCTTGCCGTTGTATTCGACAGGCACCCTTATTTTTCCTCTGGGGTATACTTTTTGCCCCATATACGTCCTTAAGACAATGGATGTCTCTCTCAAGGGTATGTGTGAGAATAGCAGCTCGTAGTCTTGTCAATTCATGATGGTTAGAGCTGATCCTGTTTGCAATTCCATTTTGACTTGGGACCCTGCTATCGTGAGGGTGACCCAAATGGTTCAGTGATCCTCTTTTGCGATTACGTTGTGACGTTTGAGACGGCTTAGTCTCTTGTTCCCAGATTCACTATCGCTCATCTGGTCTTCGGAACTACTGTCCGTCATCTTTTGTACTTTCCTGTACGGTTCCTTCGTAGCCTTTTTGTTGTCGTTGGTCTTCTTCCCAGATCTGCAAACTCGTGCAATGTGTCCCATCTTTCCGCATTGCCTGCATATTTTGTCCTTGGACCAGCAGTCCTTCTGGTCATGGTTTGTTCTGCCGCAGCGATAACATTTTGCAAATCCCCGTGTCATTTCGTGGGTGCCGTATTCCTGTGGCTTTATTTGTATTTCCGCAGCTCCCCTTGCTGCTGCTTCGTACGATACTGCCACGCTGAAAGCCTTATCTAGCGTCAGCTCTTTCTCTGAGAGTAACCTCTTCTGGGTTCCTTCACTCAGGAGTCCACAGGCAAATTTGTCCCATAAGGTATCTGCCAGTCCTGCTCCGAACTGGCAGTGCTTTGATAGCTTGCGTAGTTCCGTAAGGTAATCAGCATTGCTCTCATTTTTATGCTGATTTCTCCTGTGGAATTTAAATCTTTCTGCTATCAGCAGCGGTGTAGGATTTAGGTGTTCCTGTAGGATAGCCACAATTTTGTTAAAACTCTTCGCCTTCGGTTTGGCTGGAGTAATCAGGTCCCGCAATAGGCCGTACGTTCTTGCGCCCATTAAATTTAGCAATACCGATGCCTTTTTCTCATCGGCTACTTTGTTTGCCTCGCAATATACCTCGACTCTTTCCATATACGTGGTCCAGTCTTCTATTGCATTATCGAAGGCAGTGATATCGCCAGACTTTGGCATCTTGAAAATCTAAGATGGCACCTCCCGCGCTTTGCCTTCGTCCCCGATGGATCAAAATGGCGCCTCCCACGCTTTTCCTTCTTCCCCGCCGAGTTAAGATGGCACCTCCCCGATCGCTGCTGCCATGCCGCTCTCCACGGTATTTTTATTTTTCTATTGCGCTTCAATATTTGCTCCGTTAATTGAAGAACCGTTCCCATCGTGGAGCGGACCCTCTGGGACACTTCCCTCCCTCTTCTTAGGTCCGAACGCTGCCCGGCTTCGAAGCACCGGCCGCGCCCTGTGTGCTCCAACCTCTCTCTCTCTCTTTGCTTCCCGACTCGCTGCCCGGCCCCGTTGCAGAGCCACCTGATCGAGCTCTAGCCCGCCGCAGCCCAGGAAGGATCAGTGCACTACCTGCCACCAGCCCGATTAGCTGGGAAACCACAGACTGGAGAACCAAGCCTGGCTCTCGACAGTCTCTCCTGCACGTTTCAATTCGATGATTTGGAGGGCGGTTGCCCACGGTCGACGCCAGTTTCTCGAGTTTCTTTGGATTATTTTTTTTTCTTTCTTCTGGCTTCGACCTTCAATAACGTCATCTGAGGTGCTGCCGAGTTGCAGGTAAGTTCGTTTCTTACTCGTCGCCAGTATTATGTCCGTGTATAATTGAGACACGGGCTGCAGGAGTTGATTATAACAAGTCTTTACTGAATGGAGACAACCTGGAAACTGAAACTACAGAAGCCTGCTAGGGCCTTTTATACAGGGGTGGTCACTGCCGGTACTGCAGTCTGAGACCAGTTATTCCCTTAAAGGTACATACACAACAGGTAGTCTCAAGACTGGGAGTACAGAGGCATGCTCAAAGCTTATATACAGGTGTGGTCACTGCCGGTACTACAGTATACAGGAGCTGTAAAAGTAGTTCTCTCTTAAAGGTACATACACTACAATTCTTCCATTTTTAGATTAGCAGTACCCATAATATTCAACTAATAATTAACACTTTAACATGCACATTAAACAGAAATAGTCCATTTATAGATTCAGTCTTTGGGGCGGCTTCCTGACCCTTTCTGGATAGCACCTTTCCTGAGGTTCCTGTTCTTGGTGCGGAGGCGATTCTGGCTCCCTTTCGTCGGTTAGTTCATCAGTTTCCACTGCTACTGTTTCTGAGGTAGATGCTACTGGTATGTTGGGTTCATCCCCAGGTACGCGAGACATGGGGTTGACTCGTTCCTGTGACGCTAAGATCTGGTCGACGTGGTGTCTCACAATGTTCTCCCCGACATCCACTGTGTACATTAATGGCCCCTGCTGTGTGCATATCATTCCGGGTTGCCATTTCTCTGTTCGGTAGTCACGGGCCAAGACTGGTTGGCTTACATTGAAGCTCCTTGTTGGCTTCTCATTGATGTGCTGGAATTGTTTATCCTCAAAATTTCTTCGCACATTTGGTCTGAGCAAATCCAGACGAGATCTCAACCTTCGGTTAAAGAACATCATGGCCGGGGTCTGGTTGGTAACTGCATGTGTCGCATTTCTGTAGGGTAACAGGAAATTGTCCACCTTATGCTGTAATGGAATTTCATCATCGCACATGGCCTTTATCGCCTTTTTAAAGGTTTGTACGAACGTCTCAGCCAATCAATTTGTGGCTGCATGATACGGGGCGGATGTGTAATTCCTTACCCCATTCCTTTTCATAAATTTTTGAAACTCTTCGGACACAAACTGTGGTCCATTATCAGAGCAAATCTGCTCTGGCAAGCCATTCCTGGCAAATATAGTCCGTAGGACTGCTATCGTTTACTCTGTAGTGGTTGAGGACATTTTTATCACCTCAGGCCATTTCGAGTGAGCATCCACTGCTATTAAGGACATTGAGTCCATAAATGGACCAGCAAAATCAATATGCACCCATTGTCATGGAGAGGAGGGCCACTCCCATGGGTGTAGAGGGGCATGTGGTGGTGCATTTTGGACCTTCTGGCATCCTGAGCAGCTCTTGGTTAGGTCCTCAATTTGTTGATCGATCCCCGGCCACCACACATAAGCCCTAGCAAGGCTTTTCATTTTCGCCCCTCCCAGATGACCTTCGTGAAGCTCATTTAGCACTCTCTCCCTTAACTTGGGTGGAATTACCACTCGGGATCCACACATCACTGTCCCTTGGCATACTGACAGCTGTTCTCTTCTGGATGAGAATGCTGGGAACAGTGAGTCGCCATGTGTTGGCCATCCCCTCACCGTCAAATCATATACCCGAGACAGTGTCGGATCATTGCGGGTCTCCTTCTCTATATCCGCGTTAGTTACTGGCAATCGTTCAATTATTGACGAATAAAATATCTCGATAGGGTCCACTGCTGGTGCTTCCTCCACAGTAGGCAGTGGCAGGCGTGATAGCCCATCAGCGTTTCCATGCTGTTTCGTGCCTTTATATTCTATTTCATATTGGTTCGCCCCTAGAAAAAGGGACCAACTTTGTAACCGTTGTGCGGTCATCACCGAAACGCCCTTCTTTGGATTAAAGATGGAGACAAGTGGTTGGTGGTCAGTCAGCAAGGTGAACTTCTGCCCATGCAGATAGTGGTTGAATTTTTTTACTCCCCATACTAGGCTGAGGGCCTCCCTATCAAACTGGGCGTAGTTGCGCTCGGCTGAGGTTCGTAACCGAGATGCAAAGGCTACTGGCCTCTCCAACCCATCTGGGAATTTGTGCGGCAGCACCGCTCCAATACCATAGGGTGATGCATCACATGCCAAACGAATTGGTAGTGCTGGGTTGAAATGGGCCAACACCTCTTTTGATGTGATCAATTCTTTGCACTTTTGGAAAGCTCGCTTACATTCGTCATTCCACTTCCATGGTACCCCCGTTTGCAGCAGGGTGTTCAGTGGGTGTAATACTGTAGACAAATTTGGTAAGAACTTATGGTAGTAGTTCACCAGCCCGAGGAACGACCTCAGTTGTGACACATTTTCCGGTGCTGGAGCCTTGACTACTGCCTCAATCTTTTCAGGGGACTTATGTAACCCGTCTTCTTCAATAACGTGGCCACAATACGAGATCTGCTTCTGGAAAAACTCGCACTTGTGGCGATTAGCTCGTAGCCCATATTCCTTTAATCTAGTGAGCACCTTCTCCAGGTTGGCGAGGTGATCACTGTCATTTTTGCCCGTGACCAGGATGTCGTCCAAATAACACTGGGTCCCTGGAATCCCTTGCAGGACTTGATCCTTCGCCCTTTGCCAAATAGCCGTAGCCGATGCTACCCCAAACACCAGCCGATTGTATTGGTAGAGACCTTTAGGAGTGTTGATCGTGAGGTATTGTTTCGAGGCTTCTTCTACCTCCATTTGCAAGTATGCCTGAGCTAGATCAATTTTGGTGAAGCGTTAACCTCCAGATAGCGAGGCAAAAATATCCTCAATCCATGGAAGTGGATATTGCACCGTGTGAAGGACTGGGTTCACTGTCACCTTAAAATCCCCACAGATGAGGACCTTCTTTGGTTCCCCAGGCGTATTACTCAACGACCTCTTCATTACAGGAATGATGGGTGTAGCCCACTCGCTCCAGTCTACTTTGGACAGTACTCCTGAACGTTCCAACCCTTCCAGCTCTGCTTCGACGGCTGGTCGGATCGCATAAGGCACTGGTCTGGCCTTAAGAAACTCTGGGCTTGCATTTTCCTCTATTTTAATCATTGCTGTTATGCCTTTTAGTGTTCCGAGTCCCTCCTGGAACACTTCTTGTGTGTCAGTTAGCATTTTTGACAGTCGTCCAGGTGTGACGTCGTCATCCTTTTTGGCCTTAAACTTCAGTGCCTATATGGAATGCCAATCTAATTGTATCTTCCGGATCCATTCACGTCCTAGTAGTGGTGGTCCTCCCTCTGGCAATACATATAGGTCCATTTTAGGTATTTCCTGGCCTCTGTATATCACTTTCACCCTTATTTTTCCTTTGGGGTAGACTTTTTGCCCCGTGTACGTCTTCAAGACAATCTCTGTAGCTTTCAAGGGTATATGTGAAAATAGCCGCTTGTAGTCTCTTTGGTTTATGACTGTTAGGACTGATCCTGTGTCCAATTCCATTTTCACTTGGACTCCGTCGTTTTTGAGTGTGACCCAGATAGTCTGGTGATCCTCCATTTTGGTTACCTTATGTAGTTTCAGACAACCCAGCTCCTTGCTTCTGGAGTCTGTATCACTTTTCTGTTTGTCTGAACTACTGCCCATCACCTTATGTACCTTTTTGTACTTCTCCTGTGGAGATTTCTTGCTGCTGGTTTCCTTCCCTGACCTGCAGACTCTTGCTATGTGTCCTGTTTTTCCACACTGTCTGCACACTTTGTCCTTGAACCAACAATCCTTCTGGTCGTGTGTTGTTCTGCCGCAGCGATAACACTTCCCTGCTCCATATGACATTTCATTGGTGCCATATTCTTGCGGTCTCCGTTGTATCTCTGCAGCGCCCCTTGCGGCTGCTTCGTGGATACTGCCATGCTGAAAGCCTTGTCCAGCGTAAGATCCTTTTCTGATAGAAGCCGTTTCTGGGTTCCTTTGCTTTGAAGCCCACACACAAACTTGTCCCTTAACGTATCTGCTAGTCCCACTCCAAACTGGCAATGTTTCGATAACTTGCGCAGTTCCGTTAAGTACTCAGCATTACTTTCGTCTTTATGCTGGTTCCTTTTGTGGAACTTAAATCTTTCTGCTATCAGCAGCGGTGTGGGGTTTAAGTGGTCCTGTAGGATTTCTACTATGCTTTTGAAATTCTTATCCACGGGCATCTCTGGGGTTATTAGGTTTCACAGTAAGCCATAAGTTTTTGCGCCCATGGAATTTAACAAAACCAGTGCTTTCCTAGCATCTGGCACTTCATTCGCCTGGCAGTACACTTCAATGCGTTCCACATATGTCGCCCAATCTTCGACTTCATTGTCGAACGTAGAGGTACTGCCACTCTTCGGCATCCCTGGGTGTGATTTAACTATCAAAAATGGTGTCTCCCGCGCTCTCCCTTCTTCTCCGCTGGCAGAAAATGGCGTCTCCCGCGCTTTCCTTTCTTCCTGCGCTCGCCCTTCTTCTCCGCTGCAGCTTCTAAAAATGGCGTCTCCCGCGATCTCCCTTCTTCTCCACGGCTCAATGGCATCTCCCGCGCTCTCCCTTCTTCTCCCCGTGGACACTTTTCAGCCCTTGAGCCCTGGCTGTGCTCTGCGCATTTTCCAGTGCGCCTTTCCTGTTTCCGCCGCTCGGTCCTGAACCCGGCTGCTGTTTTACCCTCTCTCTCTCTGTTTTGTTTTTCCACGACGCCGCTCAGTTTTCAACCCCCGGCTGCGCCCTGTGCACTTCAACCTCTCTCTTACCCCGTCGACGCTGCTTGGCTTTTTCTCTGCCATCGGTCGGCTCCAGCCGCCGCTGTCCGGGAAGGGTGTGCGCTGTACCTGTTGCCATTCTGTTGCTGGATCGTCGTGGCTGGGGAACCAAGCCCAGCTCTCAACAGCCTCCCCTGCGATGTTCACTCTCTGCCGGACGACTGGGCAGTTGCTCGTGGTCGACACCCGTGCTTCTGGCCTCGACTTTCTTCCACCGCCCTCCTGGAGCGAATCCTTGTAGGGAAATGCAGAGTTGCAGGTGGATTCGAATCGACCTCGTCACCACTATTAGATCTGTGATTCTTAGGTATGATGTTTCCCAATAACTACACGGAGGCTGTAACTTAACAATCAACAGGTGTTTACTGGAGTAGGGTAGTCTCAAGACTGGGAGTACAGAGGCATGCTCAAAGCTTATATACAGGTGTGGTCACTGCCGGTACTACAGTATACAGGAGCTGTAAAAGTAGTTCTCTCTTAAAGGTACATACACTACAAAGACGACTGAAGACAGGCTTTGAATCATCGGGCCTTCAGCCTCAGCTGACCTGCGACTATCTTCATGCAAACTCAAACTGTTGGCCGAGGAAGAGAAACTGCCATCCCTGCAAGGTAAAGTACCCAATCAGAGACTTTAACTTTGGGGTACTTGTACCTGGACAACTCCCTTGCAGCACCCGGAGACCACGGGGTAGATTTTCGGCTTGTGTGGGAAATGGTCAGGTTTCCCCAAATGTGGTGTTTCTGACACACATAAAAAAGTGTCAGCCAGCTCCACGCAATTTTCCCTCAAGTGGCCAATTAATTCCCAGCATGTGGGAAGCCTTGCTAATTGTCCAATCCCAGACAGAAATCCCCACAGTATGATGTCATCATTCATGGTGCTTTCAAGGTCCATAGCAAGCACTGCATCCTCTGAAGGCTTCCAAACAAACCATACAGAATGGCAGAGGAGCCTGCAGCAGCTGTGGCCAGTGCCAGACCCCGAGCTGCCTTCAAATTTGACGAGGCTTCACTGCAGGCATTATTGGATGGGGTTAGGGCCCACAGGGAGGTCCTCTTCCCTAGGTCAGGGAGGAAGAGGCCTCCCATTGAGACCAATGCAGGTGTCAGCAGATGCCAACTCGCTGGGGGTTGAGGAAATCTACATGATATAAGGGGTTAATTTCAAGTGCTTGCTGGGTAAAAGTTTTCAGACTTGACACTGGGCAAGTGTCGATGTGTAACTAGAGCTATTGCACGTACTCGAACTACAGCCAAGAACAGATGCCTGCCCACCTAATGAGAATGTAGAAGTGGAATAATGAGTTTCTTTGATGTACCAATGACCTGATAACTTGTGACCGAAAGCAAAGCTTGCCTCCCTTATATATGATTAAAGAGGACCTCCGGTTACACGATTCATGCCCTGTTATAGATTAACGGTTGACTTATGTGTCCAGGATCCTTCTGTCAATATGTTATTTCTACCTGATGATTAATCTAAAATGTATCCTGATAGAGGAACAAAGGGATTTCAATCAAACTTGTTTGTTACACTGTATAAATATAGAACGTTTACACTGTATCATTGGAATAGTAGCCTCACCCCTTGAGTGGAGGTGCTGATTCCCCTTGCAAGAGAAGTAAAATAAAAGGCCTGTCCGTCTGACGAATCCAAGTGTGTATTGAGTCATTACCCAGAGCTAAGAAGTAAGGCACTTCTACAATTTGGAGGTTCCACCGAGATGGCTTGCTGTACCAATTGGTGAGTTAACAGACGCCGAGTACGTTGCTCGGTTGGGAAAATCCCATCGGCCGAAGGTGGTGTTTTGCCACATTTTTGGGACTTTCCCTGCCAGAAGCATAGCTGCGCATAGTCTGTTTATTCCATTGGACAGCACTGCCATCGGGTAATTGACTCACAAGGTTCGGGGGTTAAACTGCCGTTGTGACTGCTTCCCTTTCAGAAACGGAACAGAGGACCAGCCATGAGGCGCTGACGCCCCGCGAACAGGATCGTGCAGAAAAGGACTGTAGGAAGCGCTGAAATAAAGGTACCAGAGAGAGAAGGTTAAGTCAGGAATTTGATTAACTAAGGAGCTAGCGATTTATTGGAAATTGAACTAGCAAGGTTCCAGCTTGCTGAGAGAGAAGGTTAAGTCAGGAATTTGATTAACTAAGGAGCTAGCGATTTACTGGAAATTGAACTAGCAAGGTTCCAGCTTGAAGTTAGCTGGGACAAATTGAAGGCCCTTTTTGCTAAAGATTTGGCTAAAGGGAGTAGGGTAGAAGGAGAGAAGAGCTTGAAGTTAGCTGGGACAAATTGAAGGCCCTTTTTGCTAAAGATTTGGCTAAAGGGAATAGGGTAAAAAAAAGAGAGAAGAGTGGGCGGTTGTCTGAAACACAGTGTCAATGTTTAATGTTTATGAGAGTGAGTATTTAACTACTTGTTATTATCAATCAACTTTGCAGCTTTGTCCAGTAAGGCTGCATAGGTTGGGGATTTAGTAACACTTTGGTTGTTGTTTAACAAGTGTATTGTTTATTGTTTATTGTTATATGTATTAATGTTTAGTCATGTCTGATCTGTAGAGGCGTCCCACGCAGATCATAGAGTGTTACGGAATTGTTGTATGTTTTAACTAAAATATTTAAGCTGAAAAAAAAACTGCAGAAGGGGTTGGAAAAGACCCAAGCCGGGGAAGTGAGTCCCGCGGCGGAATGTATGGTTGAGAAAATAGTGATGTCTTTTACATGATCCACTAAGCTATTGTGGATTCAGTATTTTCCCCAGTTAGAAATACCTTCCACGAGGGTTGAGAACCCTCGAGTTTTATACGTATGTATAGTTTATTAATCTGATCTGTAGGGGCGTACAACGCAGATCATGGATTATCACGGGAGTTTAGATTGTTTTAAGTGAACCATTTAAGCTGCTAAAATGGGTGCTAGCACCAGTAAGCCACCCGAGAAAGGCACACCAGCAGCTTTTATGTTAAAGAACTGGTCAATCATCCATTGATCACCTACCAAATTGGTCCAAATGGACTGTAAATAAGACTAGACCCTTTCCCTCAGATAGTTATTTAACATAGAAAGAATTACTTGCCTCGAGGAATGTTTAACGGACAAGAGAGAAATAGAGAACAGCCAGATAAAAAGACTGCCTCTATGTTTGTTGAGTCAGAAGAAAAAAAAAAAAAAATTACCCCGAAGAAACACCTTTCTCCTCTATTATGGTAGGATAACAAGGTAACTATAGAAGGATGAATAGAGGGGAATATAGAGGAAGACGTGGTAGAATAAGAGGGTATGGACGATCTGGTAATTGTTACAATTGCGGACAACCCGGACATTGGGCAAACCAATGCCCTGCGAAAAATTGTCAGAACCAAACCTCCAATAATGGACCTCCGTTAGAGAATAAAGGTCCTAATTTCACTGTCCATAACCCTTTTTCGGACCAGTCAGGAGGTTACCCTACAAACGGACAGGGATTTAGGAGAAATAGAGATCAGAATTACTGACTGACACCAGCAGCCCCAGGCGCCACAGACCACCAAATGCCGGTTGTTTCTTTAAATTCACGCAGCGAACCTGAAGTTAAAATGCAAATAGCTGGGAGACCTATGTCATTTTAGTAGATACAGGAGCAACCTTTTCGGTGTTAGGGAAAGGATATTCTGAAGGAATGCCTATTAATGGGAAAAAGACCCCGATAGCTGGATTGGCTGGAATACTACAATGCTTGAATCAATCGACTCCCCTCACAGTAAAAGTAGAAGAATTTGAGGAAGAACACTCCTTTCTGTTATCAGGAGATGTCTCTATGAATTTATGTGGAAGAGACTTGCTGTGCAAAATGAATGCTACAATCATTTGCTCCCCATCAGGAGTAACGGTAGAAATCCAAGTAGATAAGGCATATGCGTACCCAGTAACAGAAATAAAACACCCTGTTCTTTACGCATGGGAAATTGCCGACCCAAGTTTGAGTCCCAAACTTGTCAGTCTGTTAGGAGCGTGGGGATTCGTTACAAGCTCCATAAAACAATACCAGGAATCCCTGAAACTAGGGAAATGGCATTCAAAATTGCACTGCACGGCCTGCTATGACAAAACAGGACAAGATTATCAGCCGTTTTTAAATTTAAAATACCTCCTAACTATTAGACTGCACAGCCCTATAAAGTTACAATTAATCCAGCTGCACCATTACCCAAAAGGTCACAGTATCCATTGTCAGAGAAAGCAGAAAAAGGAATTGAGCCAGTGATGGAATCATTGTTAAAACAGGGAGTTAACGCCGGATAGAATAAAGGTCGTTTGCAACATATCGTTGCCAAAAAACTAAAAGAGAAATGAAGCATTTTCTAGGAATGACTGGCTATTGTAGACAATGGATATTGAACTATTCAGAAATAACCAGACATGAGCATGACAAATTTGGAAAATTCGCGGTTACCTGACTTCCTCGGGAACCCAGATTAAAAATGCACAAGAAGTGCAAAATCTTTTACTAGCTATTCAGAGACGTAAACAGATTGCAATTATTAAGTGCCAAGCGCACACGGGGCATTTGGACAAGGTTGCGCTTGGAAACGCTGCTGCAGATAGCGCTGCTAAGTCAGTAGCTATATCAAGTACTGAACGACAAGTTTCAGCCTTCCCTGTTGGGAAAAGCCAGAGATACCGCAGCCCCCGTCCTTAGATGATGTGCTGACCCATCAAGATAGGGCCAGTTCTGATGAAGTAAAGGAATGGGTTGTTAATCATTGTTTTAAAAAAACACTGACGGCTTATGGGTTCATCATGACGGCCGCATGGTGGCACCCAAATCATTACTATCACCAATTGCCCGATGTGTTCATAAATTCACCCATGCGGGCAAAGGGGTGATGGCGGACTATATCCTCAAGACCTGGTATGCACCAGGAATCTCAAAGTTGGCAAAACAAATATGTGAAAATTGTACTATCTGCCAGACCATGAATGCAGGGAAAATAAAGAAGGTACAGCCCGCATCCCACCCAAACCCCATGGGCCCTTTTGTACACTTACAAATGGATTTTATTGAATTACCTGTATGTATGAGCTTTAAATATATATTAGTTATTATTGATATGTTTTCAAGATGGATTGAAGCGTTTCCTTGTAGAAAGAATGACGCTACTACTGTTGCTAAATGTTTATTGAAGGACATTGTACCTCGCTTTGGGATACCAGCAAAACTGTCAAGTGACAATGGGTCCCATTTTACGGGAACAGTGATTAAGGAACTATGCAAAGCTTTACAGATTAACCAGCACCTTCATTGTAGTTATCATCCACAGTCGGCTGGACTAGTGGAAAGATATAACGGGATGCTGAAAAACAAGCTTGCAAAACTGTGTAAAGAAACTGGACTTAAATGGGTTGATTTGTTACCCATAGCTTTAATGACAATGCGGTCTGCTACCAACAGAATTACAGGATTGTCGCCTCACGAGATCGTCATGGGAAGACCGCAAAGATTGCCTTTTTCGGCATCTTTAACAGCTAAACAAATGGACATTCATAAAATGGAGGAAGATATGTTGAGTTATTGCATTGCACTAACCAAATGCATTTCTAGTTTCCATCAACAGGTGAAGGAAGCCCAGGTCGATCCCGCTGAAGGAAAGTGCCATACTTTCGAGCCAGGAGATAACGTCTATATAAAAATCTTCAAGCGAAAGAATAGCCTTCAACCCAGATTTGAGGGACCCTTCCAAGTACTCCTGACCACAAACACCGCTGTAAAAGTAAAGGAGCGACCAACATGGATACACGCGTCCCATTGTAAGAAGGCATCAGTCGAAGATAATACACTGCCAAGATGAACTGGATTTGGACTTTAACAAGACTGTTCTCTTTGTCAACGATAATTGAAACTGCCATATTGATTTACCCAGATCCCCTGAAGGACAAACCATGCATAGAAGAATGTGTACTTTTAAACAGTGATTTCTTTTATATTATATGCTATAACGAGACTATGAAGGTTCAGCTTCAGGATCACACTATGCAGGTACCCCCGTATCAACCCCTGAGTCTTAGGATTAGGCAGGATAAGATAGTAGAAGAAGATAGATGGAGTGAGTGCAAATGTAACTACACTTTGACTAAAACTACTACTAAACCACCGGGCGCAGTCGAATGGCCCTATTGGGGACGGTGGAACCTGTCCACAGTACAAAATTTGACTAGTAAAAAAAAAAAAATCTGGAAAGGAGAACAAGGAATAGGAATGATGCACCAGATATGGAACAAATTTGAAGCCTATAATAACACCTATTTCATCTGTGGGCATAGAGCATACCCTTGGTTACCACAAAATTGGACTGGGTCATGTTATTTGGGATATGTAGTGCCCTATATACATCATATTTCATCTTTGGATAGCCACCCTGGGACACGAGTAAAACGAGCCATTACAGAAACTGAAAGGTTCTTTGCTATAGCATTTCCCTGGTATGGAACAGGGAAGTTAGCAAGAGAATCTATAAACATGGCAGCAGTGTTGGAACAAATAGCCAATGATACTGCTGATGCTCTTAGTGATGTAAACGCGGAAATGGTGGCTTTGCGCACTGTTGCCTTACAAAACCGCATGGCTCTGGACTATTTGTTGGCAAAAGAAGGGGGGCACATGTGCAATCATAAAAACCGAATGTTGCACCTATATCCCAGATAGCTCAGAAAATATCACCAACCTGGTAAACCACATAAAGGAGGCTGTAGAGAAACTACGTCAACCTGAACCATGGTCCATGTGGGATTGGATTTCAGGATGGGGAGGAGCACTAGGAAAGCAAATTTTGGAAGCCTTAATCGCAATTGTGATGATAATAATTTTAATTAGTTTATTGATTGGTTGTTTAAAATTATTGTGTACAAAAGTCCTTTCCTTATTAACGTCAACTCCTCCAGTACCAATGATGTCTGAATATGAGGATATTAAGGGTGAGACCTTTGATGTAGAGTTTCTTAAACTTAGCGAAATAGATTGTCCTTAGAAAGGACAAAAGGGGGGAATGAGGAAATCTACATGATATAAGGGGTTAATTTCAAGTGCTTGCTGGGTAAAAGTTTTCAGACTTGACACTGGGCAAGTGTCGATGTGTAACTAGAGCTATTGCACGTACTCGAACTACAGCCAAGAACAGATGCCTGCCCACCTAATGAGAATGTAGAAGTGGAATAATGAGTTTCTTTGATGTACCAATGACCTGATAACTTGTGACCGAAAGCAAAGCTTGCCTCCCTTATATATGATTAAAGAGGACCCCCGGTTACACGATTCATGCCCTGTTATAGATTAACGGTTGACTTATGTGTCCAGGATCCTTCTGTCAATATGTTATTTCTACCTGATGATTAATCTAAAATGTATCCTGATAGAGGAACAAAGGGATTTCAATCAAACTTGTTTGTTACACTGTATAAATATAGAACGTTTACACTGTATCATTGGAATAGTAGCCTCACCCCTTGAGTGGAGGTGCTGATTCCCCTTGCAAGAGAAGTAAAATAAAAGGCCTGTCCGTCTGACGAATCCAAGTGTGTATTGAGTCATTACCCAGAGCTAAGAAGTAAGGCACTTCTACAGGGTCACCAGAAGAACCTTCGCATTACATCTCTAACTCCTTCCTTTACTCCCCCACAGTACCAACCAGAGCCCCAGTCCTCACTGTGGAGGAGGAAGAGGCTGTGCAGCCAGACTCCTCAGAGGAAGCTCCCACCTCTGAGGGCACAGCGTCAGCAGAAGTAAGCGCACCCAGCACCAGCGCAGACACTCACACCTCGGGGGGACCTTCGGGACATAGAGTAGTGTTGTCACCTGGTGTTTCACAGCTCTCAAGTGAGCCTCAGCAGATTCTGGAGCCAGGGACAGCAGTGGAGAGTCCTTGTCGGAGGGCGCAGGACTCTGCCAGCTCAGCTCAGCTGCGCTGCATGTTGACCCTTTGCCTCTGGGTCCATCCGCAAGAGAAGAGGTGATGGATCTCCATGCACAGATGCAGGAGTCTCTGGCAGCTTTTGTCTCCAGGGTTGTTGCGAGTGTGGAGCGAATAGAGGAATCCATTGTGACCATGAGCAGAGCCTTTGTGGAGTCATTGGCGCATGAATGCATCACCATGGAAAGGTTGGCAACCTCCATGGAGGAGATAACTCGCCAGGGTACGGAAAACATGGCGAGTGCTCATAAGAGAATGACATCTCTTGAGGAGCGTTGGCCATCTGTTGAACAGAGAAGCCAGACCTTCATGGAAGTCCTTCTGAGTAGGACTGCCAGTGCAGGTACGGGTCCCCATGGCCCCCTAAAGTGCAGCAAGGTGCTCTCAAGCCACTTCCAAGCGCTGGCGCCTTCTGGCCTGTGCAGCTTCAGGTGAGTGAGCAGCAGCCTGGTGCTGCTGTTGCTGATCCTGCTGTTCCTGGTTCTGCTGCTGCCGCCTCTGCTGCTGGAGATCCTCTAATGGCAAGAAGGAAAGGAAAAAAAGGCGTCCCATGCTTCTCATAGATGCCTCCGCTGAGGAAGCGCTGAGTGAGGGTGGCGAGAGGGGCTTCCCAGGAGATCGCATTGGAGAAGTGTGTGAGGCTGCAACCTTCCACAGCTGTGCCTAAGCCTTGAAGAAGTAGCCTCAAACCTGCAACAACAAGGTCCTTCAACATATAAGTACTGTCCCTTTAAATCGCAGCTTCTCCGATTGACCTGCAGCTGACAGCAAGCAAGCTGGCAAGCTTCACACCAGGTCTCAGCAGCGGGGTTCCCCGCAGGCGGGTTTAATGTGGGGAAAGCCCCAAAGTTGCAACGGTCCTGGAAAAACTACCTCAACAAGCTGATAATTGCTTATTAGTGCGCCGACGACCAGTCCCGCCAGCGGCGGCCAGGACTGAATCGGGTCACGGAGAAACGGCGGTCCGAAAGTCGGACGGGGCGGGGAATCAGGCGGGGGGGTACCCGACCCGCTTTTTCGCCGATTTTTGGCCCCCGGCCGCATGAAAAGCCGCCCGACGGCGGCCAGAAAATTGACCCCCACGTGACGATGGCAGGCTCCAGAGAGCACCAAGAGCGAACCCCGAACCCCACCGTTGTTTCGAGTTCAGCAGGCCCCTTTTGATTGGTGAGCATGAAGTTCTGACCCCTCATATCTTAATCTAGTTAGGTATAGGGGGTGGGATAAGGATAAGGGGATTGTTAAGATAGTTGTTTTCCCTCGATGTGCCGTGTGTTCCCCATTCCCTGTATAAGTATAGTTATTCTTTTGTATTTTGCCTGTAGAAGTGTACACTCGTAACTTTTCATAAGATTGTATTAATTTCCTCTTCAATAAAAATCTTGGTTTTGTTTACATCAAACCACCTGTCTACTCGAGTCTTTTCTGTACCGCCGTCTTGAACCTAAGTCCGGTGTCTAGAACCCAGGGGCGTGGGAGCGATTCGAACCACTCATAAACAGTCAGAAGCATAACTGACTGGGTGTACGTGCCACCCCACACCACCCCTTACAGCACTTGTAACATGAGGTGCCTCACAATGTGCGGCAACTTGGTAAAGCTACCCTTACGTGTGTGTCTGTCTGTCTGTGCATGTATCTTTGTACAACAGACCATGTGAGATAATGAGCAAATAATTTATCAACTAGTTACTAACTGTTGATGCATTTAAGGGGAAGCTAGGTAAATACATGAGGGAGAAAGGAATAGAAGGATATGCTGATAGAGCGAGATGTAGTAAGTTGGCTCGTGTGGAACATAAACACCAGCATAGATCAGTTGGGCTGAATGGCCTGTTTCTGTGCTGTAAATGCTATGTAAATTAACATCTACTATGGAGAAAATGTATATCTAATAGTTTCTAGTGTCTATCTGCCTTTCTATCCATCTATCAAAAATGTTAGTACCTGTAATGACTGACTCTAGGTTCACATCAAAACATTCTGATTGGTTCAGCATTTCTATTCTGAAAAATAACTAATCACAGGTAAAAAAAACTCCTCTTCCTTTTCGGAATGGTTGCTTATCACAGTAGAATTGCTGAATCAACCAGATTCAAGGAAAATAGTTTTTTTCTCCCTTTCACAAACTCCGCTCCCTAGCCACCAACTCCATCCCTCTCTCTGGCAGCTGTCTGAGGCTGAACCAGACCATTCGCAACCTTGGTGTCATATCTGACTCCGAGATGAGCTTCCGACCACATATCTGCTCCAACAAGAAAAGCGCCTACTTCCACCTCAGTAAAACTGCCCATCTCTGCCCCTGCCTCAGTTCATCTGCTGCTGAAACCCTCAACCATGCCTTTGTTATCTTGACTATTCCAACTCTCTCCTGGCCGGCCTCCCATCTTCACCCTACATAAACTTGAGCTCAACCAGAACTCTGTTGCCCATATCCTATCTCACACCAAGTCCCGTTCACACGTCACCCCTCTGTTCACTGACTGACATGGCCTCCTGCTCCAGCAATGCCTCAATTTTAAAATTCTCATTCATGTTTTCAAATCCCTCCATGGCTTGCCCCTCCCTATCTCTGTAATCTCCCCCAGCCCTACAAGCCTTCGAGATATCTGCACTCCTGTGATTCTGGCTTCTTGTGTACCCCTGATTTTATTCTCCCCACCCTTGGTGGCCGTGCTTTCAGCTGTCTAGGCCTTAAGCTCTGGAATTCCAGCCCCCAACCCTCTCTGCCTCTCTATCCTCCTTTAAAATGCTCCTTAAAACCTACCTCTTTAACCAAGCTCTTTGTCATCTGTCATAATATCGGCTTATATGACTCGCTATCCAATTTTATTTGATAATGCTCCTGGAAAGTTTTATTACAGTAAAGGCGCTATATAAATACAAGTTGTGGCTGTTGTTGTTTCAATCACCATGACTGTTCCCAGCTCCACAGTGATCCAGAAAATGTAGAAAAAAAACAAACCAGTCCTAACTTAGATCCTCAGGTGACTTACCAGCTCCTTTTCTTGTATCACTCTGCTTTCTTAATCTACTATTCTTCTCAAGTACTCCCAATTGCAACCTTGCTGCTCTTATTCTGCATTCCCCAGGCTTTCATCATTCAGGACAAACATTGGCAGTTGCCTTTCACTTGGCTTCCTGCACTCCGTTCACTCCTGGATGTCACCCTGCTGCATTTTTCCTGTTTATCTTGTATTCCTGCTCACTCTTTTCATGGCAAGCAATGCCGTAGGAGATGTATTAGTTACATAGAACCATACTGACAGCAGTTGAGGGCTGTAGTGATAAATCAAAGATTTCAGAAGTTAGAAAATACAATATTGGGGGAGAATTTGTACTTTTGAAAATTGGGGTGCAAATCTCACCTTTATTTTAAAGCCAGCAAATAGACTTGCTAATTAGATCAGTTTTCTACTTTATGCATTCATTCTATAGAATTGTTTCAGCCTTACTGGAACAAACCTAGCCAATCAGGGTTTGCCCACAGTAATGTTCCTTTTGAGCCTCTGAGATAGTTAGCAGCCACTTAATACTGTACAGCCATAATTCAGTTCCAGAGAGTGGGAATTTAAACAAAGCTATGAGTTTTTACAGCCCTATTCATTAACATGGCCACTTCTGCATTTTGAAAGATTGATTTATAGAGGTAGAAACATTCGAACCAAAGTATTTGCTCTTCTGTGTGTAATCATCCTCTGAGTTTTTAAATCAGAAACAAAGGTTAAATAGTAAATCAAGTTTTAGAAGTTGGCTGCTTTGTAGTTTATATCACAAATTATATTTAAATTAGCATCTTGGTTAGCTCTGGCCCTCTTTGAACATCTAATAATTATTAAAATAACCAAACATTTGAAATTTTGCATTTTCCATGAGAGAGACTGAAATATAAAGCAGTGCAAAAAGCTTTTGAACCATTCACAGCTCATCTGTTTAAAGTGTTTGTGGGTGGAGCACTGCTCAGCTGTGTAAAAGCTCTGATGATATTTAATGTATTTGCTGCTTAGTCGCTGAGGGGACCTTACCATCCTGGGCCAACCTTTTCTACCAATGTTGGCACTGAACCAGCTAATGTAACAATTGCAGCAAAATCCAGGTTGAATAGATATTGGCCCTGGATTTCCTCGCTATCAGTTAGGCCCTTGTTATGCCATTCACTAGCAGAGTTACACTCAAGTTTCCTGGGGTAATTTAAGTTAAATGGTTTTGATACAGCAACAGTACAACTTGAGTGCAAGTTCTTTTGCTGGCAATTTTCACCAAATCACTGGATGGCATCTCTCAACCACAGCATCAGTCCCAATTGGCATCATGCCGAAATAGGTGCCCGCTGCGCCCAGGCAACCGGCAGAAGAAGCGCAACTACGTTATCTGAAGAATTGTGTGAGTACCTTCACCACACGGACTGCAGTGGTTCAGAAAAGGAAGACTCGATTTATATAGCTCCTTTCATGACCTCAGAACGTTCCAAAGCACTTCACAGCCAACGAAGTACTTTTGATTTGTTGTTGTTGTTGTAAGAAATGCGGCAGTCAATCCGCAGCAAGGCCCCACAAAGAGCAATGAAATAAATGACCAGATCATCTGTTTTAGGTGTTGTTTGAGGGGTAAATATTGGCCAGTACACCAGGAGAATTCCCCATGATCACCACCACCTCTGCAAGGCCAAACGGGATGGGCAATAAACGCTGGTCTTGCCAGCGATGCCCATATCCCAGGAATGAAAAAAAAAAGACCTCCAAGTCCTCTTCCAAGTGGTACAGGACATAATCATCACACTCCTCAGTCTTTCTTTCACTAAGCTGGGCACCAACATTAATCATGCCGCCTGCAAAGACTTGACACTCGTACTGACTCCCAACTCCTTTCACACTCAGAACTGATGTCTTAATGTCAGAATGACTGATCCACAGTGCAGAAAAAAATTAAAACACTCTGGGCTAGATTTTCAGTACAGGCAGTTTTGGGGCGCTAGCTTTAGCGCCCGCCCGAAGTTAGCGCCCGCCCCAAAGTAGCGCCCCGTTGCCGGGAATTCAGTGGCTTCGCCCTAAGAGGTTGGTGGAGCGCTAAAAGAGGCGTTCCACTACTCTCTTTAGGCGCTAAGCCGGCGGTCCAGAGGGATAGCGCCCAGGCGGGGCGCAGCACGGGTGCGGTCATTTTTGCACTGACAGCAGACCCCGTGGTGCCGACCAGCTCTTAAAGGGGGAAGGGACGAATTGGTCTGCTGCCACGCCCTGCACACTGCAGCCTTGCAAAGAGGCCTCAACACTACTGCTCAGCCCCAGGGAGTCATGGCAACGCCAGAGAAGGCCCGTCAGCGTGCCCTGCGCTTCTCAGAGGGTGATCTGGACATAATGGTCACAGCTCTGGAGGTGAGGCGCAAGATCTTGTTTCCAGACAGTGGGAGGAATCCAACCCACCACGACTACACCAAAGCCTGGAAGCAGATCGCCCAGAGGGTGACGTTCACCGGCGAGGCCCCCAGGACCCACACACAATGCCGTAAGAAATACAACGATCTGACCAGGATTGTGAGGGTGAGTAGCCTTTCCAGTCTCCTCCTCATTCTTGCATGAACACCTGACATGATGGGCAAAGGGACCTGAAAGTCCTTTTGGCCAGCCCTCAGCCAGCAGCATTGGGACAGTCATGAGCATCAAATGGCCATTCGGCACTCTACACTTTGGCCAAGCTATTCCACCATGGGAGGCAGTGGACAGTACATCAGGGCTTCACTCTGTCCAAGCTATTCCACCATGGGAGGCAGTGCACACTACATCAGGGCTTCACTCTGTCCAAGCTATTCCACCATGGGAGGCAGTGCACACTACATCAGGGCTTCACTCTGTCCAAGCTATGCCACCATGGGAGGCAGTGCACACTACATCAGGGCTTCACTCTGTCCAAGCTATTCCACCATGGGAGGCAGTGCACACTACATCAGGGCTTCACTCTGTCCAAGCTATTCCACCATGGGAGGCAGTGCACACTACATCAGGGCTTCACTCTGTCCAAGCTATTCCACCATGGGAGGCAGTGCACACTACATCAGGGCTTCACTGCGCACTTACAGCCCGTCCTTTCTCTTGCAGGCTAAAGTAGCGTTTAATCGCCAGGCCCGTGCCAGGGGTGGCCGCGCCAAGCTGCAGAAGCTCACTCGGCTGGAGGAGCGCGTGTGTGTGCTCATGGGAGCACGTGTGATTGTCCCCACAGCGTGCGGTGTATCCGACCCTCCACTGCCCGGCAATGGTAAGGACCTCGCCTTTTGGCCCTCTCGCGTCGCACTGGCCCATCCGAGCTACCTCCTTTGCCACTGTCCCACCAATGCGCTGAATCCCACCAGTCCTAACTCCCTCGCTGACACCGTCTCCTCACTCTGAAGCTACTCTTGTGCATTCCTGCTTTCAGTTGGTGACGACCAGGACCCTGAGGCTGCCAGTGACAGCACCTCCAACCAGGAGGAGGAGGAGGAGCAAGCCGGACCTTCGGGGGAACAGTCACGTCCCGCAGGAGAGGAGGAAATGCTCGACACCTCCTCACTGGACGAGTGCCTGGAGGAACTGTCGCAGGGCAATGCAGCTTCTGGGACCAGTGGCGTCCAGCCACCCAGCAGCCATGCGCGTGGCCCGCGGCCTTTCACCCAAAGGGGGGAAGGATCAGAGGGGAGTGCTGCTGCTCGGCACACTCGCCGTCACCAACGCGGCAAGGGTCCCCTAGTTCGGCCCCCTCCTCCCCAGCGGGAGAGTCGCGACTCCAGTCCGGACACCTTCACTTCGGAGGAGGTGCGGAAGCTCGATCAGATGGCCGACGACTCGGACCGGCGCCACACGGAGCTCATGAGCGTGGTGGGGCGCATGCCTGAGGCCATCGAGTCGCTGGCGACCAGTGTGCGCGAGTTCGGGGCAGCAACTGCCGCGACTGGCCGCATGCTAACTGATGCCGTCAAGACCCTGGCGGATGTGATGCGCGCGCACACCAGGACCACAGGGCCACTCACTGCTGCCACACGCGCTGTCTCAGGCAGGCATCGCCAGGGCAGGCGCCGCGCTGGACCATCCCAGCAAGCCGGCCGTCGGCTGATTGCTGCGGATCCTGCAGTGCGGGCCCGGCCGAGTGCCACCGCGCCACAGCACCAGCCAGCGCATCCCAGACGCCAGCTGGCCCACATTGCGCCATCCGTCGCCGCCATTCCCCCTCTGGGGCGTCAAGGGCAAGCGGCTGCAGCTGATGGTGGCCAGGCTCAGGTGCGCCACTCAGGAGACGGCCCCTCGAGGCCCAAACGCCGTGTAGGCCGCCCCCCAGCGGCATCTGGCGGAAGGGCATCTGAGCCTCAGGCGCCTTCCCCCAGCCTCGCAGCAGCCACTGGGCAGAGCTTGCGAAGGAGCAGCAGGCAGGGCAGGGGAGGCAAAATGCTGGCCAAGGTCTCGCCCTCGCGGGCCACTCAGTAGAGGGTGTGGCCAGCTTTCCTTTAATATGGCGGTGGCCATCTTTATTTTGCCCATGGTTGTGCTTTTGGAGGGCTTTTTTTTTGCGTTAGGCCGACGTTGAGGCCCGGTTTCAATAAAGGTGGAGTGGCTCCTCCCCAGTTTGTGGGAGTGAGTCGTTTGTTGGGCTTTTTGTGGGGCCCGTTTATTGTTTTTGGGGATTCATGTGGGAAGGGCTTTTCATTTTTGTTTAATAAAAAATTATCTTTATTCATGCAGTCTCCATGGTTGTTCTTCTTAGTGTTTGTTGGCTTCGCCGGCTGAGGGCTTGCGGAGCGGCTGCATTCATCTTCCCTCATGGCCCCTGGCCATTCCCTGACAGGGGGCTTAGAAGTACCGTGTAATAAGGTGGCGTCGTGCGGCCCTTGGCCCTGGTCGCTCCCTCCTGGGAACGTACTCCTGCTCCTCCTCCTCCTCCTCCTCCTCCTCCTCATGCTCCTCCTGCTCCTCCTCCTGAGGTGCTGGTCCAACGTCAGGTGGCAGTGCCTGAGTCCTGCGGATAGCCAGGTTGTGTAGCATGCAGCAAACCACCACAAATTGGGAGACCCGGTCCGGCGAATACTGGAGAGCTCCTCCGGAGCGATCAAGGCAGCGGAACCGCTGCTTGAGGACCCCAATAGTTAGCTCGATGATGTTGCGGGTGGTTTGATGGCTCTCGTTGTAGGCCTCTTCAGCAGCGGTCCTGGGCGCGCGGAGCGGGGTCATGAGCCAGGTGCACAAAGGATAGCCTTTGTCCCCGAGTAGCCATCCTCTTGGGGGAGGCTGTGCCTGGAACATGTCATGCACAGTACTCTGCCGCAGGATAAAGGCATCGTGGCTGCTGCCTGGGAAGCTGGCATTGACTGCCATGATGCGCTGCTTGTGGTCACAGACCAGCTGCACATTCAGAGAATGGTAGCCCTTCCTGTTGCGATACTGCTCGCCATGCTCCAGAGGGGCCCGCAAAGCCACATGCGTACAGTCAATGGCGCCCTGCACCAAGGGGAATTCCCCGAGTCTGGAAAATCCCAATGCGCGCTGATGCTGGCTCTCCAGGGCCATGGGGAAGGAGATGAATTGGCTTCTCCTTCTGAACAGTGCTTCGGTCACCTGGCGGATGCAGCGATGCGCGCCGTACTGGGAGATGTTTGCTATGTCCCCAGCAGCGTATTGGAAGGAGCCGGTGGCATAGAAGTTCAATGCCACCGTCACCTTCACTTCCACCGACAGAGACGTCCTGCACCTGAGCTTTGGCCGCAGATCTCGGCGAAGCAGGTGGCAGATCTCTGCAATCACCCCCTTTCGGAATCGGAGCCTTTTAACACATCGCGCGGCACTCATGTTTAGGTAGGAGCGCTGCTGGCGGTATAGCCTGACTGGGTAAGGCCTACGTGGCCGATGCCTGTAGCCCCCTCTGCCTCTAGCCAGGGCTGCCCCTCTCACAATGCGTCTGCGAGCCCTACGGACATGGAGCTGCAGCTCCGCGTTGGCACCCCATGCAACCCCCATCAAATCCTGGCAAACAGTCTAATTTCCAAATGGCCACTTGCAGCGCTATTGCCTGAGTCCAAAAATACCTGGCTCTTGCTGCTTGAAACCAGTTAGCTATCCTCCTTGTTGTGTCTCCAGAAATGCGTTGCACAAGACTGTTTTCAGAAAAAAGGATGGCCTTTATACTGGAGAGGATGTTCCCTTTAATTAGCGCCCCCCGGGGCCCGCGCTGGTTGTGTTGCGTTCCTTTTTCCAAACGCTCCGGCCGCCCGCCGCACAATGGGGCGGTCCGACTGAAGTTTGCAATCGGGGCGGCCAAAGGGCGTTGCACGAGGATGTGACGTCATTTTCTGCGCGCGCATCCGGGCGGGCGCTAAACTTTGCGCCGGCGCTAACGGGCAACTTAATTTGGGGCGGGGCGCAAACTGCGCTGCGCCCGGGCGCTACACGCATAGCGCCCGGAAATCACTTCTCTTAAGGCGCTAACTGCTGGCGCAAGCAACTGAAAATCTAGCCCTCTGCCTTTCCTCCCTCCCCAACCTGGACATCACCATACTCTTTACCCTATTAAAGCAACACTCACACTACTAATCCTTCACATTATACTCTAGGAAAAGTAGAGCAGAGAAGGTTGAGAGGAGATTTGATAGAGGCGTTCAAAATCATGAGGGGTCTAGACAAGTAGATAGAGAGAAACTGTTCCCATTGGTGAAAGGGTTGAGAACCAGAGGACACAGATTTAAGGTGATTGGCAGAAGAACCAAAGGCGACATGAGGAAAAACTGTTCTACACAGCGAGCGATTAGGATCTGGAATGCACTGCCTGAAAGGGCGGTGGAAACAGATTCAATTGCGGCTTTCAAAGGGGAATTGGAAAAGTACCTGAAGGAAAAAACATTGCAGGGCTACGGGGTGCATTCGATCAGTCGATGAAGACGTCCTGCAGAATCTGACATCTGATCTCCCTTGCAGCAGCGACTGCGGTCACATCCTGAGTAGCATTGCAGATGAAAGGGATGTCCTGGTAATGGAATTTCTCTCTATTCACATACATCGGCGGCTGCTCTATTGGTACCTTCATTGCCACATGAGTGCCATTGTGGCGCCCTGCACCCTGGGGAACTCAGTTCTCCTGTAGAAGTCCCTGGCTCTGTGCCTCTGCAGCCTAGGAGTGATGCACGTGTCGAAGAATTCAGCTGCTTTATGAAAGAGGGAAGCCTTGACAGCTCTTTGGCTAATGTTGCACAGATGCCTTGCGGCAGGCTGGAAGGATGCAAAGCTGTAAAAGTTGAGGGCTGCAGTCACTTTAAATGCCATGGACAAAGCAGTTGTGATAGTGCAATGATAGTGCAAAAATTTTCATGCTGAAGTTGTCAGAGATGCTCAATGGCATCTTTGGATGTTTTGTGAAAGGGCCAGTGTGGCCTTACACAGGATGGGAAGGGTAACACCTGGTGGCCTGCTGTCCTCAGCCTTGCTGCCTGATTCTCCTGGCCTGGAAACACTGCTGCTGAAACTGTGCCTCCATTATAATGATATAATGATTCCAATGTTGGGAGGACTCGTAAAAATCAACATTTCATTGTGCAGTACACACGTCTGCTGCATATATGACAAATAAAATTGAATTGAATTGAATTGAATTGTATAGAGTGGTATGCCTATGGGGAAAGCTATCCCTTGCCCAAAGATGATCTGACTGTAGGTTTAGAGGTGGGGGAAGTCGTGAGTTTCAAAATTTTTCCTTGAACAGTGAAGCTATCTAAATGAACCCTGAAAATTTGACAGGAAAATGTTTTGCACTGTGAAAAAGATCAAGGAAACTTAATTTTAGCACAACAATGGCGTAAGTATATGCAAATGTGCTAAAATTGGAATTTCCTCAGTCTTTTTGGTGCAGTAATGGTGTAGCAATGTTCTAAGTGCTGAAGCCAACAAATAAATTTGGGGTCATTGTGTTAATTAGCCTGTAAGGGGTTTTCCTTGAGAGATTTCCCTGAGGTTTCTCTCTCTAGAGGCCTCTCTCTCTTGCACAGTAAAACCTTGAGTGGTTCGACCCACTCGCCCCTTAGATTCTATACTCTGGCCTTAGGCGCAGGAACTACAATGTAGAGAAAACTCTTGTAGACCAAGTTTGATGAAACAAAATGAAATTTTATTGCATAAGGAAAAATATCAAATCAAATGCAAGCAGATACGGGAGTACATGGGAGGGAAAAACACACAAACAAATCATAACGACACAGTATTAACTAAAGCAAATACAGGCATCTTAAACTCTACAAAGATCATCATGAAATAAGGAAACACACGGAATATCGAGGGACAACAACTCATGTTAATTTTACCCTTAAATCCACCCCCTTATTAAACCTATCTAGATCTGATTGTGAAGGGCCAGAAACATGCTCACCAATCCCACTAGGAAGTGCAAGGTTTTGAAATCGAGTCTGTGTTTGGCCCTTTCAGGCGTTTCGTCTCCACGTGGATCGTGGAGTCCCTGGGAGCTGCGCCACACCTATCTCCTGAGGTGGGGGTCGGGGGCGGCTGGACACCGGCGGGCCTGGATGTCGGCGGGGTCGAGGATCGTCAGCTCGACCCTGGTTAGAGGAGCCTTGGGCTGGCTCCCATCGCTTCTTCAGGTTCCTTTTCTCTCTTCTCCCGAGCCGGGGTGCCTGGAAGGTTTCTTCTCCTGGACCTTTATTTTTTTGTCTCTTCTCCCAAGTTGGGTCGATGGCCTCTCATTCCGGCAACGGCCCGGGGATGGTCGATGATCTCCCGATGTGCTTCCCCGGGGCGGAACGCTGGCTTCGAGACGGCCTTCTCGATGTTGGCTTTCTTCTTCCTCCTGCGATTGCCTGCTTCTTCTTCTGGCTGTCCGGATTCAAACTTGACACAAGCTGCAACGGTCTCCAAGCTTGCAACTGTGTTCCAGCTCGACTCCGTTCTGTCTGTGTGCCCCCAACTGCCGAAAAAGCCTTCCAGATATACTTTCTTCCAGAAACCTCCATCTCCCGCCCAAAATCAGGTTAGTCTTTGTTTTATTTTTGGTGGGCTGGGAGCACAGTGGGGTGGTCATTATATTTTAAAATGTCTTAAACGGCTGGTAAAAGGCCCATCTCTGGTCTGGAATTACCTTCATTGTTTTTAATGTCCTGCTGATCTCATTATCTAGTCCTGGGTGCTGTTCTCATGAATATGAAATTGTCCCCTTTTGTCTGGGTCAACATTTTGATGGCCTCTGTCTCCAGGCCGACCTTGACTAGATCTGCATCTAATCCATATGTATATGTGTGGGTCTGGTTTCGTTCTCTCAGAAACGGCTTCCAGAACTTGCTGTGGGTTGAATCCACAAATCTGTCTGAGGTTGTGCAGGAACCATTTTAAAGTGTCCCAATAAGCTGGTCACATGCTTTGGTGGCCATTTTGTATGCCCCTTTTTCTGGGCTACTTTTAAAACATTCTTTAAAATCACGGCCTCTTCTGCCATTTGACCCTTATTAATATAAAGTCCAATTTTGCGAATCCTACAAGTCTAGTTGCTCTATCAGTGAATTACGTCCAGTTCAGTGAATGAGCTCATTCCTACCTTGCCATTTTAATTTCCACCAACAGAAAACTGACACATCTTTCCCTAAAAGTTCATTAACAACTCCTTAACAGGCTGCAACAAACAGCAGGAGATTTAAAAATAAAATTGTTGTGAATTACGCTGTTTGTGCAGGGGGTGGGGCGGGGGAGGGCGGAGAAGGAATGAAAACAGGGAGGATTGCAGAAAAGGAAAAAGCTGGCGGTTTCAACTTATCCCTTGCTTTTCCACCCACTTTACCATCTGTCTTTCCCATTATTGCCTCTAAATGTCAACAGGAAAAGGCCCCCATTATAACCAAATTGAATCGTCAGGACATTATTGCACATTTGAGGTCACTTTTATAACTTAACAGTGTTGATTAATATTATTGCTTGAATTTGAATCTTACTTCTATTATTATAGCTTTAGCCTCAAATTTAATTTAAATATAATACAAATGTTACCGAGATTGGTGCCAGGTTATGAAATGGAAAAGAACAGATTCTGCACATCCAAACTCCTCAGCAATAGTCAATAATGAGAACGCGCTCCACAATTAAAGCATCATCATTTGCAATGCATGGTCTTCCATGTCCATGATTTTGTGTGCAAAAATTACTCAAAAATGTTCTTTTCAGTTTTTCAGAGCACAAATCCTATCTTTATTCTATTGCCATTCTGACCGGGTGTTACAATGGCCCAGAAATTCGGGTCGGGGGCTTCCTGTGGGTGCAAGCCCCCGACCTACACTTACATATCGCGCTGACATTTGAAGACTGGGCCTGCGTGGATTTCCGGTCTGTGGCCCGGTTCAGCTCCCGGCGCGCTGTGCGTGCGTGATCCAGCGGCGTACTTAGTGCGATGAGCCGGCTGGGGTCACGTGAGCACTGGGCAACCAATGGGAGTTTACAAAAGTCCATTCATGAGTTAGACATAAGACCTGTGAAACTCATGAAAACTCCGGGTGCCCAAAACAGTAGTTAAACTTTAAATAAAAGTTAAAAAAACATCCCACTAATTAAATTAACTATTAATAACTTTAAAAAACTATTTTAAACAATTATTCAAATTTCTGCCAAAATATTTTTTTTCAAGAAATCGGGTCCAAAAATACACTTAACTTACTGTAAATTCTTTAAAAATAATAAACCTGTGGAAAAAAAATTCTAACTTTAATTATTAGGCCACTTACCTTTTAAAACTAAGTCCTTACGTCTGCTTTTTACATTCGTAAAAAGTGGAGGCCTTCACGCACGGACAAACCTGTCAAAAAAAACGAAGTTCAACGCGTATGCGCTGCCTGAAACGTCGCACGGGAACCGCCTCTTAACCCCTTGGTTCAGAGGAGAGGAAATGCCGGTTTTCCCCGCATGCGCTGTGCATGCTGAAATCTGGCACTTCCAACGGGCCCACGCGTGAGTACCCCGTCCGTACTCACGCGTTGGGACCGGAATTACTGGGCCAATAAATGAAGAATAGCAAATGTAGGCCCCAGGCCAATGAGATCTTGCTGAGTTAGTTAGGATGTTTAGGCGAGTGTGCTTTTTGCTTAGGGTGGAAAATTAGCAGATGGCTGTGACAAGTTAATAAGCCTGATGGTCATCAATCTGCAGGGTTGGCCTGGCCAGAGAAGCTAATGTGTTTTTTAAAATTACAAAAACATTTCTGTCACGTCTCAATGCATGCTTTTAAATAACATATCTCTTGAGCAATGTCTAGCTGTGCAGTTTTGATAGCAAGTGTCCCTGCACTGCTTGAACCTTATTGTAGTGAAAAGTGGATATGTAACCATGATGCCCTGGTGAGCTTGCTGAACAAAAGGAAAGTGGTAGCTATATTTAACATGAGTGTTCAAAGGTTCGAGATATAGTCATTCCATGGTCACTACTGTGCAAAGGCGGCTGTTAGATTTGTGTAAACAAATTACCTACATAAGGTGCACATAACCACCTGATTGTTAGAATGGGCTCAAGAGATGACTGCGCAGTGAAGCCATTATACCTTGATTACTGGAGTGGTAACGATAACCTTTTACTTTGTATTTTGTAGTACTACTCTGTATTTTATAGGGCTATGAATAAAATATATTAAAGGAAATTGATGCTGTGAGCTTGTTTATCTAGGGTTCATAACCTCCAGATTCTTAGGGGGAAAAATTGGGTGGCACCCATTTGGGCGCTAACGTTGCTGGGGCGCTAATTATAGCGCCCCAAAAGTGTTAGCGCCCCTCTGCTGTAAAATCAGTAGTAGCACTGTAGGATTCGCAAAATTGGACTTTATATTAATAAGGGTCAAATGGCAGAAGAGGTTGGGGGCTAGATTTTCAGTATAGACAGTTTTAGGGCGCTAACCTTAGCGCCCGCCCGAAGTTAGCGCCCGCCCCAAAGTAGCGCCCCGTTGCCGGAAATTCAGTGGCTTCGCCCTAAGAGAGTGGTGGAGCGCTAAAAGAGGCGTTCCACTCCT
Source organism: Somniosus microcephalus (assembly GCF_052327205.1). Taxonomy (NCBI): domain Eukaryota; kingdom Metazoa; phylum Chordata; class Chondrichthyes; order Squaliformes; family Somniosidae; genus Somniosus; species Somniosus microcephalus. The sequence goes on from NC_140996.1 coordinate 36,920,749, forward strand.
ACCTTTAGGCGCAAAGCCGGCGGTCCAGAGGGATAGCGCCCAGGTGGGGCGCAGCGCGGGTGCGGTCATTTTTGCACTGACAGCAGACCCCGTGGTGCCGACCAGCTGTTAAAGGGGGAAGGGACGAATTGGTCTGCTGCCACGCCCTGCACACTGCAGCCTTGCAAAGAGGCCTCAACACTGCTGCTCAGCCCCAGGGAGTCATGGCAACGCCAGAGAAGGCCCGTCAGCGTGCCCTGCGCTTCTCAGAGGGTGATCTGGACATAATGGTCACAGCTCTGGAGGTGAGGCGCAAGATCTTGTTTCCAGAGAGTGGGAGGAATCCAACCCACCATGACTACACCAAAGCCTGGAAGCAGATCGCCCAGAGGGTGACGTTCACCGGCGATGCACCCAGGACCCACAAACAATGTCGTAAAAAATACAACGATCTGACCAGGATTGTGAAGGTGAGTAGCCTTTCCAGTCTCCTCCTCATTCTTGCATGTACACCTGACATGATGGGCAAAGGGAGCTGAAAGTCCTATTGGCCAGCCCTCAGCCAGCAGCATTGGGACAGTCATGAGCATCAAATGGCCATTCGGCACTCTACACTTTGGCCAAGCTATTCCACCATGGGAGGCAGTGCACAGTACATTAGGGCTTCACTCTGTCCAAGCTATTCCACCATGGGAGGCAGTGCACAGTACATCAGGGCTTCACTCTGTCCAAGCTATTCCACCATGGGAGGCAGTGCACTCTACATCAGGGCTTCACTCTGTCCAAGCTATTCCACCATGGGAGGCAGTGCACACTACATCAGGGCTTCACTGCGCACTTACAGCCCGTCCTTTCTCTTGCAGGCTAAAGTAGCGTTTAATCGCCAGGCCCGTGCCAGGGGTGGCCGCGCCAAGCTGCAGAAGCTCACTCGGCTGGAGGAGCGCGTGTGTGTGCTCATGGGAGCCCGTGTGATTGTCCCCACAGCGTGCGGTGTATCCGACCCTCCACTGCCCGGCAATGGTAAGGACCTCGCCTTTTGGCCCTCTCGCGTCGCACTGGCCCATCCGAGCTACCTCCTTTGCCACTGTCCCACCAATGCGCTGAATCCCACCAGTCCTAACTCCCTCGCTGACGCCGTCTCCTCACTCTGAAGCTACTCTTGTGCATTCCTGCTTTCAGCTGGTGACGACCAGGACCCTGAAGCTGCCAGTGACAGCACCTCCGACCAGGAGGAGGAGGAGGAGCAAGCCGGACCTTCGGGGGAACAGTCACGTTCCGCAGGAGAGGAGGAAATGCTTGACACCTCCTCACTGGACGAGTGCCTGGAGGAACTGTCGCAGGGAAATGCAGCTTCTGGGACCAGTGGCGTCCAGCCACCCAGCAGCCGTGCGCGTGGCCCGTGGCCTTCCCCCCAAAGGGGGGAAGGATCAGAGGGGAGTGCTGCTGCTCGGCACACTCGCCGTCACCAACGCGGCAAGGGTCCCCTAGTTCGGCCCCCTCCTCCCCAGCGGGAGAGTCGCGACTCCAGTCCGGACACCTTCACTTCGGAGGAGGTGCGGAAGCTGGATAAGATGGCCGACGACTCGGACCGGCGCCACACGGAGCTCATGAGCGTGGTGGGGCGCATGCCTGAGGCCATCGAGTCGCTGGCGACCAGTGTGCGCGAGTTCGGAGCAGCAACTGCCGCGAGTGGCCGCATGCTGACTGATGCCGTCAAGACCCTGGCGGATGTGATGCGCGCGCACACCAGGACCACAGGGGCACTCACTGCTGCCACACGTGCTGTCTCAGGCAGGCATCGCCAGGGCAGCCGCCGCGCTGGACCATCCCAGCAAGCCGCCCCTCGGCTGATTGCTGCGGATCCTGCAGTGCGGGCCCGGCCGAGTGCCACCGCGCCACAGCACCAGCCAGCGCATCCCAGACGCCAGCTGGCCCACATTGCGCCATCCGTCGCCGCCATTCCCCCACTGGGGCGTCAAGGGCAAGCGGCTGCAGCTGATGGTGGCCAGGCTCAGGTGCGCCACTCAGCAGACGGCCCCTCGAGGCCCAAACGCCGTGTAGGCCGCCCCCCAGCGGCATCTGGCGGAAGGGCATCTGAGCCTCAGGCGCCTTCCCCCAGCCTCGCAGCAGCCACTGGGCAGAGCTTGCGAAGGAGCAGCAGGCCGGGCAGGGGAGGCAAAAGGCTGGCCAAGGTCTCGCCCTCGCGGGCCACTCAGTAGAGGGTGTGGGCAGCTTTCCTTTAATATGGCGGTGGCCATCTTTATTTTGCCCATGGTTGTGCTTTTGGAGGGCTTATTTTTTGCGTTAGGCCGACGTTGAGGCCCGGTTTGAAGGAAGGTGGAGTGACTCCTCCCCAGTTTGTGGGAGTGAGTCGTTTGTTGGGCTTTTTGTGGGGCCCGTTTATTGTTTTTGGGGATTCATGTGGGAAGGGCTTTTCATTTTTGTGCAATAAAAAATTATCTTTATTCATGCAGTCTCCATGGTTGTTCTTCTTAGTGTTTGTTGGCTTCGCCGGCTGAGGGCTTGCGGAGCGGCTGCATTCATCTTCCCTCATGGCCCCTGGCCATTCCCTGACAGGGGGCTTAGAAGTACCGTGTAATAAAGTGGCATCGTGCGGCCCTTGGCCCTGGTCGCTCCCTCCTGGGAACGTACTCCTGCTCCTCCTCCTCCTCCTCCTCATGCTCCTCCTGCTCCTCCTCCTGAGGTGCTGGTCCAACGTCAGGTGGCAGTGCCTGAGTCCTGCGGATAGCCAGGTTGTGTAGCATGCAGCAAACCACCACAAATTGGGAGACCCGGTCCGGCGAATACTGGAGAGCTCCTCCGGAGCGATCAAGGCAGCGGAACCGCTGCTTGAGGACCCCAATAGTTAGCTCGATGATGTTGCGGGTGGTTTGCTGGCTCTCGTTGTAGGCCTCTTCAGCAGTGGTCCTGGGCGCGCGGAGCGGGGTCATGAGCCAGGTGCACAAAGGATAGCCTTTGTCCCCGATGAGCCATCCTCTTGGGGGAGGCTGTGCCTGGAACATGTCATGCACAGTACTCTGCCGCAGGATAAAGGCATCGTGGCTGCTGCCTCGGAAGCTGGCATTGACTGCCATGATGCGCTGCTTGTGGTCACATACCAGCTGCACATTCAGAGAATGGTAGCCATTCCTGTTGCGATACTGCTTGCCATGCTCCAGAGGGGCCCGCAAAGCCACATGCGTACAGTCAATGGCGCCCTGCACCAAGGGGAATTCCCCGAGTCTGGCAAATCCCAATGCGCGCTGATGCTGGCTCTTGAGGGCCATGGGGAAGGAGATGAATTGGCTTCTCCTTCTGAACAGTGCTTCGGTCACGTGGCGGATGCAGCGATGCGCGCCATACTGGGAGATGTTTGCTATGTCCCCAGCAGCGTATTGGAAGGAGCCGGTGGCATAGAAGTTCAATGCCACCGTCACCTTCACTTCCACAGACAGAGACGTCCTGCACCTGAGCTTTGGCCGCAGATCTCGGCGAAGCAGGTGGCAGATCTCTGCAATCACCTCCTTTCGGAATCGGAGCCTTCTAACACATCGCGCGGCACTCATGTTTAGGTAGGAGCGCTGCTGGCGGTATAGCCTGACTGGGTAAGGCCTACGTGGCCGTCGCCTGTAGCCCCCTCTGCCTCTAGCCAGGGCTGCCCCTCTCACAATGCGTCTGCGAGCCCTACGGACATGGCGCTGCAGCTCCGCGTTGGCACCCCATGCAACCCCCATCAAATCCTGGCAAACAGTCTAATTTCCAAATGGCCACTTGCAGCGCTATGGCCTGAGTCCAAAAATACCTGGCTCTTGCTGCTTGAAACCAGTTAGCTATCCTCCTTGTTGTGTCTCCAGAAATGCGTTGCACAAGACTGTTTTCTGAAAAAAGGCTGGCATTTATACTGGAGAGGACGTTCCCTTTAATTAGCGCCCCCCGGGGCCCGCGCTGGTTGTGTTGCGTTCCTTTTTCCAAACGCTCCGGCCGCCCGCCGCACAATGGGGCGGTCCGACTGAAGTTTGCAATCGGGGTGGCCAAAGGGCGTTGCACGAGGATGTGACGTCATTTTCTGCGCGCGCATCCGGGCGGGCGCTAAACTTTGCGCCGGCGCTAACGGGCAACTTAATTTGGGGCGGGGCGCAAACTGCGCTGCGCCCGGGCGCTACACGCATAGCGCCCGGAAATCACTTCTCTTAAGGCGCTAACTGCTGGCGCAAGCGACTGAAAATCTAGCCCCATGTCTTTAAAGACTGTTTTAAAAGAAGCCCAGAAAAAAGGGCATACAAAATGGCCGCCATACCATGTGACCAGCTTATTGGGACACTTTAAAATGGTTCCTGCGCAACCTCAGACAGATTTGTGGATTCAACCCACAGTAAGTTCTGGAAGCCGTTTCTGAGAGAACAAAACCAGACCCACACGTATGCATATGGGTTAGATGCAGTTCTAGTCAAGATCGGCCTGGAGACAGAGGCCATCAAAATGTTGACCCAGACAAAAGGGGACAATTTCATATTCATGAGAACAGCAACCAGGATTAGATAACGAGATCAGCAGGACATTAAAAACAATGAAGGTAATTCCAGACCAGAGATGGGCCTCTTACCAGCCGTTTAGGACATTTTAAAATAAAATGACTACCCCACTGTGCTCCCGGCCCGCCAAAAATAAAACAAAGACTAACCTGATTTTGGGCGGGAAGTGAAGCCTCTGAAGAAAGGGTATGACTGGAGTCACAGTTGAAGGGGGTTACACAGAGCTTGAGCTGGAACTCAGACACGCAGGGTTGGAGAGCTGGAAACACACAGCTTGAATCCGGACACCCAGAAGAAGAAGCAAGCACTAGCAGGAGGAAGAAGAATGCCAACATCGAGAAGGCCGTCTCGAAACCGGCGTTCCGCCACGGGGAAACACACCGGGAAATCATCGACCGTCCCCGGGCCATTGCCGGAGCGAGAGGCCTTCGACCCAACTTGGGAGAAGAGACAAAAAAATAAAGGTCCCAAGCGAAGAAACCTTCCAGCCACCCCGGCTCGGGAGAAGAGATAAAAAACTGAAGAAGCGATGGGAGCCAGCCCAAGGCTCCTCTAACCAGGGTCGAGCCGACGATCCTCGACCCCGCTGACATCCAGGCCTGCCGGTGTCCAGCCGCCCCCGACCCCCACCTCAGGAGAGGTGTGGCGCAGCTCGCAGGGGCTCCACGATCCACGTGGAGACGAAACGCCTGAAAGGACCAAACACAGACTCGATTTCAAAACCTTGCACTTCCTCGTGGGATTGGTGAGCATGTTTCTGGCCCTTCACAATCAGATCTAGATAGGTTTAATAAGGTGGTGGATTTAAGGGTACAATTAACATGAGTTGTTGTCCCTCGATGTTCCGTGTGTTTCCTTATTTCATGATGATCTTTGTAGAATATAAGATGCCTGTATTTGCCTTAGTTAGTACTGTGTCATTATGATTTGTTTGTGTGTTTTTCCCTCCCATGTACTCCCTTATCTGCTTGCATTTGATTTGATATTTTTCCTTTTGCAATAAAATTTCATTTTGTTTCATCAAGCTTGGTCTACAAAAGTTTCCTCTACATTGTAGTTCCTGCGCCTATGTCCAGAGTATAGAATCTAAAGGGCGAGTGGGTCGAACCACTCAAGGTTTTACTGTGCAAGAGAGAGAGGCCTCTGGAGAGAGAAACCTCAGGGAAACCTCTCAAGGAAAACCCCTTACAGAAAATGGCGACCGCGGCAGGTCTCTGGCAGCAGGATTGCAATGTAGTAGATCCAAGTTTGAATGGTCGAAATGCAATGGATGAGAGGATAGTGGATTATGTCTTTGGCAAGGTAAATCTCACTAAACAGTGGATTTCCGATCGCTTGCTGGATGGGCGTCCGGTGGACGCAGCCATCAGGTGGACAGAGAGCAAAGAGCATAAGAAGTCAGTGGAAAAGGCAGTGTGGCTGATGTATTACAAGAAGCAGGTCCAGATCTTGGACCGGGTCGTTGCAGCACAGGCAGCCAAGATCACAACCCAGGCAGCAGAGATAGAGGAAAAGACCATAGGTGGGGAAAAACTCATCACAGCGCTTCACGCGCTGAATCAGGAACGCCAAGTGGTAGCTAGTCAACATCAGGCTAGGATAGAGTACCTGGAGTGCCAGGTTACTGAGGCAAAGATTAATGAAATGAGGATACGGGAGAAAAGCGCCCGCCTCGCACAACAGCTAAGAGCGCAGGAGGAGAGAATAGTGGAGGTCAAGGCAGCTTTCAAGCTGGCCCGCGAGCACAGGTTTGAGAGCACAGACCACGGCCCCTGCCAAAAGACCATAGAGGACCTAAGAACGGCCCTGGTTAAGGCAAGAGGCATGATGTGTCTCGTCAGCCCGAAAGCCAGTCACATGGACCTTTTAAAGGAATCAAAACAGCCGATTCCAGCTGAGGTAATTGTGATACCAGCCACTGAGCCTTCAGCACTGCCGAGCTATAGTGAGACTTGGTCGGAAAAGGAGGGGGTAGCGAAAGAGGAGGAAGCCGAGGTGGAGTGTGAGGAAGAACCACTGGTAGCAAAGCCGGGACTGGCACCAATGTGTCCCGCTCGGCACCAGAGGTTCGGTCCCAACGCGGCCGATGGCAGTATCGGACATCACCAGAGCCAACTCGTGGTGCCCTACGCTGGCCCGCAATTAAGGTCCATGGTGAGCCACCTCACACGACTCACAGTAAAGGGAGATCCCTCGATTCATTTCAGGGAGATAGAGGAAACAGCAGCCATTAATGACTGTGATGATCAGGAACAGGTGAAACTGTTGCTTTCCTCCCTGGATTCCACAATCCTTCAGTGCCTCTCAGAGGATGGTAAGAGGGGACGGAAAGTGTATGCGGATCTCAGGGAGGAAGTTTTAGAAGTAATGGGAGTAGACGACGGTAGTCCGTTCGACCGTGTAGAAGGGACCGTGCAGCTATCTGGAGAACCCCTACGGGTTTTCGCAGAAAGGCTGTGGTCAGTGTATCGACGCAGCTGTCCGGGTATGCCTGAACGGGCTTTAATGAGCAACAAACAGCGGGTTCATTGGCTCCGTTGTTTGGTTACCAACAACTTGCCAGAGATACGGGCCCTAGCCAGGTCATGGTTTGATCCCCAAGGTCCCGGTATCACGGAGGAGACGGTACTCCATCAGTTAAATGTGGCATACAAGAATTGTAGAGGTCAAGAAACACCTCCCCAGAAAGGAAAGGTGCATGAGGCAAAACCCGCAGCCCCAGGCAAGCAGGAGTGGCGTCAGGAGGGGAATTGCCCTGTCCAAGCCAAGCTCAATTGCTACGGGTGTGGGAAGGATGGACATTGGCGCAAGGACTGTAAAAATCCGTGGAAGGATAATAAAGGGAGATTTCCCGCAGCCCAAGCCCAAGCCCAGACCGCCGCCCCAGCACCAGCCAAAACCCAAACCATAGCTCCTGCCCCAGCACAAGGAACTGGTGCGGTTATGAACCCCGCTGCGATTGAATCAATTTTAGAGACAATGCGGTCTCTGATGATTTCGCAGGGGAAAGTAGCCGTCACCACCGGTCTTGTCACTCCCGAAACCCCGACCGCTGTACCCAAATGACTAGAGCCGGTGCAGCCCGTTTACTTGTGTGCACTGCGATATGATATATGGAGGTGACCCCTCATGGAGATGGAGGTGCAGGAGGTAAAAGGGACCTATTTGTTGGATACGGGGGCATCGTGCACTGTGATCCACACAGATAACCCCGCCACCTCGCCTCTGTCCACCGGGGTTCCATATATTCTGTCTGGCTTCACAGGCAGGAACAGGCTGGCGCGCATTCCATTCCCCTCTCCATTCATTTAGGACCTCTCCACACCAAGTGGAGGTGTATACTGATGAAGTGGGAGGTGGAGAATGGGAAAGGGATCCTCGGGTCCGAATTCTTGGTCAAACACGGGATCCTCGTGGACCTAAGAAACCATTGTCTTTGGGGAGCGGGTAAGGGTGAGCCCGGCAAGGTAGTCATCATCCCAGGCGAAGGAGAAAGAGGGATCCTGTGTACCGTGAAGCCAAAAGAGGGCTACAACCTCGAGCTCATGGTCACGGACATCCCACAAGATTTGCAGGCCTTCTTGTGCGACCACCTGGCGATGTTTGCCACTCACAAGCACGATTGCGGGAGGGTCACCGGGTTTGAGGTTAGCGTAGACGGGGACCCCATGGTCCAACCCCAAAAACAGTATAACTTCTCCCGGGAAGCGGAGCCCGACATGGAGACAGCAATATCTTCACTGGTGCAGCAGGGCGTGTTGAGACCGATAACCACCCATGTGAACTCTCCATTATGGCCGGTGAAGAAGCCGGATGATTCCTGGAGAGCCACGGTGGACTACAGGGTCCTCAATAGCAACATCCCAGCCTGCGCGCCGACAGTAGCAGCAGTTGCCGACCTGATAGGAAGTATTCCAGCCTCCGCGACCACGTTCACGGTACTGGATATTTCTAATGGGTTTTGGCCCATCCCTTTACGGAGGGAGGATCAGTACAAGTTTGCCTTTATGTTTAAAGGGCAACAGTACACCTGGAACTGCTTGCCACAGGGTTTCCACAACAGCCCCAGCATATTCCATCAATGCATGGCAGGGAGTTTAAAAGAGTTCAGCCAGCCCAATCAGCTAGTGCAGTATGTGGACGACCTGCTCCTGTTCGCAGACTCAAGAGAGGAGCATGGCCCACTATTGGTCGAGTTATTGGAGCTGTTAGGAAGAAAGGGTTTCAAAGTAAACCCAAAGAAGGCATGGATCGGCCAGCAGGAAGTGAAATTCCTGGGTCTGACCATCCATGCCGGTGAGAGAGCCACAGATAAGGCCAGGCGGGAATCGGTGCAAAATCTACCGATCCCCAACACCGTAATGGGTGTGAGGTCCTTTCTGGGACTGACCGGGTACTGCAGAGACTTTATTGAGGACTATGCAGCCACAGCAGCCCCGCTGCTCCAACTCCTACACAAGGGAGTGGAGTGGTCCTGGGATGAGGGTTGCCAGGCAGCGTTTGAGAAACTCAAGAGAGACTTGCAGACCGCGCCAGCCCTGGGGGCCATAGATGGGGGAGAGGAGTTTTTCCTGGAGGTAGCAGCTAGCGGGGATAGATTGAACACTGTACTGCTTCAAGAGCGACACGGCAAGCTGAGGCCAGTGGTCTATTCCTCCAGGGTGCTCACTGATGTGGAAAAGAACTTTTCCAATTGCGAGCGGCATCTCCTGGCCACGCATTGGGCTGTGAAAAGATCTCTGATCTTCACAGGCACCTCGCCATCACTCTCCTCACCCATCACACACCTACCCGAATGCTTCTAGATGGAAGGATTAAGGATGGGACAGTAAGCAGTGCACGCATTGCACGCTGGACCCTCCTCCTTTCACAGATGGAGCTGAAGGTAAAGGGTCTCTGCGAGCCCAAGCTCGCGGCCAACATGGTATATCCCGGAACAGCCCATCGGTGTTCCGTAGAAGGGGTATGGGAGGTGAACGTAGGTTTACGGGCCGGCATACATCCCACAGGCCGCGAGATCTACGTAGACGGTTCCAGCACAGTATCAGCTGGCGAACGACTCACAGGGTGTGGAGTTTATGACCCCGCGGCAAACATTGCCCTGGCGATTAAGCTCCCCAGCACCATGAGTGCCCAGCAGGCTGAACTGGCTGCGGTAGTGTACGTCGTTACACACCCCGAGATCTTCCCCACCCCATACACAATTTGCTTGGACAGCATGTTCACATGCAACTCGTGTACGGAGTACCTAGCCATCTGTTCCCGCTGCGGATATACCTCTGCGGACGGGTGACCCTTAACCGTGAAGCCCCTGCTAGAAAAGATCTTAGCTGTGGTGGGAGAGAAAGGGGAAGTCTTTATCCACAAGGTAAAGGCCCATTCCTCCACGGAACCCCGCAGCGAGGGTAATCAGCAAGCGGATACGCTAGCCAGGGAGGGTGCCCACACCGGTATCTTTTGGGATCCCTATGGGTCCAAACCCATGGCAGTGATCCGAGGCAGGGATGGGACTCAGGGTACCACAGGGGTAACACTGCCCCCAGACCTCAAGACCGTCCAAACCCTAGATCCCGCCCTAAAAACAGTCCTCAAGGCCATCACTGAGGGCAAGGAAGTAGAGGGTCCATACTGTACAGCAGCCCTCTCCATCAAGGAAGGCATGCTCTTCCGAGAGGAACAGTGGGTTGTGCCGCAACAGCACCGGAGGGAATTCCTTCAACTGGCTCATGAGGGTCCAGGAGCAGGACACCCCGGGCCTGAGGTCACCTGGCAACGGGTGGAACAGGCGGGGTGGTGGCCGCGACTTCGGGACGACGTCCACGAGTTCTGCACCAATTGCCTAGTGTGCGCTGCGAACAACCCAGACCCCCAGAAAAGGAAGGTGCCCATGGGGCACATCAGGAGAGTAGAGGGACCATGGCAGTCGATGCAGGTCGACTACATCGGGCCCCTGCCCACCGCCCAGGGAGGCTATAAGTACTGCCTTGTCCTGATGGATGTGTTCACCAAGTGGGTGGAAGCCTTCCCATGCCGAACAGCCACGGCACTTAGTACTGCCAGGATCTTGCTCCGGGAGGTGTTCTCGCGGTGGGGACTACCACGATTTGTGGAGTCTGACCAAGGGGCTCATTTCACTGGCCAAGTGATGCAGGACAGCTTCATGCTCTTAGGCATTGAAGGGAAGTGGCATGTGGCCCACAACACACAGTCATCTGGCATTGTGGAGCGCATGAACCACACCTTAAAGGAAAAGCTGAGGAAGGAGACGAGGGACTCGCCCCAGAAATGGGCAGAGGCCTTGCCTCTAGTCTGTAATGTATGTACCTTTAAGGGGGGGAACTACTTTTTACAGCTCATGTATACTGTAGTACCGGCAGTGACCACACCTGTATATAACATTGAGTAGTAATCTGTACAGCTCAGTTGCACTGTGAGCCACGTTGAGTAAACATCGTTTGTACCATTCTCTGCAGTCTGTGTCTGATTATACATGGACGTAACATTGGCGACGAGACAGATTCGAACCTACCTGCAACTCTGCATCACCTCCCAGGGATTCGCTCCTGGAGAACAGTGGAAGAAGGTCGAGTCCAGAAGCACGGGCCTCAACCACGGGCAACCGCCCAGTCATCCAGCGGAGATTTGAGCATCACAGGGGAGGCTGTCGAGAGCCAGGCTTGGCTTTCCAGTCACGGTGGTCCAGCGAAATGGGCTGGCAACAGGTACTGCGCAGACCCTTCCCGGACAGCGGTGGGCTAGAGCACGACCGAGTGGCACAGAAAAAGGCCGAGCAGCGTCGACGGGGGAGAGAGAGAGGGCAGAGAGCACAGGGCGCAGCCGGTGTTCAGGACCAAGCGGCGTCTACGGGGGAGGGAGACGAGAGAGAGCAGAGTGCAGCCGGTGTTCAAGGGTCGAGCAGCATCAACGGGGGAGAGAGGTGCGCAGGAAAACGCGAGGTGCTGCCATTGCCACGAGGACCACAGAGAGCAGTGTTGGCAGCAGCGCACGAGCAGTGCGCGAAACCCACAGGGTGTCGCCATTTGCCATGAGGACCGCCGAGAGCGGCGTTGGCAGCAGCGTGGGGGACGCCATTTTAAGCCACAGCGGGGAAGAAAGGAAAGCACGGGAGACGCCATTTTAAGCCAGTCTAACCACACCCAAAAATGCCGAAGAGTGGCAGTATCACAGCAAACGACAATGAAGTCGAAGATTGGACGACATATGTCGAACACATAGAAGTATACTGCAAAGCGAATAAAGTGCCAGATGACAAGAAAGTGCTGGTATTGTTGAATTCAATGGGTGCAAAAACGTATGGCTTACGACAAAACCTAGTAACCCCAGAGAAGCCAGTAGAAAAGGATTTTGAAAACATAGTGTCAATCCTACAGGACCACTTAACCCCCACACCGCTGCTGACAGCAGAAAGATTTAAGTTTCACAAAAAGAACCAGCATAAAGATGAAAATAATGCTGAGTGTTTAACGGAACTGCGCAAGCTATCGAAACACTGCCAGTTTGGAACGGGACTAGCAGATACCTTAAGGGACAAATTTGTGTGTGGGCTTCAAAGTGAAGGAACCCAGAAACGGCTTTTATCTGAAAAGGACCTTACGCTGGAAAAGGCTTTCAGCATAGCGGTATCATATGAAGCAGCAGCACGGGGCGCTGCAGAGATACAACAGAGACCGCAAGAATATGGCACAAACGAAATGTCATATGGAACAGAGAAGTGCTATCGCTGCGGCAGAACAACACACGACCAGTATGATTGCTGGTTCAAAGACAAAGTGTGCAGACAGTGTGGAAAAGTAGGACACATAGCACGAGTCTGCAGGTCAGGAAAGAAAACCAGCAATAAGGAACCGACCAAAGGAAAGTACAAGAAGGTACATAAGATGACGGAGAATATTTCAGACGAACAAAAGAGTGATAACGACTCCGAAAGCAGGGAACTGAGTTGTCTGAAACTACATAATGTGATCACAACAGAGGATCACCGAACCATTTGGGTCACTCTCAAGATAGCAGGAGTACAGGTAAAGATGGAATTGGACACAGGATCAGCCCTAACAGTCATAAACCGATGGGACTACGAGCGGCTATTCTCACACATACGCTTGAGAGACACAAAAATTATTTTGAAGACATACACGGAGCAAAAAGTCTACCCCAAAGGAAAAATAAGGGTGACCGTTATATATAACGGTAAGGAAACACCAAAACTAGACCTGTATCTATTGCAAGATGGAGGACCACCATTACTGGGACGTGAATGGATCCGGAAAATACAACTGGATTGGCATTCCATACAGGCACTGACTGTGGCTGACAAAAAGGATGATGACGTCACACCTGGGCGACTGTCAAAGATCCTAACTGACGTGAATGAAGTGTTCCAGGAAGGACTCGGAACACTAAAAGGCATGACAGCGATGATTAAAATTGAAGAAAACGCAAGTCCAAAATTTTTTAAGGCCAGACCGGTACCTTATGCGATCCGCCCAGCCGTCGAAGCAGAGCTGGAGAGTCTGGAATGTTCAGGTGTACTGTCCAAGGTAGACTGGAGCGAGTGGGCTACACCCATCATCCCTGTGATGAAAAAGTCGTTGAGCAGCACGCCTGGGGAACCAAGGAAGGTTCGCATCTGTGGGGACTTTAAGGTAACAGTGAACCCGGTCCTTCACACCGTACAATATCCACTTCCGCGGATTGAAGATATTTTCGCCTCGCTATCTGGAGGGAAACGCTTCATAAGATTGATCTGGCCCAGGTGTATCTGCAAATGGAGGTAGAAGAAGCATCAATAAAATACCTCACAATCAACACCCATAAAGGTCTCTACCAATAAAACCGGCTGGTATTTGGGGTAGCATCAGCTCCGGCTATTTGGCAGAGGGCAATGGAACAAGTCCTGCAAGGGATCCCAGGGACCCAGTGTTATTTGGACGACATCCTGGTCACGGGCGACAATGACAGTGATCACCTTGCCAACCTGGAGCAGGTGCTCACTAGATTGCAGGAATATGGGCTCCGATCTAACCGCCCCAAATGTGAGTTTTTCAGAAAACAGATCTCGTATTGTGGCCACGTTTTCGATAAAGAGGGGTTACATAAGTCCCCAGAGAAGATTAAGGCATTGGTCAAGGCTCCAGCACCGGAAAATGCGTCACAACTGAGGTCGTACCTCGGGCTGGTAAACTACTACCATAAGTTCTTGTCAAATTTGTCTACAATACTACACCCACTGAACAAGCTACTGCAAACTGGGGTGCCATGGAAGTGGAGTGACGAATGTAGACGAGCTTTCCAGCAGAGCAAAACACTAATCACATCGAAAGAGGTATTGGCCCATTACAACCCAGCATTACCAATTCGGTTGTCATGTGATGTGTCACCCTACGGCATTGGAGCGGTGCTGTCGCACAAATTCTCGGACGGCTCAGAGAGGCCAATAGCCTTTGCGTCACGATCACTAACCTCAGCCGAGCGTAACTACGCCCAGATTGACAAGGAGGCCCTCAGCCTAGTGTGGGGAGTGAAAAAGCTCAAGCCCTAGAGGAGTATAAAAAGTGCAGGGGCATACTTAAAAAAGAAATTAGGAGGGCGAGGAGGGGCCATGAAATAACACTGGCGAGCAAAATAAAGGAAAATCCTAAGATGTTTTATAAGTATATTAAGGGCAAGAGGATAACCAGGGAAAGGGTAGGGCCCATTAGGGACCAAAGTGGCAACCTGTGTGTAGAGCCAGAGGATGTAGGCGGGGTTTTAAATGAATTTTTTCCATTTGTGTTCACTATGGAGAAAGACGATGCAGACATAGAAATTGGGCAAGGGGACGGTGACATACTTGAACATATTAGCATCGAGAGGGAGGAGGTGCTAGCGGTTTTAGCGGGCCAAAAAGTGGATAAATCCCCAGGCCCGGACGAGATGTATCCCAGGCTGCTGTGGGAGGCAAGGGAGGAGATTGCAGGGGCTCTGACACAAATTTTCAGAACCTCTCTGGCCACAGGGGATGTACCAGAGGACTGGAGAACAGCTAACATAGTACCATTATTCAAGAAGGGTAGCAGGGATAAACCAGGGAATTACAGGCCAGTGAGTCTAACATCTGTGGTGGGGAAATTATTGGAAAAAATTCTGAGGGACAAAATTAATCTCCACTTGGAGAGGCAAGGATTAATCGGGGATAGTCAGCATGGCTTTGTCAAGGGTAAATCATGTCTAACAAATCTGATCGAATTTTTCGAGGGGGTGACTAGTGGGGTGGATGAGGGAAATGCTGTGGATGTGGTTTACATGGACTTCAGTAAAGCTTTTGACAAAGTCCCGCATAGGAGACTGGTCAAGAAGGTAAGAGCCCATGGGATCCAGGGTGCCTTGGCGCGTTGGATCCTAAACTGGCTGAGTGGCAGGAGGCAGAGGGTGATGGTCGAAGGTTGCTTTTGTGACTGGAAGCCTGTGTCCAGTGGGGTACCTCAGGGATCGGTGCTGGGTCCCTTATTGTTTGTGATCTACATAAATGATTTGGATGAAAATGTAAAAGGTATGATCAGTAAGTTCGCAGATGACACGAAAATTGGTGGGGTGGTAAATTGCGAGGAGGAAAGCCTCCGGCTACAGGACGATATAAACGGGTTGGTCAGATGGGCGGAGAAGTGGCAAATGGAATTTAACCCTGAAAAGTGCGAGGTGATGCATTTTGGACGGACAAATAAGGCAAGGGAATACACAATGAGTGGTAGGACCCTAGGAAGTACAGAGGGTCAGAGGGACCTTGGTGTACATGTACATAGATCCCTGAAGGCAGCGGAGCAGGTAGATAAGGTGGTTAAAAAGGCATATGGGATACTTGCCTTCATTAGCCGAGGCATAGAATATAAGAGCAGGGAGGTTATGATGGAGCTGTACAAAACGCTGGTGAGGCCACAGCTGGAGTACTGTGTGCAGTTCTGGTCGCCTCACTATAGGAAGGATGTGATTGCTTTGGAGAGGGTGCAGAGAAGATTCACTAGGATGTTACCTGGGAGGGAGCGCCTCAGCTATGAAGAGAGGCTGGACAGGCTGGAGTTGTTTTCCTTGGAGCAGAGAAGGCTGAGGGGGGACCTGATTGAGGTGTACAAAATAATGAGGGGCATAGATAGGGTAGATAAAGAGGAACTTTTCCCCTTAGTGGGGGGGTCAATAACAAGGGGGCATAGATTCAGGGTAAGGGGCAGGAGATTTAGAGGGGATTTGAGGAGGAACTTTTTCACCCGGAGGGTGGTTGGAATGTGGAACTCAATGCCTGAAAGGGTGGTGGAGGCAGGAACCCTCACAACATTCAAGAAGCATTTGGATGAGCACTTGAAATGCCATTGCATACAAGGCTATGGACCAAATGCTGGAAAATGGGATTAGACTGGACAGGGATGGATGGGCGGCGCAGACACGATGGGCCGAAGGGCCTCTTTCTGTGCTGTAAAACTCTATGACTCTATGACTATCTGCACGGGCAGAAATTCACCTTGCTGACTGATCACCAACCTCTTGTCTCCATTTATAATCCAAAGAAGGGCGTTCCGGTGATGACTGCGCAACGACTACAAAGATGGTCACATTTTCTAGGGGCGCACCACTATGAGATTGAATATAAGGGCATGAAACAGCATGGGAATGCTGATGGGCTATCACGCCTGCCACTACCTACTGCGGAGGAAGCACCAGCAGTGTACCTGTCGAAATATTCCATTCGACTAAAGTTGAATACCTGAATACCTACCGGTAACTAACGCTTGTATCGAAAAGGAAACCCGAAATGACCCGACACTGTCTCGGGTATATGATTTGACGCTGAAGGGATGGCCAGCACATGGCGACTCACTGTTGCCAGCATTCTCGACAAGGAGAAAACAGCTGTCAGTGTGCCGGGGGACCTTGATGTGTGGATCCCGATGGTAATTCCACCCAAGTTAAGGGATAGAGTGCTCAATGAGCTTCATGAGGGTCATCTGGGAGGGGTAAAAATGAAAAGCCTAGCCAGGGCTTATGTGCGGTGGCCGAGAATCGATAAACAAATCGAGGACCTGACCAAGAGCTGTTCAGGATGCCAGAAAGCCACCACAGGCCCGTCTACACCCATGGGAGTGGCCCTCATCTCCATGGCAACGGGTGCATATTGATTTTGCTGGTCCATTCATGGACTCAATGTTTTTAATAGCCGTGGATGCGCACTTGAAATGGCCTGAGGTCATCAAAATGTACTCCAACACCACGGAGAAAACTATTGCAGTCCTACGGACCATTTTTGCCAGGAATGGCTTGCCAGAACAGATTTGCTCCGACAACGGACCACAGTTTGTGTTCGAAGAGTTCCGGAGGTTCTTGAAAAAGAATGGGGTAAGGCATTACACATCCGCCCCGTATCATCCAGCCACAAATGGATTGGCTGAGAGGTTCGTACAATCCTTTAAGAAGGCAATAAAGGCTATGTACAATGACAACATTCCGCTGCAGCACAAGGTGCACAATTTCCTGTTGGCCTACCGGAATGTGACACATGCAGTCACCAACCAGGCCCCAGCCATGATGTTCTTTAACCGAAGGTTAACATCTTGCCTGGATTTGCTCAGACCAAACGTACGAAGAGATGTTGAGAGTAAGCAATTCCAGCACATCCATGAGAAGCCAACAAGGAGCTTCAATGTAGGGCAACCAGTCTTGGCCCGTGACTACCGAACAGAAAAATGGCAGCCAGGAACGATATGCACACGGCAGGGCCCACGAATGTACACAGTGGACGTTGGGGAGAGCATCGTGAGATGCCATGCTGACCAGATCCTAGAGTCACAGGAACAAGTCAACCCCATGCCTCGCCCATACGTACCTGGAGATGAACCCGATGTACAGGTATCATCTACCCCAGAAACAGTAGCATCGGAAGCTGATGAACCAACTGACGACAGGGGGCCAGAATCACCTCCGCACCAAGAGCAAGACACTCGGGAAAGGCGTTATCCAGAAAGGATCAGGAAGCCTCCCCAAAGACTGAATTTATAAATAGACTATTTTCAGCTGATGTTGCATGTTAAAAGTGTTAATTGTAATTAGTTTGATATTTAATTGTTAAATGAGTGTTATGGTACTGTTAATCTAAAAGGGGAGGTATTGTAATGTATGTACCTTTAAGGGGGTGAACTACTTTTTACAGCTCATGTATACTGTAGTACCGGCAGTGGCCACACCTTTATATAACGTTGAGTAGTAATCTGTACAGATCAGTTGCAGTCTGAGCCACGTTGAGTAAACACCGTTTGTACCGTTCTCTGCAGTCTGCGCCTGATTATACACGGACGTAACATAGTCCTCATGGGGATCCGGGTAGCCAGTCTAAAAGTACGGGGTACGAATTAATGACTGGAAGAGTCATGCGAACCCCCACCCATGTACTAGCCCCGGTGCTCATTGAGGGGCAGCTCCAAGAGGTAAATCGGGACAAGTTTGCCCGGAACCTTTTTGAGTGTCTGAAACAGATCTATGGGCAAGCAGCTGGTAACATGGGGAGGCAGCATCAGGGCAACCGATTGCTGCTTGAACCCCGAAAGACAATCGAGTGGGAAGTTGGAGATCAGGTCATGGTGAGAAACTATGCCCGAGTAGGGAGTCTAGAACCACTGTACATGGGGCCCTGCAGCATTGTGGACAAAGCCAGCACCATGGTGTACGCAGTGAAGTTGCCCCGGCGCACTTAATGGTTTCACATCAACCATTGCAAACTGTTTAAACCGGGTGCAAGAACATCAGCAACCGAAGCCAGGTCTGAGGATAAAGATCCTCAGCCTGAGGCGCACGATGAGTCACAGACCACACAAGCTGGCGTTGTAGCCTGCTTGGAAGGAGAAGAGGTCCCGCCCACCTGGGGGGTGCCTTCTCTGATGGCCTGGGACTCAGACGAGGAGGGACCCGAACAACAAGGTCCCGCCCTCGACACGATTCTGGAGGAGGTGGAGTCGGAGGACAGAGGTCCCGCCCTCGACTCAAGCGTGGGGGAGGTAGAAATTGGGGGCAGAGATTCTCCACCTGTAGGGACAGGTGAGGAGGAGCCGTCTGCCACAGGCCCAATTCCCGAAGGGGCGGAGCCTGAGGGGAGGGAGCCGAAGCCTACAGTCGTGGAAGAGCCACGGACTGTGAGAGCTAAGGTCCCACCCGAAGGTCCACTCGCTAAGGGAGCCACGCCCAAATCACCTTTTCACAGGTCGACTCGAACGCCTCATCCTGTAAAACCTTGGCCCGATTCCCCCGCTCCCAGTAAACGCCGACTTTTGAAATCCATGAAAAAACACAGTCCCCGATTAACAGCAAAAGGCTGCGGGGAACCAGAGCCACAGGTCACTGCAGCCCCGCCACAGGGAGCGGCAAGCTGCAGTCCAATCAGGGATTAGGCCCGAGGACGGGCGGCGCTGTACATAATTTAGTTTAAGTTTAAGTTTAAGGTGTAAATATTAAAATGATTTAGAGTTTAAGTAGTTTTAAATCTGCCCAGTATGTGTGTTGTTTTGGATCGAGGTCGAAAGACCCGATCATGCCGTCACCTAAGCCAGAATCTCTCGGGAGCCTGGCCATATTGTTTGATTTAATGCAGGAACCAGAAGAAAGATGAGAGGGATCCTCGTCGAGTTCATGGTAATCGGATGGAGCTGGGCCTATCGGGGCCACACCAAGGACTCCACCATATACGGGTGCTCTGGAAATAGAGGCCCCATCGCGACTGACGGAACCGGCTCACGGGACGCTGAAGAGACTGCTGCCTACTTCCATGAAGGGAGATGGCCAGGCTGGCTGGGGTCGAACTCTACTGAATACTCCAGCCAGATGGGATTTGCATACAGAGAAACGTCTCTGATGTGCCCCAGGGTGCGGATCATTGCAACCAGGGTCAGCGTCACCGTGGGCAAGAAGATTTGCCTTGTTTGTTTGGGACATGTACCTTTGGACCGCTGGTGGTGGCTGCGCAAATTGAGCAGCACCATGAAGAACTAGACGGTGGAATGGGAGAGATTGTGTAATAACACCCATCGGACAATAACGGGAACACACGGGGGTTGAGTGTCTGTTGGGACAAATGGTGGGAACCAGATGAGGGGATCTACATCTGTATGTGGGGTTCAGAACGCGCTTGCCCCACAGGCGTCTCCATCTTTTTCCAAAGACAGTGGCAGGATGCTGGACAAGGAAAGAGGTGGGACGTCAGCTCACGGGCGTGCGGAGTCCCATACTCTCAGATCCCAGTAAACGCCACTGAGCTCATCACCCGACCCCGCAAGCCCCTGCCCACAGTTCCAGTAGCTAAAGCCCTCAAGGAAGGGTGCCCCACCATGACAAAGGGACCCGAGAACGGATTGGTATTGGTACTCACAGATCAGGTACTGCACCAAGGGGTCCACTACGCGGTGGCTTCGGTGATTTTAAATCTCACTGAGGTAAGATTGCCAGCGTGGTGCCCCAAGTAAACAGAGCAATTATACCAGGTCCTGTTAACAAACATGTTTGAACAGTTTTACGAATTCGACTTCGCCGATGTCGGCAGAGCCGAATTATACACCACACCACATGAGGTCTTGGACAGAATAGGGAGACAAAGAAGGGGTGCAGTAAATGATATTTTCACAGCTTTTAATACAGGAACTTCCGTCATCAACACACTGGATGACGTGGAGCTGCAAACCCAGATCAATGGTTAAAAACACAGCTAAGAAAGATACTGACTGATGAGAATAAGGTAGTGGGTTCTGAGTTACATGAGGACCAGGCCATGACACTACACTTAAAAGAGATTATAGCTGAGCTGGAGAAACACGCCAGAATGGTAAATGCTCTCATCAGGGAGGATCGGAATGCGTCCGATCAGGCTGCGCAGAACGAAGCTTGTGTGCTATATGGGGCGTGGTTACTGGGCGAGGGCCGCAGTAATCTGGAGGATTTAAAACAATGCTTAGTCCCCTCCTCGATCAGCAACAAGCACCTCGCAGCCCTCCACCCTTTTGAGAATACATTGAGTCCGTGCCAGCTCAGACTAGCTTCAGAGGCCTACCCAGTCCCAATGGACTGTGGACGGTCTAATCACACCATTATGGGTATAGTGGTAAGAATGCCAGTGATGGGAAAGACAGCCAAACCCACCCCGGTATACAGGGTGGAGAACATTGGAGTCATTCAGGGGGGTGCGCACATTCGCTACACGGGGGTCCCACCTTACGTCATTCGATGGGAGCATGCAATGACGGGTACCGACCTCTCGGGGTGCCGGAGCCGGGGAGCACACATCATCCTGTGTCCCCAGCACTTGAATGCCCATTCAAAACCACAGTGCGGGTTCAGAACTGGTGGCGCAAAGCCTATAAATTGCACAATGGAGGCAATGGCACAAGGCCATGTGCCCCCGCAGGTGGCATATATAGGATGTGGGACATAGTGTCACCACTGCAGCGCCCCACTACCAGCATGGACAGCACGGTTGGTGTCCGGTCACTGACAGCAGCTTCTGTTTCAAGCCCAGGGCAGAAGTTCAAGTGGCCCAAGAGAGAATTGTCCCCATTCCTGAACCTTCCACTGTTCACATCTCTGTGAAAGAGAATTTCACCGATCTGCAGCGTTTCGTTGCACATTTTGGATATATCATTCCCCGTCTCCCTGAACACCTCACCAAGATATTAAAAGCCATTGTTGTTTCACAGAAACACTTCTACACAGTGGAGCAGCAAACTTTAGAGATGGGGCAGACATATTGGACATAGTGACACCACCATGGTGGGACCTGTTCACTAATATAGAAGTCCCTTCCTGGATCAGTATAGCCACCCACATTCTTGCAGTGTGCCAGGTTGTCATTTTAGTTTATTTACTGTTTGTACACTGTAAAAAGGTCAAACATTCGCAAAAGTATGAGAATAGAGGGGAATGGAGGGAGCATTATGTGCGGGTGGAAGAAGAGACACCCATTTAGATTTTGCTGCTTTGTATAAAGTTAAAGTTTTCCCTCCCTCTTCTGTATTATTTTTGATATGTATTCATGTGCATTTTGAATTTCTCGTGTGTGTACTTTATTTTTATTATTGACGTTTTATTAGATGTGATGTTATTATTAGAAAATAATGTGTATGCACTCGGTGATGTAGGGGTATATGGACCCCCTCCACGCCTGGAAGTTAGTTGTTAGATTTTAACTCCAAGGTATTACCATCTATAGCTGCTTAATGTACACTAGATTTTTTCTGAAATTGGAAATGCATGTGTCGTGGGGTCATAGATAGGTAAATACTGGGGATGGCTGGGTTGTGGAAGGTCAGAAAATTTTGCTCACCCAGAATTATGATACTTCAAGCAAGTTACAGTATCATCAGGGGGGAGTGTAGGATTCGCAAAATTGGACTTTATATGAATAAGGGTCAAATGGCAGAAGAGGTCATGCGCAACCTCAGACAGCTTTGTGGACTCAACCCACAGTAAGTTCTGGAAGCCATTTCTGAGAAAACGAAATCAGACCCACACGTATGCATATGGATTAGATGCAGATCCAGTCAAGATCGGCCTGGAGACAGACGCCATGAAAATGTTGACCCAGACAAAAGGGGACAATTTCATATTCATGAGAATAGCACCCAGGACTAGATAATGAGATCAGCAGGACATTAAAAACAATGAAGGATTTCAGACCAGAGATGGGCCTCTTACCAGCCGTTTAGGACATTTTAAAATATAATGACTACCCCACTGTGCTCCCAGCCCGCCAAAAATAAAACAAAGACTAACCTGATTTTGTGCGGGAAGTGAAGCCTCTGAAGAAGGGATATAACTGGAGTCACAGTTGAAGGGGGGTACACAGAGCTTGAGCTGGAACTCAGACACGCAGCGTTGGAGAGCTGGAAACACACAGCTTGAATCCGGACACCCAGAAGAAGAAGCAGGCAATCGCAGGAGGATGAAGGAAGCCAACATCGAGAAGGCCGTCTCGAAACCGGCGTTCCGCCCCGGGTAAACACATTGGGAGATCATCAACCGTCCCCGGGCCGTTGCCGGAGTGAGAGGCCATCGACCCAACTTGGGAGAAGAGACAAAAAAATAAAGGTCCCAAGCGAAGAAACCTTCCAGCCACCCCGGCTCGGGAGAAGAGATAAAAAACTGAAGAAGCGATGGGAGCCAGCCCAAGGCTCCTCTAACCAGGGTCGAGCCGACGATCCTCGAGCCTGCCGACATCCAGGCCCGCCGGTGTCCCACCGCCCCCGACCCCCACCTCAGGAGAGAGGTGTGGCGCAGCTCGCAGGGGCTCCACGATCCACGTGGAGACGAAACGCCTGAAAGGACCAAACACATACTCGATTTCAAAACCTTGCACTTCCTAGTAGGATTGGTGAGCATGTTTCTGGCCCTTCACAATCAGATCTAGATAGGTTTAATAAGGGGGTGGATTTAAGGGTACAATTAACATGAGTTGTTGTCCCTCGATGTTCCGTGTGTTTCCTTATTTCATAATGATCTATGTAGAATATAAGATGCCTGTATTTGCCTTAGTTAGTACTGTGTCGTTATGATTTGTTTGTGTGTTTTTCCCTCCCATGTACTCCCGTATCTGCTTGCATTTGATTTGATATTTTTCCTTATGCAATAAAATTTCATTTTGTTTCATCAAACTTGGTCTACAAGAGTTTTCTCTACATTGTCGTTCCTGCGCCTAAGGCCAGAGTATAGAATCTAAGGGGCGAGTGGGTCGAACCACTCAAGGTTTTACTGTGCAAGAGAGAGAGGCCTCTAGAGAGAGAAGCCTCAGGGAAACCTCTCAAGGAAAACCCCTTACAGCACCCCAAGCTGGAGGAGGGGCGGTACTGGAAAGCGCTCCGCCTCTTGCTTGGGGCGCTACTACTGAATTTCATGGTGCTATGTGCAAAGGCGCCACACACAGCAGCACATAGCGCCATGTCATTAAGGGCCTCCTCCCCTGTTTAAAGGGGAGGGGCCTAGCACTCTGCACACCGGGGCTCTACCGGACCACCGGAGAGCGGGGTGCCATGAAAACAGCCCGGCACTCAAGAGGCATGCCGGGCTGAGCGATCGCAGCCGGCACCCTGCATAAAAAAGTGAAAGGGGGTAGGTGCTGGCATTCGGCTAAAATAAAAATGGCCACCTAACACCTGCCCTTTAAGTAGTGCCGCCACGGCTGCAAAAACGCCCCCCTAACCCTGTAGGACATATTGTCCGGCGATAGGTCAGGGGGTGCAAGGGAAGTTTGCAGCCGGGGTGCAAGCAGGGCGCTGTGCATGGCGATGACATCATCGCCACCAGCGCAGCGGCGTGGGGTGCTACCAGCTACTGCCATCACTAACCTCCCACTAAACTTCGGCGGGGGCGCTAGCGAGAGGCGCAAACCAACCCAATTTTCCGCCGTTATTGTTAGCGTCAATGGTAATAAATAGTAAGCTGTTTAATTTGGTATTTATCCGAAATATAAACAAAAATAAATAAGTTGTAAGTGCTTTCAGGGTGGAAATTGTAACTTTGGTAGGGGCACAAAAAAGTGCTGTCAGATTGGCCACCCGTTATACAACCCACCCCATTTTCCTTTACATTTGCTTCAATGGGGGAGAGGTTACTCGAGAGCAAACAATAAAAATGACAACAGAGAAGGTCATAGACTTAGGTAGCAGTGGGGAAATTAAAAACCAGAGCGTGTCAGGAAGGGGCAGAAGGTATGGAGTAAAAGGTAAAGTAATAAAAAGGGCAAAAGCAGGAACTAAGTTTCACAAAACATATTTGAAAGTTCTCTATCTGAAAGCACGTAGCATTCGTAACAAAATAGACGAGTTAATGGCACAAATAACTACATATGGGTATGATCTTGTGGCCATTACAGAAACATGGCTGCAGGGTGACAATGCCTGGGAATTAAACATACCAGGTTATTTAACGATCAGGAAGGACAGGCAGGAAGGAAGGGGAGGTGGGGTGGCTATGTTAATAAAGGAAGGAATCACTGTAATACAGAGAAATGATATTAGGTCAAAAGATCAGGATAATGAAACAGTTTGGGTGGAGATAAGGAATAATAAGGGGAAAAAAACACTAGTGGGCGTAGTCTATAGGCCTCCGAACAGTTGCAACTCTGTTGGATGGAGTATCAATCAGGAAATGGTTGAGGCTTGTAATAAGGGAACATCTATAATTATGGGGGATTTTAACTGTCATATTAATTGGACAAATCAAATTGGGCAGGGCTGCCTTGAGGATGAGTTCATTGAGTGTATTAGGGATGGGTTTCTTGAGCAGTATGTAACTGAACCGACCAGGGGGCAAGCAACCCTAGATCTGGTCCTGTGTAATGAGACAGGATTAATTAAAAATGTCCTAGTAAAGGATCCCCTTGGAATGAGTGACCATAACATGGTTGAATTCCATATTCAATTAGAGGGTGAGAAGGTTGGATCTCAAACAAGCGTGCTAAGCTTGAATAAAGGAGACTATGAAGGTATGAGAGCGGAATTGAGTAGAGTGGATTGGGAAAATAGATTAAAGGGTAAGACGATACATGATCAGTGGTGTACATTTAAGGAGATGTTTTACAACTTCCAAAAAAAAAATATTCCACTGAGAATAAAAGGGTGTAAAAGAAAAGACAGCCATCCGTGGCTAAGTAAAAAAATTAAGGATAGTATTCGACTAAAAACAAGGGCATATAAGGTAGCCAAATCTAGTGGGAGGATAGAGGATTGTGAAAACTTTAAAAGACAGCAAAAAATAACAAAAAGATTGATTAAGAAAGGGAAGATAGATTATGAAAGTAAATTAGCAAAAAATATAAAAACAGATAGTAAGAGTTTTTATAGTTATATAAAAAGAAAAAGGGTGGCTAAAGTAAATGTTGGTCCCTTAGAGGATGAGACCGGGAAATTAATGGTGGGAAATATGGAGATGGCAAAAACACTGAATGAATATTTTGTATCAGTCTTTACAGTAGAGGACACTAAGAATATCCCAACACTGGACAAACAGGGGGCTATAGGGGGGGAGGAGCTAAACATGATCAAAATCACAAAGGAAGTGGTACTCGGTAAAATAATGGAATTCAAGGCGGAAAAATCACCTGGACCGGATGGCTTACATCCTAGGGTCTTGAGGGAAGTGGCGGTAGGGATTGTGGATGCATTGGTAATAATTTTCCAAAACTCCCTGGACTCGGCAAAGGTCCCGGCAGACTGGAAAACTGCTAATGTAACACCCTTATTTAAAAAGGGCAGTAGACAGAAGACTGGAAACTATAGACTATAGTTAGCCTAACATCTGTGGTAGGTAAAATTTTGGAGTCCATTATTAAGGAGACAGTAACAGGACATTTGGATAATCATAATTTAATAGGACAAAGTCAGCATGGTTTTATGAAGGGGAAGCCATGTTTGACAAATTTGCTGGAGTTTTTTGAGGAAGTAACATATAGGGTGGATAAAGGGGAACTAGTGGACGTAGTGTATTTAGACTTCCAAAAGGCATTTGACAAGGTGCCACACAAAAGATTATTGCTTAAGATAAAAAATCACGGGATTGGGGGTAATATTCTGGCATGGATAGAGGATTGGCTATCTAACAGAAGGCAGAGAGTTGAGATAAATGGTTCATTCTCAGACTGGCAATCAGTAACTAGTGGTGTTCCGCAGGGGTCAGTGCTGGGTCCCCAACTCTTTACAATCTATATTAACGATTTGGAGGAGGGGACCGAGTGTAACATATCAAAGTTTGCAGATGACACTAAGATGGGGGGGAAAGTAGCGAGTGAGGAGGACATAAAAAACCTGCAAGGGGACATAGACAGGCTAAGTAAGTGGGCAGAGATTTGGCAGATGGAATACAATACTGGAAAGTGTGAGGTTATGCACTTTGGCAGGAAAAATCGTAGAGCAAGTTATTATCTTAATGGCAAGAAACTGGAAAGTACTGAAGTACAAAGGGATCTGGGGGTCCCGGTGCACGAAACTCAAAAGGTTAGTATGCAGGTGCAGCAAGTGATTAAGAAGGCCAATGGAATGTTGGCTTTCATTGCTAGGGGGATAGAATATAAAAATAGGGAGGTATTGCTTCAGTTGTACAAGGTATTGGTGAGACCGCACCTGGAATACTGCATACAGTTTTGGTGTCCATACTTAAGAAAAGACATACTTGCTCTCGAGTCAGTACAAAGAAGGTTCACTCGGTTAATCCCAGGGATGAGGGGATGGACGTATGAGGAGAGGTTGAGTAGATTGGGACTCTACTCATTGGAGTGCAGAAGAATGAGAGGCGATCTTATTGAAACATATAAAATTGTGAAGGGGTTGTAACGGGTGGATGCGGGGAGGATGTTCCTGATGATGGGTGAAACTAGAACTAGGGGGCATAGTCTTAGAATAAGGGGCTGCTCATTCAAAACTGAGATGAGGAGGGACTACTTCACTCAGAGGGCGGTAGGTCCATGGAATATGCTGCCCCAAAAAGCTGTAGAAGCTACATCATTACATAAATTTATAACAGAAATAGACAGTTTCCTAGAAGTAAAGGGAATTAAGGGTTACGGGGAGCGGGCAGGAATTTGGACATGAGTCTAGGTTCGGATCGGTCATGGCCCTGTGGGTGGCGGAGCGGGCCCAGGGGCCGTGTAGCCTGATCCTGTTCCTACTTCGTGTGTCTAATTCTGTTAGATTCAGGAGATGGTTCTGTGATAGTAGATTGGCGGTTAGGATCAGATCAGCCATGATCTTATTGAATGGCGGAGCAGGCTCGAGGGGTCGATTGGCCTACTCCTGCTCCTATTTCTTATGTTCTTATGTTAATGGCGGCCAATCTGATATTGTCTGTGTTACACCCCCCCACCAAAGCTGAAAGTGCTTGTGCATATCTCCATGAAAGATTTTCTACTGTCTTTAAATCATTAGCAGAATTAAAGTGAGAAATTATGGGCAGCTAAAAATACAACTGTAGTTTGGAAAACCAGTTCAAATTTCTACCTCCCTAGTCTTTTGGCACTCTAAACTTGCAAGAATAAAAATACATTTTATCACTGTGGGTGCACAACCTTACCGGTAACTGCATGTAACAGTGCATACTTCCTGTTATACTGCCTTCCTGATGTGTTAATGAGCTCATTTGGTAGTACGACTACCTTTGAGTCATGAAGGTTGTCGGTTGCCCCCCTACAAACTTGATCACATAATCTGAGTTGACACTTCAATGCAGTACTGACAGAGGTGCCATCTTTTGGATGTAATGTTAAACCAAGTCTGCCAGCTCTGGTGATTGCAAAATATCTCATTGCACTATTTACAGAAGAGCAGGGAGTTCTCCTGGTCTCCTGACCAGCATTCTTGACTCGACCAACATCATCTTAAACCAGATTATCTGCTCAATCATTCATTTGATGCTTGTGGACTTTGCTGTGTACCATTTGGCGACCACATTTGCCTGCATAACATTGACTGCACTTCAGAAGTAATCCATTGGCTACATCCTTTCTTTAGGGTAAGGAGAGAAGGTGGTAGGGGTGATAGAAGAGTGAACAATTGTGACTTTCTTTTCTTTCCTTCCTAATCAACTTATTTTAAATTATATGTCCACGAGTTAAAGGACAACAAATTTAAGGTATAGATTTAAATTATATTGTTTTATAATCACTGACTAAGGCAGTTCTCCAAACAGAATAAAGTACAATAAATTATTCCAGTTTCCCGCACAGTAATAAATTATAAAAATAGAGACCACTGCATAGCAAAATCTCCCCATTACAAATCATATAACTAGGGCTGCAGAGAGGGCTTTAAACTAATTAGTGGGGGGGAGGTTTCTAGAGAGCAAATCATAGAAATGACAACAGAGAAGGTCATAGACTTAGGTAGCAGTGGGGGAATTAAAAAACAGAATGTGTCAGGAAGGGACAGAAGGTATGGAGTAAAAAGTAAAGTACTAAAAAGGGAAAAAACAGGAACTAAGTGTTACAAAACATATTTGAAAGTTCTTTATCTGAATGCACGTAGCATTCGTAACAAAATGAATGAGTTAACGGCACAAATAATGACATATGGGTATGATCTTGTGGCCATTACAGAAACATGGCTGCAGGGTGACCATGACTGGGAATTAAACATACCAGGTTATTTAACAATCAGGAAGGACAGGCAGGAAGGGAGAGGAGGTGGGGTGGCTATGTTAATAAAGGAAGGAATCACTATAATACAGAGAAATGATATTGGGTCAAAGGAGCAGGATAGTGAAACAGTTTGGGTGGAGGTAAGGAATAATAAGGGGAAAAAAACACTAGTGGGTGTAGTCTATAGGCCTCCGAACAGTTGCAACTCTGTTGGACGGAGTATTAATCAGGAAATAGTTGAGGCTTGTAATAAGGGAACAGCTATAATTATGGGGGATTTTAATTATCATATTAACTGGACAAATCAAATTGGGCAGAGCAGCCTTGAGGAAGAGTTCATTGAGTGTATTAGGGATGGGTTTCTTGAGCAGTATGTAACTGAACCGACCAGGGGGCAAGCAACCTTAGATTTGGTCCTGTGTAATGAGACAGGATTAATTAAAAATGTCCTAGTAAAGGATCCCCTTGGAATGAGTGACCATAACATGGTTGAGTTCCATATTCAATTAGAGGGTGAGAAGGTTGGATCTCAAACAAGCGTGCTGAGCTTGAATAAAGGAGACTATGAAGGTATGAGAGCGGAATTAATTAGAGTGGACTGGGAAAATAGATTAAAGGGTAAGATGGTACATGACCAGTGGTGTACATTTAAGGAGTTATTTTACAACTTCCAAAAAAAATATATTCCACTGAGGAAAAAAGGTTGTAAAAGAAAAGATAGCCATCCGTGGCTAAGTAAAGTAATTAAGGATAGTATCCGACTAAAAACAAGGGCATATAAGGTAGCCAAATCTAGTGGGAGGATGGAAGATTGGGAAGTCTTTAAAAGACAGCAAAAAATAACAAAAAGATTGATTAAGAAAGGGAAGATAGATTATGAAAGTAAATTAGCAAAAAATATAAAAACAGACAGTAAAAGTTTCTATAGTTATATAAAAAGAAAAAGGGTGGCTAAAGTAAATGTTGGTCCCTTAGAGGATGAGACCGGGAAATTAATGGTGGGAAACATGGAGATGGCAAAAACACTGAACAATTATTTTGTATCAGTCTTTACAGTAGAGGACACTAAGAATATCCCAACACTGGACAAACAGGGGGCTCTAGGGGGGGAGGAACTAAATACGATTAAAATCACTAAGGAAGTGGTACTTGGTAAAATAATGGGACTCAAGGCGGATAAATCCCCTGGACCTGATGGCTTGCATCCCAGGGTCTTGAGGGAAGTAGCGGTAGGGATTGTGGATGCATTGGTAATAATTTTCCAAAACTCACTGGACTCAGCAAAGGTCCCGGCAGATTGGAAAACTGCTAATGTAACACCCTTATTTAAAAAGGGTAGTAGGCAGAAGGCTGGAAACTATAGACCTGTTAGCCTAACATCTGTGGTTGGTAAAATGTTAGAGTCCATTATTAAGGAGACAGTAACGGGACATTTGGATAAACATAATTTAATAGGGCAAACTCAGCATGGTTTCATGAAGGGGAAGTCATGTTTAACAAATTTGCTTGAGTTTTTTGAGGAAGTAACATACAGGGTGGATAAAGGGGAACCAGTGGACGTAGTGTATTTAGACTTCCAAAAGGCATTTGACAAGGTGCCACACAAAAGATTATTGCTCAAGATAAAAAATCACGGGATTGGGGGTAATATTCTGGCGTGGGTGGAGGATTGGCTCTCTAACAGAAAGCAGAGAGTTGGGATAAATGGTTCATTCTCAGATTGGCAACCAGTAACTAGTGGTGTTCCGCAGGGGTCAGTGCTGGGTCCCCAACTCTTTACAATCTATATTAACGATTTGGAGGAGGGGACCAAGTGTAACATATCAAAGTTTGCAGATGATACAAAGATGGGAGGGAAAGTAGTGAGTGAGGAGGACATAAAAAACCTGCAAAGGGACATAGACAGGCTAAGTAAGTGGGCAGAGATTTGGCAGATGGAATACAATACTGGAAAGTGTGAGGTTATGCACTTTGGCAGGAAAAATCATAGAGCAAGTTATTATCTTAATGGAAAGAAACTGGAAAGTACTGTAGTACAAAGGGATCTGGGGGTCCTGGTGCACGAAACTCAAAAAGTTAGTATGCAGGTGCAGCAAGTGATTAAGAAGGCCAATGGAATGTTGGCTTTTATTGCTAGGGGGTTGGAATATAAAAACAGGGAGGTATTGCTGCAGTTGTACAAGGTATTGGTGAGGCCGCACCTGGAATACTGCATACAGTTTTGGTGTCCATACTTAAGAAAAGACATACTTGCTCTCGAGTCAGTACAAAGAAGGTTCACTCGGTTAATCCCGGGGATGAGGGGGTGGTCATATGAGGAGAGGTTGAGTAGATTGGGACTCTACTCATTGGAGTTCAGAAGAATGAGAGGCGATCTTATTGAAACATATAAGATTGTGAAGGGGCTTGATCGGGTGGATGCGGTGAGGATGTTCCCAATGATGGGTGAAACTAGAACTAGGGGGCATAATCTTAAAATAAGGGGCTGCTCATTCAAAACTGAGATGAGGAGAAACTTCTTCACTCAGAGGGTGGTAGGTTTGTGGAATTTACTGCCCCAGAAAGCTGTGGAAGCTACATCATTAAATAAATTTAAAACAGAAATAGATAGTTTCCTAGAAGTAAAGGGAATAAAGGGTTACGGGGAGCGGGCAGGAAATTGGACATGAGTCTGGGTTCGGAATGGTCATGGCCCTGTTGGTAGTGGAGCGGGCCCAGGGGCCGTGTAGCCTTGTTCTGCTCCTACTGTGTTCTAATTCTGTTAGATTTCAGGAGATGGTTTTATTCCTGTTCCTGGCTGGGGTGGAGATCGCCTTTACAGAAGGTAAGTACTGTAGAAAATATAGGGACAGAGTGATCTCCTGGAAGAATTTCGATCGCCTAGATGGGTCGGAGAGGAATTTCCCAGATTTTTTTCTCCCAAATTGGCCATTGGGTCTTTATCTGGTTTTTCGCCTCTCCCGGGAGATCACATGGGTTCGGGTGGATGCAGAGTGATAGAAGATTTGAGGTTAGGATCAGATCAGCCATGATCTTATTGAATGGTGGAGCAGGCTCGAGGGACCGATTGGCCTACTCCTGCTCCTATTTCTTATGTTCTTATGTAACATAATAAATAGTAACCTTCCATATTCATATATTTGATCGGCATATTTAACTTGAGTTACAGAGAGGCACAATGTATGTATGCAATTACAAAAAAATGTAGATGGATAGATGGACAGATTGATAGATAGAGAGACAGACAGAGAATTAGAAATGCACCTTATCCGCAGCATGGCAACCTGGTACTGTGTTGCACTGCCACTCACCTTTGACTGATTAACTTTCCAATTACTTGCTGTCCCTTGGCCTTCTCTTTTTTCAGGTTCATCTCATGACTGAAGCCATGCTGCACAAGAGATGGAGGGAGACCAGCCTTGTTGAAGGTACATCATCACTCGCTACATCCTTACCAAGCACCAGCACAGAAACCTGCACCCCAAATAAGATAGTGAGTCAGAGGGGTGTACACAAAATGTATCACTCAATGCTTGTGAGCAGGAGCTGCAGTAGTGGAAAGTACAGCTGGGAGACAATTAAGTGAGGTAAAGCTTGGACAGAGGACAGAGATGCAGAATTCAACAGCTCAACCTTTAAAAGAAAGATCTTCTATATGCACCAGAAATTTCTTGAGGTATCGGGCTACCTGCCTCAGACCTGCTGAAACATGTCTGACATTATGAAGGATTCTGGTTCTAGCTTGTGCGTTGTACTGGAGCAAGGAATCAACACTCTATAATCTGCCATGGAGTGTATGCAGTTCCGTGGCACCAGCACGAGCATAAATAAAAAAAGAAAACACTGGAAGCACTCAGCAGGTCAGGCAGTATTAGTGGAGAAATGTTAACGTTTTATGTCTATGACCCTTTGTCAGAATAGGAAGATGATATAAATGAACAACTTATAGCATCCAACATTAGCATCGTTGATTGAAGCTCAAACTGGTGCCAATGGGATTGACTCTTAAATGCCCTCTGAAATGGCCTAGCAAGCCACTCAGTTGTATTCAAGAAGGCGGCCTACCGCCACCTTCTCGAAGGCAATTAGAGGTGGGCAATATATGCTAGCTTTGTCAGCAACATCCAAATTCCCGTGAATGATAAAAAAATTTAGACTCTGGTCTCCACTTCCTCCGCCGCCTTCAACAGAGTGGGGGAACACAATGACATGGGCTTCAATTGTGTCACACAGATCAGTGAGTCTGAGCTGCCGCCCCATGGGAGTGGCAGTGACATAATGGCACTAGCACATGTTGCCTTCGCCCATGATGAGAGCATGCCTGCCCCCTGTCATCTCCTCAACCAGTTTCCATCATGGTGCCAGGAAGCACACTGGGTTGCCCCGGTTATAGTGAGATGATGCATGCTGCAGTCTGCTGCCAGGCCTTGGCTCCAAGAAGTCATTGGCCATGAGCATCTCAGAAGCCCTCACCTGAGTATAAGCAGTTTCTATGTCCCATGCTGAAGCCAATGGGGGAGCACCTCTAGTGGTAGCAGATAAAGAGAGAAGAAATTAAATAAAGGCAACAGGAAGAAGGTGATAAAATGCAGGAAGACATTAATAAGCTTGCAGAATGGGCATATAAATGGCAAATGAATTTCAATATAGATA
The DNA here is from genome assembly GCF_052327205.1 of Somniosus microcephalus. Taxonomy (NCBI): domain Eukaryota; kingdom Metazoa; phylum Chordata; class Chondrichthyes; order Squaliformes; family Somniosidae; genus Somniosus; species Somniosus microcephalus. Next base: position 36,954,052 of record NC_140996.1, read on the forward strand.
AGTGTGAGGTGGTGGACTTTGGTGGGTAGAATAAGGAGGCCGCATACTGCTTGGATAATAAGAGGCTGAATGGGCTAGAGGAGCAAAGGGATACAGATAAACAAATCACTAAAAATAGTGACAAAGGTTAATAAGGCCATAAAAAATGCAAATCAAATACTGGGGTTCATTTCTAGAAGGATAGAACTGAAAATCAAAGAAGTTGTGTTAAACTTGTTTTGAACCTTGGTTAGACCACACTGTGTACAGTTCTGGTCACCATATTATAAAAAGGATATAAAGGCACTGGGGAAGGTGAAAAAAAAGATTCACAAGGATGATACCAGAACTGAGAGGATATACTTATCAGGAAAGTTTGAACAGGATGGGCCTCTTTTCTCCAGAAAAGGGAAGGTTGAGGGGTGACCTGATAGAGTTCTTTAAGATAATGAAAGGGTTTGATAGGGTAGATGTAAAGAAAATGTTTCCACTTGTGGGGGAGTCCAAAACTAGAGGTCATAAGTATAAGATAGCCACTAATAAATCCAATTGGGAATTCAGGAGAATCTTCTTTACCCAAAGAGTGGTAAGAATGTGGAATATGCTACTACAGGGAGTAGTTGAGGCAAATAGCATAGATGCAATTAAGGGGAAGCGAGGTAAGCGCGTGAGGGAGAAAGAAATAGCTGATAGGGTGAGATGAAGTAGGGTGGAAGGAGGCTTGTGTGGAGCATAAACACCAGCATAGACCAGTTGGGCTGAATGACCTGTTTCTGTGCTGACACTCAATCTAACTCAATGTAAAGCACAGTGAGCTGAAAGCTGGATACTTAATATTTCTTTTGACATTTGTTAACATGACTAAACTGCGACATGTCTTCATTTGATGTTGTCTGCCGAGTGTTTCTGTAGTAGCTGTGGAATGGGGCATGTATACGAATGATGGTCAATGAGACAGAAGTTCTTCATTGGAGGGTAGATAGACTAGCATGACCTTCTGGACAGGAAGTGGAGGATATGGTGGGAGTTACTGAATTGCTGGTGTACAGCTCTGGCTGCAGACTGATATTGCTGACTGTTGTGTATGTACCTTTAAGAGAATAACTGGTCTCAGACTGCAGTACCGGCAGTGACCACCCCTGTATAAAAGGCGCTAGAGAGCCTCTGTTGTTTAGTTTCGTTATTGCCTTCCACCAGTAAAGATCTGTTTGTTTTCACTCCTGCTGGTCCGTGTCTCAATCATTCACGGACTTAACACTGGCGACGAGTAAGAAACGTACTCACCTGCAACTCGGCAGCAGCTCCGACGACGTTGTTGAAGGTCGGAGCCAGAAGAAAAAAAAAAAATAGAGTCCATTGAAACTCGAGAAACGGGCGTCGACCGTCAATCATCGGTTTGAAAACTTGCAGGAGAGATTGTCCAGAGCCAGGCTGGGTTCCTCGGTCTGTGGTTTCCCAGCTAATCAGTCTGGTGGCAGGTAGTGCTCTGATCCTTCATGGGCTGCGGCGGGCTGAAGCTCGATCGGGTGGCTTTTCAACGGGGCCGGGCAGCGAGTCGGGAAGCAAAGAGAGAGAGAGAGGGTGGAGCATACAGGGCGCGGCCGGTGTTTCGAAGCCGGGCAGCATTCGGACCTAAGAAGAGGGAGGGAAGTGTCCCAGAGGGTCCGCTCCACGACGGGAAAATAATAAAAGAAAAAGAATACGCGCAAGAAACCGTGGAAAGCAGCGCTAACAACAGCGGGGAAGAAGGCAAAGCGCGGGAGGCACCATTTTGTTAAATCGGGGAAGAAGGCAAAGCGCGGGAGGCGCCATTTTAGATTTGCAAGATGCCGAAGACTGGCTGTATCACTGCTTTTGATAATACATTAGAGGACTGGACCACGTATGTGGAAAGAGTCGAGGTATATTTCGAGGCAAACGATATAGTGGAGGGGAAAAAGGCATCGATATTGTTAAACTTAATGGGCGCTAGAATGTATGGCCTATTGCGGGACCTGATTACTCCAGCCAAACCGAAGGCGAAGAGTTTTAACGAAATTGTTGCTGTCCTACAGGAACACTTAAACCCTGCACCGCTGTTGATAGCAGAAAGATTTAAATTCCACAGGAGAACTCAGCACAAAGATGAGAGCAATGCTGAGTATCTTATGGAACTACGCAAGCTATCAAAGCACTGCCAGTTCGGAGCAGGACTGGCAGATACCCTACGGGACAAATTTGTCTGTGGACTCCTGAGTGAAGGAACAGAGAAGAAGTTACTCTCAGAAAAAGAGCTGACCCTAGATAAGGCTTTCAGCGTGGCAGTATCGTATGAAGCAGCAGCCAGGGGAGCTGCAGAAATTCAACAAAAACCACAGGAATATGGCACCCACGAAATGACATGGGGATTTGCAAAATGTTATCGCTGCGGCAGAACTAACCATGACCAGAAGGACTGCTGGTCCAAAGACAAAATATGCAGCCAATGCGGGAAGATTGGACACATTGCGTGAGTTTGTAGGTCTGGGAAGAAGACCAGCGACAACAAAAAGACTACTAAGGAACTGTACAAGAAAGTACAAAAGATGACGGACAGTAGTTCCAAAGACCAGATGAGCGATAGTGAATCCGGAAACAGGAGGCTAAGCTGTCTCAAACTTCACAATGTAATCGCAAAAGAGGATCACCGAACCATTTGGGTCACTCTCACGATAGCAGGGTCCCAAGTTAAAATGGAATTTGATACAGGATCAGCGCTAACCGTCATGAATCGACGAGACTACGAGCGGCTATTTTCACACATACCCTTGAGAGAGACATCCATCGTCTTGACGACGTATATGGGGCAAAAAGTATACCCCAGAGGAAAAGTAAGGGTGCCTGTCGAATACAATGGCAAGAAAATACGGAAATTGTATCTCTACATACTGCCAAATGGTGGACCACCGTTATTGGGACGGGAATGGATCAGGAAGATAAACTTAGATTGGCATTCCATTCATGCAATGACGGTGGATGGTAAAAAAGATGAAGACGTCACTCCTGGCCGATTGTCAACAATCTTAGCTAACGCCAAAGAGGTATTTCAACAAGAACTGGGCACGCTTAAAGGCATAACCGCCTCGATAAAAATAGAAGAGAATGCAGTTCCCAAGTTTTTCAAAGCGAGACCGGTACCATATGCAATTCGCCCAGCCGTCGAGGCAGAGCTGGAGAATCTGGAGAAGGTGGGCGTGTTGTCTAAGGTCGACTGGAGCGAGTGGGCGACACCCATCGTTCCTGTCATGAAGAAAACGTTAAGCAATAAGTTCGGAGAGCCAAGGAAGATTCGCATCTGTGGGGATTTCAAGGTGACGGTGAACCCTGTCCTTCGCACAGTACAATATCCTCTTCCAAGGGTAGAAGACATCTTCGCCTCGCTGTCTGGAGGGAAGCGTTTTACAAAAATTGACCTAGCACAAGCATATTTGCAGATGGAGGTTGAAGAGTCCTCTAGGAAGTATCTCACGATAAACACTCACAAAGGTCTTTACCAGTACCATCGATTGGTATTCGGAGTAGCATCGGCTCCGGCGATATGGCAAAGAGCGATGGAACAAGTCCTGCAAGGGATTCCGGGGACTCAGTGTTACTTGGACTACATCCTTGTAACAGGTGAAGATGACAGTGAACACCTTAACAACCGAGAACAGGTGCTCACTAGGCTACGGGAACATGGGCTGCGAGCCAACCGCCCCAAGTGCGAATTTTTTAAGAAACAGATATCGTATTGTGGCCACGTGATTGATGAAGAGGGGTTACATAAGTCCCCTAACAAAATTGAAGTGGTTGTTAAGGCCCCAGCGCCTGAAAATGTGTCGCAACTGAGGTCATTGCTCGGGTTGGTGAATGACTATCATAAGTTTTTGCCGAATTTGTCGACAATTCTGCACCCACTGAATGCCCTGCTACGAACGGGGGTAGCATGGAAATGGAGCGATGATTGTAAGCGTGCTTTTCAGAAGAGTAAGGACTTAATCACTTCAAAGGAAGTATTGGCTCACTACAACCCAGCACTGCCAATCAGGCTGGCGTGTCATGCGTCTCCCTACGGCATTGGGGCGGTACTGTCACATAAATTCCTTGATGGTTTGGAGAGGCCGATAGCTTTTGCGTCACGCTCGTTAACTTCTGCCGAGCGTAACTACGCCCAGATTGACAGAGGGGCCCTCAGCCTAGTGTGGGGGGTGAAGAAGTTCAATCACTATCTGCACGGTCTAAAATTTACTCTACTAACCGATCATCAACCTCTTGTCTCCATTTTCAACCCTCAGAAGGGCGTACCGATAATGACAGCACAACGGCTGCAGAGATGGTCCCCTTTCCTAGGGGCACACCAATATGACATCGAGTACAAAGGAACTAAACAGCATGGAAATGCTGATGGATTGTCACATCTACCGTTGCCGACGGTGGAAGAAGAAGACCTTGCAGTGGATCCAATGGAGTTATTCCACTCGACCATAGTCGAATGTCTCCCTGTGACGAATGCAAACATAGAAAAGGAAACACGGAATGACCCGACACTATCACGGGTCTATGATCTAACGGTGAATGGATGGCCAGCACATGGCGAACCACTGCTGCCAGCATTCTCGCCGAGAAGAGAACAGCTGTCAGTGTGCAGAGGAACCTTGATGTGTGGATCCAGAGTAGTAATTCCACCTAAGTTGATGGATAGAGTGCTCAATGAGCTTCATGAGGGTCATCTGGGTGGGGTAAAAATGAAGAGCTTAGCCAGAGCGTTTGTGTGGTGGCCGGGAATCGATAGAGAAATCGAAGAGATGACCAAGAGCTGTGCAGGATGCCAGAAGATCCAAAACGCCCCACCACAAGCTCCTCTGCATCCATGGGAGTGGCCCTCATCTCCATGGCAAAGGGTGCACATTGATTTTGCTGGTCCCTTCATGGACTCGATGTTTTTAATTGCGGTGGATGCACATTCAAAGTGGCCAGAGGTAATAAAAATGTCCTCAACCACCACGGAAAAAACTATCACAGTTTTACGAACCATATTCGCCAGGAATGGGTTGCCTGAACAGATTTGCTCTGACAATGGACCACAGTTTGTGTCTGAAGAGTTCCGGAGGTTTTTAAAGAACAATGGTGTTAAGCATTACACATCTGCCCTATATCATCCAGCCACTAATGGATTGGCCGAGAGGTTTGTCCAAACATTCAAGAAGGCTATCAAGGCAATGTGTAATGAAGATATACCCCTACAACACAAGGTGGACAACTTCTTGTTTGCCTACCGGAATGCGACACATGCGGTTACCAACCAAACCCCAGCCATGATGTTCTTCAATCGAAGACTACGATGCCGCTTGGATTTGGTTAAGCCAAACGTCCGAAGAGATGTGGAAAACAGGCAGTGCCGCACTGCCTCCACTATAGCCTGTGCCTCCTTCTCGACAGAAGAGTGCCTGATTTCAGGTCCCTGAAGGGTTCGGGAGAGGAAGGCCACAGGTCTCCCAGCCTGATTGAGGGTCGCAGCTAAAGCAAAGTCTGACGCATCGCTTTCGACTTGAAAGGGAATGCTTTCATCCACTGCACACAGTGCAGCCCTTTCAATGTCCTGTTTGATACTGGTGAAAGCCTCCCGAGCTTCAGCTGATAGTGGGAAGGACGACCAGGAGTTTTAAGATAGGTCAACTAGTTTTAGCCCGAGACTACCGCACTGAGAAATGGCAACCAGGAACGATTTGTACACGACAAGGACCTCTCATGTATACCGTGGATGTTGGGGAGAGCATTGTAAGACGCCATGCTGACCAGATTCTAGAGTCACTGGAAAACGTCAACTCCACACCACGATCTGATACACCTGGTAATGAAATCGACGTTCCAATTGCAGCTACCGCAGAACCGGTAATATTGGAAGCAGATGAACCAAACAACGACATTGATTCCGATTCAACATTGCCAGAAGAACCTGATAACCCAAAGAGGCGTTATCCAGACAGAATCAGGAAGCCTCCTCAAAGACTGAACTTATAATTGCTTAAATTAACCTATGTATCTAGCAACAGTAATTGTGATTGTAATTCGTTATCATTTAGTTGTTAAATGAATGTTATATACTGTTTATCTAAAAGGGGAGGAATTGTTGTGTATGTACCTTTAAGAGAATAACTGGTCTCAGACTGCAGTACCGGCAGTGACTACCCCTGTATAAGAGGCGCTAGAGAGCCTTTGTTGTTTAGTTTCGTTATTGCCTTCCACCAGTAAAGATCTGTTTGTTTTCACTCCTGCTGATCCGTGTCTCAATCATTCACGGACTTAACACTGATGGCCTCCTGCTGCTGCATCCTCTGGCTCATCAGTTTTCTTCTTTTGATGTTGTGAATGAATGATCTTCTTCATCTGTGGGAAAATGTGAGGTTATCCACCTTGGTAGGAAGAATAGAAAAGCAAAATATTATTTAAATGGAGAGAGAAACATAAAACATAGAAGATAGGAGCAGGAGTAGGCCATTCGGCCCTTCGAGCCTGCTCCGCCATTCAATGAGATCATGGCTGATCATCCAAATTCAGTACCCTGTCCCTGCCTTCTCTCCATATCCCTTGATCCCTTTAGCCTTAAGAAATATATCCAACTCTTTCTTGAATATATTTAATGAACTGGCCTCCACCGCCCTCTGTGGCACAGAATTCCACAGGTTCACCACTCTCTGGGTGAAGAAATTCCTCCTCATTTCAGTCCTAAATGGCTTACCCCTTATCCTTAGACTATGCCCCGTGGTTCTGGACTCCCCGGCCATCAGAAACATCCTTCCTGCATCTAGTCTGTCCAGGCCTGACAGAATTTTATAGGTTTCGATGAGATCCCCTCTCAATCTTCTAAACTCCAGTGAGTATAAGCCCAATCGACACAATCTCTCCTCATACGTCATTCCTGCCATCCCAGGTATCAGCCTGGTGAATCTTCGCTGCACTCCTTCCATGGCAGGAACGTCATTCCTCAGATAAGGTGACCAAAACTGCACACAATACTCAAGGTGTGGTCTCAGCAAGGCCCTGTACAACTGCAGCAAGACATCCTTGTTCCTGTACTCGAACCCTCTTGCTACGAAGGCCAACATACCATTTGCCTTCTTAACCGCCTGCTGCATCTGCATGCTTACCTTCAGCGACTGGTGCACAAGAACACCCAGGTCTCTTTGCACTTCCCCTTCTCCCAATCTATTGCCATTCAAAAAATAATCTGCCTCCCTGTTTTTGCCACCAAAGTGGATAACCTCACATTTATCCACATTATAGTGCATTTGCCATGTTTCTGCCCAATCACCCAACCTGTCCAAATCGTACTGGAGTTTCACGACATCCTCCTCACAGTACACCCTCCCACCCAGCTTTGTGTCATCTGCAAATTTTAAGATATTACATCCAATTCCCTCGTCCAGATCATTAATATATATTGTGAACAGCTGGGGTCCTAGGACCGATCCTTGCAGTACCCCACTAGTCACTGCCTGCCATTCAGAAAATGACCCGTTTATTCCAACTCTTTGCTTTCTATCCGCCAACTAGTTCTCTATCCAAGTCAATACCTTGCCCCCAATCCCATGTGCCTTAATTTTGCACGCTAATCTCTTATGCGGGACCTTATCGAAAGCCTTCTGAAAGTCCAAATACACCACATCCACTGGTTCTCCCTTATCTATTTTAAAAGTTACATCCTCAAAAAGTTCCAGTAGATTAGTCAAGCATGATTTACCTTTTGTAAATCCATGTTGACTTTGTCCGATCCTGTCACTGCTTTCCAAGTGCTCTGCTATTACATCTTTTATAATGGACTCTAGCAATTTCCCCACTACCGATGCCAGGCTTACTGGTCTATAATTCCCCGCTTTTTCTTTACCACCTTTTTTGAATAGTGCGGTAACATTAGCTACCCTCCAATCCATGGGTACTGTTCCAGAGTCTATCAAGTTCAGGAAGATGACCAGCAATGCATCTACTATTTCTTGGGCCACTTCCTTAAATACCCTAGGATGTAGATTATCAGGCCCTGGGGATTTACAGAATGCTGTGGTACAGAATGATCTGGGTGTCCTCGCACACGAAACACAAAAAGTTAGTATGCATGTACAGCAAGTAATTAGGAAGGCAAATGGAATGTTGGCCTTTATTGCAAGAGGGATGGACTATAAAAGTAGGGAAGTCTTCTTACAACTGTACAGGGCATTGGTGAGACCACACCTGGAGTACTGTGTACAGTTTTGGTCATCTTATTTAAGGAGGGATATACTTGCATTGGAGGGTGTTCAGCGAAGGTTCACTCGGTTGATTCCTGAGATGAAAGGGTTGTCTTATGAGAAAAGGTTGAGCAGGTTGGGCCTATACTCATTGGCGTTTAGAAGGATGAGAGGTGATCTTATTGAAACATATAGGGGGAAAAATTCAGTTGGTTGCGCCTCCTGTTAACGCCTTAAGAGGGCGCTAATGGGCCACAAAGCAACTAGCGCCTGGGCGTGGCGATTTTTGCGCCGCTCGCGAAATTAACTAGACATTTTGCGGTGGCACTAAACAATGCCGCCCGATCTCCTGCGCACGTAGATCTTGATGTAATTCGAGAGTGCAACGCCCCGGAACGGAAATTGAGTGGCGCCCCTGTTAGATCCATGGTTCAATGGATAAATAATCACACGGATGCTGTACATTAACAAATAACAGGTCTTTACTGGAGGAGGGTAATCTCTAGACTGGGGTTACAGAGGCATGCGCAAAGCTTATATACCGGTGTGGTCACTGCCGGTACTACAGTATACAGGAGCTGTAATAGTAGTTCTGACTTAAAGGCACATACACTGCAATTCCTCCCCTTTTAGATTAATAATACCCCCTAATATTCAAATAACAATTAACATTTTTACATGTACATTGAACAACAAAAGTCCATTTATAGATTCAGTCTTTGGGGCGGCTTCCTGACCCTTTCGGGATAGCGCCTTTCCAGAGGTTCTTGTTCTTGGTGCAGAGGCGATTCTGACCCCTTTTCATTGGGTAGTTCATCGGGTTCCACTGCTACTGGGTCTGAAGTAGATGTTACTGGTATGTCGGGTTCATGATTGGCCATGATAAAAAAAAAATAAAAAAAAATTGGCCCTTAGTGTTAGGGGGGATTAAATACGTGGGGTTACGGGGATAGGGCTTGGGTGGGATGGCTGTCGGTGTAGGGATCGGGTGCTCGGGTTTGGATGATCAGCCGTGATCTCGTTGAATGGCGGAGCAGGCTTGAAGGGCCGAATGGCCTACTCCTGCTCCTATCTTCTATGTTTCTATATCCCCAGGTACTCGAGACATGGGGTTGACGCCTTCCTGTGAAGTTAAGATCTGATCGACGTGGCGTCTCACAATGTTCTCCCCGACATCCACTCTGTACATTAATGGCCCCTGCCTTGTACATATCGTTCTGGGTTGCCACTTCTCTGTTCGATAGGCACGGGTCAAGACTGGTTGCCCTACATTGAAGCTCCTTGTCGGCTTCTCATTGATGTGCTGGAATTGTTTGTCCTCAACATTTCTTTGCACATTTGGTCTGAGCAAGTCCCGACGAGATCTCAACCTTCGGTTAAAGAACATCATGGCCGGGGTCTGGTTGGTAACTGCATGTGTCGCGTTTCGGTAGGCTAATAAGAAATTGTCCATCTTATGCTGTAGTGGAATTTCATCGTCGCACATGGCCTTTATCGCCTTCTTAAAGGTTTGTACGAACCTCTCAGCCAATCCATTTGTGGCTGGATGATACAGGGCGGATGTGTAATGCCTTACCCGATTCCTTTTCAAGAATTTTTGGAACTCGTCGGACACAAACTGTGGTCCATTATCAGAGCAAATCTGCTCTGGCAAACCGTTTCTGGCAAATATGGTCAGTAGGACTGCAATCGTTTTCTCTGTAGTGGTTGAAGACATTTTTTCACCTCAGGCCACTTTGAATGAGCATCCAGTGCTATTAAGAACATTGAGTCCATGAATGGACCAGCAAAATCAATATGCACCCATTGCCATGGAGAGGAGGGCCACTCCCATGGGTGTAGAGGGGCATGTGGTGGTGCATTTTGACCTTCTGGCATCCTAGGCAGCTCTTAGTTAGGTCTTCGATTTGTTGATCGATTCCCGGCCACCATACATAAGCCCTAGCTAGGCTTTACATTTTCACTCCCCCCAGATGACCTTCATGTCGCTCATTTAGCACTCTCTCCCTTAACTTGGGTGGAATCACCACTCTGGATCCACACATCACTGTCCCCTGGCATACTGACAGCTGTTCTCTTCTGGATGAGAATGCTGGCAACAGTGAGCCGCCATGTGTTGGCCATCCCCTCACTGTCATTTCATATACCCGTGACAGTGTCGGATCATTGCGGGTCTCCTTCTCTATATCCGCGTTTGTTACTGGCAATCGTTCAATTATCGACGAATAAAATACCTCGATAGGGTCCACTGCTGGTGCTTCCTCCACAGTAGGCAGTGGCAGGCGCGATAGCCCATCAGCGTTCCCATGCTGTTTCATGCCTTTATATTCTATTTCATATTGATTCGCCCCTAGAAACAGGGACCATCTTTGTAACCGCTGTAATCACTGGAACGCCCTTCTTAGGATTAAAGATGGAGACAAGTGGTTGGTGGTCAGTCAGCAAGGTGAACTTCTGCCCATGCAGATAGTGGTTGAATTTTTTTACTCCCCATACTAGGCTGAGGGCCTCCCTGTCAATCTGGGCGTAGTTGCACTCGGCTGAGGTTAGTGACCGAGACGCAAAGACTACTGGCCTCTCCAACTCGTCTGGGAATTTGTGAGACAGCACCGCTCCAATACCGTAGAGTGATGCATCACATGCCAAACGAATTGGTAGTGCTGGGTTGAAATGGGCCAACACCTCTTTTGATGTGATCAATTCTTTACACTTCTGGAAAGCTCGTCTACGTTCCTCATCCCACTTCCATGGTACCCCTGTTTGCAGTAGGGTGTTCAGCGGGTGTAATACCGTAGACAAATTTGGTAAGAACTTGTGGTAACAGTTTACCAGCCTGAGGAACGACCTCAGTTGTGACACATTTTCCGGTGCTGGAGCCTTGACTACTGCCTCAATCTTGTCAGGAAACTTATGTAACCCCTCTTCATCGATGACGTGGCCACAATACGAGATCTGTTTCTGGAAAAACTCGCACTTGTGGCGATTAGCTCGTAGCCCATACTCCTTTAATCTGGTGAGCACCTTCTCCAAGTTGGCGAGGTAATCATCGTCATTTTCGCCCGTGACCAAGATGTTGTCCAAATAACACTGGGTCCCTGGAATCCCTTGCAGGACCTCATCCATTGCCCTTTGCCAGATAGCCGGAGCCGAGGCTACACGAAACACCAGCCGGCTGTTTTGATAGGGACCTTTATGAGTGTTGATCGTAAGGTAATGTTTCGAAGCTTCTTCTACCTCCATTTGCAAGTACGCCTGGGTTAGATCAATTTTGGTGAAGCGTTTACCTCCAGATAGCGAGGCGAAAATATCCTCAATTCGTGGAAGCGGATATTGCACTGTGTGAAGGACTGGGTTCACTGTCACCTTAAAACCCCCACAGATGCGGATCTTCTTTGGTTCCCCAGGCGTATTACTCAACAACCTCTTCATTACAGGAACGATGGGTGTAGCCCACTCGCTCCAGTCCACTTTGGACAGTACTCCTGAACGTTCCGACCCTTCCAGCTCTGCTTCAACAGCTGGTCAGATCGCATAAGGCACTGGTCTGGCCTTCAGAAACTTTGGCCTTGCATTTTACTCTATTTTAATCATTGCTGTTATTCCTTTTAGTGTTCCTAGTCCCTCCTGGAACACTTCTTTTCATCAGTTAGCATTTTTGACAGTCGTCCAGGTGTGACATCGTCATCCTTTTTGGCCTCAACCTTCAGTGCCTATATGGAATGCCAATCTAATTGTATCTTCCGGATCCATTCACGCCCTAGCAGTGGTGGTCCTCCATCTGGCAATACATATATATCCATTTTGGGTATTTCCTGGCCTTTATATTTCACTTTCACCCTTATTTTTCCTTTGGGGTAGACTTTTTGCCCCGTATACGTCTTCAAGACAATCTCTGTAGCTTTCAAGGGTATGTGTGAAAATAGCCGCTTGTAGTCTCTTTGATTTATGACTGTTAGAGCTGACCCTGTGTCCAATTCCATTTTCACTTGGACTCCGTCTATCTTGAGTGTAACCCAGATAGTCTGGTGATCCTCCAATTCAGTTACCTTATGTAGTTTCAGACAACCCAGCTCCTTGCTTCCGGAGTCTGTGTCACTTTTCTGTTCGTCTGAACCACTGTCCATCACCTGGTGTACCTTTTTGTACTTCTCCTGTGGAGATTTCTTACTGTTGGTTTTCTTCCCAGACCTGCAGACTCTTGCTATGTGTCCTGCTTTCCCACACTGTCTGCACACTTGGTCCTTGAAACAACAATCTTTCTGGTCATGTGTTGTTCTGCCGCAGTGATAGCACTTCCCTGTTCCATAGGACATTTAATTGGTGCCATATTCTTGCGGTCTCCGTTGTATCTCTGCAGCGCCCCTTGCGGCTGCTTCGTGTGATACTGCCATACTGAAAGCTTTGTCCAGCGTAAGGTCCTTTTCTGATAGAAGCCGTTTCTGGGTTCCTTCACTTTGTAGCCCACACACAAACTTGTCCCTTAACGTGTCTGCTAGTCCCGCTCCAAACTGGCAGTGTTTCGATAGCTTGCGCAATTCTGTTAGGTACTCAGCATTGCTTTCGTCTTTGTGTTGGTTCCTTTTATGGAACTTAAATCGTTCTGCTATCAGCAGCGGTGTGGGGTTTAAGTGGTCCTGTAGGGTTTCTACTATGCTTTCAAAATTCTTGTTTACCGGCTTCTCTGGGGTTATTAGATTTCGCAGTAACCCATAAGTTTTTGCACCCATGGAATTCAACAGAACCAGTGCTTTATTAGCATCTGGCACTTCATTCGCCCTGCAGTACACCTCAATACGTTCCACATATGTCGCCCAATCATCGACTTCATTGTCAACCGTAGAGATACTGCTACTCTTCGGCATCCTTGGGTGTGCGTTAACTATCACCAATGGCGCCTCCCGCGCTTCCCCTTCTTAACCGCTGGCACAAAATGGCGTCTCCCGCACTTTCCTTCCTTCCTGCACTCGCCCTTCTTCTCCACTGCGGCTTCTCAAAATGGCGTCTCCCGCACTCTTCCTTCTTCTCTGCGGCTCAATGGCGTCTCCCGCGCTCTCCCTGCTTCTCTGCGGGTCAATGGCGTCTCCCGTGCTCTCCCTGCTTCTCCGCGGCTCAATGGCGCCTTCCACGCTCTTCCTTCTTGTCCGCGGCTCAATGGCATCTCCCCTTTCTTCGCCCTGTGGACCCTGTTCAGCCCGTGAGCACTGGCTGTGCTCTGCGCGTTCTTCTTTTGATATTTTTCGACGCCGCTCAGTCTAGAACCCGGCTGTTTCTTACCCTCTCTCTCCCCGGTTTGTTTTATTTTCCTCAACGCCGCTTGGTGTTCAACCCCCGGCTGCGCCCTGCGCTCTTCACCCTCTGTCTTACCCCGTCGACACTGCTCGGCTCTCTCTCCGCCGTCGGTCGGCTCCAGCCGCCGCTGCTCAGGAAGGGTCTGCGCTGGACCTGTCGTCGGTCTCTTACTGCTCGTTGTGGCTGGGGAACCAAGCCCGGCTCTCCACAGCCTCCCCTGCAAAGTTGGATCTCTTCCTGACTACTGGACGGTTGCTCGTGGTCGACGCCCGTGTTCCTGGCCTCGACTATTTTTTTTGTTTTTTTTGTTTTACTTTTTTATGTTGCAGGTTGATTCGAATCGACACTTGTCGCCACTGTTAGATCCGTGGTTCAATGGATAAATAATCACATGGATGCTGTACATTAGCAAATAACAGGTCTTTGCTGGAGGAGGGTAATCTCTAGACTGGGGGTACAGAGGCATGCGCAAAGCTTATATACCGGTGTGGTCACTGCCGGTACTACAGTATACAGGAGCTGTAAAAGTAGTTCTGACTTAAAGGCACATACACTACAGCCCCCCCACCTTCCTGCCTGGCGCAACAAAGGACAGGTAGACTGGAACGCTTCCCAGTCGCTGTGTGGCTGGGGGTGGCGCTATTTAAAGGGGGCCTCTTCCTGGCTTTTGTGTGGTAGCCATTTTTGTACCACTCGTTCTGAGAGAGAGAGAGAGATTTTGAGAGAGACAAAAAGAGAAAGAGAGACTTCTGCATTGAGTCAATGCTGTCTGAGGTAGTTTTGGCTTCTGACCATAACTTTGCAGGTACTTTGGTTTTTGACCTTCATAACTTTGATTGCCTCGATACTATGAGGGCTGCAATGGATGGGGGCATCGTTCTTCTCCATCACATTCGGAGGGCACAGAGACGCAGAGAGTGGCAATCATGGCGAGACGGAGGAGGGCCAACAGGCCTCTGTACAGGAGACCTTACCCTCCCAGGGTATTTCGCCAACAATTCTCCTACATTAATATGTCTGAGGAGCAGTGTTTGTGAACACTGCGCTTCAGCATGGAGGTGGTCACTGAGCTCTGCCACCTGCTGCAGCCAGATCTGCAGCCTCAACTGAGGAGCAGGACGTCTCTGTCGGTGGCAGTGATATAACAGTGGCTCTGAACTTTTATTCCACTGGCTCATTTCAATCAGCTACTGGGGACATCGCCAATATCTCCCAGTTCGCGGTGCATTGCTGCATCCGTCAGGTCACAAATGCCCTCTTTAAAATGAGACGAGAGTACATCTCTTTCCCCATGACCCCGGACAAACAGCAAGAACGCGCAATGGGCTTTGCTAGGATAGCAGGCTTCCCCATGGCACATGTGGTTTTGCGTGCTTCGCATGAGAATGCCGAGGATTTCCGCAACTGAAAGGGCTTCCATTCCTTAAACATTCAGTTGGTCTGTGACCACAGACAGCTGATACTCGCTGTCAATGCCCACTATCCTGGCAGCAGCCATGATGGCTTCATCCTGTGCCAGACTTCTGTGGCAGACCTTTTCCAGGCACCGCATCACCCAGGTGGTTGGCTTCTCAGGGACAAGGGATATCCTCAGTGCACCTGGCTGATGACACCGCTCCGTACGCCCAACATCCCTGCTGAGCTACGATACAACGAGAGCCATCAAGCTACCAGGAACATCGTTGAGCACATAATCGGCATGCTCAAGCAACGGTTCCGCTATCTGGACCATTCTGGAGGAACCCTGCAGTACTCACCTGAGCGAGTCTCCCACTTCGTTGTTGTGCGCTGCATGCTGCATAACCTTGCAGTCCTCAGGACCCAGCCAATGCCACCAGGCATTGGAGCACCACCAGAGGAGGAGGAGGAAGAGGAGGAGGAAGATGAGGAGGATGATCATCAGCAGCACCAAGGCAGGAGGGAGGCACACAATGTAGAAACTGGAAGGGCCGTCCATCAAAGGCTCATAGCAAGCCGCTTCTAGGCCCCTTCTGAGGAAATGGCTTCTGCCATTGAGAACAACCTGAGTGAAACCAACCCGCAACCCCTAAGCCGGTCAAGGCAACAATAATTGCAAAGACCAAACATGTACATTTTGAATACAAAAACTTATTTATTTTACAAACTCTGTGTGTCTCATTTCCACTTGACAAACTAATAGAAAGAAACACAAAAAAAGCAGTCATTAATATAACTGGCTCTCACAACCTGGAGACAATGTCCAAAACAGTGAAAAAAATTTGACCACAAACCTTGGCCTTTAATAAAAAAATGAACAACATTTTATCACACTACCTACCTTTTGCCCTTCGAGGGTGATCTCCATCCCCTGCGCAATACCCCCTTCCCACCCTACTGCTCCTCCGTAATGGGACCCCAGTGGCTGCAGCAAGGCTGCTGGAAGGCTGTTGATTGTCACAACCTGAGACTGCAGATGCCCTTGAGGGATGGCCTCGACCAGCTCTGGGCCTGGAGGGCCCGGCTGCAGACTGCACCAGCTCTGCATGGGTGGCAGCAGTCTGTCCTACAGGCGGTGGCAAGTGCAGTGGAGAAGTGACAGTGGTGGCAGCAGGAATGCTGTCATCTTGAGAGAGGACAGCAACTCCCTGCTCGCCCAACACACTGGCACTCCCACGGGGCAGCACTTCAGCATCCGGAGCAATCTGCTGGAGCACAGATTGCAGGCCTGCTGTGGCGCGGTGAGAGCCCCGGGGAAATGTGTCTGAACCAGCGAGGATGGCAGCAGTCCATGCTCACGTGGCCTCAATCTGAGTCTGCATGAGAGCAGTCAGAGATGGGGTCATGGCAGCCAGTTACTGAATTGCAGCACTAAACATTTGTGTGGCATCCGCCTGTGCTATAGCGAAGTGCTCCACACTCCTTGCCAGTGATTCAAAGCATTCGGGCATCCTTCCCACTGCATCCATGAGCTCAGTGTGCCTCTGCGCCACCTGTGTGTTCATTTCAGTGAGGATCTACTTCTCCTCTGTGTCCAGTGCAGTACAACTCGGTGGCATACTCTCCCTCCGGGGAGAAGGCCCCTGAGCTTCCCTACCCACATCGCGTTTCTGCAACCCGCTGGGTCCTGGAGCTTCACCCTCATCAGACCATTCCCCCCTGCTCCCCTCCATGGAAGGCGTGTTCCCAGTGTGGGAATGGGCTTTCTCGGGAGAGGGTGGCACTGATGCTCTGGATTCCTCTTCCTCCTCGCCTTCAGCTTCACTCCCACTGGCAGCTTGAGGGCCCGTCTCCTCAGCTCGTGAATCACCATCTGAAAGCAGGGAGGTACAAGATTGGCTTTAGCGTGAGGACAGGGGGGCAGTAAGGGAGGAATGAGTGCAGTGATTTAGTCAGTTGGATTGAAAGTGTCAAAGTCTGGTGTTGTGAGGAACAAGTGGAAGGAGAGAGGACAAAAAGGTGATGACCTTACCATTGCTGTCCAGAACAGGGTCGGCGTCTCCAGTGGCAACGGGACCAATCACCCAGCTTGCCACAATCCTGTGGACGCGCACCTCAAGATTGCTGAGGGGTTGCAGCTAAGGCCACCCTCCACCCGTCCGTTGCTGCTGTCTCCTATTATGAGATAGCTTGGCCTGCAAGAAAAAGGACGGCGTCTGAGTAAATATACAGCCATGGTCTTGCCTGATGTGCCTCCCACAGTTGAATAGCCCTTACAATATACAGCCATGGTCTTGCCTGATGTGCCTCCCATAGTTGAATAGCCCTTACAATATACAGCCATGGTCTTAGCTGATGTGCCTCCCATAGTTGATTAGCCCTTACAATATACAGCCATGGTCTTGCCTGATGTGCATCCCATAGTTAAATAGCCCTTACTGTATGCAAAGTGAGGAATGTGTGTGTGTGTTTGATGAAAGGGCCATAGGTGTTGGATGAGTGTTTGGCATTGGGGCTTTTAAGACCCTCTGGCCATAGAGTGAGGTTGAGATGGAGGGATGGAGAGGTTTTGAAAAAAAGCCACTCACCCTGATGACCCAAGTGAGGTCGTTGAACTTTTTTCTGCTTTGGGAATGGGTCCTGGGTGCCATGCTCCTTGAGGAGATGCTCTGAGCCACCTCCCTCCACACTCTTCTGTACTCGCGTAGCAAAGACCTCCTGCCACTCTCTGGGTACAGTATTGATCTTCTGCGCTCCACCGCGCCAACCAGAGCCTCCAAGGCCTGCTCGCTGAAGCGCTGTGCTCGCTACCTGGCCCTCTCCATAGTCCTTGGCTGGAAGATTTAGGCACGGGTCTGTCCAGGCTGAGAGCCAAGGCTGCAATGAGCAGGGTGTGGCTGGAGAGCAAGATGGACCCCCCCCTTTATGAACTGACCGGTGCCAGTGTGTCTGTGTTCAATCGGTAACTAACAGCACCTGCGCTGCGCCCACGCTCTGATGTAGCACCTCGCTCCTCGGCCTTAGTGCCTTAAGAGAGGTGTGTAGCGCCTGATTTAGTGCTCCAATCACATCCAGGGGTGGTGAATGCCAAGTTTGCCATCGGAGGTGATAATTAGCGCCAGGCGCTAAATTTTGCGCACGGTTGATAATGGCGCCCCAAACGGGGCGAGGCTGAATTTTTCCCCCATAAGATTCTGAGGGGGGCTTGACAGGGTAGATGCTGAGAGGATGTTTCCCCTAGTGGGGGAATCTAGAACTAGGGGGCATAGTTTAAGGATAAGGCGTCGCCCATTTTAGACGGAGATGAGGAGGAATTTCTTCTCTCAGAGGGTCGTGAATCTTTGGAATTCTCTACCCCAGAGAGCTGTGGAGGCAGAGTCAGTGAATATATTCAAGGCGGAGATAGACAGATATTTGAGCTACAGGGAAGTCAAGGATTATGGGAAACAGGCAGGAAAGTGGAGTTGAGGCCAAGATCAGATCAGCCATGATCATATTGAATGGCAGAGCAGGCTCAAGGGGCTGAATGGTCTACTCTTGCTCCTATTTCTTATGTTCACATGTTCTTATTGCCAACAGCAGCTCTTCCTCAATGCAGGGCAAATTTAAGCAGGGGGCAGCATACCTCCACTATCTTCAACACTCTTCCTGGGCTGTACTTTAGGAAACCCCCAGATACATTCAGGGATCATTAAAAGGCTATACTGGGCAGAATTCCTGAAGTAGCTCAGAAACTCCCTCAAAAACACCACTTTGATATAGCAGATGCTTGGGGAAGATTTGTCCTCTCCCTCCCCACCCCAATCAGAATTTCCTCCACAATTTACACAGGGCAGAATCCCAGCAGAACTGGATTCCTCTCCAAATGTTGGCCTTGGTTGCAAAACGTGCCACATTTGGGCCCTCTCATGCACCTGGAATTTCAGGGCCTGCTGAATTTGAAGATTGGCAACAGAAACAGCACCTTCTCCCCATTGTGGTTGTGTGCCCAATAACAGGATGCAGCACACACCCAGTGCATACCCACTGCATGCAGCACACTTGTACTTGGAAATGGGGGCAGGGGATTCAGTTGCAATCTGGCAGAATGATAGCGATGCACTCTGCATGCAGATTACTTGGACACAGTGCACAGAGGAAAACCAACCCTATGAAGTTATAAAATTGTTTCGGTGTCTTTGCATATATGAATTATCAAACAGCTTCTGCAGTGAAACAATCACTAGTGGGATTAGAGTAAAGTACTTCAGGTCTGTAAGAAATGTCAAATGATAGCTGTGCCATTTACAGACAAGTAAAAGCTACTACTGCTGTGAGCTGAGACACAAACGTGTATGTCACTATCGTTGGCTTTCAAATTTGTTGGATAGCTTGGAAATGATCTTCATGGGAAATTCTTGCATGACATTTTGAATTGTCACATATTTTTAATTTGAATAATTCCTCAAAGTGCGAGGGATGAGAGCCTGTTGAATACTATTTATCTTCCTTCTTCAAACATTGGGTGGGATATGTGTCGGTGCAGGCTCGATGGGCCGAAATGGCCTCTATCTGCACTGTGGGGTTTCTGTGATTCTGTGATTCTGTGACTTCCAAAAGAAACAAAGATCATTTCAACAAAACAACACAATTGTGTTCTTTAAATAGGATTTGTACTTGGCATCTAAGAGGAATCTGTCAACCTAGAATAGGCTTTCTAAAGAAGCTTAGCTTTTAAAAGGACTAATTATTTTGGATTCATACTGGAAAAGAGAAAAGGGAAAGTGAATGCTTTTTAGCACGTTGCAATTTATCTGTCTTATCTACTTCAATTCCATCATATCTTAAGCATTTATAAACAGCCAGTACCACTTCTGATTTAGAGGATATAAGTGGACGATATCCTCTTTGTGCAGTGTGTAGTATATAATTATAAATGTATTCTTTACAAATAGTCTTTACACAAAGCTCACAGAAGAAATCTTACCCCATGGTTGTAAATTTTAAAAGTTACAGCACATGGAAGGCTCAAGAAGAGAAGCACTGTATTACAATTAGGTTAGGATAAATTAAAACTAGTGGGGTAGAATTTCCTTGGGGGTTCCCTGGTCTCCCACCATAACTTTGGTGGAAGATTGGCGGAAACCACGGAGTAAGATTGGAAATGATGCTTATGCACCAAGGCTACAATAGATGATTGGGAGAACCTCCGTGAAAATTTCAGATATGATTCCATCTTATAATATGGGAGAAGAATTGCACTATTCATTATAAGCAGCAATATTGTAAGCATAAGAATTGTGTCCCCCTTTATTGTGTGGGCCTCCAAGGTATGCAATGGAGGGGCTTCCTTCAGCCCATATGTGACGCCCAGGAGTAAGTTGTGAGCTGGAAATGTAGCAAAAGGGTAAATAGTTGAAAGGACAGCGGGTTGGAACTCAGAACTTTGGAAGGAAAGTCAGCCTCACAGTGGATTTTTCTAAAGCCCCTCACATGAGAATCTAGAATAAGCAGTTGGTGATGAGTGAGCCTGGTATGCAGCAGTGGACTTGAGCATTTAGAACATCAAAGTGGGCGACTGTTTTCAAGGCATCCTATGTAGGTCCTCCGACCACAATGAAGGCAGATCTCCATCATATGGCTTGTATTCTTCCCAGTCAATGCTCTAGAAAATAGGATTGTCCTAGCTGGACAAGCAGAAGAAGCTTATCAGTACTCTGTACTGTTAACCTGTGTTGTTACCCGCACAGTTGGGCAACCCCAAACCTTTCCCAACCTGTGCCTGAGTTTTCTAGACTTATGCAAGTGGAGTGTGTCTCTAATATGGAGAAAGTGCATTCCATAGCCCAATCAGTATTCCTGCACTCTCTTTCCCTATTACTTGGGGAATGTAGATAGCATAAGTGAGGAAGTGACACAGGGTGACTCAGAGAGCATGAGGAAGCTCAATTTTTCGTAGGGCTCATAAATACTTGAAAGCTTTGGTGGGGCAAAGTTGAATGGTTAATTGCTGAGACTCTAAGCTAATTTCAGCATTGCGAGATTGGAGTTGTCAGGAAGCCTGTGGATATATAGTGATAGTAGTGGTGATAAGGGTGGATCTTTAATCAGATAAGAAAGCATCATTAATTATGTGCCTCTGAATCTACTTTGGAGTAATGTTCCGAGTTTCCATTCCATGCTCCTCTGGCTCTAAAGCAACTGGAGGCACCTTTTTTGGCATCTCCATTTCCAGCTCTTTCTGAATCGCAAAGTCGCAAATAACCACAATTTGGGGGACCCACACAGCATATTGCAGTGCCCCTTCTGATCTGTCCAAGGCAGTGAAGCCTACCCTTCAGGTCCCCTTTACAGTTCTCTATATCCAACTTGAGTTGACAAATGGCCCTCATTGTTGCAATGATCTCCTTGTGTTCAATGTCCACAGTAGCAAGGGATAATCCATACCACTCAAAAACCATTAAGAACTTTGAATTGATTAAAGGCTAGAATTCCTCAGCACGCAGATATGATGGTAACAGCTGGGTGTAAATTTGGCCTTCACATGAAGAAATCTTTGCAGCTGGTAACAGGCAAATTGTAACTTTAAAAAGTGGTATCCTTTTCTGATGAGAAATTTTAAAGGGTTAATTGTTGGAGCTCTTGGGACCATATGAGTACCATCAATGGCACCCAGACTTAGGGGTAACGTGCAACAGGATAAAACTATATGGCCCTATCACACTGCTGCTTTGGAGTTATCGCAAAGCGAATTAATTCACAGCTATTCTGAAGATTATATCTGTGATCTGGTCGAATGCATGCCCAGCAGGCACCACCTGTGATATTGCACAGGTCCCCCGTTGCAGCTTGAAAGACGTCTGTGGAGAAAAAATTGATAATTGTGCTGACTTTGACAGTCACTGGCAGAGTATTCCAACGGATGATCTGGGCTGATGATATTTCAGAAGCTGACAAGAGTTCATCTCGAAAAGCAAAATACTGCGACTGCTGGAAACCTGAAATAAAAGCAGAAAGTGCTGGAATTTTCCAGCAGGTCAGGCAGCATCTGTGGAGAGAGAGAAACAGAGTTAACGTTTCAGGTGGATGACCTTTCGTTGTTCTGACAAAAGGTCATCGATCTGAAACGTTAACTTTTAAAAAATTCATTCCTGGGATGTGGGCATCGCTGGCAAAGCCAGCATTTATTGCCCATCCCTAATTGCCCTTGAGAAAGTGGCGGTGAGCCGCCTTCTTGAACCACTGCAGTCCGTGTGGTGAAGGTACTCCCACAGTGCTTTTAGGGAGGGAGTTCCAGGACTTTGACCCAGCGACGATGAAGGATCGGCAATATACTTCTAAGCCAGGATGGTGTGTGACTTGGAGGGGAACTTGGAGGTGATGGTGTTCCCATGCCCCTGCTGCCCTTGCTCTTCTAGGTGGAAGAGGTCGCGGGTTTGGGAGGTGCTGTCGAAGAAGCCTTGGCGAGTTGCTGTAGTGCATCTTGTAGATGATACACACTGCAGCCATGGTACGCCGGTGGTGAAGGAAGTGAATGTTTAAAGTGGTGGATGGGGTGGCAATCAAGCAGGCTGCTTTGTCCTGGATGGTGTCGAGTTTCTTGTGTTGTTGGAGCTGCACTCGTAAGAACATAAGAACACAAGAAGTAGGAGCAGGAGTAGGCCATACGACCCCTCGGGCCTGCTCCGCCATTCAATAGGATCATGGCTGATCTGAACCTAGACTCACGTCCACTTCCCTGCCCACTCATCCAGGCAAGTGGAGGGTATTCCATCACACTTCTGACTTGTTCCTTGTAGATGGTGGAAAGGCTTTGGGGAGTCAGGAGTTAAGACACTCGCTGCAGAATGCCCAGCCTCTGACCTGCTCTTGCAGCCATAGTATTTATGTGAATGGTCCAGTTAAGTTTCTGGTCAATGGTGATCCCGAGGATGTTGATGGTGCGGAATTTGGCAATGGTAAAGCCATTGAATTCAAGGGGCAGTGGTTAGACTCTCTCTTGTTGGAGATAGTCATTGCCTGGCACTTATGCAGCACGACTGTTACTTGCCACTTATAAGCCCAAGCCTGAATTTCATTCAGGTCTTGCTACATGTGGGCAGGAACTGCTTCATTATCTGAGGAGTTGCGAATGGAACTGAATACCGTGCAATCATCAGCAAACATTTCCCATTTCTACCTTATGATGGAGGGAAGTTCATTGATGTGGCAGCTGAAGATGGTTGGGCCCAACCATCTTCAGCTGCTTCATCAATGAACTTCCCTGAGGGGTCACCATTTACCAAAAACTTCACTATCCAGTTTTCCACATTGTCGGGTAGATGCCAGTACTGGAACAATTCGCTCGAGGCGCAGCTAGTTCTGGAGCACAAGTCTTCAGCACGACAGCCGGGATGTTGTCGGGGTTATAGCCTTTGCTGTATCCAGTGCGCTCAGCTGTTTCCTGATAACTTGTGGAGTGAATTGAATTGGCTGAAGACTGGCTTCTGTGATGGTGGGGACCTCAGGAGGTGCCCGAGATGGATCATCCACTCGGCACTTCTGGATGAAGATGGCTGCAATCTCTGTTTCTCTCTCCACAGATGCAGCCTGACCTGCTGAGTATTTCCAGCATTTTCTGTTTTTTTATTAAGAGTTTGTAGGAATGTCTAGTTCCTATCCAAAGACTGAGGTCCACTCAGGCGCTTAAACAAAATGAAGTTTAATGGAAACTAACAGGTTTAAACAAGTAACTGCAGGAGAACATCGAGTGTAGGTCTATTCAATTTGGAGGCTCCACGAGGACTGCTGGCTGGTCCCGTGGTTGACGTCATGACGTCATCACGTTCTTCCCGCCAGTGGGGGATCACGTGATGTACGGCGTGACGTCATCATGTTTACCCGCGCTTTTAAAGTAATCACGCTCTGTACAAGTAAACAGTATAAATAAAGATACAGACTCAGGCTGTAGCTAACATGCTGTTAAAGGGAATTATATACAAATGATCTGAGTCCTTTAGTGGCTCCGCCACAAGTTCATCTATGTCCTTTCTAGTGAACCTTATTCTTCATACACAGTACTCCTACATACTCTTTGCATGTGCTAATATCTGGTTTGATTCATCCTCCTTAACTGCTATCCACTATTTCAGCATAAAACACCATAGTGGATAAGCGTCCTTTCAAGAATTCAAGTTTTTAATGCATAAAACATGAAATGAGAACAGCCATTCGACCCATTGAGCTTGCTCCTTTCACACTCTATTTTAAAGTGGATGCTATTCCAACCTTGTAAACTTCTGAAGAAATGTTTTGCATCAGTACTCTGAGATCCCCAAAGGTGATCATAGAAACTCCAATTTATCTATCCATAAATATCTCTTATTCAAGCCTGATCAATTATTCTCTACAGATACCACTCTTTCCTGAGCACTAAAACACAATGGCCCAGAAATTCGGGTCGGGGGTGTAAGCCCCCGAACTGCACTTCCCTTGCGCGCCAGCAGTTGAGCTGTGGGCCCCCGTGAAATTCCGATCCGGGGCCTGGTCCAGCTGCCGGCGCACAGTGCTTGCCTATCCCAGGGGCACAGTTAGTTCGATGCGTCCCCTGGGATCACGTGGGCCATGGGGAGCCAATCGGAGCAGGGAATGCTCCAATCATAAGATTGACAGGAAGACCTGTCAAAAGTTATAAATACTACGGCCCCAAAACAGCACTAAATCATCAAATAATTTTTTTTTTTAATCACATGTTTAAATAAACTATAAATTACATGAAATAACTATTTTAAACAATAATTTAAATTTTTGAAAAAAATAATTTTATTTTCTAACTGGGCTAAAAATAAACTTACCTTGCTTTAAAGTATTTAAAAATAATAAACCTGTGGAAAAAATGTTTTAATTTTTATTAATTCACCACTTACCTTGTAAAAAGCAGGCCTTACGCCTGCTTTTTACATGTCTAACTTCTGGGCCTAGAAATTCAGTTGTTAGCACCAGCTGCTAGCGCCTTAAGAGGGCGAGAATTGGGGCGTGAAGCGGCTAGCACCCGGGCGCGGCACGATCTGCGCCTCTTGCGAACTTCAATCAAGAATTAGCGGCGGCGCAAAAACGCAGCGCCCGCTCAGCTGCGCGCGCAGTTCCTGATGTCATTTCATGGTGCAACGCCCTTGGTGCGCCCCGAGCCGGAACTTCATGGTGCCCCACTTCTGTGCGCCTGGCGCCCCCAGCGACTGGTTGAGTGGAACCATTCCCAGTCGCTGCGGGGCGCAGGGGGCGCTATTTAAAGGGGACTCTTCCTGCATTCTTTGTGGCAGCCATTTTGTTCCACTCCTTCTGTGTGAGAGAGAGAGATTTGGAGAGAGACAAAGGGAGACAGCTTTCTGCTTTGACTCAGCGCTCGCACAGGTACTTCTGGCTTCAGGCCAGAGCTTTGCAGTTGGATTTAACTTTCAGTGCTGTAGCCTTGAGTCACCACATATAATGGGGGCTGCAATGGGTGGAAACGTTGAGTTTCTACATTGCATTGAAAGGGCTCAGAGACGATGAGAGAGAGTGCCAATCATGGCCAGATGGAGAAGGGCCAACAGGCGTCGGCACAGGAGGCCTTACCCACCCAGACTATACAGCCAGCAGTTCTCATACCTCAACATGTCTGAGGAGCAGTGCATTCGGAGGCTGCGATTCAGAAGGGAGGTGGTCACTGACATCTGCCACCTGCTTCAGAGAGATCTGCAGCCTCAGCTGAGGAGCAGGACGTCTTTGTCGGTGGCAGTGAAGGTGACAGTGGCTCTCAACTTCTATGCCACCGGCTCCTTCCAATCTGCTACTGGGGACATTGCCAATATTTTCCAGTTTGCGGTGCATTGCTGCATCCGCCAGGTCATGAATGCCCTCTTCAGAAGGAGACGTCAGTACATTTCCTTCCCCATGACCCTGGACAAGCAGCAAGAGCGTGCAATGGGATTTGCAAGAATAACGGGCTTCCCCATGGTCCAGGGCGCCATTGACTGCACGTATGTGGCTTTGCGGGCGCCTCTACAGAATGCCGAGGATTATCGCAACTGGAAGGGCTACCATTCGCTGAACGTACAGTTGTTGTGTGACCACAGGCAGCTCATACTAGCTGTCAATGCCCGCTTTCCAGGCAGCAGCCACGATGCCTTCATCCTGCGCCAGACTTCTGTGGCAGACATTTTCGAAGCCCCGGCTCACCCAGGAGGCTGGCTTCTCGGGGACAAGGGCTATCCTTTGTGCACCTGGCTGATGACCCCGCTCCGTGCGCCCAGCACCCCTGCTGAAGAATGATACAATGACAGCCATCAAGCGACCAGGAACATTATTGAGCACACAATCGGTGTGCTGAAGCAATGGTTCCGCTGTCTGGACCATTCCGGGGGAGCCCTACAGTACTCGCCTGAGCGAGTCTCCCATTTCGTTGTAGTGTGCTGCATGCTGCACAACCTGACTATTCTCAGGACTCAGCCACTGACAGCAGACATTGGAGGACCACCAGAGGAGGAGGAGGAGGAGCACCAAGATGGGAGGGAGGCACAAAGTGCAAGGGCCGTCCGTTGGTGGCTTATTGCAAGTCGGTTCTAGGCCCCCTCTGAGGGAATGGCTTGTGCCGTTGAAAGAACATGAATGGAGCCGCCCGCAAACCCTGAGGCGGTCAAGGCAACAAATAGTTCAAAGTGCAAACATGGACAATCTGAATAAAGACTATTTTTTATTTAACAATCTCTATGCCCTTCCCGCATGACAAACAAAAACAGAGAAACCCCCCCAAAAAACAGTCAGACACATAACTGGCTCTCACAACCTGGAGAAAATCAACAAAACAGTTAAACAAAAATGCCCATGATCCTCGGCCTTCATAAATAAATTCACACATTATCGGCCTTCATAAAAAATTCAACATACCATTCTCGGCCTTCATAAAAAACTCAACATACCATTCTCGGCCTTCATAAAAACTCAACACAACATTCTCGGCCTTCATAAAAAACTCAACACAACATTCTTGGCCTTCCTAAAAAACTCAACACAACATTCTCGGCCTTCATAAAAAACTCAACACAACATTCTCGGCCTTCATTAAAAACTCAACATTTTGCCACAACTCCTACTTTTTGGCCTGCGAGGGTGATCCGCCTAACTTGCGCGATTGGCCCCTTTCCACCCTGCAGCTCCTCCTCAATGGGACCCCAGTGGCTGCAGCAAGGCTGGGGAAAGGCTGTTGAGGGTCACATAGTGAGTCGGCAGATGCCCTTGAGGGACGGCCTGGACCAGCTCTGGCCTGGAGGGCCCAGCTGCTGACTGCTCCAACTCTGCTTGGGCGGCAGCAGTCTGTCCTATGGGTGGTGGCAGCTGCAGTGGAGGAGTGACAGTGTTGGCAGCAGGAATGCTGCCAACGTGACAGAGCACAGGCACTCCCTGGTCGGCCGAGACACTGGCACTCGCACGGGCCAGCACTGAAGCATGTGCAGCAATCTGCTGAACCACAGGCTGCTGAGCTGCTGCGGCACGGCGAGGGCCCCAGCGATTCCTGGCCAAACCAGCGAGGGTGGCAGCAGTTAGTGCCCGTGTGGCCCTGATCTGTGTCTGCATCAGACCAGCCAGTGAATGCATGGCACAACTAAGCACTTGGCTGGAAGCCGCATGTGATGCAGCGACATCCTGCTGACTCCTGGCCTGTGCTGCCCCGAAGACCTGCAGACTCCTGGTCTGTGCTGCCCCGAATTCCTGCACACTCCTTGCCAGTGACTCTATGGAGTCAGGCATCCTTGCCACTGCAGCCATGAGCTCAATGTGCATGCGCTCAGCCTGGGTGCCAATTTCACCAAGGAGCCGCACCTCCTCTGCGCTCACTGTAGCAGGACTGGAGGCCGCACTCTGTGGGGGTTTCGCAAAATTACCCTATTTTTCCCTGAAGATTGAAAATATTGGTCCAGATCGTGGACGAAGAATTGGGTGATGTGACTTGTCTACAATGTTTTAAAATGTGCCTAGAACCGCAAAAGACTGCTCTGAGATGAAAAGAACATGGACAACACTGGACTCGTGGAGCTCTGTGGAAAATATTCACACACCTTAAGACAGTACTTTTATTAATAAAATTGTTCCCTGGAGTTTGGGCAATCACAAAAGGTTTTAAAATGGCCACAGAAAGCATTGGCCAAGAACAATGAGGTTTGGAAAAAAAGCAGCTCGGGCTGTCTGTGAAAAAGTGGGAGGATACAGTGGCAGTCAAAGACCTGCCAATCAAAAGGAGGTTCCCTTCAGAAGCACTTGAAGTTGCTTATTGACATAAGAGATTTGCCCACTTGAAACTAACTGCAAGACATTTGATCGAAACTGCTTCTGTTTACACAGCCATTCAAAGCACTCACAGACAATGAGATACTGAAACCATGGGATGGATTTTTTATGCAACAGTTTAGGAATTGAATGGGTTTTTGAAGCACCCATCATTCTGGACAACAGGACAGTTGCATTCCCTTTTGTTTTAGCCCAGGTGAGCACCAGATGTGGGCGGGAACATTTCAGCCCCACAGTGCAGACACATTAACCCATTCCAACCACTTTGAATCATCCAATCATCAGCGTTTCTCTTGTGTATTGGAACATTGGGGGCGATTTTGCAAACAGACTTTTCCAGGTATAAAGATAGCTCCTGAGAAGCTATCTCTATCTTAGCTCTTACTTCGCTGGCCCACAGGTGAGCAGGGTTTTTGACTGCTCAGCAAAGCAACCTAGTAAGAAGTTGGGGGATGGTAATTAAGGGGATATTGCTAAGATGTTTAATCAACATTGTAGCCACTTACCTCTCGTTTTTGCCACCTGCCTTACTCCATTTAAGCAATTTTACTGTAATTTACTGTGTTTGTGTGGTATAGTTTTATATTTGATTATAATTACTTCTAGTTAATAAAGCTTGATTATCTCTCATCCAGACCATTTTTCCATTTTAATATCATTAATTATAAGTCCTTCAGTCAGAACTGGAAGGTGGGGTAGCGATTCGAAACTGCTGTTTGAAAATTGGTTTATTGGAATTTGGTTTACAGTATAGCAGCAGGCTGCCTGACTAGGTGAATTACCGTAAACCAGGTAAAAGATTGGAATTGGTCAGAGTGCAGGCAAAGGCTGCAAGACCAGGGAAATTACCTTAAACCAGTTAAAAGATGACCCCCTACAAAATGGCGACCACGGTAGGACTGGAAGCCCTTTTTGATTGGATAAGTGGTCTGGATCTGGAGAAAGCATTAGCTCTTGTTTCTCTCATTTTCAATATGTGGGTAGCCCTGCAGATGTTAGCAGCAGCGTGTAGGTTGGCCTATCATGGTATAGTTGGCTGGGTTAAGAAGGGTGAGATCAGGGAACAGGAGGAGGCTAAAAAGGCCAAGAATCGGGAGTTCCAGTTTGAATAATGCCAGGCATTTATAGAGCGCCTGGTGCAGGAAGTCACTGAGGCCAGAGATAGTGAGATGAGACTGCAGGAGGAGAATGTCAGCCTCATGTCAGAGGTTCCATAGCAGGAGGAAAGTGTTAGGGAAGTAAAGGCAGCCTATAAGCTGGCCTGCGACCAAAGGTTTAGTGAAGCAGATCATGGCCCCTGTAGGGCAGAGATAGAAAGCCTTAACATGGCTTTAAAAGCAGCAAAGGGGACGATTTGTGTGATCAGCCCGAAGGCAGCTCAGCCGGATTTTACTGGCAGCCCAAATCAAACCGCCCCACAGGCAACACCCAGGGAAAGGCTGGTTAGGGAATTACAGATCCCAAGACAGCAGCCCACAGCTCCGCATTTTGAGGAGCTCTGGCAGCAAGGAGGGGTGGACAATGGGGTGGTAGGAGAACGCCAGTAGGTCCCGCTAGGCAGGCGGCGACCAGGACCAGTGTAGCCCTCCGACAATGGAGGTACAGTCCGCCCGTGAACAATAATGACCCAGGGGCTGTTCAGAATACCTATCTGGTCCCCTATGAAATCCCACAGCTCAGAGGCATGGTGAACCATATTGCCATGCTCTCTGAAAAGGGAGACCCCTCAATGCACTTCCAACAAATAGACCAGACAGCTGACTTTAACGGCTGTGATGATGAAGAGAAAGCCAGAATGTTGCTTTTCTCTGTGGATAGTAAGCTCTATCAGACCCTTTCGGATGAGGCCAAGAGCAGGCAGAAGGGTTTTGAGGACCTGAAGGAGGAAATACCGGAAGCCATGGGTGTGAACGATGGCAATCCGTTCGATCGCGTAGGGAGAACCCTGCAGAAGGAAGGGGAGACCCCACAGGCATTTGCAGACAGGCTGTGGCCAGTCTACAATCGTGCCTGTGCAGGGGGACAAGATAGGGCATGACTGAACCAGCGGCAGCAGACAAAATGGCTTTGTTGCCTGGTGTCCAATTGCCTGCCCTAAATAAAGGTAAAAGCTGATACCTGGTTTGACTCCCGAGACCCCCTAGCAACTGAAGAGACTGTAATCCGGCCGCTCACGGTAGCATTTAGGAAAGGGAGGAATAGTGAGAGCCCCTCGCAAAAAGGCAAAGTCCACAAGGTTAAACCTGGGGCTCAGTATAAGAAAGAATGGCACCAGGAGGGGAACAGACCCTCCCGGGCTAGGTTAAATTGCTGTGGGTGTGGGAAAGATGGTCACTGGAGAAAAGGCTGTAAGAATCCCTGGAAGGATAGCAAGGGAAAGAATCCCACAGCCCCAGTCCAAACGACAGAGACAGGAATTTCCCCCGCCTCAGTCGAGTCACTACTAGAGGTAATGCGGTCTCTCCTGACCAACCAGGGAAAGGTAGCAGCCATCAGTGGTGCTGCAACCTCCTCGCCCACCTCTGCCTCACCACAATGACTGGCCGGTATGCTGGCCAAGGAGGGTGCACGTGCAGCCACTTTCTGGGACACATATGGGTCTGGGCCAATGGCAGTGATTACAGGCAGGGATGGGACACAGAGAAATTCAGAAAAATTGTACAAGTCAAGTTCAAGTCCACAGACTGTAAAAACAGGCGCTGTGGCTTGTTTCCAGAGTAAAGTTGTCCAGCCCACAAATTGGGACACTTTCCCGCCCCAGTGGGACCTAAATATTGGCAAAAGCTTAAATTCAAACCTAAGTTTAAATTTGAAAAGGTTATGTGGCTTAGAAATGGAGAAACAGTAGCCTGGGATCAGAAATCAGCAGGCTGCTGCCCATCCATTCACAGAAGATCGCTTGGAGACTGCCCGCGCATACGCAGTTGCTGGTCTAGAGACAGGAATCCCCCAGTCTTCTGAACAGTAGGTTCACGCAGGCGCAGTCGCGCATCTGAGGGGAGAAGTTTCCCAAGACCAGGTTTACGAAGGCACGGTTCCCCAGCCGGTACCCCCAGCGGATCCTTTTCAGTTTTCCCGCAGAGGCGCAGTCACGCGCCTCAGGGGAGAGTTTTGCCAACAGGAGTGCCGCGCAGGCACAGCTGCGCGGCTGAGGGAAAGGGTTTCTCAACACTGGGTTCGCACAGGCATCTGTGCGAACCCAGAACCCCCAGCGGCTCTTGCTCACAGTGAGGCCGAGCACGCAGGTGCAGTCGGCCATTTAAAGATCCCTGCTGCTCAGTTTTTATGCGCAGGCGCACAGGTCTGCTTGGAAGACCCAGCGGTTCTCCCAACGCTTTTTTAAGTAACCGAACGCACAGGCGCAGTTGCCTGTGGGACCCCAGTGGCTCTTTCTAAGTTATCCCGCGCAGGTTGTGTGGTGCGTTCGGGGGAGGGAGGAACTCACCCGGGGGCCCACGGGCAAGGAGGGTAAGTGCGGCTAGGAAGGATGAGTGGGTGGCCGGATCTGGGATCCAAGTTTCAGTGTGGGGCCAGGGAGAGCCGCCATACAGGCACCCTTCATTTTCTGCAGCCAGTCAAGGGAAGACAGGATGGGGAGGGACTGGGAGTCACGATCCCATACTCCCCGGTCTCGGTCTGTGCCAAGGTAATCATTAACATGAGGGGTATCCCGCCTCCACAAAGGGACAAGGCAACGGTTCGGGGCTGGCAGAGCAGGCTGGTCTGTAAATCCATTCTGTCTGTTTCAAAGTTTAATACGATCAAACGGGGGTGGAAGGTACATTTACTGCCCGGGTGGGAGGAGCAATACCCACTCGAATTTTGCAACCCATCATTGGCACATGATGGTTGGGGTTTGTTTAAGCATGTTGTTGAAATTTTTTTGTATTTTGTGTTACAGCCCCAAGTTGAGCAGAGGCGTAGGATCCTCTCCATGCTTGGGATCATTTTGTGACAACTCCAAGTTGAGCAGAGGCGTAGGACCCTCTCCGTGCTTGGGATCATTTTGATTGCATTGTGCAACTAAGATTGCAACATTTTGTAATAAGTTATAATGTAAAAAGGCGATTGTAAATTTTGATTGCATTGTCATTTTACAAGCGTGTAGGGGTATGATACCCCTTATTGTAAACTGATGTATCTGTAAGATGCCTACCGTACCACGGTTTTTTCTCAAATTTTAGGGGAATAGACGGTTTGGGGGATCAGTGGCAGATAGCTATTAGTTAAATACAGGGGATGGTTGTTTGTGAGGGGGGGCTGAAAATTTTGCTCACTCCTTCGAGTTGATACTACAAGCAAGTTGGGAGTATCAAAAGTAGAATGTAGGGGTTTTGCAAAATTCCCCTATTTTTCCCTGAAGATTGAAAATATTGGTCCACATCGTGGATGAAGAATTGGGTGATGTGACTTGTCTACAATGTTTCAAAATGTGCCTAGAACCACTAAAGACTGCTTTGAGATGGAAAGAATGTGGACAACACCGGACTTGTGGAGCTCTGTGGAAAATATTTGCACACCTTAAGACAATACTTTTATTAATAAAATTGTTCCCTGCAGTTTGGGCAATCACAAAAGGTTTTAAAATGGCCACAGAAAGCATTGGCCAAAAACAATGGGGCTTGGAAAAAAAGCAGCTCGAGTTGTCTGTGAAAAAGTGGGAGGATACAGTGGCAGTCAAAGACCTGCCAATCAAAGGGAGGTTCCCTTCAGAAGCACTTGAAGTTGCTTATTGACATAAGAGATTAGCCCACTTGAGACTAACTGCAGGACATTCGATTGAAACTGCTTCTGTTTACACAGCCATTCAAAGCACTCACAGACAATGACATACTGAAACCATGGGATGGATTTTTTATGCAACAGTTTAGGAATTGAATGGGTTTTTGAAGCACCCATCATTCTGGACAATAGAGAAGCTGCATTCCCTTTTGTTTTAGCCCAGGTGAGCTCCGGATGTGGGCGGGAACATTTCAGCCCCACAGTGCAGACACATTAACCCATGCCAACCACTTTGAATCAACCAATCATCAGCATTTCTCTTGTGTATTGGAACTTTGGGGGCGAATTTTGCAGACAGACTTTTCCAGGTATAAAGATAGCTCCTGAGAAGCTATCTCTCTCTTAGCTCTTACTTCGCTGGACCACAGGTGAGCAGGGTTTCTGACTCCTCAGCATAGCAACCTAGTAAGGAGTTGGGGGATGGTAATTAAGGGGATATTGCTAAGATTGTTTAATCAACATTGCAGCCACTTACCCCTCGTTTTTGCCATCTGCCTTCCTCCATTTAAGCAATTTTACTGTAATTTACTGTGTTCGTGTGGTATAGTTTTATATTTGATTATAGTTTCTTCTAGTTAATAAAGCTTGATTTTCTCTAATCCAGACCATTTGTCTGTTTTAATATCATTAATTATAAGTCCTTCAGTCAGAACTGGAAGGTGGGGTAGCGATTCGAAACCGCTGTTTGAAAATTGGTTTATTGGAATTTGGTTTACAGTGTAGCAGCAGGCTGCCTGACCAGGTGAATTACTGTAAACCAGGTAAAAGATTGGAATTGGTCAGAGTGCAGGCAAAGGCTGCAAGACCAGGGAAATTACCTTAAACCAGTTGAAAGAGGCCCCCTACAAAATGCCTAGCTGGCTGGGAGCCTTCTCCCCCTGGTGCCAACAGTCTGCACTGTATAAGATCCTGACAGCCTGCCGGTACTCTGGGTTTGCCTCCTTTTCCCTGCCCACACCTGTGCTGGGGGCAGTTATTCCCTCACCACCTGCTGCTGGTGGCTGCAAATCCTCCTCTCCAGTTCCACAACCTTGTGCTAGCTCCCCCCCTGTGTCCGCTGTAAGAGGAATTACTATCCCTGCCTCCCCAGGGTCCCACATCATGGGGGGAACCATCCTCCCCTGAGTCCCTCGGCAGAGGCTGTGAAGCCTCTGTATTCAAGCAGGCGAGTGCACATGCGCAAACCTCCTCCTGGGAATCCTGCGGCAGAGGCTGTGAAGCCTCTGGCTTCAAACAGGCGACTGCGCCTGCGCGGGATAACTTAGAAAGAGCCGCTGGGTCCCTCAGGCAACTGCACCTGCGCGTTTGGTTACTTTAAAAAGGGTTGGGAGAACTGCTCGGTCTTCCAAGCAGACCTGTGCGCCTGCATGTAAAAACTTAGCAGCAGGGATCTTTAAATGGCCGACTGCTCCTGCGCGCTTGGCCTCACTGTGAGCAAGAGCTCCTGGGGGTTCCGGGTTCGCGACTGCACCTGCGCGAACCCGGTGTTGAGTAACCCTTTCCCTCAGCCACGCGGCTGTGCCTGCATGGCCCTCCTGTTGGCAAAACTCTCCCCTGAGGCGTGCGACTGCGCCTGTGCGGAAAAACTGAAAAGGATCCGCTGGGGGTACCGGCTGGGGAACCGCGCCTGCGCAAACCTGGTCTTGGGAAACTTCTCCCCTCAGGCGCGCGACTGCGCCTGCATGAACCTGTTGTTCAGAAGACTGGGGGATTCCTGTCTCTAGACCAGCAACTGCATATGCGCGGGCAGTCTCCAAGCGATCTTCTGTGAATGGATGGGCAGCAGCCTGCTGATTTCTGATCCCAGGCTACTGTTTCTCCATTTCTAAGCCACATAACCTTTTCAAATTTAAACAGCTTTGAATGGCTGTGTAAACAGAAGCAGTTTCGATCAAATGTCCTGCAGTTAGTTTCAAGTGGGCAAATCTCTTATGTCAATAAGCAACTTCAAGTGCTTCTGAAGGGAACCTCCTTTTGATTGGCAGGTCTTTGACTGCCACTGTATCCTCCCACTTTTTCACAGACAACCCGAGCTGCTTTTTTTCCAAACCCCATTGTTCTTGGCCAATGCTTTCTGTGGCCATTTTAAAACCTTTTGTGATTGCCCAAACTCCAGGGAACAATTTTATTAATAAAAGTACTGTCTTAAGGTGTGTGAATATTTTCCACAGAGCTCCACGAATCCGGTGTTGTCCATGTTCTTTCCATCTCAGAGCAGTCTTTTGCGGTTCTAGGCACATTTTAAAACATTGTAGACAAGTCACATCACCCAATTCTTCGTCCACGATGTGGACCAATATTTTCAATCTTCAGGGAAAAATAGGGGAATTTTGCAAAACCCCTACAACTCACCCTCTGGGGAGAATGCCGCTGAGCTTCCCTACACCTCCCGCATTGCTGCCGCCCGCTGGGCCCCAGAGCTTCACCATCATCAGACCCTTACCCCCTGCTCCCCTCCAGGGAAGACGGGTCCCCATCATGGCCATGGCCTGCCTCGGCTGAGGGTGGCACTGATGGTCCGGCTTCCTCTTCCTCCTCCTCGCCTTCCGAATCACTCACAGTGCCAGCTTGAGGGCCCGCCTCCTCACCTGGTGAATCAGCATCTGAAAGCAGGGAGGCACAAGAGTTGCTTTTGAGTGAGGACAGGGCGGCAGTGAGGGAGGCATGAGTGCTGCAATGCACTGCATTGGTTTGTGACTGGCAAAGGATGCTGGTGTGAGGCACAAGTGGAAAGAGAGTGGTCAAAAAGGTGATGACCTTACCATTGCTGTCCAGAACGGGGTCGGCATCTCCAGTGGTGACGGGGCCAATCAGCCGGTCTCCCATTATCTGCTCCACTCGCTGCTCCAGGTCGGTGAGGTCTTTAAGTTCAGGATGGCCTCCTCTGGTCCGTAGCTGCTGCCTCCGTTTGTGGGCCAGCTTGCCCTGCAAGAGAAAGGACGGGCTCTCAGTACAGTGTCGAGCCCTGATCTTGCCTGCACTGCCTCCCATGGTGTAATAGCCCTGACAGTGTGAAGCCCTGATCTTGCCTGCACTGCCTCCCATGGTCGAAAAGCCCTGACAGTGTCAAGCCCTGATCTTGCCTGCACTGCCTCCCATGGTCGAATAGCCCTGACAGTGTCAAGCCCTGATCTTGCCTGCACTGCCTCCCATGGTCGAATAGCCCTGACAGTGTGTAAAGTGGTGAATGTGCATGTGATTTTCATGACAGTCCTATAGGTGTTGGATGTGGGCTGGGCATTGGGGTTTCAGGACCCTTTGGCCATAAAGTGAAGTGCACATGCAGGGATGAAGAGGATACTGGAAAGGGTACTCATCCTGACAACCCGAGTGAGGTCGTTGAACTTCTTTCTGCATTGAATGGGTGTCCTGGGGACCAAGCTGCTGGAGGTCACTCTGTTTGCCACCTCCCTCCAAGCTTTCTTGTATTTGCTGGGCAGCGGCCTCCTGCCACTGTCAGGGAAGAGGACAGGTCGCCGGCGCTCCACTGCGCAAACCAGAACCTTCAGGGCACCCTCACTAAAGCGTTGCGTTCGCTCCCTGGCCTTCTCCATGGTCGTGGGCGTTGCGTTGTTGAAGCAGGTCTGTCCAGGCCTAGATTCAGGGCTGCAGTGTGCAGGGCGTGGCAGCAAACCAAATCGACCCACCCCCTTTAAGAGCTGACCGGCGCCAGCGTGTCTGCCTGCAATTGATAACTCGCTGCACCTGCGCTGCGCCCGCCCTCGGTGGTAGCGCCTCGGCTCGCCGGCTTAGCGCCTTATGATAGTCGTGCATCGCCTGCTTTAGCGCAGCAGAAAGCTGTTGGGGCGATGCAACTCAATTTCGGCGAAGGTGGCGCTAAGTTGCACCGGGTGCTAAATTTAGCGAACGCCCGGCTGTAGCGCCCCAAATGTGGCGATACTGAATTTCTAGGCCCTGGAGACTTACCCTCCCGGGAAAACCTGTAACAAAAGACAAAGTTCGATGCGCACGCACAACCACTCCTGCGCACGCGTTCGACCTCTGAACCTCTTCGTGCAGGGGAACAGAAGTGCATGCAGGAAACCGGCACTTCCATTGGGCTTACGGGTGAGTACCCCGTGCGTACTCACATGTGGAGACCCGAATTTCTGGGCAATGTGGGCCAGCCAGTGTTTGATTGTTTCAATCATTACTGATCCCTATAGTTTTCAAGTCCATTCCCATCTGATATTTGAAGGAATTAAACAACACAGCTTCAAATGTAATAAAAGCAGAAAATTCTGGAAACGCTCATAGATCAGGCAGCATTTGTGGAGAGAGAAACAGAGTTGATGGCTGGACTTTTCATTACCAGGGTGGGTTGGGTGCGTGCGATCAGCATGGCAGCTCGGAACCCTTTTCTTGTTTTCATCCTGCTTCTCAGAGCAACTTTCCCTTAATGGCACCTATTAAGGCAGGCCTGCATGTTACTGGGCCCTTTTAAACAGTGCGGGTCTGATGGCATCGTCAATGACTCATTTCCAGGCTGCATCCAGGTTCTCAGATGACTCCCTACATATACTTGTGGAGGGAGTCAGAGCATACAGGGAGGTACTTTTCCCTGCTGATGGGCGGAAGAGATCCCGCCAGGAGACTAAAAGAGCCTGGCTGCAAATTGCAGAGGAAGTCAACAGCAGGGGTGTGGTGAGGAGGACCTGGGTGCAGTGCAGAAAGCACTTCAATGATCTCATTAGATCAGGAAAGGTGAGTGCAATGCCACACTCAACTTCACCCTGCTGTGCCTCTCATCACATCCCCATCACTCTGACTTCCCAAGACTAATCCTGCACATCAATACTCACACTAACATAGCTTGCACATCCACCCATCCCTCTCTCTCTCTCTACATACTCACATCCCCATCTGATTAACCACTCTTCACACTCACCCTTATCCTAATGCAATCATGCCAACTAACAACACACAAGGAAGCCACTTTGCATTTATACTTTGGCATTGGCACCACACTAACTCATAGTCACCCTCTAATGATATAATCCACACATTCCTTATACTCATGCCATCACTCTCACTCAAACATCTCTTCTTTCCCTCCTTGTAGGAGAAGAGAGCCCACAATAACAGGGAGAGGTGTAGGGGGTTTCTCTTGCTCGTTCTGGTCTCCTACCAGGCTTCGTGCAATAATTACCCTTGAGTGGTTCGACCCACTCTTCCCTACGGTTCTAGACCTTGGACTTAGGTGCAGGGAACTGTAGTGCAGAGAAAGACTCAATAGACCAGGTTGAATAGCACGGAATGGATGCTTTTACTATTAAACAGCTTGCAGCATTACAAAATACATATCATAAGCACAAATCAAAGCGACTACAAGCATGCACATATCTATAAACTTGATTCCATGGAAATGGTAAACACACGGCACATCGAAAAAGGGGGTACACACTTTCAGGTTCGCAAAAGAGGGGGTTCGCAGCCTTTCGGCACAGCTTTCCGTCGTCACGTGGATTTGGAAACTTCTGGCGCAGCTTGTTTTTCTCTCTCTCTCTCCGGCGATGAGGCAGCGGACACAGCCTTGATGAGCGCTCGTCAAGGATGGATCAGTTAAATCTGTTGTGGATTTGGATTCATGGAGCAGTCTCTGCCACCGATGTGAAGTTGAATAACTGGATGCACATGGGAGAGTCCAGTGAGGAAAAACCCCGAGAATGGGATGTTGAGGCACGGGAGTGCGAGGCCCGGAATGTCCTTTTCCTCCGGCCTGGATCGTCGGTTTTCCTGAGGGTGTCTTCTTCTTCGGCCTGGGTCGTCGAAGATCTCCCGACAACGGTACCCGGGCCACCCT
This sequence comes from Somniosus microcephalus, assembly GCF_052327205.1. Classification (NCBI taxonomy): domain Eukaryota; kingdom Metazoa; phylum Chordata; class Chondrichthyes; order Squaliformes; family Somniosidae; genus Somniosus; species Somniosus microcephalus. Next base: position 36,992,803 of record NC_140996.1, read on the forward strand.
CGTCGTCTTCCCGTCGTGGCCGAGCCTTGTCTGGCTGAACACCGACCACGTTGTCCTTTTCCGAAATGTCCGTCCGAAGCGTCTTTAAAAGAAGAAACGTCCTGATCGAATTCTGAAGCTACCGAGGTAGAAGAGGCGCTGATGGACTTTTCGAAATCCATAGTTATACCCTTTTGGGCCAGCCTTATCTCCCGCCAGATCATATTCCAGTCTTTGTAATATTTTTGGCGGGCAGAAATCTCTGCAGGGGCGCTTTGTCTTGTAACGGAGCCGGTGATAGCTTAACTGGCCTTCTTGGCCGATAATGTCTTTTACTTTGTCACCGTAACTCAGTTCGCATATTGATCGGTCTGGAGATTTCCCTTGATGGCTGTTAAACGGTTTTTCCTTTGTACATTAAATGGGTTTAAATGTTCATTCATTGTCCGCCCATTTCTTGATGGGCCCCATCCTGTTGCCTGAAACTGTCTTGTACTTAGAATCCAATTGAATATGTATGCCCATTTCCCTGAGTTTCGGTTTCCCAATACTGGCTTTCGCAGGCTTACTGCTCTCAATCCACAAGCCTGTCTGGCTTGCAGTAACAGAAATCAAATGGTTCAAGAAACTGATCACGAGGTCCGGCGGCCATTTTGTATGCCCTTTTATCAAAGGTTTTTCTGTACAAGCTTCTTTTGGTCAATAAAGCTGTATTATTAATCCTGTTGTCTTGTGTGATTATATAATGAAAAATTTTCGAATCTTACAGAGGGAGAGAAACGGAGGTGGCCCTCCATCATTCACAACGTTGATAGCAGCAGAGGAGGTCGCCCTGGAGGTCTCAGTAGTTGTGGAGCAGCTGGCAGTGGGAGACGGAGAGAAGGGCATCTCTCAGCAACCTGGTGACAGAATTACATCTCATACAGTCACATGGCATATAGCAGTCACTCATGGGGACTGATGTCAGCAGCCAGTGAATGTTCATCATGTGTATAATGGTATCGTTACCCATTCTTGATAGCAAATTTCTAAATCATCTCTTTATTCTCACACAGGTTCATCAAGAGCACCCCCTACTGTCCAGGCAGAAGAGGAAGATACCTCCTCAGAGGAGCCTTCAGCCTCTGAGGGAGCACTGTCAACAGATATAAGCGGACCCAGCACCAGCGCAGATACGCACACCTCGGTGGGTCCTACGTGAGATACAGTAGTGTTGTCACCTGGTGTCTCACAAGTCACAAGTGAGCAATAGGAGATGGTGAAGACAGGGACAGCAGTGGGGATTCCTCATCGGAGGGTGCAGAACGCTCCCAGTTCTGCTCAGCTGCATGCAGATGCTGAGCCTCGGGGGCCATCCAGAAAGAGGGCGATCCTGGAGATGCAGGAAGAAGTGCAGGGGGTTCGGACAGGTTTTGCGACTGTGATATCTGCAAATGTGCAGAGAATGGAGGAGTCCATCTCCAACATGAGCACCACCATGTCGTGGCGATGGTGACTGTAGGCTCTTCCATGGATAGGATGGCCACCTGCATGGAGCAGCTAATGTGTCACTCACGAGCACATGTTATCTATGGAGAATAGATGGCAGTGACTCATAGACCTCCTCTCTGGGAGGGTAGTCAACATAGACATGGGTCCTCATGGCCCCACTGCTGTGCAGCAAGGTGCTCTCCAGCTCCTTGCTAGCAGGGGAGTGCAGGTGGCCCATGAGAGGGATGATGGTGAGAGGAGGCTCCTCTCAAAACGCTCACACTTCTCCCCTGTTGTCTCCCCCTCAATCAGAGCCCCAGTTGCCTCCTTGGATTGCGATGGCCGAGTCTCCCCCTGCACAGTCGCGAGAGGAGCAGACTTTGGCGGGGCCCTCTCAGGCTCCAAAACTCAGAGGACATCTGCCAAAAAGTGTCTACGCAGTTGCAGCAGGGAAGTGAGCAGCCTGCCTCTACCTCTGCTGAAGCCACAGGGGTTGCACCTCGTAGAAGCACATGTAAGAGAAAGATGACACAGAAGTAGATGCACAGGGGTAAGCACTTGGGTGTATAAAGAACTGTTTCTGTTAAGGTTCCCTTACTCTTAGGTCTTATTTAAAACTACTTTTTTTCACCACTTTCCATTCATGCCCAATTTTTGTCTGATACTTTTGGAATTATCTTAGTGAGTTGGAGTGAATGGTTATACATAACGTTACCTCCAGCAGTGGGGGTCAGTGTGAAAGGAATGGCTTGGTCATTGTAGGGATACTTCATGTGTTGTTGGAGGGGCAAACCTGGCACAGCACGTGGCAGACATATGGCTGTAATGGAGAAAGTTAAATAAATCTGGCCATTATGAGGCCATTCCTGGCCTCCCAGGCAGCAATGTGCTCGGGTGCTGGTGGCATCTGGACCTCAGATTCCTCCTGCTCCACCTCCTCATTTTCCAGCTGATGCTCATCCACCTCCTCCTTCTCTGAGGCTGCGCATTCTGCGCCTTACTCCTCATGTAGCGCTAATCCTCGCTGCTGCGCTATGTTGTGCAGGGCACAGCAGATGACACGGATTCTGGATACCATGGCTGGTGCATACTGAGGGGCTCCTCCACATCTGTCAAGGCATTTGAAGTGAATTTTCAGCAGGCCTATTGTTTGTTCTATGATATATCTGGTAGACATGTGGCTTTCATTATATCTCTCCTCAGCCTCAGTACTTGGCCTCCTCAAGGGTGTCATGAGCCACGTATTCAGAGGATAGCCCTTGTATCCAAGCAGCCAGTCGGTAAGTCTGTTTGGAGGTGTGAAGAGCTGAGGAACGGTGGAATGGCGCAGGGTGAAAGAGTCATGACAGCTGTCAGGAATCTAGCGCACACATCCATGATGGCAGATCAACCATGATCTTATTGAATGGCAGAGCAGACTCGAGGGGCCGAATGGCCGATTCCTGCTCCTATTTCTTATGTTCTTCCTATGGTTGCAGACGAGCTGCACTTTGAAGGAGTGGAAGCCCTTGTGGTTCACAAACACTCCTGGGTGATGATGGGGTGCCCTGATGGCCACATGTGTGCAGTTGGTGATGCCCTGCACCCGTGGGAAGCCAGCCAGTGTGGCAAAGCCGAGCGCCCACTCAGTAACACTGGCTTTATCAGTGGCAAAGTTGATATAATTGGCTGACTTGTCAAACATGGCATCGGTGATGTGTGTGATGCATCTGTGGGCGGCCGACTACGAGATCCCACAAATGTCTGCTACAGATCCCTGGAAGGAGCCTGAGGTGAAGAAGTTGAGGGTGCTGGTGATCTTTGACAGCCACTGGTAAGGCATGTCCACCACATCCTCTGGGCTGGATGTCCTCCTCCAGTAAGCTGCAAATGTCTGGGACAATCTGGCACAATAGCCTGAGCCTCCTTTGCCACTGCTGCTCAGTCATGTTGAGGAAGCTCATCCTCTGCCTGTATACCCTGTGTTGGGGGTACTGCCTCCGGCGCGGTGCAGCCCTGCACTGATGCCCTCTGTCCTGTGGAGCATCAGGTCCTTGAGGAGAAGGTTGTTGGTATTGCTGCTGCTGCTGGTGTGTCTGCTGCTGCCGGTATTGGGGCTCATCCTCGTCCGATTCTGAAGACCAGGGTGAGAAAGTATAAACGGCACCCATGCTGATGTAATAGATGGCAGGTCAAGTAGAGATTAGAGGACCAATCTGGCAATGGAGTGATAGGTTGTAGCAATGAGGTGAGAGTGGCTTCGAATTTGCAGAAAAGATTTGCAAAGTGTAGTCACCTAAATCTGCGCTCAAAATACACTCAGCAAGAGCCCTTCCCTTTGGCAAGTAAACAGATTGACATCATGCGACAGTATTTTTTGTGCTTTCCATGCTCTGCAGTAATGACCTCGATCAATGGCCACTGAACTTCTGCCTTAGCTTGACAGACGTGAATCCCAAGCTGCGTGATTCCTGTGGTTAGCCAGTGAAATTGAAAAGGTCTGATTAAAAGCACTGTTAAGGGTCTGACAACAAGGTATTAATGAAGTAAATTAGATTGCCCGCCTCTGCTGTTTGGGTCCGTGCTGCGCTGGCAAATGTGCCCGAGTTAAAGATGCGCCCATTTATTGCAAATTTTACTCCTGACTCACCTCCAATCCCGCCCGCACGACACCATAAAAATTCCGGCCAACATTTCAGGTCTTAGGACCCTGATTTAAATATAGTAAAGAGGCTCCTGCGGGAGCGTGGCTGCCCAAATTGAGGCCAACTCCAAAAATGTATTGAGGAGCCTTGGGGCAGCAAGTGAGCAGTAGATTTTCTTTACATTTTCGCCTCACTGCTGCCTCATTTATGCTGAAAAATGGGGCGATCGTGAGTTGAAAAATCACTCCATTGTCTATTGGCTTTGGCCAATCAGATTGCTGCTTTTGTTCCATCTATTAACGTATTTTGTTTGTACATCTTGGTGTAATCTTATGCTTATGTTATGCAACAACACTGTAGACAGAAGTTTTTATGCCTATGATACAATTTTATAAAATTTAACAGGCTAACTTCAGGTGAAAATGTGGCTGAAAAATATGCTATCAAACTAAACAGTAGCCATCATTTAGCCAACAACTTATCTTAACTTGGAAAATAAACATTACTGATCTTTAACAAGCAAAGTACAACACTTATCCAATGTTACTGGTTTGTAATCAAGAATTGTTTTCATTGCAAGACGATATCCCATTGAGAAATATGCAGTATATATGCACAGATGTCATAACACTCAATGTTTTCTCCTAGATGTCACTTGGAGGGTAACATCTGGATTCTATTCCAGTGGCTGTCATCATCTATGCTCTAGGCAAGGCAAGATGTTAATTAATTTCTCCAAGGAATAGACACGAATTAACCTCAAAAGGGAAATTAAAGCAATATATGCAGATTAGAAATCTGTGGTACAAAAGCAACTGAATCCCACTCCATAATTATGCTACGATGTCAAAATAATAATTGCATAATAATAGTTTACTAGAGTAATTGATCTGCTATTGGGGATAATGTCAAGATTTCTTTCACCTGTCTGTGGAAGTTAAAGAGTGACAACTGATGCAAGCAGAAATAAATTAACTCAAAGAGGTTCTGATGATGTTGCAAAGTAGGAAAGGACTTCTCTTGCTGTTCATAGCCAGAAGCTTTGCTGCCCCTAATAGAACAAAGACGATTTCCCAGATTTTCCGGTGCGTGTACGCTGTCGGAAGCCTTCAGAATGGCCCGGCAAGCTCCGGGTTTCCACACGCGCGAAAACCCGGAACTTGCGATCTGTCAAGCTTCAGTTGGACAGGGCCACCGCATCCGCTACAAAATCACTTTTGCTGATGCAGAATTGGGCTATTTGTCCAACTACTGCCCAGCGAATACCCACAAAATCCTTACGCCTGGTAAAAGCAGGCGTAAGGCTTTCTTTTACCAGCGTTAGGGTTAAAATAAATGTTAAATAAAATTTTTTGAAATGATTTAAACATAAACATACATTTAAAATTAATTTAGGTAAATTTTGGCCCATTTTAAAATGTTTAAATTCATTTTTCAAAAAATTAAATTTTTATTTTAAATGCTTAATTGAAAGGGTCTTTTAATTAATTTTGAACATGGGATCATTTATTTTTATTTAAGTGGTATGAATTATTATTTATTTGGGGATTTCTATTATGCTTATGAGGATTCTGTACATAAATGGAATCACCATAAGCATCATAGGAATCCCCGTTTTTGATTGGTTGGCCTGCCCCACGTGATCCCTGGGATGCTTATGAACTGCCTGCGCTGCTGGGATCCGTGGGCCTTGACACAGGCGTACGCCTGCAGGCCCAGGACCCGAAGAGGCCGAAGCTCCAGAGACACCAGGTAAGTTTTTTTTTCCGGTTCAGAGGCGTACGCAAGCCTTGGACCTCAATTTCCAGGCCGGCATTTTTTTCAACTGAAAATGCACAGTAGCCAAAAATCCCATTTACCCTCCTCAAAATTCACCTTTCTGAGAAATTTCAGCACACTGATAATTTACAAGCCTATAAATCTGAACCGGCCAATCGGTTCACGGAAATCAGAGGAGATTGACCAAAATCTGTTAAAACTTTAGATAAGGGAGTAGAGTTTCCACTTTGAGCGCAATCGCCGATTGCAGTGCAAATTGCATCCAAATTGCGCCCATTTTGAAAAGTGTTTCTTCTTCCGAGTTTCCACTCAAATTCATTTGCATATTGCCGATTGTAAAATCTGCCATGAACCAGCGTAATCGGGCAGCGTGTTAAAACTTAATTTTTTTTAAATGTTGCTTCAAAAAATATTCTTTGCTATATTTAAAAATGGTAACTTGGTAAAGTTTGATTCATGCAGCTGAAAATAGTTTTATCACAAAAAATAAGCATTTTTATTCACAGTGTCAATCCACACCTGAGTTACCCAATGTTAAATTACTGAAAATGACTTTAAAAAAATATCTAAAACTATTTTCTAACTATATTGGTGTACAGTGGTCAGTTCCTTAGTAATTTTTAAAAAATTACATTCAAAACCTTTTAAAATTAGTTTTCATGCACCCAAAAGATCCATCTTAATTCTTGAAGACTCCTCGAAGGCCTGCAAATGAGTGTAATAAGCAGAAAATCCCAATGGTAATGAATCCACCTGGAGGCATGTACAGTTTTGTGGGTGGGACCTGTTTCTAGTGCAATTTAAAAAAGAAATATCACAGAACCTCGATTTGCACTGAACGCAATTTGCGTTTAAAATTCCACGACCTTTTGTGCCGATTTCGGGCAAATTGTGCCCAACAAAATGCCCAACTGAGCCAGAGTCTGTACATCTAATAGAGTCTTTTTATTCATTCTATAGGTCCTAGAATAGACTCACTCCCAAACAAGATTTGTTTGCTGGGAAATGAGGGAGGGAAAGTAAGAAAACATCGGACAGAACTGTAAACTACCACTAGTCAGGAAAAATGGGACAAGCTTTTAATGACTGCTTCACCAGGCATTCCCATACGATCAGGGACTCTAGATTGGTATTACAGTTTCAAGTGAACCAGAGAATTGTTAGTGGATCAGAACTCTTAAACATAGCGGGGGATTGAACAAGTTAGGGTAAAATATAATTGTAAAATTTGTCATTTGTATACTGTTTGGAGTTAACTGTGGGTTATCAAAAGTTTTGGGAGTATTTACTTCTTGGTTTACTCATAATTTTGGTGTTTTCAGTCTTTGGCCTAAATTGTAGGCTCTCTCTCCCGCACAATGGGAGCAGCATGCTATAGACAGAGCTAAGTAATCCCACAACCAACAGATCAGATACAAGCATTGCAGTCCTGCCACATCCAGTCGTGAATGGTGGTGGACAATTAAAAAACGAATGGGTGGAGGAGGCTCCATGAACATCCCTATCCTCAATGATAGCAGAGCCCAACATGTGAGGGCAAAAGACAAGGCTGAAGCATTAGCAACCATCTTCAGCCAGAAGTGCCGAGGGCAGAAGCCAGTCTTAAGCCAATTCAATTCACTCCACGTGATATCAAGAAATGGCTCAGTGCACTGGATACAGCAAAGGCTATGGGCTCCGGCATGTGCTCCAGAACTAGCCGTGCCTCTAGCCAAGCTGTTCTGGTACAGCTACAACACTGCCATCTACATGACAAAGTGGAAAATTGCCCTGGTATGTCCTGTCCACAAAATAAACCAGGACAATTCCAATCCAATTACTACCCCATCAGCCTACTCTCAATCATTAGCAGAGGGATGGAAGGTGTCGTCGACAGTGTTATCAAGTGGCACTTACTCACCAATAACCTGCTCACTGATGCTCAGTTTGGGTACCGCCAGGACCACTCGGCTCCAGACCTCATTACAGCCTTGGTTCAAACATGGACAAAAGAGCTGAATTCCAGAGGTGAGGTGAGAGTGACTGCCCTTGACATCAAGGCAGCATTTGACCGAGTGTGGCATCAAGGAGCCCTAGTAAAACTGAAGTCAATGGGAATCAGGGGGAAAACTCTCCACTGACTGATACCCAGCACAAAGGAAGATGGTTGTGGTAGTTGGATCCCAATCATCTCAACCCCATGACATCGCTGCAGGAGTTCCTCAGGGCAGTGTCCTAGGCAGAACCATCTTCAGCTGCTTCATCAATGACCTTTCCTCCATCATAAGTTCAGAAGTGGGGATGTTCACTGATGATTGCACAGTGTTCAGTTCCATTCCCAACTCCTCAGATAATGAAACAGTTCATACCTGCATGCAACAAGACCTGGACAACGTTCAAGCATCGACTGATAAGTGGCAAGTAACAGTCATGCCACATAAGTGCCAGGCAATGACCATTTCCAACAAGAGGTAGTGTAACCACCTCCCCATGACATTAATTTGCATTACCATCATCAAATCCACCACCATCAATATCCTGGGGGTTGCTGTTAGCCAGAAACTTAACTGGACCAGCCACATAAATACTGTGGCAACAAGAGTAGGTCAGAGGCTGGGTATTCTCCGGCGAGTGACTCACCTCCCGACTCCCCAAATCCTTTCCACCACCTACAAGGCACATGTCAGGAGTGTGATGGAATACTCTCCACTTGCCTGGATGAGTGCAGCTCCAACAACACTGCTCCACCCTAAGTCACACACCATCCTGACTTGGAAATATATCGCTGTTCCTTCATCGTCGCTGGATCAAAATCTTGGAACTACCTACCTAACAGCACTGTGGGAATACCTTCACCATGCAGACTGCAGCGGTTCAAGAAGGCGGCTCAAAGGAGCAATTAGGAATGGGCAATAAATGCTGGCCTTGCCAGTGATGTTCAAGGGAGAAGGGAGAAGCATTCATCTTTTTGATCAGCGTTGAAGTATAATTAGAAGGCAGCAAAGCAAAGCCAGACATTTATTTTTAAAATGCTATAGAATTGGGTGCTACAGAGTGAAGAAAGCGAGCTTTATAAGGGAGGAAATGTAAGACTTTCTGTAAGCACTCAGAGATTCATGGCCACAAGTACCCTCAGGAGCACTTGATGCACGAGGACTGAGAGGAGGTAGCTGAAAGTCAACATCTGTCAGCCTCCACATGTGTCTGACACAATTGGTTGGCCTTTTCAAAGCACAGCCCAAGGAGCTCTAGCACCATGTGAATCTCAGCAGGCTGCCAGTGAAAGCTTGCAGCCAACCAGCATGCATACCTCTTCCACTAAGAAATCAATTTGAAGAAGTTGTAGGCTAGGTTTTAGACATCACACACAATCCACCAGCACAATGGGGAAGCACTGTGGGCAAAGCATATTGACATCATTCACAAAGCACTCAAATTAATTAAATAAATTTGATGTACTTGATTTGTACATTATCTTTGTTACTGTACAGAATAATGCAGCACTATAACAAACAATGGGTAGTGATGACACTGTTGCTGAAGGTATTTTGAACCACTTTTATGGTACATGTGGGCAGCTCATGAAATTAACTAAAAATACCTTGTTGAAGCACCTTGCACACCAGTCTTCCAGATTACTCTGATATTTAAGGAACTACCACTTTATTTCCATTGTCTCTCTTCTGTGCTGGCTCGCTTTCTGGATTATTTTCTTCCTGGATTAGGAATCTTTGAACAGCAATGTTATGGAGAATGCAATACGCAGCAATGGCCCAATGACTTGTTAAACTCACCGTCTAATCCTGGACTGATGGGAATCTCAGTAAAGTTCCTCAGCTTTGCAATCATTGCTGAAGCTTCTTGCTTTATCCCATCTTTGAAACTGGGGTGCTTGTTCCCACCAGATCTGCTCTGTGACCCCAACAACATTTCTCCAGTCCCAGTTAGTGTGGTGATGATTCGACTTCGCTCTCTCCACCTTCCTGAGATACTACTCACACCAAGAATCTTTTAAAATAAAATAAATATTAATTCTAGAATCTGTAATTGGAATATGATAGGACTATTTTTGTGATTATAATTAAATTTAATTTGAATATATTTGTAATTAATGACAGTTGGTTGTATTACTTACTTTATTAAATTGTTCTTTTCTTTCCTTTCCCCTATTTATATGGATTAAAGTCACTCACAGTGTCAGCTGCCAATGCCATCTCCTCCCACAGTAACTCCACTGATAATGTGTCACCAGGGGCGTGAATCTGTCTCACAAAGGAGCCAGGATCCAATCACACAGCAGCCAGGAAGTATGTCACAAAGCAGGCCAAGCCCCTCCCACTTGAGTTATTACATAGTCACATGGCCAGGCTCTGCTCCTGGTCTGCAGTCTCACTGGACATGAACCCAGGTTGTACAATCAGTCCTGTTTGAAACCCTGCTCCCAAGTATTAAGGCACCAGTACTGAGCACAGACTCCCAAAATTACCAATTCAAATTTCTTCTTCCCATCTGTAGGGGGTGGCGTGTGGTGGTGTTTGGTGCGTGCGCCCAGTCAGTTATGCCTGTGACTGTTTTGTGAGCTGTTCGAATCACTCCCACACCCCTGGGTTCTAGACACCGGACTTAAGTACAAGGCGGCAGCACAGAGAAGACTCGAGTAGGCAGGTGGTTGGATGTAAACAAAAAACAAGATTTTATTGAAAAGGAAAAACTGATACTGTGGCGGAGCCACTAAGGGACTCCGTTCAATTGTATATAATTCCCTTTAATAATTTGTTAGCTACAGCCTGAGTCTGTATCTTTGTTTTCACTGTTTTCATGTACAGAGCGCGATCACTTTAATAGTGCGGGTAAACGCGATGACGTCACGCCGTTCATCATGTGATCCCCCACCGGTGGGAAAAACGTGATGACGTCATGACGTCAGCCACGGGACCGCCCAAGCAGTCCTCGTGGAGCCTCCGAACTGACTAGACCTATATTCGATGTTCTCCTGTAGTTATCCGTTAAACTCTGTTAGTTTTCATTAAACCTCGTTTATTTGATCGCCTGAGTGGACCTCAGTCTTTTGGATAGGAACTAGACATTCCTACATTGGTGACCCCGACTTTTGCGAATGGTTTTCGCAGAAGTTACTGAACATGGAAACGAACGCTGTTGCTTTGAAGCTACCACAGTTCTGGGAGCAACAGCCAGCCACGTGGTTCATCCAGGCTGAAGCCCAGTTCGCAATCAGGAACATCGTTACGGATCAGACCCATTACTATTACGTGGTCTCCGCCCTCAACAGCACCACAGCCTTGCGGATTGTCAGCCTGCTTGGTAATCCACCAGAAGATCGCAAGTATGAAACAATAACGGTGCGGTTGTTACAGGTCTTCGGGCTGACGAAGTCAGAGCGCGCCCGCCGGCTGCTCGCTATGCCCGGCCTCGGGGACTCCAAGCCATCCGAGCTCATGAGCCAAATGCTCACGCTCCTGGGCTCCGAACCGGAATGCTTCCTCTTCAGGGAGCTATTCCTCAACCAACTACCGGAGCAAGTTTAGGCTGCCCTAGCCAGGTCGGAAGTCACAGACTGCGCAGAGCTAGCTGCCGAAGCGGACAAGATTTTCGCAGTGACGTAGCAGTACTGTGCTGCCACGAGGCGCCCATCCCCCACAGACGCTGCTCCAGCCCTTCAACCTGCGGGGTTGTGCTTCTACCCCGCCTGTTTTGGCGCGAAAGCAAAATGCTGCTGCCCTCCCTGCAGCTTTTTGATCAAAAAAAACCAAAAGCAACCCTGTCGAAAGAGGACCGGTTATAACGAGCGCCCCGTAGTTGCGATGGCAATCGGTAATTCGGGAAAACTCCTCTTCATCCCCGACTCCCTACCTGGTCGACGTTTCCTCTGCAACACTGGGGCGCAGTGTAACATCCTACCTGCGTCAAATCTTGATATACAAGCTGGGGGGGCATGGCCTCTCCCTTGAGGCGGCTAATGGCGGGGCCATTCGGACCTTCGGAAAACGGCGGGTCCAGGTGTGCTTTGGCGGCCAGCGGTTTTACTGGGATTTCATCACAGCCAAAGTCTCTCAAGCTATCCTCGGGGTGGATTTTTTGTGCGCCAACGGCCTCCTGGTGGATGTAAGGCACCGCCGGTTGATCAATGCGGCCACTTTTCACTCCATCCCATGCCACCGCAGTAACGCCGTGTCGCGCATTGTCTCCTGTGTGTTCCCACCTCCGGATGACTTCACTCGCCTCCTTGGGGATTTCCCAGACCTGACCAGACCCACTTTCTCTTCCACGGCCAATAAACATGGTGTCGAACATCACATCACCACTACTGGCTCCCCGGTCTACGCACTGGCCCGGCGCCTCGAACCTGACAAGCTCGCGGCTGCGAAAGCGGAGTGCGACAAGATGGAGCAGCAAGGGATTATTCGCCAGTCGAATAGTCCCTGGTCTTCGCTTCTCCACATTGTTCCGAAACCTGGCGGCGGATGGCGGCCTTGCGGCGACTACTGATGCCTGAATGACGCCACTACTCCTGATTGGTACCCGATCCCTCATACTCAGGATTTCTCTGCCCATTTGGCGGGAAATACCTTTTTTTCAAAAGTCGACCTTGTCCGTGGCTACCACCAGGTCCCTGTGCACCCGCAAGATGTCCCGAAAACTGCAGTCATCACCCCATTCGGCCTGTTTGAATTTCTGCGGATGCCGTTTGGATTGAAGAATGCGGCACAGGCTTTCCAGCGCTTGATGGACTCCATGCTTCGGGACCTCAAGTTTCTATTCGGCTACCTCGATGACATCCTCATCGCCAGCCCTAATAAAGAGGAGCACATCTGCCATTTACGCACCCTATTTAGACGCCTCAGTCAACACGGCTTGATCATTAACCCAGCCAAGTGCCAGTTCGGCCTGCAGCAGATTGATTTTGTAAGATTCGTGAAATTTTCATTAAATAATCACGTAGGAAAATAGGGTTAATAAAACAGCTTTATTGACCAAAAGAAGCTTATACAGAGAAACCTTTGATAAAAGGGCACACAAAATGGCCGCCAGACCTCGTGACCAGCTTCTGGGACCATTTGAATTTCTGTTACTGCAAGCCAGACAGGCTTGTGGATTGAGGACATTAAAAGCCCGCGGAAACCAGTTTCGGGAAGCCGAAACTCATGGAACTGAGCATACATATTGATTAGATTATAAGTACAGGACAGATTTGGGTGGCAGGATGAGACCCATCATGAAATGGGCGGACAATTGAACGAACGCTTAAACCCATTACACTGTACAAAGAGAAGCCGTTTAACAGCCATCCAGGGCAATCTCCAGACCGATCAATATACAAACCAAGTTACGGTAACAAAGCAAAGACATTATCGGCCCAGGAAGGCCAGTTCAGCTATGACCGACTCCCGTTATGAAGACAAAACACCCCTGCAGAGAGTTCTGCCCGCCAAAGTTATTACAAAGATAGGACTATGATTTGGCGGGAGATAAGAATGTTCCAGAAAGGTATAACTGTGGATTGAGTAAAGTCCATCAGTGAGTTCTCCATCGGTACGCTTCGGGACAGACTCCATCGGAACTAAGCAGCACTTCGGTTCGGACCTTCGGAACAATTTCGGTTCGAAACGTGTTCGGTGTTCGGCCAGGCAAGGCCCGGCCACGACGAGAAGACGATGAGAAGAATTCGGCTTGGAAGCCAGCTCGGCCAGGCAAGGCCCGGCCACGACGGGAAGACGACGAGGGAGGCCCGGGTACTTTTGTCGGGAGATCATCGACGACCCAGGCCGGAGAAGAAGACACTCAGGGCCCAGGTACTCCAGTTCTGCTCCACCGTTGGAGAAATCAGAAGGACAATTCTGACTGTATAAAGAGTCATTTCGGAACCAGCGTCCCGCCCCGGGGAAGACCATCGGGAGATCATCGACCATCCCCGGGCCGTAGCTGAAGGTAGAAGGGGCCACACTGTAGGGGGTTTTTCCTCTCTCTTGCCCGTTCTGGCCCCCTGCCAGGCTTCGTGCAAGAATTACCCTTGAGTGGTTCAACCCACCCCCCCCTACGGTTCTAGACCTTGGACTTAGATGCAGAGAACAGTAGTGCAGAGAAGAGGACTCAATAGACCAGGCTGAATAGCACGAAATGGATGCTTTTATTTTTGAACAGTTTGAAGCATTACAAAATACATGTCATAGGCACAGATTAAAATAACTACAATCATGCACAAATTTATGAACTTGACTCTATGGAAATGGGGAACACACGGCACATCGTAAAAGGGGAAACACATTACGATTTCCCTTAACTCCCTCCCCTATACCTAAACTAAGTTTCGACCTGGGGAACCTGGGATCATGCTCACCACTCTCGAAATCGCGAGAAAGGGGGTTCGCAGCCTTTTTGGCACCGCTTTCCGTCGTCACGTGGATTTGGAAACTTCTGGCGCAGTCGATATTCTCTCTCTCTCGAAGCGGTGGGGTAGACACAGCCTCGATGAGCGCTCGTTAAGGTTGAGATCCACTAAGTCGATTTGGGTTCATGGAGCAGACCCAGATGCAGGCTATGCACATGGGAGAATCTTGTGGCCTAGATCGCCAGTCCTCCAGAGGGTTTCTTCTCCGTCGGCCTGGGTCGTCGATGATCTCCCGACCCCAGTACCCGGGCCACCCTCGTCGTCTTCTCGTCGTGGCCGAGCCTTGTTTGGCTGAACACCGACCACGTTGTCCTTTTACCGAAACCGCCCGTCTTTAAAAAGACGAAAACGTTTTCATCGATCTGCCGAAGTGGAAGAGGCGCCGATCCGGGCACCGTCCGCCCTTCGTTCGTTCCTCGTAGAAGAAAGTTCTTGAAGAAATGGAAGCCTGAAGTCGCCCAACAAGAAGCCGTGGCAGTGAAGAAGAAGTAACTTAGATGGACTTTCAATCCATAGTTATACTCTTTTGGGACAGTCTTATCTCCCGCCAAATCATAGTCCTGTCTTTGTATTAATTTTGGCGGGCAGAAATCTCTGCAGGGGCACTTTGTCTTGTAACGGAGCCGGTGATAACTTGAACTGGCCTTCCTGGCCGATAATGTCTGTTAATGTCCTTTGCATTGTCACCGCGGCTCGGTTCGCATATTGATCGGTCCGGACATTTTCCTTGATGGCTGCTAAACGGTTTTTCCTTTGTACGATAAATGGGTATAAGTGTTTTTACATTGTCCGCCCATATCTTGATGGGCCCCATCCTGTACTTATAATCCATTGAATATGTATGCTGTTGCTCTGAGTTTCGGTTCCCAGATACTGGCTTTCGTGGGCTCATTGTCTTCAATCCACAAGCCTGTCTGGCTTGCAGTAACAGAAATAAAATGGTTCATAAACTGATCACGGGGCCTGGCGGCCATTTTGTATGCCCTTTTTATCAAAGGTTTTTCTGTGCAAGCTTACTTTGGTCAATAAACAGTCTTATTTTATCCAGTTTTCTTGCGTGATTTTTGCTGAAAATTGCGAATCTTACAACACCAGCCCAAGGCCCAGAAGCTTCCAAACCCACGTGACGACGGAAAGCTGTGTCGAAAGGCTGCAAAGCCTTTTTCGCAATTCTTAAAGTGGTGAGCATGATCCCGAGTCCCTCAAATCAAAACTTAGTTAGGTTTAGGGGAGGAGGTTAAGGGTAATTGTAATGTGTTACCCCTTTCACGATGTGCCGTGTGTTCCCCATTTCTATAGAGTTAAGTTTATAGATGTGTGCATGCTTGTAGTTGCTTTAATCTGTGCACAGGACATGTATTTTATAATGCTGCAAACTGTTCAATAAAGGCATCCATTTCGTGCTATTCGACCTGGTCTATTGAGTTTTTCTCTGCACTACAGCTCCCTGCACCTAAGTCCAAGGTCTAGAACTGTAGGGGCGAGTGGGTCGAACCACTCACGGGTAATTATTGCAAGAAGCCTGGCAGGAGACCAGAGCAAGCAAGAGAAACCCCCTACACAGATTGATTTCTTAGGCCATCGCATCACATCGGACGGCGCAATTCCTCTGCAAACGAAGGTGGAGGCAGTTACTTCTTTCCTGTGCCCGCAGACTGTCAAGGCCCTGCAGGAGTTCCTCGGGATGGTAAATTTTTATCACCGGTTCGTCCCTGATGCAGCTCTGCTCATGCAGCCCCTGTACGAGGCCCTCAAGGGCAAGTCCGGCAAGGATCCGATTAGCTGGACGGTCGACATGGACTGGGCGTTTGTCGACACATAAGGCGCCTTAGCCAGCGCAACCATGTTGGCGCACCCACTACCAGGTGCCACCATCGCCCTTACCACCGACACGTCAGACTACACCATCGGCGCAGTGCAGGAACAGTTGGTGAATGAGATGTGGCAACCGCTGGCATTTTTCAGCCGTCAACTATGGCGAAACGAACGGAATTACAGCATGTTCGACCGGGAGTTGCTGGCCCTTTTTCTGGCCATCCGCCATTTCCGGTTCTTGCTAGAGGGCCATCCGTTCATGGCTTTTGTGGACCATAAGCCACTAACGTTCGCTATGGCCAAGACCACCGAACCGTGGTCAATTTGGCAACAACGTCAGTTGACGTTTATTTCAGAATTCACCACTGACATTCAGCATGTGTCCGGTAAAGACAACCTGGTGGCGGATTGCCTCTCCCGCGTGACCGTTCATGCAGTCCAGCTCGGCATCGACTATGCCCTCATGGCTGCGGATCAAGCCTCGGATCCAGAAGGCCAATCTTACAGAACCAACCCCTCTAGCCTCTAAGCGACCGACGCCAAATTCCATGCCGCGGATACTACGCTACTCTGCGACGCCTCTGTAGGAGATCCTCGCCCTATCGTGCCGGTCGCCTGGCGCTGAAAAGTTTTTGACGCCATACACGGGTTGTCGCACCCTGGCATGAAGGCCTCGCAATGGCTGATGTCGTCTAAATTCATGTGGCGGGGCATGCACATGGATGTCCGCGACTGGGCCAACACCTGCGTGGTCTGCCAAAAGGCCAAGGTGCAGCATTACGTCAAGGTTCTATTGGCCACTTTCGCTGTTCAGGAACGTAGGTTTGATCATGTGCATGTGGACCTGTTGGGGCCACTTCCGCCTTCGCATGGGTTTACTCATCTTCTTACAGTGGTGGACCGCACCACTAGATGGCCTGAGGCGGTTCCTTTGTCATCCACCACTTCCGCAGACATCGCCAGGGCATTCATCTCCGCTTGGGTCGCCCGTTTCGGGGTACCGGCGGACATCTCGTCTGATCGTGGGCCGCAGTTTTCTTCTGAGCTCTGGAACGCTGTGGCTCAGGGGCTCGGTGTCAAGCTACATCGCACCACTGCCTACCATCCACATGTGAACGGCCTGTGCGAGCGATTCCACAGGTCGCTCAAAGTCGCACTGCGAGCCAGCCTTCAAGGCGCGGCCTTGGAGGACAGGCTTCCATGGGTCCTTTTGGGTCTTTGTGCGGCACCTAAAGAAGATCTTCAATCGTCCTCGGCGGAGCTCGTATTTGGCCAGCTGCTACGCGTACCAAGGGATTTCCTTCCGACTCCAACAGAGCTATGGTCCGCATCACAGCA
Source organism: Somniosus microcephalus (assembly GCF_052327205.1). Classification (NCBI taxonomy): domain Eukaryota; kingdom Metazoa; phylum Chordata; class Chondrichthyes; order Squaliformes; family Somniosidae; genus Somniosus; species Somniosus microcephalus. The sequence continues at coordinate 37,010,194 of NC_140996.1, forward strand.
GCTCATCAGCCACCAGGAGGCAGCCAGAAGTTTCGCTCCAGTGCCTATGTCGCACCACGGCTTGCAGAGCTCTCACGTCCCAGCTGAGCTGAAGAATGGCGACTATGTGTTTATCCGCCACGACGCTCATCGGGATCCGCTCAAACCCCCTTACACTGGTACTTTCCGCATGATAGAGCCGGGAGACAAAACTTTTTTGGTCGATATCGGAGGTAAACCGGACCACATTTCGGTTGACCGGTTGAAGCCGGCACACTTGGACCTTGACCGCCCAGTCGAGATCGCACAACCGCCAAAACGTGGCCAACCGCCCACAGTCGCCATGCCAGATCAAACGCAACCGCCCGCCAGCTCGCCCGTCGTCCATCAGCTTCCACTTCAAGGCTACAGAAGTCGATCTGACAGGCTTGTCAGGCATCCTCGCCATTTTACTTTTGCTGTTAAAGACAATTCTGGGGGGGCGCATGTGGCAGAGCCACTAAGGGACTCCGATCAATTGTATATAATTCCCTTTAATAATATGTTAGCTACAGCCTGAGTCTGTATCTTTGTTTTCACTGTTTACATGTACAGAGCGCGATCACTTTAATAGCGCGGGTAAACGCGATGACGTCACGCTGTTCATCACGTGATCCCCCACCGGCGGGAAAAACGTGATAACGTCATGACATCAGCCACGGGACCGCCCAAGCAGTCCTCATGGAGCCTCCAAACTGACTAGACCTATATTCGATGTTCTCCTGTAGTTATCCGTTAAACTCTGTTAGTTTTCATTAAACCTCGTTTATTTGATCGCCTGAGTGGACCTCAGTCTTTTGGATAGGAACTAGACATTCCTACAATATAATCTTAAGGAAAATTACTAGTGTACACTTCTACAGGCAATAAATACAAAAGAATAACTATACTTATACGGGGAATTTGGAACACACGGCACATCGAGGGTAAACAACTATCTTAACAACCCCCTTATCCTTATCCAACCCCTATACCTAACTAGATTAAGCTATGAGGGGTCAGAACTTCATGCTCACCAATCAAAAGGTTTATTGGACTCAAAACAGCGGTGGGGTTCAGGGTTTGCTCTTGATGCTCTCTGGAGCCTGCCGTCGTCACGTGGTCTCCGGCCACTGCAAGGACATTGTCCAGGTTCGAGTACCACAAAGTTAAAGTCTCTGTTTGGGTACTTTACCTTGCAGGGATGATTCTTCGTTGCCAGCCGACGGTTTGAGTTGGTGTGCAGATATTCGAAGGTCGGCTGAGGCTGAAGGCCCGATAATTCGAAGCCTCCCCTCAGTTCGTTTCCTCAGTTGGTCTTCTTCAGCCGGTCTTCCTCAGGTGGCCTTCCCTCCGGTGGTCTTCCCTCCTCCCCTCGTCGCGTCCCGCCTCGCCTGGCCTGAATTGTTCGTGTCCGCCCGATACGGTGCCGGGGCGATTCCAGATGGAGTGGGGAAAGGCACGGGCAAAGGCCAGGGGGTAAGCGCGGGACGGGGAGAGAACGGCAGCCACGATGGCGAGGGGCCGAAGAGCGGAGAGAGAAGAGAAGAGCAGCAGCACACAGCACACCACACCGATTGCTACCCAGGGGCCTTCAATTATACCTTTTTCGAAAACCCTTATCTGCACGCCAAATCAGGTTAGTTCTTTGTCTTAATCTTGGCGGGCTATTTTAAATAATGGTAGCAATCCATACTAACTGTATTTAGATGGCCGGTAATCGCACCTACCGGCCCGATAATCGACTTGTATTGTCATGAATGTTCCTTGATGGGCCTGTCCAGCCTCAATGACTCTGTTAATCTGTTTCCGATTATATATGTAGACTGCTTGATGGCCTTAACTATAGGCCTAAACTGAATATAGATTTGTCTCCAATTCGGTCTAATGCATAATTCAGAGTCCTGTCTGGTTTCAAAATACAAAGGCCTAGAAATTGAGTTTTGGCGCAGCCAGGGCTTTAGCGCCGGAAGTTAGTGCCGGAGCTAAGTCGCGCTGGTCGGGCCCAAAATTCACCAATTCTGCGCCCAAACGGCTGCCGGCGCTGCTGAGAGCTGTTTGCGCCTGAAAACTGGCGCTACGCGTTGAATATCGGCGCTATTCCGGCGCTGCGGCGCCCGCTGCGGTGCGGCAGGTTCGGGAAGTGCAGGCCTCCTCCTTCCCTTAAGGAGGAGCTGCCTGCACCCGGCCGCGGCCCGCGAAAATCTTTTAAAAAATGAGCCCGGCACCTCGGACAAGTGCCGGGCTTGCTTCTGTTCCGGGGGGGGGGGGGGAAGTCCGGGGAGGGAGCTGCGGCCAGGCGGCCGGCGGGAAAGCGGCCGGCCGCCGCGGTGCCTTTAATGCGCCGGCGCAAAGTCATGTAAGACTCTGTTGCCAGGGTCTTAGTTGCGGCTGCCACGGGCGAGGCGGCCGCAACTGAATTTCGGCGCTGGGGCCCGTCGGCATGGCAACCGGGACGCTGCGCACACTGATGACGTCATCGGTGCCGGCGCATTGGTGCCGGCGCAGCGCTACCGGTCTACCGCGGCGGAAGGGCCCCAGGCAATTTCGGCGCCGGCGCCAATTGCAGCGCTAGGCCCTCTAGCGCCGCAAAATCGGCGCTAAGGGCACTGAATTTCTAGGCCAAAGTCTCTCTTCACAGAAACCTGCAGCTTGGGTTTCGATCCACAAGCTGTCTGCGTTGCAGAGTCCATTTTAAAATCTCACAAGCTTTCTGCCACGAGGCACAGATGCCATCTTGGGTACCCTTTTTGATTTAAAATGTCCACGCAGGGTCCCGTTATTAGTAACAGCCTTCGGGGAAAAGCAGAAATTTTGCAAATCTTATACATCCTCCAAATCTAAGGTCCCACTATTCAATAGCCCCCATGTCTACCTCTTGCTTTAAAAAACCAAATGTCTCCTCCCGCTCTTTATATCAGGCAGTGTTTCTCCCTCCTGCTCTGGCAATGAGATGCAGTTGGAGGGAATCATGTATGGGATGAGGCAGGGATATTAGAACCTTCTCTGTGCTCTGAAACTAGTATAATCCCTGTAACAGGAAGGGGCGTCAATATTGATAATCAGGGGTATCATCATGGGTATCAAGAGGTGGGACCATTGGAGCAATAAAAGGAGTTGGCATCATCGGCAATAATGCAGTTAAGTTCCTTCCAAACTGTCCCATCAACCAATTCCAGGCCAGGTACAGCATGATTTGGATGCAATGTAAACAGCCAACTCAGATACAGCATGTGTTAAATGCAGCGTACAGCTTCTCTGACACTACACAATGAAGCACGCCAGCTCAGGTACAGCATGGGATGAATACAGAATAAAAATCCCTCTACATGCAAGTTTCAAGCACTCTCAGTTGTGGAATGGGCTAGTTTTACACACTAGTTAAGCTCCATTCAACTTGTCGCATCAAAGGCCGAGCCATATGGCATCTGTCAAAGAAGCTCACCTCAGCAAAATCTTGGTCTGATGGGAATATTATTAAAGTTCCTCACTTTTACAATCATTGCTGAAGCTTCTAGTTTTATCCTGTCTTTGAAACTGGGAGTCTTGGTCCCACCAGATCTGGTCTGTGAAACCAGAGACTTTAGTCCACTTCCAGTTAGTGTGGTGATGATTCGACTTCTCTCTCTCCACCTTCCTGAGTTACTGCTCACTCACTCCAAGAATCTTTTAATATAAATGTGATTAATATTGATTCTAGGACCTGTAACTTCAATACAGTGTGACTATTTTTGTGACTGATTATATTAAATTTGAATACATTTGTAATCAATTGCATTTAGTTGAATTACTTACCTTTATTTTTGGGCTCTGTGAGCCCAACAATCCTTCTCCAGCCCCAGTTAGTGTGGTGATGATTCAAATTCTCTCTCTCCATCTTCCTGAGATACTGCTCATACCAAGAATCTTTTAAAATAAAATTAATATTAATTCTAGAATCTGTAATTGGAATACAATAGGACTATTTTTGTGATTATGATTACATTTTATTTGAATATATTTGTAATTAATGACAGTTGGTTGTATTACTTACTTTATTAAATTGTTCTTTTCTTTCCTTTCCCCTATTTATATGGACTAAACTCACTCACAGTGTCAGCTGCCAACTCCAGCTCCTCCCACAGTAACTCCACTGATAAAGTGTCGCCAGGGGCGTGACCCTGTCTCCAAGTGACATTACAAAGGAACCAGGAGCCAATCACACAGCAGCAAGTAAGTATGTCACAAAGCAGGCCAAGCCCCTCCCACTTGAGTTATTACATGGTCACATGACCAGGCTCTGCTCCTGGTGTGCAGTCTCACTGAGTATGAATGCAGATTGTACAATCAGTCCTGTTTGCGACCCTGCTCCCATGCACTGAGACACCAGTACTGAGCACAGTCTCCCAAAATTACCACTTATAAATTCTCCCTCCCATCCTCCAAAAGTGAGATCCCACTATTCAATGTTATCTCATGTCTACCTCTTGCTTTACATACCCGAAATTCTCCCCTCTCTTTATATTAGGCAGTGTATGTCCCTCCTGCTCTGGTAGTGAGAGGCAACTTAAGGGAATTGTATATGGGATAAGGCAGGAATTTTACAACCTTCTCTGTGCTCTGAAACTAATATATTCCCTGTAACAGGAAGGGGAGTCAATAGTGATAATCAAGGGTATCACCATGAGGTGGGACCATCGGAGCAATAAAAGGCGTCTGCATCATAGGCAATGGGGTTAAGCTCCTTCTACACTGTCCTATCAAACACTCCCAAGGCCAGGTGCAGCACATGTTAGATACAGTGTAAAGCTCCCTCTGAACCGTCCCATCAAACAACTCCAGGTCAGGTACAGCACAAGTTGAATGCAGTGCAAACAACCAACTCAGATACAACATGTATTAAATGCAGCATACAATCCCTCTGACACTACCCAATAAAGCACACGAGCTCAGGAATAGCATGCGATGACTACAAAATAAAAATGTCTACATGTAAGTTGCAAGCACTCTCAGGTGAGATGTTTGCTAGCTTTACACACGAGTTAGGCTTCATTCAACTTGTCACATCATAGGCCGAGCCATATGGCACCTATCAAAGAAGCTTGGAGTAGCTGGTTAGACTCTCACCTCGGCAAAATCGTGGACTGATGGGAATCTCAGTAAAGTTCCTCAGCTTTACAAACTTTGCTGAAGCTTCTTGTTTTATCCAGTCTTTGATGGGTACAGTAGCATAGTGGTTATGTTACTGGACTAGAGGCCTGGACTAATGATCCGGAAACGTGAGTTCAAATCCCACCACAGGCAGCTGGGGAATTTAAATTTAATTAATTAAATCTGGAATTAAAAACAAGTATCAGTAATGGTGACCAGGAAACTATTGGATTGATGCAAAAACCCATCTGGTTCACTAATGTCCTTTAGGGAAGGAAATCTGACGTCTTTACCAGGTCTGGCCTATATGTGACTCTAGACCCACAGCTATGTGGTTGACTCTTAACTGAACTCTGCGGTTCAAGAAGGTGGCTCACCACCACCTTCTCAAGGGCAATTAGGGATGGGCAATAAATGCTGGCCTTGCCAATGATGCCCTCATCCCATGAACAAATAAATTTTAAAAAAAACTGGGGTGTCTTGGTCCGACTAGATCTGTTCTGCGAACCCAGCGTCCTTTCCCAAGTTGCAATAAGTGTGGTGATGATTCGAGTTCTCTCCAAGAATCTTTTGATATAAAAATGATTAATATTTATTCTAGAATCTGTAACTAGAATAAACTGGGACTATTTTTGTGACTAAAATTATATTTAATTTGAATATATTTGTAAGTATTGACATTTGGTTGAATTACTTACCTTTAATATTAAATTGGTCTTTTCTTTCCTGTTTATATGGACTAAAGTCACTCACTTTGTCAGCTGCCAACTCCAGCTCCTCCCACAGTAACTCCACTGATGATATGTAACCAGGGGCATGAACCTGTCGCCAGGTGACATCACAAAAGTGCCAGCAGCCAATCACACAGCAGCCCGGAACGATGTCACAAAGCAGCCCAAGCCCCTCCCATTCAAGGGGTTACATGGTCACATGGCCAGGCTCTGCTCCTGGTGTGCAGTCTCATTGCGATGAATGCAGGTTGTACAATCAGTCCTGTCTGTGACCCCGCTTCATGGAATAAAACACCAGGCAGGCCATGTTGTAGGGGTTTTTTTCCTGCTCTCTTGCCCGTTCTGGCCTCCTGCCAGGCTTCGTGCAAGAATTACCCTTGAGTGGTTCGACCCACTCCCCCTACGGTTCTAGACCTTGGACTTAGATGCAGAGAACAGTAGTGCAGAGAAAAGGACTCAATAGACCAGGCTGAATAGCACGAAATGGATGCTTTTATTTTTAAACAGTTTGAAGCATTACAAAATACATGTCATAGGCACAGATTAAAGTAACTACAATCATGCACAAATTTATGAACTTGACTCTATGGAAATGGGGAACACACGGCACATCGTAAAAGGGGAAACACATTACGATTTCCCTTAACTCCCTCCCCTATACCTAAACTAAGCTTCGACCTGGGGAACCTGGGATCATGCTCACCACTCTCGAAATCGCGAGAAAGGGGGGTTCGCAGCCCTTTTGGCACCGCTTTCCGTCGTCACGTGGATTTGGAAACTTCTGGCGCAGTCGATATTCTCTCTCTCTCTCTCTCTCTCTCTCTCTCTCGAGGCGATGGGGTAGACACAGCCTCGATGAGCGCTCGTCAAGGTTGAGATCCACTAAGCCTGTCGTGGATTTTTGTTCATGGAGTAGAACAACAACCCAATGGGATGTTGAGACACGGAAGTGTCAGGCCCGGACTGTCTTTTTGTCTCCGGCCTGGTCGGTTCTCCAGAGGGTTTCTTCTCCGTCGGCCTGGGTCGTCGATGATCTCCCGACCCCAGTACCCAGGCCACCCTCGTCGTCTTCTCGTCGTGGCCGAGCCTTGTTTGGCTGAACACCGACCACGTTGTCTTTTTACCGAAACCGTCCGTCTTTAAAAAGACGAAAACGTTTTCATCGATTCTGCATCTGCCGAAGTGGAAGAGGCGCCGATCCTGGCACCGTCCGAAGAAGTTGAAGTAACGTATATGGACTTTCAATCCATAGTTATACTCTTTTGGAACAGTCTTATCTCCCGCCAAATCATAGTCCTGTCTTTGTATTAATTTTGGCGGGCAGAAATCTCTGCAGGGGCGCTTTGTCTTGTAACGGAGCCGGTGATAACTTAAACTGGCCTTCCTGGCCGATAATGTCTTTTAATGTCTTTTGCATTGTCACCGCGGCTCGGTTCGCATATTGATCGGTCCGGAGATTTTCCTTGATGGCTGCTAAACGGTTTTTCCTTTGTACAATAAATGGGTATGAGTGATTTTGCATTGTCCGCCCATATCTTGATGGGCCCCATCCTGTACTTGTAATCCATTGAATATGTATGCTGTTCCTCTGAGTTTCGGTTCCCAGATACTGGCTTTCGCGGGCTCACTGTCTTCAATCCACAAGCCTGTCTGGCTTGCAGTAACAGAAATAAAATGGTTCAGAAACTGATCACAGGGCCTGGTGGCCATTTTGTATGCCCTTTTTATCAAAGGTTTTTCTGTGCAAGCTTACTTTGGTCAATAAACAGTCTTATTTTATCCAGTTTTCTTGCGTGATTTTTGCTGAAAATTGCGAATCTTACAGGCCCCCCTGTGATACTGATAGCTTGCTTAAAGTATCAATAATCCTTGATGAGCAAATTTTCCCTGATTCCCCACATCCAAACATTCCTGGCACTTAGCTATCTATGACCCTCACGACACATGCAGTTCCCATTTCCGCAGAAAACGAAAATTACCTTTTGTACATTTGGACAATCATAGACAGCGTATTTTAAACTATAACACATTCACTTGTCAGATGTGCGGGGGTTGATACCCCCTGGCACCATCTGCATGCATCTTTTATTAATCCAAAAAAACTTAAGAACGACTAATAACATAACAATACTTATTTCCTTATAACCCAAAACAATCACAAAAAAATTTAAAATGGAGGGACGCTTAATCTTATACTAGCAGCTTAGAGTGGGGTATCTGCTTCCCCCATTCGCACATAGCGTTCTCTCCATTCTCCTGTGTTCTCGTGCCTCTGGAGGCGTTTGCCTCTTTTGCAATGCACGAAGAGCAAAAATATCACAATCAAAACCTGACATACTACTAGGATATGGGATGCTATTCTAATCCAGGCGGGGACCTCTATGTTGGTGAACAAGTCCCACCATGGTGGGATGGTTATGTCCAATATGTCTTTTCCTATCTCTAAATTCTTCTGCTCCAGTGTGTAGAAATGTTTCTGTGAAATTATAACGGCTTTTAAAATCTTGGTGGGGTGTTCGGGAAGAGGGGGAATGACATAACCAAAATGCGCGACAAATCGTTGTAAGTCTGTGAAATTCTCTTTGATAGTGATGTGAACGGTGGAGGGCGCAGGAATGGGGACAATTCGTTGTTGTGCCACTTGAACCTCGGCCCTGGGTTTGAAACAGAAACTGCTATCACCGACCGAACACCACTCGTGTTGTTCATATCGGTACTGAGGCGCTGCAGTGGTGACGCAGTATGTCCCACCCCCGATATATGCTACCCGTGGGGGCACATGGTCTTTTGCCATTGCCTCCATGGTGCAATTCACCGGCTTTGCGCTAGCAGTCCTGAACCCGCACTGCGGTTTCAGAAAGGCGTTCAAGTGCTGGGGACACAGGATGATGTGTGCTCCCCGGCTCCGACATCCCGAGAGGTCGGTGCCTGACATCGTACGCTCCCATCTGATGACGTAAGGCGGGACCGCTGCGTAATGAATGTGTGCGCCCCCCCGAATGACTCCAATGTTCTCTACTCTGTACACCGGGGCAGGCTTTGCTGCGGGACCCAACACCGGCATTCTTACTACTATTCCCATAATAGTGTGATTTGAATGTCCGCAGTCCACTGGGACTGGGTATGCTTCTGTGGCTAGTCTGAGCTGGCACGGGCTTAATGCATTCTCAAAAGGGTGGAGCGCTTGCAAGTGCTTGTTGCTGATCCAGGACGGGACCAAATCCTGTTTTAAATCCTCAAGATTACTGCGGCCCTCGCCCAGTAACCAGGCCCCGTACAGCACACAGGCCTCGTTTTGCGCAGCTTGATCGGACGCATTCCGATCCTCCTTAATGAGTGCATTTACCGTTCTCGCGTGTTTCTCCAGCTCAGCAATTATGTCCTTAAAGTGTAGTGTCATGGCCTGGTCCTCATGCAACTCAGAACCCACTACCTTGTTTTCGTCTGTCAATATGTTCCTTAACTGGGCTTTTAAACCGTTGAAATAACAACAGAAAATGCTGGAAAAACTCAGCAAGTCAGGCAACATCCGTGGAGAGAAATTTGAGTTGACGTTTCGGGTTTGACCCTTCTTCAAAACTGGAGAGAAAAGGAACTAGATCGAAGGCAGGGCTGCGATCGGACAAAAGAATAAAAGAACCAAAAGAAGTAAAAGAGATTAGAAGCTAGACGAGATGGTAATAGGCTGTGATTAGGTGTAAAGTGTACTGGCAGGGCAAAAGATAGCTGCCAGGTGTGAGAGAGAAACAAAAGGAAAGGGGGGGGGGGGGCAAAGGAAAGGAGTGGAAAAATATAAGTGAAAATGAAATGGGGGCCGAGGTTATGATCTGAAATTGTTGAACTCGATATTGAGACCGGAAGGCTGCAGAGTGCCTAATCGGAAGATGAGGTGCTGTTCCTCGAGTTTACGTTGAGCTTCCATGGAACAGTACAAGAGGCCAAGGACGGTGAGGTCCGAGTGGGAATGGAGCGGTGAATTGAAATGACAGGCGACCGGAAGCTCGGGGTCACCCTTACGGACTGAACGGAGGTGTTCCGCAAAGCGGTCACCCAATCTGCGTTTGGTCTCCCCAATGTAGAGGAGACCGCATCGTGAGCAGCGAATACAGTATACTAGATTGCGAGAAGTACAAGTAAATCGCTGTTTCACCTGGAAGGGGTGTTTGGGGCCCTGGACAGTGGGGAGGGGGGAGGTATAGGGGCAGGTGTTACATCTCCTCCGCTTGCACGGGAAGGTGCCAGGCGAAGGGGAAGGGCTGTTTGGGGTGATAGAGGAGTGGACTAGGGTGTCTCGGAGAGAGCGGTCCCTGCGGAATGCTGAAAGGGGAGGGGAGGGGAAGATACGTTTGGTGGTGGGATCACTTTGGAGGTAGCGGAAATGCCGGAGGATGATCCGTTGAATGTGGAGGCTGGTGGGGTGAAAGGTGAGGACAAGGGGAACCCTATCGTGGTTCCGGGAGGGAGGGGCAGGGGTGAGGGCAGAGGTGCGGGAGATAGAACTGACACGGTCGAGGGCAGTGGCAACCACGGTAGAGGGGAATCCTCGGTTGCGGAAAAAGGAAGACATGTCTGAAGCACTGGTGTGGAAGGTGGCATCGTCGGAGCAGATACGGCGGAGGCGGAGAAACTGGGAGAATGGAATAGAGTCCTTACAGGAAGCGGGGTGGGAGGAAGTGTAGTCCAGGTAGCTGTGGGAGTCAGTGGGCTTGTAGTAAATATTGGTCGATAACCTATCCCCAGAGATGGAGATGGAGAAGTCGAGGAAGGGAAGGAAAGAGTCAGAGATGGACCATGTGAAGGTGAGGGAAGGGTGGAAATTGGAGGCAAAGTGAATGAAATTGTCAAGTTCGGGGCGAGAGCAGGAAACGGCACCGATACAGTCATCAATGTATCGGAAAAAGAGGTGAGGGAGGGGACCCGAGTAGGACTGGAACAAAGATTGTTCCACATAGCCCACGAAAAGGCAGGCATAGCTAGGACCCATGCGGGTACCCATGGCAACACCTTTGATTTGGAGGAAATGAGTGGAGTTAAAGGAGAAGTTGTTCAATGTGAGAACAAGTTCAGCCAGGCGGAGGAGGGTCGTGGTGGATGGGGACTGGTCGGGCCTCTGTTCGAGGAAGAAGCGGAGTGCCCTCAGGCCATCCGGGTGGGGGATGGAGGTGTAGAGGGATTGTACGTCCATGGTGAAAAGGAAGCGGTTGGGGCCAGGAAACTGGAAACTGTTAAAGTGGCGGAGGGCGTCCGAAGAGTCGCGGATGTAGGTGGGAAGAGACTGGACAAGGGGAGAAAAGATAGAGTCAAGATAGGAAGAGATAAGTTCCGTAGGGCAAGAACAGGCTGAAACGATGGGTCTACCAGGGCAGTCCTGTTTGTGGATCTTGGGAAGGAGGTAGAAGCGGGCTGTGCGGGGTTGGGGAACTATGAGGTTGGTGGCAGCGGGGGGAAGATCTCCAGAGGAGATGAGGTCAGTGACAGTCTTGGAAACGGTGGTTTGATGTTCGGTAGTGGGGTCATGGTCCAGGTGGAGGTAGGAGCAGGTGTCGGAGAGTTGGCGTTCAGCTTCCGCTAGGTAGAGGTCAGTACGCCAAACAACAACAGCACCACCCTTGTCAGCGGGTTTAATGACAATGTCAGGGTTGGATCTAAGAGAATGGAGTGCTGCAAGTTCAGAGGGAGGTAGGTTGGAGTGAGTGAGGGGAGCAGAGAAATGGAGACGGCCGATGTCACGGCGGCAGTTAGCGATGAAAAGATCTAGAGAGGGTAAGAGGCCAGGGGGAGGGGTCCAGGTAGAATGGGAATTCTGCAAGCGGGAGAAAGGGTCAGTTGTGCGGGGGGAGGACTCCTGGCCAAAGAAGTGGGCACGGAGACGAAGGCGGCGGAAAAAGAGCTCAGCATCGTGCCGAGCTCGAAATTCATTGAGGTGGGGGCGTAAGGGGATGAAGCTCAGGCCTTTGCTGAGGACTGATCGTTCAGGGTCAGAGAGTGGAAGGTCAGAGGGGATAGTGAACACACGGCAGGGGGTGAGATTGGGAGAAGGGGGGTCAGAGGAAAGTGAAGGGGAAGAAGGTTCCGGAGGGGCGTTGGTGTCCAAGAGTTGATGAAGCTTGCGATCCTTGACATCGGAAAGGAAGAAGAAAAGTTTTTTGTTGAAGCGTCGGATGAGTCGAAGGATGAAGTGGAACTGAGGACCCGGGCAGCTTTGAGATAGAGTGCGCCGGTGTTGCTGAAGAGAGAAGTCGAGTGTGTTCATGTGGCGCCGCATGGCGTTGAGCGTGGATCTCAGGATGCGGCGAGAGCAGTAGTTCGAGGAACGATGAATATCTTGGAGATATTTGTAATCCTGGGTGGATCCGAAGCACGAAGGGTGGAAGTTTAGTTGGAATCCACGTGGAGTAAGTCGGAACCGGAGACAGTTGCTGAGGAAAATGATGTGGCTGTGAAACCGAGTCTTGGCAGATACCTGATCAAACACGAGAAGGGAAACTGAAAGTAAGGTTGAAGAGCCAAACGGAGATCCCGTCGCAGAGAAGAGCAGAACTTCTTCAAGGTGTCTGCAGCTCCACGTTATCTAGAGCGTTGACAACAGATGTCCCGGTATTAAAAGCAGTGAATATGTCATTTACAGTACCCCTTCTTTGCCTCCCGACTCGATCCAAAACTTCTGGCGGTGTGGTGTATAATTTGTCTCTGTCGATGTCGGCAAAGTCAAATTCGTAAAATTGTCTAAACATACGGGTTAACAGGACCTGGTATAATTGTTCCGTTTCTTTGGGACACCACTCCGGCAATCTTACCTCAGTGAGATTTAAAATCACTGAGGCCACCGCGTAGTGTACCCCTTGGTACAGCACCTGACCGGTGGGTACCAATACTAAACCGTTCCCGGGTCCCTTGGTGGTGGTTGGGCACCCTCCTTTCTGGGCTAGTGCTACCGGAAGCGTGGGCAGGGGCTTGCGTGGGCGGGTGATGAGTTCAATGGCATTCACCGGAATAGGGGAGTATGGGGCTCCGCACGCTCGAGTGCTAACATCCCATCTCATCCCCTTCCCTTCATCCTGCCACTGCCTCTGGAAGAAGATGGACACGCCCTTGGGGCAGACGTGTCTCGAACCCCACATACAGACATATATTCCCTCATCTGGTTCCCACCATTTGTCCCAACACACACGTAATTGTCCGTGAGTTCCCGTAATAGTCCGATGGGTATTATTACCCAGTTGCTCCCACTCGACCGTAGCGTTTCTCATGTCCTTTCCCAGCTTTCGTAGCCACCACCATCGCCTTAGTGGTACGTTCCCATTGCACACCAGACAAATCCTCTTTCCCACGGTGACGCTGACTCTGGGCGCAAGGATCCTCACTCGAGGGCACGTTAACGAAGTCTCTTGGTAGGCAAAACCGAAGTTGCTGGAATATTCCGTGGAATTTGTTCCCAACCAACCTGGCCATCTCCCTTGGTGGAAGTAGGTGGCGGTTTCCTCAACCTCTCGCTTCCCCGTCCCATCCGTTGTGATGGGGGCCGTGTCCCCGGAGCATCCGAAAATGATGACGTCCTTGGTGCGGCCTCGGTAGGCCCACCCGCACCCGATCGCCATGAACGCGATGAAAATCCTTTCCATCATATCCCAGGTTTCTGTAACCAACAAAATGATGTAGCCGGGCTCCCGATAGGTGCTGGCCTAAATTAATTGGACGCGCGGGTTCCTGGACCCCGCTCCCTAACAAACACACATACCGGGCAGACCTCAAAATTGTACTCTTAACACCATATACTTTACATTCCTTAAAACTATGACCATAATTACCTAACTTAACTTATGTACAGCGCCGCCCTCCGTGGGGCGGCTTTCCGAATCCCTATGAGGCCTGTCGTGTGCCACACCCTGCGGTGGGGCTGCATTGATCTTTGGCTTTGATCCCCCGCAGCCTGTCGCTGCTGAACGGGGATCATGCCTTCCTGGGGCTGCTCTAAACCGTGGTTGGGAAGGATGGGGAGAATCTGGCCAAAATTTTCTGGGCTGTGGCGCTCGAGCCGACCTACGAGGGGCTGCTTTGGGTCGGGCTCCCGGGGCCGATGGACCGGGGGTTGGGACTGTTACCGTCACAGCCTGTGGTTCCTCCACAGCTGCCGGCTCCAGCTCCCCTTCCTCAGGCTCCACCCCCCCGGGGTCGGGATCTGTGGCTTCTGACTCCACCTCACCTGTCCCTACAGGTAGTGGGTCTCCGCCCCCATTCCCTACCTCCCCCAAGCTTGAGCCGAGGGCGGGATCGTCGCCCTCTGACTCTTCCTCCTCCATGACTGGGTCTAAGGCGGGGTCGAGCTGTTCGTGCTCTCTCCTGCCTAAATCCCATTCAAAAGATGAGACCTCCCACTCCAATGGGATGGCCTCTCCCTTTAAGCAGGCTACGGTACCAGCCTGTGTGGTCTGTGACTCTGTTACAGGCTGAGGATCTTTGTTCTCCGACCTGGTCCCCTTTGATGGCCCTTGTGCACCCGATTTAAATAGTTTACACTGGTTGATGTGAAACCATTTGGTACGTCAGGGCGTTTTCACTGCATAAACCATGGGGCTGGCCTTGTCCACAATGCTGTAGGGCCCCATGTACAGTGGTTCAAAACTCCCTACCCTGGCGTAGTTTCGGACCATGACCTGGTCTCCGACTACCCACTCTTGTTGCTTCCGAGGTTCCAACAACAGTTTATTTCCCTGGTGCTGTCTTCCCATGTTCCCAGCCGCCTGCCCATAAATCTGTCTCAGGCGCTCCAAGAGGGTTTGGGCGAATTTGTCCCGTTTCACCTCTCGGAGCTGGCCCTCAGTGAGCACCGGGGCTAGCACATGGGTGGGTGTTCGCATGATCCTTCCAGTCATTAACTCGTGCGGGGAATACCCCGTGCTTTTGGACTGGCTGGCTCGGATCCCCATGAGGACTAAAGGCAGGACCTCCGCTCATTTCTGGGGCGAGCCCATTGTCTCTTTCCTCAGCTTTTCCTTGAGGGTCCGATTCATGCGTTCAACAATCCCGGATGACTGGGGATTGTATGCTATGTGCCACTTCCCCTCAATGCCCAAGAGCATGAGGGCATTCTGCATTACTTGACCGGTGAACTGACTCCCTTGGTCGGACTCTACAAAACGGGGGAGTCCCCACCGTGAGAACACTTCCCGAATCAAGATCTTAGCAGTACCCAGTGCCGTAGCTGTTCTGCACGGGAAGGCTTCTTGGTGAACACATCTACCAGGACAAGGCAGTACTTATAGCCTCCCTGGGCGGCGGGCAGGGGCCCTATGTAGTCGACCTGAATCGACTGCCATGGTCCCTCTACCCTCCTGATGTGCCCCATGGGCACCTTCCTTTTGTGGGGGTCTGGGTTGTTAGCAGCACACACAAGACAGCTTGCGCAGAACTCGCGGACATCGTCCCGAAGTCCCGGCCACCATCCCGCCTGCTCCACCCGTTGCCAGGTGACCTCAGGTCCGGGGTGTCCCACTCCTGGACCCTCGTGGGCCAATTGCAGGAATTCCCTCCAGTGCTGCTGCGGCACAACCCACTGCTCCTCTCGGAACAGCATACCTTCTTTGACTGTGAGGGCTGCCGTACTGTACGGACCTTCTACCTGTTTGCCCTCTGTGATGGCTTTTAGGACTGCTTTTAGGGCGGGATCCAGGGTTTGGACGGTCTTTAGGTCTGGAGGCGGTGTCACCCCTGTGTTCCCGGGAATTCCCTCCCTGCCTTGGACCGCCGCCACGGGTCCGGGTTCGTATGGGTCCCAGAGAATGCCGTTGCGGGCACCCTCCCTGGCTAGCGCATCCGCCTGCTGGTTGCCCTGACTGCGGGGTTCTGTGGTGGAGTGAGCCTTCACCTTATGGATGAACACCTCTCCTTTCTCCCCCACAGCTGCTAGGATCTCCTCCAGCGAGGGCTTAACTGTTAAAGGCCGCCCGTCCGCGGAGGTGTACCCGCGTCGGGACCAGATGGCGAGGTACGCTGTACACGAATTGCACGTGAACATGCTGTCTGAGCAAATCGTGTATGGGGTTGGGAAAATCTCGGGGTGGGTAACCACGTACGCCACCGCGGACAGTTCAGCCTGCTGCGCGCTCATAGTGCTGGGGAGCTTAATTGCCAGGGCAATGTTTGCCGCAGGGTCATAAACTCCACACCCTGTGAGTCGCTTGCCGTCAGATACAGTGCTAGAACCGTCTAAGTAGATCTCGCGGCCTGTGGGATGTATCCCGGCCCGTAAACCTATGTTAACTTCCCATACCCCTTCTACGGAACATTGATGGGCTGTCCCGGGATATGCCATATTGGCTGCGAGCCTCGGCGTGCAGAGGCCTTTAACTTTGAGATCCATCTGGGAAAGGAGGAGGGTCCAGCGCGCAATCCGAGCGCTGCTTACGGTCCCATCCTTAAACATCCCATCCAGAAGCATCTTCGTGGGGGTGTGATGGGTGAGGAGCGTAATGGGAGAGGTCCCTGTGAAGATCACTGATCTGTTCACAGCCCAATGCGTGGCCAGGAGATGCCGTTCGCAATTGGAGAAACTCCTCTCCACATCCGTGAGCACCCTGGAGGAGTAAACTACTGGTCTTAGCTTGCCGTGCCGCTCTTGGAGCAGCACTGCGCTCAGACTGTCCCCACTAGCGGCTACCTCCAGAAAGAACTCCTCTCCCCCATCTATGGCCCCTAGGGCTGGCGCGGTCTGCAGATCTCTTTTCAACTTCTCGAACGCTGCCTGGCACCCCTTGTCCCAAGACCACTCGACTCCCTTGTGTAAGAGTCGAAGTAGCGGGGCCGCTGTGGCAGCATAGTCCTCGATGAAATCTCTGCAGTACCCGGTCAATCCCAAAAAGGACCTTACACCCGTTACTGTGTTGGGAATCGGCAGATCTTGTATAGATTCCCGCCTGGCCTTATCTATGGCTCTTTCTCCCTCGCGGATGGCCAGACCCAGGAATTTGACTTCCTGCTGGCCGATCTGGGCTTTCTTTGGGTTTACTTTGAAACCCTTCCTTTCTAACAGTTCCAACAATTCGGCTAACAGTGGGCCGTGCTGCTCCCTTGTATCTGTGAACAGGAGTAAGTCGTCCACATACTGCACTATCTGGTTTGGCTGGCTGAACTCTTTCAAACTCCCCGCCATGCACTGATGGAAAATGCTGGGGCTGTTGTGAAAACCCTGTGGTAAGCAGTTCCAAGTGCACTGTTGCCCTTTGAATGTAAAGGCAAACTTGTACTGGTCCTCCCGCCGCAGCGGAATGGACCAAAAACCGTTCGAGATGTCCAGCACCGTGAATGTGGTCGCCGATGCTGGAATACTCCCTATTAAGTCTGCAACTGCTGCTACCGTGGGCGCGCAGGCCGGGATATTACTATTGAGGACTCTGTAGTCCACCGTGGCTCTCCACGAATTGTCCGGTTTCTTTACCGGCCATAATGGGGAGTTTACGTGGGTGGCTATCGTCCTCAACACGCCCTGCTGTACCAATGAAGATATTGCTGTCTCCATGTCGGGTTCTGCCTCCTTGGGGAAATTACACTGCTTTTCGGGTCGGATCATGGGGTCCCCGTCTACGCTGACTTCGAACCCAGTGACTCTCCCGCAGTCGTGCTTGTGGGTGGCGAACGTGGTCAGATTTTCTGACACACATGCCTGCAAGTCCGTTGGGATGTTTGTTATCATGAGCTCGAGATCGTAACCTCCTGACGGCTTCATAGTGCACAGGGTCCCCTTTTCTTCCTTCCCTGGGATTACGACTACCTTACCTAAACCGCCCTCGGCTCCCCAGAGACAGTGATTTCTCAGGTCCACGAGGATCCCGTGTTCCACCAAGAAATCAGCCCCGAGGATGCCTTTTCCCCCCCCCTCATTCCACTTCAATAGGATGCACGTCCATGTGGTGTGGAGTGCTCCCAACTGAATGGAGAGCGGGAGGGAGTACGCGCCAGCCTGTTCTCTACCTGTGAAACCCGCTACTAAATATGGAGCCTGGGTGGACAGAGGTGAGGCACAAGGTTTGTCCATGTGGATCACGGTACACGAAGCTCCCGTATCCAACAGGTAACTACCCCTTTGTTTCTCCACCTCCATCTCCACCACAGGTCTTCTCCAAGCGTCATAGCGGAGCGGACACAAGTAGACGGGCTGCGCGGGCGTCAGTCATTTAGGTGTTTCGGCTGGGGTCTCGGGGGCGATAGGGCTGTTAGCAACCGCTACCTTCCCCTGCCAGGTCATCAGAGACCGCATAGTCTCCAAGACTGACTCGATCGCAGCGGGGTCCACAACCGCACCACCCCCTTTAGTCGGGGCAGAGGCTACGGTTGGGTTCTGGACTGGTGTTGGGGCAGCGGCCTGCACTTGTGGTTGTGCTGGTGTTGGGTAAACTCTCGGGCCGTTGGCGACTCGGGCTTGGGCTTGATCTTGGGCTGCGGCGAACGCTCTCTCCCTCTTATCCTTCCAAGGATTCCGACAGTCCTTGCGCCAATGACCCTCCCTCCCACACCCATAACAACTGCTATTGGCTTGAAGAGGGCGATTTCCCTCCTGACGCCATTCCCTTTTAGCAGAGGCTGCGGGCCTCACCTCATGCACCTTTCCTTTTACAACAGGCGTTTTCTTGCCCTTGTTATTCCTATAACTGATCGTGAGCTGATCTAGCACTAGATCCTCCGTGGAGCGGGCGTTGGTGGGGTCAAACCATGCTTTGGCCTGTTCCTTCACTACTGGCAGGCAACCTGCTACCAGGCACCGAAGCCAGTGAGCCCTTTGTTCGCCATCCAGCCCAGCCTGGGCCGGCCCGCCCGGGCAGCTGCGCCGATACACTGGCCACAACCTGTCGGCGAAAACCCGTGGGGGTTCTCCCTCTAGCTGCACTGTCTTTTCTAAACGGAGGAACGGAGTTCCGTCCCCCTCTCCCATGATCTCCAGAATCTCATCCCGTAGCAACTCATAGTCCCTGTGCCCTCTCTTGCTCTCGTCAGGGAGACACTGGAGGAGCGAACTGTCCAGGGAGAACAGCAGCATTTTAGACTGTTCAACCCCGTCGCAGTCATTGACTGCTGCGGTCTGCTCCACGTCCCTGAAATGCACAGAGGGATCTCCTGACTCGGAGAGTTTTGGGATGTGACTTATCATCTCTCTTAGCTGTCGTGCGCTATGAGGCATTATGATCTGACTCTCAAGGGGTCCGTCATCGCCATTTTCTTCATTTGGACCGAGCTTCCGGTGCCTCGTTGGACACAACGGCGCTGGCCCCGACTCTACTGTCTGGGGTTGCTCTACCTCAGGGCTCTCTTCCTCTACCGCCTCCGTCTCCTGTCCCGGAGTCCAAGACTCCTCATAGGCAGGAGGCGCAGAGGGTTCGGGGGTTGGTACCCCAACTGCCTCTTGTGGAATCGGTCTTTTGGATTCCTTGGCTAGCAACAGCTGACTCGCTGGTGGATTTATGAGACACACCAACCCGTTTGCCTTCGCTAGGGCCTTTCTCAGGTCCTCTAGCTCCCGGCGGCAAGCGCTGTGGTCGGCGTTCTCAGATCTATCCTCCATGGCCATCTTATATGCTGCCCTGGCTCCCAGGAGCTTTTCCTCTTGGGCATCTACTTGTTTGGCTAGACGGAAACACCTCTCTCTCATTCTACCTTCACTGGCCTTGGCCTCAACGACCTGACATTTTAAATATTCTACCCGGGTTTCGTGGCAGCGAATTACGGAGCGGCGTTCCTGATTCAGCGCGTCAAGCGATTCAATCAGTTTTTGACCTCCCGCAACCTTTTCCTCTACGTCTTTAAGCAAGCCGTTCATCTGGACTGTCTGTGCTGCAACTACCTGGTCCAAAAGCTGGACTTGCTTCTTGTAGCACATCAGCCAGACCGCCTTTTCTACAGATTTCTTATGCTCTCTACCCGCTGTCCACTTGATGGCTGTGTCTAGCGGGCGCCTATCCCTTAATAGATCAGATATCCATTGTTTTGTGAGGTTGACTTTTCCGAAAACATAATCTGCTATACTTTCATCCATCACATTTCGTTTATTCAGATCTTGATCTAACACACTACTTTCCTGCTGCCAAGGTCCTGCCGCGGTCGCCATTTCTGTAGGGGGGTTTTTCCTGCTCTCTTGCCCGTTCTGGCCTCCTGCCAGGCTTCGTGCAAGAATTACCCTTGAGTGGTTTGACCCACTCCCCCTACGGTTCTAGACCTTGGACTTAGATGCAGAGAACAGTAGTGCAGAGAAAAGGACTCAATAGACCAGGCTGAATAGCACGAAATGGATGCTTTTATTTTTAAACAGTTTGAAGCATTACAAAATACATGTCATAGGCACAGATTAAAGTAACTACAATCATGCACAAATTTATGAACTTGACTCTATGGAAATGGGGAAACACATTACGATTTCCCTTAACTCCCTCCCCTATACCTAAACTAAGTTTCGACCTGGGGAACCTGGGATCATGCTCACCACTCTCGAAATCGCGAGAAAGGGGGGTTCGCAGCCCTTTTGGCACCGCTTTCCGTCGTCACGTGGATTTGGAAACTTCTGGCGCAGTCGATATTCTCTCTCTCTCTCTCTCTCTCGGCGATGGGGTAGACACAGCCTCGATGAGCGCTCATCAAGGTTGAGATCCACTAAGCCTGTCGTGGATTTTTGTTCATGGAGTAGAACAACAACCCAATGGGATGTTGAGACACGGAAGTGTCAGGCCCGGACTGTCTTTTTGTCTCCGGCCTGGTCGGTTCTCCAGAGGGTTTCTTCTCCGTCGGCCTGGGTCGTCGATGATCTCCCGACCCCAGTACCTGGGCCACCCTCGTCGTCTTCTCGTCGTGGCCGAGCCTTGTTTGGCTGAACACCGACCACGTTGTCTTTTTACCGAAACCGTCCGTCTTTAAAAAGACGAAAATGTTTTCATCGATTCTGCATCTGCCGAAGTGGAAGAGGCGCTGATCCTGGCACCGTCTGAAGAAGTTGAAGTAACGTATATGGACTTTCAATCCATAGTTATACTCTTTTGGAACAGTCTTATCTCCCGCCAAACCATAGTCCTGTCTTTGTATTAATTTTGGCGGGCAGAAATCTCTGCAGGGGCGCTTTGTCTTGTAACGGAGCCGGTGATAACTTAAACTGGCCTTCCTGGCCGATAATGTCTTTTAATGTATTTTGCATTGTCACCGCGGCTCGGTTCGCATATTGATCGGTCCGGAGATTTTCCTTGATGGCTGCTAAACGGTTTTTCCTTTGTACAATAAATGGGTATGAGTGATTTTGCATTGTCCGCCCATATCTTGATGGGCCCCATCCTGTACTTGTAATCCATTGAATATGTATGCTGTTCCTCTGAGTTTCGGTTCCCAGATACTGGCTTTCGCGGGCTCACTGTCTTCAATCCACAAGCCTGTCTGGCTTGCAGTAACAGAAATAAAATGGTTCAGAAACTGATCACGGGGCCTGGCGGCCATTTTGTATGCCCTTTTTATCAAAGGTTTTTCTGTGCAAGCTTACTTTGGTCAATAAACAGTCTTATTTTATCCAGTTTTCTTGCGTGATTTTTGCTGAAAATTGCGAATCTTACAATGTTAGCAGCTGAACATCATAACTGTGCTCCAGCTCCAAGACTACCCATGAGCAGCACCACAGGAGATCGCCTAAAATATATTATAAATATTCTGCTCCGGATGTAGGAGTTACTTTTGTTCAAGTTAGTGTACACTCCAAAAATTGCACCTTCCATCATTGCAAATTGCTTTTATCAGTATTCTTTCAAGGTAATTAATTGTCTCAAAGCTTTTTAAATGGAGGTTTTATTTTGTAAAATTCTACTTCACTGAATCCTCCCCCATACTTCAAACGTGAAGCGATTTGATTCATCTATAATTATTTGCTGTGAAGCCTCAAAACACTGAAAAAAGCTGAAGATAGCTGACTATCAGTATACTTCTTCTGCGTAAGTTAGGGATGTCACATGCTCTCACTGAAAAGCCTCACGGTACCTGCAGTATACCTTCAGTTTTTGTTTTCACAATATTTTGTATGTTTTTATAGACTAACAATTTATACTTTCTGTTATTACATTAACTTAAGCATGGCAAAATAATGCAGATACTGGAAATCTGAAATAAAAACAGAAAATGCTAGCAACACTCAGCAGGTCAGGCAGCATCTGGGCGAGAGAAACAGAGTTGACCGGGGGGGGAATTTTCCGGGGGGGTCAGCGGGTGCGAACGGTGGTGGGTCAGGTGTGCAAATGGATTTTTTTGACACCAGATTGGGACCCTACTGTCAACCTGCCACCACACACTTTTCCCAAATGTCAAGGCTGTCAGTGTTGAACAGACCCGCCACAGCAGCGTGGGAGGGAATTAAGATCATTATGACCTTGTTAACAAAGCATTAAGAACTATTTTCTGCTCACCTTCTAAGTCTACCAGGTCGCCCATGGAATCCACGCTGCTCGGGGATCACGTCAGGTAAGCTGGGTGGGAGTTGAATGACCATGGAATCATCTCATTACTTGACAGCTGCAAATGTGCTGAAAAAGCTCCCATTTCACAGCTGTTCACTTTCCAAGTTCAGAAGCTGTTGCTTACTGCATTTGGAAGACAGATTGAGCTTTATGCAGGCTGCAAGTGTTTGGAGCAAATTCTCTATCACGAGTCACCTCATTGGAACAACCTCTCTCACCATTGACAGATTGCTTCTGTCATCTCAAGTTCACCTGCCAACTATTACATCAGAATGGATACGATTTATACTGTCTCACCCTGTTCCTCAGAATCTGACCACAATCAGCAGCAACACTAGCAGAGCCAGGCACACCAGCAGCACCAACAACAACAGCAACCTTCTCCGCAATCAACTGATGCTGCACAGGACACAGGGCATCAGCACCCAACCACATTTTTGCCCGGGACGCCAGGGATGGTGTCACCATGGCCAGATTTACTTCATTTGATGCCGTACACCCTGGCTGCCACATGATGTGCCAGGTTGGCACCACCCCACACCAACACCATAAAGCATTCCTACAATGGCCAAGCCATTCCTTTCACACTCATCACCATTGCGGAGGGTACCGTTATGTCTCACCATTCACTGCATCTCCCTAAGCCACTTCCAAAGGTGCACACCAATCTGTCCAAGAACGGAAAGTGTTGAAAATAAAGGTTTCAATGTTTGACAGCACATTAACAGAAACATTACATGAACATTGCATAAAACACTCAAGCGCCTACCCTTGTGTCTTCTTAGTTTGTATGCTTGCACAAGGATGAGGGTGAGTATGAGGGGTGGCTAGTGAGGTGTGGAAGTGATAATATAGATAGAGAGGGATGGGTGGAGGTGCAAGATAAGTTGGTGTGAGTAAGGATGTGCAGGAGTAGGGGATGTGATGAGAGGTACAGCAGGATGAGATTGAGTGTGCTAATGTTTTCTGATCTACTGAGATCATTAAAAGGTTTGCGCCACTGCAGCCTGGTCCTCCTGATGACATCCCTGCTTGTGTCCTCCTGTGCAATGTGTAACCAGGTTGTGTTGGTTTCCTGGGGAGGTCTCTTCCGCCCTTGGAAGGGAAGAGGGCCTCCCTGCATGCTGTGACTCCCATCATAAGCATATGGAGGGAGTCATTGGAGAGCCTGGATGCAGCCCTGCACCTCTGTGCAGTGCTTGTCAGTGTTTGCAGCACTTCAATGCTGTAGAACATTGGCAGCACAAATGTCCAAATCAATTTGCGCATGGTCCCTTTAAGGAAAGCAACTGATGACGTGTCATCAAATGACGTCATCAGACCCGCTTCCTTCAATTGGCCAGCAAATGCACTGGATGGGCTTAACAAGCCCTAGCAGGGGAAAATCAATTTGGACAGCGGGTTGGAGCCAGCAGCGAGGCCGGGACCCACCGCTTACACCGCCCGCCATGGACCCGCCGAGCTTGGTAAAATCCAGCCCAATATTTCAGGTCGATGACCATTAATCAGAACTAGAAGATATTGGAGATGTACATTATTTAAGCAAATATGGAGCTAGGGAAAATTGAGGGAAGGAAAAGGACAAAGGGAATGTCTGTGATAGGGTGGGGGGCAGGAGTGATTAAATGGCAAAAAGTTATAATGGTGCAAGGCAAAAGGGAGTGATAATGGGAGAGGTAAAGAAACAAAAGATAGGTCCAGAGAAGGTGTAAATGGTTACAGCAGAATAGCAGAGTGGGAGGGAAGCAGTGAACATCTGGCAAAGAAGAGAAAGCTCCCATTGGCCTGAGAAGCTCATATCATGTTTGGCAATAAAACGTTAAGCCAATAAGGAGGAGACATTTAAAGATAGAAATTGCATGATGTATATCTTGGAATTCTGGGAATGAAGCGATGTACTAATGGAGCTGTACCTGGAACTGTTGAGTTTCTGCCTCTTTTGAACTGGACAGGAAATCTCAAGCTGATTGAGGCGAGGCAGATGCTTCCACTACTCGTTCCCTTACATCTCAGCACTAGATGACCACGTGAAATTGTTCATGGGCTACAATGGTAATCCCAGTGGATACACCCCGAATGCAAGTGGGCCCAAGCACTGAGAAATTAAACGTACATCGGTTTTCAGAGAAATTGATTATTTTTCAATTTGAGACCTGCATTGAAGCATACTAAAACTTTTAAACTGTCTCTGCAATTTGGTCTGATATGCCTTTTGTGCTGATCTTCAGAGCGCCAATATTTTGATGAACCAATAGCCAGGATGTCCTGTTGTGCTATGACAGGCATGGACACTCATCCCCATTATTTAAATGATCCCATCCCCGGGATTTGGGTCAGGGTCACAGCCAGATCAGAGTGGCTAGTAGAAGTTCCACCCAACTAAACCTCTGGTGGCCCCACACACGTCTTATGCTTCATTCTTGAATTCTGGTGATAACATTTAAAACTTAAGGTTTAATTCTAATCACCTATTAATTCTAATCACCTACAGTAGAAATGTAGGGTTATTTAATGTCCTTCAATGACTAGTCTTGAACTGATGAGTACCCTACTGTGCACCAGCAAGGAAAATTAATAAGCACCTGCCATTTTTATGCAGTAATTCTTTTTTAATTCAAGTTTTATGTTCCACCGATGCCAGGGTCAAGGATGTCACTGAACAGCTGCAGGACATTCTGAGGGGGGAAGGGAGAACAGCCAGAGGTCGTGGTCCATATCGGTATCAATGACATAGGTGGAAAGAGGGATGAGGCCCCATAGGCAGATTTCAGGGAGCTAGGAAAGTAATTAAAAAGCAGGACCTCAAAGGTAGTAATCTCCAGATTACTCCCAGTGCCATGAGCTAGCGAGTATATAGAAATAGAAGGATAGAGCAGATGAATGCATGGCTGGAGAGATGGTGCAAGAGGGAGGGCTTTAGATTCCTGGGACATTGGGACCAGTTCTGGGCAATGTAGGACCTGTACAGGCTGAACGGGTTGCACCTCAACAGAGCCAGGACCAATATGCTCGTGGTGGGTCATGGGGTGGGGGGGGGGTTAAGTTAATTTGGCAGAGGGTTGGGCACCAGGATGTAGTATTAGAAAGGCAAAACAAGGTGCACAAAGAATTGGGCGAGACAGATAGCAATAGAATAAGAACTACTACGGTATTAGGTGTGGTCAGACTAAGAGAGAATACAAGAAAGTCTAAGATAGGTTTGCAGTGCATGTGTGTAAATGCACGAAGCATGGTAAATAAGGTTGGTGAGCTGCAGGCGCAAATAGTCACATGGGAATATGGTGTTGTGGCGATAACAGAGACCTGGCTCAAAAAAGGGCAGAATTGCGTATTAAATATTCCTGGATATAAGGTGTTGAGGAAAGATAGGGAAGGAAGAAAGGAGGTGGGGTGGCAGTATTGATTAAAGAAAATATTACAGTGCTGGAGAGAGAGGATGTCCTGGAGGGGTCAAGGACAAAATCAATTTGGTTAGAGTAAAGAAACAATAGAGCTGCCATTACACTTCTAGGTATATTCTATAGGCCAACAAGTAGTGGAAAGGATATAGAGGAGCAAATTTGCAGGGAAATGACAGAGAGGTGCAGGAGTTATTATCCTAATATAGACTGGGATAGTAATAGTGTAAAGAGCAGAGAGGGGGAAGAGTTTCTGAAGTGTGTTCAGGAGAACTTTCTTGACCAGCATGTTTCCGGCCCAACGAGGAAGGAGGCATTGCTGGATCTGCTTCTGGGGAATGAGTTGGGTGAAGTGGAGCAAGTGTCAGTAGGGGACATTTAGGAAATAGTGATCATAGTATGATAAGTTTTAGATTAGCTATGGAAAAGGACAGGGAGCAATCTAGAGTAAAAATACTTAATTGGAGGAAGGCCAATTTCAGTGAGTTGAGAATGGATCTGACCCGGGTAAATTAGAATCAAATTTGGCAGGTAAAACTGTAATTGAAGCATGGGCTGCATTTAAAGAGGAGATGGTTCGGGTACAGTCTAGATACATTTCCACGACGGGGAAATGTAGGGCAACCAAAGTCAGAGCTCCCTGGATGCCGAAAGAGAGTACGATGAAGCGGAAAAAGGGGGTGTATGACAGATGTCAGGTTGAGAAAACAAGTGAGAACCAGGCTGAATATAGAAAGTTCAGAGGGGAAGTAAGAAAGCAAATAAGATGGGTAAAGAGAAGTATGAGAATAGACTGGCAGCTAAAATAAAATGAAATCCAAAAGTCTTCTGTAGGCATATAAATAGTAAATGGGTAATAAGAGGAGGGTGAGACCAAGTAGGGACCAAAAAGGAGACCTACACATGAAGACAGAGGGCATGGCTGAGGTACTAAATGGATACTTGGCATCTGTCTTTAACAAGGAAGAAGATGCTGCCAAACTCATAGTGAAAGAGGAGGTAGTTGAAATAATGAATGGGATAAAAATTGATAAAGAGGAAGTACTACAAAGTAGTGGGGAAGCTTTTAAAAATGATAATCCGGGCCAAAATTAACAGACACTTGGGCAAGTGTGGATTAATTAAGGAAAGTCAGCACGGATTTGTTAACAGCAAATCGTGTTTAACTTACATGATTGAGTTTTTTGATGAGGTAACAGAGAGGGTTGATGAGGGCAATGTGGTTGATGTGGTGTACATGGACTTCCAAAAGGCGTTTGATAAAGTGCCACATAATAGGCTTGTCAGCAAAATTGAAACCATGGAATAAAAGGGACAGTGCCAGTATGGATATGAAATTGGCTAAGTGACAGGAAACAGAGAGTAGTGGTGAACGGTTGTTTTTCGGACTGGAGGATGATACACCATGGTGTTCCCCAGGGGTCGGTACTAGGACCATTACGTTTCTTGATATATATCAATGACTTGGACTTGGGTGTAAAGGGCACAATTTCAAAATTTGCAGATGACATAAAACTTGGAAGTATAGTGAAACGTGAGGAGGGCAGTGATAGATTTCAAGAGGACATAGACAGGCTAGTGTAATGGGCGGACACATGGCAGATGAAATTTAATGCAGAAAAGTGTGAAGTGATACATTTTGGTAGGAAGAACAAGGCGAGGCAATATGAACTAAAGGATACAATTCTGAGGGAGTGCAGGAACAGGGAGACCTGGGGGTATATGTGCAAGAAATTCAATGACCTCAGTCGGGCGGTCAAGGTGAATACATGCTTCAAAAGCTCCTACATACCAACATCTGAACCTCAGTCTGCGCACACTGCTCAAACAACCACACTGCCACCACTCACCCACCAAACATCTTCATCTACTCAAACTCACATCCACATCTCACACCTTGCCTACAATCCCAGCTATTCAACGACAGCAGCAATATCTCCCAAACACATAGCTGGACTCTGACTCAAACACATTTGTTTCTCTTGCAGGCCCACAATAGAAGGGAGCAGCACAGAACAGGCGGGGGTGATGCGTTGCTCCAGCAGCTCGCAGACCTTGAGGGGCGAGTGCTGTGACTCATTGGGCAGCAGGTGGTGGGCGCCATGGCCATCAGCGACGTCGACCCCCTTGGCGGCAAAAACGATAACTTCAGCCCCTCTCCTTCTCTCATCCCACTTCCTCCTCACACCACAAACCTATCTCACTTTCCACCTCCTAAGAATGTCTGCATTCCTTGCTCCATTCCTGCCCCCCTGCCTTCACCTTAACGCGAGTGTTGTCCCTTTATGCTTTCAGATAATCAGCAACCAGATGACCAGCCTATCCCTGAGCCCCCCACTGAGGGTGAGGAAGGAGAAGAGGAGGAGGAGCAAAGCACCGCGTCACTTCATCTCTCATCCGCGGGCATCACCTCAGATACTGGCTCTAGGCGATCTTTAGAGGCAAGATTTGTAGGGGGCTCTGCACTGGGTGATGCACTGGGGACGAGTGGGCTGCAGCAAGGCCAGGGGGTAAGGGTAGCTTGGGAGCCAGAACCCCCGGAGGGTGAGTTCGCATGCGGGTTCTGCTGCACAGGACTCAGATGGGGAGGCATTCACAAGAAGGGTGATGGCCATGCACACCAAGATGATAGGTGCAATGGCAAGGATGCCCAAGAGCCTCTCAGTAATGGTAATGAGTGTGGAGGAGTCCGCCTCCAACATTGCACAGAGCTCTGCACACACCATGGAGCCCATCATTTCCACTGTGCCGAGAATAGTGGGCTCCCAGAGAGACCGTGCAGATCCAGACCTCATGATGCGTGTCATGGGCGATGTAGCAGCTTCCATTGCAGCACAGGTGGAAGCCACGCAACGTCTTAGTGCTGTAATGCAGTCATTGGTTGCTGACATCGAGTGTCAGACCACTCTCATGCAGTCTCAGCTTGATGCCACGAAAGATCTGACTGCTGCCATCGCCGCTGGGTCCACACAGCCCACCGGGGATCTCACGGTTTTGCAGCAGGTCAGCAAACTGTTCTCCAGCAGATTGGTAGGGATGCTGAGGTGCTGCCCCGGAGGGGGGGGGGTGGGGGGGGGGGAGTTGGGAGTGGGTCAGTGAAGCAGGAACCTGCTGTCTTCTCTCAGGATGACAGCATTCCTGATCCCACCACTGCCACTCTGCCATTGCACTTGTCGCTGCCTGCCATCCAGCCAGCCCAGACTGCCGCTGCCCAGCCTGAAGTGGTGCAGTCTACAACCGGGCCTTCCAGGCACAGAGCTGGTCAAGGGTGTCCTGCAAGGCCATCTGTAGTCTCTGGCACCGACACTCAACAGCCTTCCACCAGCCCTGCTGCAGCCACTGGGGTACCACTATGTAAGAGCAATATATTCGGAAAGGGGACTGTAAAGAGGATAGGCAAGGGTTTGCACAAGGGTGATTAGTCAATATTGTTGTTGTATATACGTGGTTAATGGTTTTTGATAAATTTATTACTGGAATGTTGCAGATTTGGTGCTGTGTCTCATTTCAGTTCCGGGGTGTGGTATGGAATCACAAAGTGATAGAATGACGGTGACAAGCTCAGCAACTGGAACAAGGACTCGAAGTCGCTGGAAACAAAGTCTGATGAGACGGTCACAGATCGACCTTGCAGAACGCCGATTGAGTGGCTGCCTCCTCCGTCACTAATATTCGTCCTCTTGTTCCTCCTGCTCCTCTTCTTTCTCCTCCTCCTCCTCGTCCTCATCCTCATCCTCTTCCTCCTCCTCCTCCTCCTCCTGAGGTGGTGCGGCTATGCCTGGTGGCAATGGCTTCACCCTCATAATGGCCAAGTTGTGCAGCATGCAGCAGATGACGCCGAAAAGTGACATCTGCTCAACCGTGTACTGGAGGGCTCCTCCCGAGCGGTCAATGCAGTGGAACCATTGCTTGAGCACTCCAATGGTCTGCTCAATGATGTTCCTGGTGGCAGCATGGCTCTCATTATATGAGTGCTAGGCAGGAGTGATGAGATTGTGGAGGGGAGTCATAAGCCAGGTGGAGAGCAGATAGCCCTTGTCTCCGAGCAGCCAGCCGTAAGCTTGATGTGGTGGCTGGAACAGATCTGGCACACCAGTCTGGCACAGGATGAAAGCATCATGGCTGCTGCCAGGATAGCGGGCATTGACGGTCAGGGTTCGCCGTGTGTGGTCACACACCAACTGCACATTAAGTGAGTGGTAGTCTTTGCGGGTACAGAATACCTCAGGATTGTTATGAAGTGCCCAGAAAGCGACGTGAGTGCAGTCAATGGCACCCTGCATGAAGAGGAAGCCCGCTATACTGGCAAAGCCACATGCACGCTCACGCTGCTTCTCTCTGGTCATGGGGAAGGAAATGTAAACCCTTCTCCTTCTGTACAGAGCATCTGTGACCTGGCGGATGGAGCAATGGACGGCAAACTGGGAGATGTTGGAGATGTTGCCTGTCACACACTGGAATGATCCGCTGGTGTAGAAATTGAGGGCGACGGTGACCTTGACTGCCACTGAGAGAGCCGTGGTGGTCCTGATCTCAGGCTTGAGCTCTGTGACCACCTCCTTGCTGAAGCAGAGCCTTCTAACACACTGCTCCTCAGTGAAATTAATGTAGGAGAAGTGCTCTCTGAATACCCTGGGTGGATAAGGTCTCCTGTTGAGAGCCCTGTTGGCCTTCCTACCTCTGGCCACATTTTGCACTCTTTCTCTGTGCTTCAGTTGCCTCTGACGTTGACACAGCACCAAATCTGCAACATTCCAGTAATAAATTTATCAAAAACCATTAACCACGTATATACAACAACAATATTGACTAATCACCCTTGTGCAAACCCTTGCCTATCCTCTTTACAGTCCCCTTTCCGAATATATTGCTCTTACATAGTGGTACCCCAGTGGCTGCAGCAGGGCTGGTGGAAGGCTGTTGAGTGTCGGTGCCAGAGACTACAGATGGCCTTGCAGGACACCCTTGACCAGCTCTGTGCCTGGAAGGCCCGGTTGTAGGGGGATGGCGTGTGCCCAGTCCACTTCGCCTCTGACTGTCCTTTGAGCAGTTCGAATCGCTCCCACACCCCTGGGTTCTAGACACCGGACTTACGTACAGGCGGCGATACAGAAAATCGAGTAGACAAGTGGTTTGGTGTAAGAAAACCAAAATTTTATTAAAAGCAGACTAAAACAATCTTATGAAAATTACAGGTATGCAAATACAGGCATGAACAATGACACTTATATAGGAATGAGGAACACACGGCACATCGAGGGAAAACAACTACATTAAACAATCCCCTTATCCTTAATCCCACCCCCTATACCTAACTAGATTAAGCTATGAGGGGCCAGGAATTCATGCTCACCAATCCAAAACCTTTTGCTTAATAGAGTTGTTTTGAGGTCTGCTCTTGCTGTCCTTTGGGGTATCCCGTCGCCGCATGGCCTCGGGGCGCGGCGATGAAGTTGTTGATGCGAAGCACCCTCCCTTTTCCTCAGCTACCGTCGTCGTCGAGTCGCGATGGGTTTTCTTCTTCTTCTCCCTCGGGCGGTCGTCGGCGGTAATGTTACGGTTGGGGGTCGATTGGCGGTCTTTACCGTCTGAATGATTTCACTATCCAAGCTTCGAACGCCAGTTTATTCGTCACGGGCACTGCTAACCATTCTTCGAACACCAGCTTATTCTTTAACCGGGCTATTACTGTCCATGTGACAAACGCCAGCTTATAACTAGGCCGTTTGTCTCGATTTTGCTACCCATCCTTCGAATGCCAGCATATTCTTAAATTGGGGTTATACTATTCACCAAACACCAACTTATAACTGAGCATTTGTTCCCAATGCGTCTTTCCGCTGCCCTTCTCTGCCTTTACCGGTTTACCTTCTTCTTCGTCTCGTCTCATCTCGTCTGCCCATTTGTGGCCTGTGTGTCCTGTGTGGTTTTGAACTCGGGTCTCGTTCTCCTCCTGCGTTGGACCCCGGTGTAATGAGCATCCTTGGTTGTTGAGCGGTGCGGGGAGTGAGAAGAGAGCCCACCACGAGGCCAGGGCACGAGAATGAGAGGCAGCAGGCCAAGGCCACAAGCAAGAGATACGAGAGCTAAGAGCGATTGCCACTGATGGGCCTACAATTACACCCGTTCTTCAACTCCTTATCTGCGCTCCAAATCAGGTCAGTCCATTGTCTTACTTTTGGCGGGCTCGTTTAAACTGATCACAGCCATTTACTTTAACGACTTGTGGAGTGGTTGCCTCCGGGTCTAATGGCCCCGATGTGTAAGATTCGCAAAATTGAACATTGTCCTATAAGGGTCTATTGGCAGAAGAGGCCTTAATTTTAAAGACTGTTTTAAAAGAAGCCCAGAAATAGGGGCATACAAAATGGCCGCCAGACCCCATGACCAGCTTTTTGGACACTTTAAAATGGTTCCTGCAGTCCCCAGACAACCTTTGTGGATTCAGCCCACAGTAAGTTCTGGAAGGCCATTTCGGAGAAAATGAAACCAGACAGAACCACATACATATGGATTGGATGCAGATCCAGTCAGATCGGCCTGCAGATAAAGGCCATCTATATGTTTACCCAGACAAAGGGAAACAGTTTTATATTCATAGGGGATCATCAAAGACCCATTAAAGACATCAAGAAGACATTCAAAACAATACAGGGTCATTCCAGACCAGAGATGGCCGTTACCGGCCATCCCAAAGTAGTTTAAAACATAATAACTACCCCGTTGTGATACCAGCCCACCAAAAGTTAAACAAAGACTAACCTTGATTTGGCGGGAGATAAAGGCCTCTTTTGAGAAGTATATCTGGGAGACCGGGGGTAGCGATCAAGGTTCTGAAGAGGTTCACAGGATCTGGGGCTTCAGCTGGCCTTCTACATCGGTACGGAGTTCAAGCGGAGGCGACGGAGGATCGAGGTTCGAGATGGGAGGTCGAGTCAGCATCTAGCCCCGGGGTAACTGTCAGGAGATCATCGACCAACCCTGGGATGCTGACCTATACGAAAACGGTGAACCAACTGGGCTGTGCGACAAAACCCATGAGAAAATGGTAAAACAGTTGGTCTCTCCCCGCACCGACTTCCAGGCCTGCTCACATCCAGCCTGTCCGTGACCTTCACCTCGAGGAAGAAGAGAGAGTGTCGCAGCCCACAGCGCTGACCACGTGGAGACAGGTCGTCTGAAAGGATCAAAACGCAGACCTGTTTCAAAACTCTATACTTTCCAAATGGATTGGTGAGCATGTTTCTGGCCCCTCACAATCTGATTTAGATAGGCTTAGGGGGTGGGCATTTAAAGGGTAATTTTAACAATGAGTTGTTGTCCCTCGATGTTCCGTGTGTTTCCCCATTTCATGATGACTTTTGTAAAGTATAATATGCCTGTACATATCTTAGCCAGTACTGTATTATGATTTGTTTTTCCCTCCCATGTACCTTATTGGTTTGCAGGTTGATCTGTTCCTTTATGCAATAAAGTTTCATTTTGTTTTCATTAAACCTGGTCTATAGAGTTTTCTCTGCATTGTAGTTCCTGCCTCAAATTCCAGTATCTAGAACCTAAGGGGCGAGTGGGTCGAACCACTCAAGGTTTTACTGTGCAAGAGAGAGAGGCCTCTAGAGAGAGAAACCTCTGCGATCTAAAACCCCGTACAGATGTCCTGGTTGTTTGTCATGGATGAAACTTAATTGTTCCCATCCTGACTTGATGGCTACTGTGAGCTGTTACCGATCAAATATGCAGAAACCTGATGGCCACGATTTTAGGCCCATTCTAGCTTGATTTATTTCAAGTCGAATGAATGCATATTCTGTGTTTACTTAGGCTGTCTGTCTCCATAGCGTCCTTCTCACAGATACCTGCATTTTAAGTTTAGTCTCCGGGCTTGCCTGCCTACAGAGCCCTGCTTTTAAAAATCCTATCGGTTTTGGTCACGAGGTTACAGAAGCCATTTTGGGTACCTTGTTTTTAATAACTTGTCCAAACAGGGTCCCTTGATCCATAATTTGGGGAGTGTGGGAATTTTGAGAACCCTGGACTTACAAGGTCCAGCGCCAGTACTCCCCCATGAATTGATACAAATATTGCACTTTTAAATCTCCCCCCAATGATACTGAAGAATCTTTATGTGCGAGAACACTCGTTAAAATGCAAAATGCTGAAATTGGTCAACAGGCCTCTTTGCCTCTGTGAAATTAACAATGCTGCATTGTTGGCCAACGAAAACTAAACAGGATGGAGACGCCTTTAAATAGCGTTCCTCCAGCGGACATCGACTGATAGCCGCCTCCTCTACCTGTCGCTGTTAATGACAGGCACACAAGCAGGGGGCAAGAGGGAACTTTTATTCTGGGGCGCAACTAGGGCGCTGCACACGGCAATGATGTCATGATCTCCGGGCGCAAGAGATCGGGGCGCATCGTCTTAACGCCGGCGCAAAACTCTCGCCGAATTCACCGGGAGACGTTGATATTGCCACGCATGGCCGCAAACCCATTTGCGCCCCGATAGTGCCCCCAGAGGCATTAACGGGAGGCGCAAAGGAGCCCAATTTATATCCCATTGTGTACAATGCATGGAAGTTATGATGAACCTTTATAAAACACTGGTTCGGCCTCAACTGGAGTATTGTGTCCAATTCTGGGCATCACGCTTTAAGAAGAATATGAAGGCCTCAGAGAGGATGCAGTAAAGATTCACAAAAATAGTTCCAGGGATGAGGGACTTCAGGTATGTGGATAGACTGGAGAAGCTGGGTTGTTCTCCAAAGAGCAGAGAAGGTTGAGAGGAGATTTGATAGAGGTGTTCAAAATCATGAGGGGTCTAGACAGAGTAGATAGAGAGAAACTGTTTCATTGGCTGAAGGGTTGAGAACCAGAGGACATAGATTTAAGGTGATTGGTTGCAGAACCAAAGGCAACATGAGGGAAAACTTTTTTACGCAGCGAGTGGTTATGATTGTAGGGGGTGGCGTGTGCTGGTTGTTTGGCGCGTATGCCCAGTCAGTTATGCCCCTGACTGTTTATGAGCAGTTTGAATCGCTTCCACGCCCCTGGGTTCCAGGCGGCGATACAGAAAAGACTCGAGTAGACAGGTGGTTTGGATGTAAGCAAAACTCACGATTTTATTAAACATAAAAGTAACACAGTCTTATGAGAAGTTACCAGTGTAAAAAATTACAGGCAAATACAAATAACTATATACTTATACAGGGAGTGGGGAACACACGGCACATCGAGGGAAAACAATTATCTTAACAATCCCATTATCCTTATCCCACCCGCTATACGTAACTAGATTAAGCTATGAGGGGCCAGAATTTATGCTCACCAATCAAAAGGGTCTGCTGGACTCAAAACAGCGGTGGGGTTCGGGGTTCGCTCTTGGTGCTCTCTGGAGCCTGCCGTCGTCACGTGGTCTCCGGGTGCTGCAAGGGCGTTGTCCAGGTATGAGTACCCCAAAGTTAAAGTCTCTGCTTGGGTACTTTACCTTGCAGGGATGATGTTTCCTCTTCCTCGGCCGACAGGTTGAGTTTGCATAAAGATAGTTGCAGGTCAGCCGAGACTGAAGGCCCGCTGATTCAAAGCCAGTCTTCAGTCGTCTTCCTCAGTTCATATCCTCAGTTCATCTTGCCTTCTCGCCTCCTCGCGTCCCGCCTCGCCTGGCCTGGATTGTCCGTGTCCGCCCGATGCAGTGCCTGGGCGATTCTGGATGGAGTGGGGAAAGGCACGGGCAAAGGCCAGGGGGTAAGCGCGGGACGGGGAAAGAGCGACAGCCACGAGGGTGAGAAGCAAGGGGAGGCCAGAGAGAAAAGAAGAGAGCAGCGAGCGATTGCTACCTGGGGCCTTCAATTGTACTCTTTTCGAAAACCCTTATCTGCGCGCCAAATCAGGTTAGTTCTTTGTCTTAATCTTGGCGGGCTATTTTAAATAATGGTAGCAATCTATACTAACTGTTTTTAGATGGCCGGTAATCGCATCTACCGGCCTGATAATTGAGTTGTTTTGTTATGAACGCACCTTGATGGGCCTGTCCAGCCTCGATGGCTTCCTTAATCTGTTGCCGATTATTTATGCAAACTGCTTGATGGCCTTAACTATAGGCCTAACTGGGTTTAGATTTGTCTCCAATTTGATCTAATACATAATTCAAAGTCCTGTCTGGTTTTCAAAATGCAAAGTCTCTCTTCACAGAAACTGTAGCTTTGGTTTTGATTTCTCCACAAGCTGCCTGCGTCGCAGAGTCCAAGTTTTAAAAATCTCACAGGCTTTCTGCCACGAGGCACGGACGCCATCTTGGGTACCCTTTTTTATTTAAAATGTCCACGCAGGGTCCCTTTTTTATTAATAATAACCTTCGGGGAAATGTAGAAATTTTGCAAATCTTACATGATCTGGAATGCACTGCCTGAGAGGGTGGTGGAGGCAGATGCAATCATGGCTTTCAAAAGTGAATTAGATAAGTACCGGAAGGAATAATAATTGCTATGGGGAACGGGTGGGGGAGTGAGACTAGCTGAAGTGTACTTGCAGAGAGCCGGCATGGGCTCAATGGGCTGAATGGCCTCCTTCTGTGCTGTAAGCATTCTATGATTCTATGACTTTAATACTGCTGCACTTTTTCGAATAATGTCATGGGATCTTTTACATCCACCTCAGAAGGTAGACTTGGTTTCACATCGTATCCAAAAAATGGCATGGCTGACATTGCAGCACTCCCTCAGTACTGCACTGGAGTGCTGGCCTAGATTATGTGTTCAAGCCTGTGGACTTGGGCTTGAACACGTGACTTTCTGAGTCAGTGGTATGAGTGCTACCACTGAGTCAAGTCTGACACCTAAAGTGAATGCCTAAAGCTAATACTTGCTTTAGTGAAAATCTGAGGACTAAACTTTAAGGGAAAAATTGGGTGAGTAGCGCCACCTCTTAGCACCTAAAGAGGCAGTCAGGGGCTGTAGCGGCACTGGCTGCGCCTCCCGCGATATTCAGCAGGGGCGCTAATGGTGGCATTAGACATTTGCGCTGCGCCGCCACCGATGACGTCATCGGTGTGTGCAGCGCCCCATTCGCGCCCCGTTCGCGATATTTGGTAGCGAACGCCGCAGTTGCACCGTTCGCTACCCACGCCCGGTTCACGGGGCCTTACTGTGCCGGCAGAGGCGCAAGTTAAGGTGGAGGTGCGGGGCAGCCGCTTTTGCAGCGGCCGCCAGCCAGCACCTCCGTCCCCGGCCTCCTGGTAACCCCCCCCCCCGTGGCATTGCCGGCTGTTTCCCGAGAGCCCGGCACTTCTCCTTGGCGCCGGACTCTTTTGCCGGCACTCGTGATCGGGGCTCGCGCTGTTGCAGGCCCATCCCCCTTAACAGTGGGAGGAAGGCCTGCACTACCGCAGCATACCGTGCCGCAGCATTTGGTGCTGTGGCACGTAGCGCTGCGAAATTCACTTTCAGCACCCTAAGAGGGACGCGGAGCACCTCGAGCCGTGCCCCGTCTCCCTCTAGGGGCACTTCAACTGAATTTGCGGCGATCGCTAATGCGGCGATCGCGGTGCAAATTCCAGCGCCCAGGCGAACTTTGCGCCGCTTGGGCACCTCAGGCCAATTTCTAGGCCTAATTGTCTTGTCCATAATAACATGTATGCTGTCTGCACTCTGATCAAATCTCTGAGTTCCAATGTTTAAATCTGTTTATTGCAGTTCAGCTATAGAAAGCATTCAGTCCCTGGACTCCAATTCAGTACCATTAGAGGCAATTATCAATTATGTTTCTGCTTCCCATAGCACTATTTGAAAAAGAGCAGCAGTGTTCTCCTGGTATCCTATTTAATATTTATCCCTTAACCAACACCCTGTCCACTGTCCGAGGCTGAACCAGACGGTTCGCAACCTCGGTGTCCTATCTAACCCTGAGCTGAGCTTCCGATTCCATACCCTTTCCATCACCAAGACTGCCTACTTCTACCTAGTAATATCGCCTGTCTCCACTCCTGCCTCAGCCTATTTGCTGCTGGAACCCTTTTATTCTGACTAAATTTTAGGGATGTGTGTTTAGACCGAGGGCCCACTGAGATGCTCAGTGATGTATGTTCAGATCCAATGGTAACCCATGCTTTTGTTACCTCCAGACTCAACTGTTCCAATGTTCTACTAGCCAGCCTCCCTTCCATCTCTCCATTAACTTCATCTCATGCAAAACTCTGCATGCTGGTATCCTAACTCGCTCTTATCATCCCTGTGTCGCTGACCTTCATTGACTTCTGGTCCAACAACGTCTCAAATCTAAAATTCTCATCCTTGCTTATTTTTAATTCATTCATGGGAGGTGGGCATCGCTGGCAAAGCCAGTATTGATTGCACATCCCCTTAATTTCCCTTGAGAAGCTGGTGGTGAGACGCCATGATGGTGTGTGACTTGGACGGGAACATGCAGGTGATGGTGTTCCCATGCACCTGCTGCCCGTGTCCTTCCAGGTGGTAGAGGTCGTGGGTTTGGGAAGTGCTGTCAAAGAAGGCTTGGCTGCAGTGCATCTTGAAGTTGGTACACACTGCAGCCAATGTTCGCCGGTGGTGGAGGGAGTGAATGTTTAAGGTGGTGGATGGGGCGCCAATCAATTGTGTTAAATTCCCTGCCCCTCCATATTTCTGTGACCTCCTCCAGCCCTATAACCTCGCGCCCCCCCACCCCCCACCCGACCCCGAGATCTCTGCACTCCTCCAATTCTGGCCTCTTGTGCATCCCTGATTTCCTTTGCCTCACCATTAGTGACCGTACCTTCAGCTGCCTAGGCCCTAAGTTCTGGAATTGCCTCCCTAAACCTCTCCACCTCACTCCCCTCCTTTAAGGCACTCATTTGACCTACCTCTTTGACCTAATATCTCTTTATGTGGCACCGTGTCAAATTTTGCTCCTGTGAAGTGCCTTGGGATGTTTTACTATGTTAAAGACGCTACAGAACTGCAAGTTGTTGTTATTGTAAGTGCTGTTTTTATCCTGACTAAATTTTAGGGATGTGTGTTTAGACCGAGGGCCCACTGACAAGCTCAGTGATGTATGTTCAGATCCAATGGCCCTTTTTTATGTCATTCTGCAGAAGCTTCAATTTTCCTTTATTGTGGAGCATTTCTTCCTTTTTGTCTCCTGTGTCAACAAAGAACTGGCTGTCATCTGTCTTTTCAGACACAAGATGCCCTACCGTCCTTTCCTGCCACCGCACATCTTCCAGAAACTCTTCCACTTTGGTAACATTGCTGTGTTTTTTTTTAAACAATGAATTCCAAACTATCTTTTTTAATTAGAATTTTGTTCCTCTTATATACGATGCCACCAGTCCCTCTGGTGCCCACCGGTCGCATAAATCCTTAAGCGTACCAGAGGACACCCCTTCGTGCTCCATCCCCAGGGACCCCCAGACATGGACATAGAATCATAGAATGGCTAAAGCACAGAAGGAGGCCATTCGGCCCATCGAGCCCATGCTGGGCTCGTTGACATAGCCATGGAAGAGAGGCAGGCAGCCGAAGCGAACAACTCCATCGATCATGTTCCAACTGGATCTGTTAATGGCCACCTTGGCTACGCCCAGACGTACGAGGAGATCCTCTGACCTGCCTGTTCCCCTCCGCCATGGGTGGCCAAAGATCGGGAGTGTGGGACTGAAGTGCAGCCAGTAAGTAATGGTTTCACCTCGACTCCACTAACACACTGGGGTAATGTTGAACTTTGCTCCCTGGCGGAAAGGATCTCTTGCCCATTGTAGAATCCGCTTGATTTCTGTTCCATTGAAAATCGGTCAGGTTCTATAAAGAGCAGGCCACTCAATCTGGCAGGTAACTGCCCAGGTGATGAAACTGAAAACTATCCTTAATGTCGCTAAAGATATGGTATGGCTTTTATAGTACCTGACTCACTAGAAATTGCATTTAGTCAGGTAGATCAGAGCTTTTGATCAGCTTGACTCATGGATCATTTTGTTTTTCAATTGTCTGTGTCATAATCAGGTCAGATAATAATAAGTATTGCCAAAGACTTTATGAACTTTCATGCTTTGTAGAAGATGAGAATATAGACATTGATCTTTATTTTACTCATACAGCAACAGCCACCTGCTTTATAACTTCATATTTAAGTAAAATTACTGATAACTAAATGAAAGCTAGCTAATGAATTCATCCTCAGTCAAAAATGCTTTAAAAATTGCATAATAATTATAACTAATAGTAGGAATACTTAACATTGCCATGATATTCTTTTATTTCCAGCTTATTTGATTTAGTCAGATGTAAATCAACATCATGTCAGTGCAGACTCACTGTTCATTAAATTTCAAACAAACAGCCTTGAAGATATTTTTAAGTCAGTTTTATGTCTGAACTATAACTTGTCTATCTTTTTCCTTCTTTTTTTAATCAAAATGTCACCACTGTCATAGAAACCAGTCACTTCCTGATCTGCAATTGATATTTTTATAGTCCTCTGATATTAACTTGAATTTGAAAGAACATGTTTGCTGTGGTTTTAGAGCTACAGTAAAATGATAAGGTCTGATGAAAGCAGTTCACCATGACAGACCTGACAGGTCTGAACATCAGAACTCATTTATTGGGAAGAAAAGGCAATGGGGGAAAAATTTGGTTGCTTGCACCTCTCCTTTAGTGCCCTAAGAGGGCGCTAATGGGGCACAAAGCAACGAGCGCCTGGGCGTGGCAATATTTGAGCCGCTCGCAAAATTGACCAGAGTTTTTGCAGCGACGCTAAACTCTACCGCCATGATCTCCTGCGCCTGCAGATCAGTCGAACGTGCAATGCCCCGGACCGGATATTGAGTGGCGCACCCTTCCTTTCCGCCTGCCGCAAGCAACGACAGGGCGAGTGGAACGGTTTGCAGTCGGGTAGGGGCTGGGGGAGCGCTATTTAAAGGCACCCTCTTCCTGCCTTTTTTTGTGGGAGACATTTTTGCACCACTCATTCTGATAGAGAGAGAGAGATTCTGAGAGAGAGAGAGAGGGAGAAAGAGAAAGAGAGACTTTTGCAGAGAGTCAACGCTGTGTGAAGTAGTTTTGGCTACTGAGCATCACTTTGCAGGTTCTTTTGGATTTGACCTTCATTACTTCGATTGTTGGCGTCCCCCTGCGCCTGCAGATTTGGAGGCATCAGGGACGCAGAGAGAGAATGGCAATCATGGCAAGAGGGAGGAGGGCCAACAGGCCTGTGCACAGGAGATCTTACCCTCCCAGGGTATTCCGGGAACAATTCTCCTACATTAATTTGCCTGAGGAGCAATGTTTGCGCAGGCTGCGCTTCAGCAAGAAGGTGGTCACTGAGCTCTGCCACCTGCTGCAGCCAGATCTGCAGCCTCTACTGAGGACCAGGACATCTCTGTTGGTGGCAGTGAAGGTCACAGCGACTCTGAACTTTTATGCCACCAGCTCCTTTCAAGCAGCTACTGGGGACATCGCTAATATCTCCCAGTTCGCGGTCCATTTCTGTATCCGGGAGGTGACAAATGCCCTCTATAAAAGGAGACGCCAGTATATCTCTTTCCCGATGACCCAGGCCAAACAGTAAAGGGGGGATTTTAACTCAGGTGCAGGATGCTATCGTGTTATCTGAATTTCATATTTCCCACACGAATCTAAATGGATGTGGGAGATTGATGCAATTTTAACTGAATTGGCCAATTGAGTTCCAACGTGTGGGAAGCCTTTGCAAATGAGTTTTTCATGATGGAAAGTCGCCTCCGATAACGTCATCATTGCTGCTGCATTTAAGGTCCACAGCAAGCCTTGCTTCTTCTGCAGACTGCCAAGTTTCTTGACTGTGCAGTGTGAGGGAGCTGCAGCAAATATGACAAGCGGGAGGGCAAGGTCAGCTCCTCGCTTTGACAAGGTGGCACTGCAGGCATTAGTGGATGGGGCTAGGGCCAACAGGGAGGTGCTCTTCCCTTCATCAGGGAGGAAGAGGCCTCCCACTCAGACCAAGGCAGTGTGGATGCAGGTGGCCGAGGAGGTCAACTCCTTGGGAGTCACCCGCAGAACCTGGATGATGTGCCTCAATAAATCCGAGACTCAATGTTAACTGAACAAAGCAAGGCTTTTATTAACTTAGAAGGTAACACACAGTGGAGAAGTGTCTCCCATCCAGAGGTCGGCTGTACTGGATGTGAGACACGCTGGGCCTGCTTAAGTAGAGGCCAGGTATGGGCGGAGCCCTACACACAATAAAATACAGGTGAGGAAATGGAACTGAGGTAAGGGAAATGAAACTGAAGCTAAACCACAGTCACAGGCACAATCACACACAGAGAATACAGATGAGTGATGAATGGCATATTTCATCACATTCACCCCTTCTATAGATTTAGTCTGTTCGGGGGTTTGATAGTCCTCTGTGACCGACGTGGCTGTTGTGGTGCCGCGGGTGTCGGCTGGGTGTCCCCGGTGGCCTCCTGGGTCTCTGCCGGGGACGCCGCCAGGGTTGTTGAAGGGGTGGTTGGTGGGGGTACCGTTGGTCGATGTTCTTCCGGGGGTGATGAAAGAGTAGTGGGTGGGTAAGAGTTGCTGTGATCGTTGTTGCGGTTGTTGTCGTTACCGGCTGGGGCGACGTCTTTTATGGACACGGTGTCCTCCCTTCCGTCGGCGTGCCGGACATACGCGTATTGGGGGTTGGCGTGGAGTAGGTGCACTGACTCCATGAGAGGGTCCGTCTTGTGGCCCCTCACATGCCTTCGTACAAATACCGGACCTGGGGTGGAGAGCCATGATGGCATGGATACGCCTGAGGTGGATTTCCAGGGAAAAACAAACATTCGTTCATGAGGCGTGGCATTAGTGGCAGTACACAATAGCGACCGTATCGAATGGAGCACATCTGGGAGGACTTCCTGCCAGCGGGAGATAGGGAGGCCCTTGGTCCTTAGAGCTAGAGTGACTGCTTTCCATACTGTCCCGTTCTCTCGCTCCACCTGGCCGTTACCCTGGGGGTTGTAGCTGGTGGTACGGCTCGTGGCGATCCCCCTGGACAGCATGTGCTGGCGTAGCTCTTCGCTCATGAAGGACGCCCCCCTATCCGTGTGGATGTAGCTCGGCATACCGAACAGGCAGAACAGGCTGTTGAGGCATTTAATGACCGTGGCGCTGGTCATGTCTGGGCAGGGGAAGGCGAATGGGAAACGGGAGTATTCGTCCACAATGTTCAGGAAGTATACATTGCGGTCGGCTGACGGCAGGGGGCCCTTGAAATCTAAGCTGAGCCGCTCAAAGGGCCGTGTAGCTTTGATTAAGTGGGCTCTATCTGGGCGGTAGAACCGAGGCTTGCACTCAGCGCAAGTGCGACAGTTCCTGGTCAGAGACCAAACTTCCTCAATCGAGTAGGGTAAGTTGCGGGACTTTATGAAGTGGAACAGCCGTGTGACCCCTGGGTGGCAGAGGTCGTTGTGGAGGGTCTGTAGCCGATCCCCGGTGGTGCTGGCACACATCCCTCGTGAGAGGGCGTCGGGGGATTCGTTAAGGGCCCCTGGCCGGTAAATGATGTCATACTCGAAGGTGGAGAGCTCGATCCGCCACCTGAGAATCTTATCATTTTTAATCTTCCCCTTCTGTTTATTATTAAACATAAATGCTACCGACCGCTGGTCGGTAAGTAGGGTGAAGCGTTTGCCGGCTAGGTAGTGGCGCCAGTGGCGCACTGCCTCCACGATGGCTTGGGCCTCCTTTTCCACGGAGGAGTGTCTGATCTCGGGCCCTTGGAGGGTCCTCGAGAAGAAAGCTACGGGCCGCCCCGCCTGGTTGAGGGTGGCCGCCAAGGCAAAGTCAGACGCATCACTTTCCACTTGAAAGGGAGTGTTCTCGTCCACTGCCTGTAGCGTGGCCCACTCAATATCCCGCTTAATGCTTTTGAAGGCGGCGTGGGCCTCAGCAGAGAGCAGAAAAGAGGATGCTTTCAAGAGGGGGCGGGCTTTGTCAGTGTAGTTGGGGGCCCATTGGGAATAATAAGAAAATAACCCCAGGCACCTTTTCAGGGCTTTGGGAGTGTTGGGCAGGGGCAGCTCCCGTAGGGGGCGCAATCGGTCGGGGTCTGGTCCGATTTCCCCATTCTCCACCACGCTGCCTAGTATGCAGAGGCGCGTGGTGTTGTAAACGCACTTGTCCTCGTTGTAAGTGAGGTTGAGTTTTTGTGCGGTTTTCAGGAACCTCTCGAGGTTCGAGTCGTGATCCTGCTGGTTGTGACCGCAGATGGTGATGTTGTCGAGGTAGGGGAATGTTGCCTGCAAGTGGTGGTCATCGACCATGCGGTCCATCTCCCTCTGAAAGACCGAGACCCCATTCGTCACCCCAAAGGGGACTCTGAGGAATTGGTAGAGGCGTCCGTTCGCCTCGAAGGCGGTGTACGGGCAGTCCTCTGGTCTGATAGGGAGCTGGTGGTATGCTGACTTGAGGTCGATGATGGAGAACACCCGGTATTGGGCGATTTGGTTCACCATTTCTGATATGCGGGGTAGCGGGTAGGCGTCTAGTTGGGTGTACCTGTTGATCGTTTGGCTATAATCGATCACCATCCGTTTCTTCTCGCTACCCCTTACCACCACCACTTGGGCGCGCCACGGGCTGTTGCTGCGTTCAATAATGCGCTCCTTCAGGAGCCTGTCTACCTCGGTCGTGATAAACCGCCTGTCCTCCCAGCTGTACCTCCTGCTTTTGGTCGCTATTGGCCGGCAGTTAGGGGTAAGGTTCACGAATAGCGAAGGCAGCTTTACCTTCAGGGTAGCCAGGCTGCACACTGTGAGGGGCGGCTGGGACCCACCGTAATTGAGCATGATGCTTTGGTGGTGGCACTGGAAATCCAGGCCCAAGATCACGCTCGCACATAGATTCTTCATGATTAGTAATTTAAAATTATCGTATACAGTTCCGTTAACGGACAATTGTACCGTGCAGTAACCCATAATGGTTGATGTCTGGGTTTTATCAGCCATAGAGATGGTACCCCGAGTAGGGACCACCGTTAGAGAGAGTTGTTGTGCTAGTTCAGGGTGGATAAAACTCTCCGTACTTCCACTGTCAATTAAAACTTTAACCCTGCACCCGTTTA
The DNA here is from genome assembly GCF_052327205.1 of Somniosus microcephalus. Lineage (NCBI taxonomy): Eukaryota > Metazoa > Chordata > Chondrichthyes > Squaliformes > Somniosidae > Somniosus > Somniosus microcephalus. The sequence goes on from NC_140996.1 coordinate 37,054,995, forward strand.
CCTCGATGTCCACCATTGATTTGGATAGCGGGTGCGGCCTGGTCTGGTCCACTGTGACCGATGCCACTATAGGGCCCTGATCGAGACAAGATGGCGTCCACGCTGTCTGCTCACAAGATGGCGGACCCCACGAGGTCGGGCAAGATGGCGTCCAAGATGGCTGCTCCCACGGCGCACACGCGGCGGTGGCGGGTTTTCCGGCGGGGTTCCCTCTGCACACCTTTCCGAAGTGCCCCTTCTTACCGTACTTGAAGCAGGTGGTGCCTTTCGCCGGGCACATGTTTCTGGTGTGTTTCGGCTGTCCGCAGAAGTAGCAGGTGGGGCCCCAACGCGTCGCGGCTGTCGTAGGGCTTCTGGGGGGAGAGCGGGGCCCCGACGGTGTCGGGCTGCCGGGCGGGGAAGGTGCCTTCTAAGATGGCGGCGCCCTTGGTGCACACGTGGCGGCGTGGGCGGCGCGGGCTGAAGAGTAGGCGTCCGAGTTTCTCTGGGCCGCATCCAGGGATCGCGCTGTGTCCACAGCCTGTTTCAGGTCCAATCCCGTTTTCTCCAGTAGTCTCTGCCGGATGTAAGTGGAGCTGAGGCCTGTGATAAAGGCATCACGAACAAGCTCGTCAGTGTACACTGCGGCTTTTACATCTTGGCACTTGCAGTCTTTGCCAAGCGTTTTCAGGGTGACTAGGAACTCATCCAGCGATTCCCCAGGTCGCTGTGCGCGAGTAGCGAGCAGATGCCTAGCATACACCTCATTTGTAGGCTGCTGGTAATGCGCCTTTAAGATGTCGCAGGCGGCCGGGTACGTGTCGGCATCTTGGATGAGGGGGTAAACCCGGTGGCTTACCCAATTCCGCAGGATTCCGAGTTTCATACTTTCAGCGTCCGTAGCGCCTGTGATGGCTGCGGAATTGTCCAGGAAGAATTCCATACACTTAAACCAGTGTCCGAAGCGTGCCAATGCGTCCGAAGCATGCTGGTCCAAATCCAAACGTTCGGGTTTCAAGAGTTGATCCATTGTGTTGAAAAATAAGTTAATAAAATTGATGTGCCTCAATAAATCCGAGACTCAATGTTAACTGAACAAAGCAAGGCTTTTATTAACTTAGAAGGTAACACACAGTGGAGATGTGTCTCCCATCCAGAGGTCGGCTGTACTGGATGTGAGACACACTGGGCCTGCTTAAGTAGAGGCCAGGTATGGGCGGAGCCCTACACACAATAAAATACAGGTGAGGAAATGGAACTGTGGTAAGGGAAATGAAACTGAAACTAAACCACAGTCACAGGCACAATCACACACAGAGAATACAGATGAGTGATGAATGGCATATTTCATCACACTGGATACAGTGCAGGAAAATATTTCATGACCTTCAGCGCACTGGAAAAGTGAGTATGAATTTCCCATCACCCTCAATCTGATCCCCATTGCCTTTCCTCACCAGCACTCAGCTTTAGCAATCTCTTCCTCCACATCCCACTTGACACTGACATCCATGCACCCTTATCCATTCCCTCTCTCTCTATGCTCACATTCACATAACTATTCTACCATGCAGCCCTCACACTCCCTATCACTCTGATGCTTTGAACACAACTGACAACACACAGGGAGGGCTCTTGGTCTTGCAACCTCACTCCATCTTTGTCTCCTTCTAAGTATCTATGCTATGCAATCTCTACACTCACTCCTTCATTCTCACTCAACCTCCACTTGTCTCCCTCATTGCAGGAGAAGAGAGCTCACAACAAAAGAGAGCGAGCCAGGACAGGTGGAGGGACAGCCTGCATAGCCCACCTGACCCTTTGGGAGGAGGCTGTCCTGGAAATTATGGGAATAGTGGATGATTCGCGCATGTGGGACGGACAGACGGGTGTAACACAGCAAGCTGGTGACAGAAAAGTTTCCCATCTCTCTCTTTGACATTGCATGAGTCGCTGATAATGATTGTGAAGCTGTAACAGATGGACTTATGAGCATCTGCAAAAAGCTATGTGCATGTAGCCTTTGCAGCACATCTCCTTCTCTTTCCTTTACTCCCCCACAGGACCATCACAAGCATCCGTCCCCCCTCGACAGGAAGAAGAGGCTGAGCAGCCAGACTCCTCAAAGGAAGCTGCAACCTCTGAGGGCGCAGCATCAGCAGAATTCAGCGCACCCAGCACCAGCGCAGACACTCACACCTCGGTGGGACTTTCAGGACATAGAGTAGTGTTGTCACCTGGTGTATCACAGCTCACAAGTGAGCAGCAGCAGATTGTGGAGAGAGGGACAGCAGTGGAGAGTCCTAGTCAGAGGGCGCAGGACACTGCCAGCTTGGCTCAGCAGCATGTCGACCCTCTGCCTCTGGGTCCATCCATAAGATCAGAAGTGATGGAACTCCATGCACAGATGCAGGAGTCTCTGGCAGGTTTTGTCTCTAGGGTCGCTGCGAGTGTGGAGCGAATGGAGGAGTCCATAGCGAACATGAGTCATTGGCGCATGAACGCATCACCACGGAAAGGATGGCTACCTCCATGGAAAGGATTGCTACCTCCGTGGTAAGGCTGGCTACCATAGAGGAGAGGATGGCTACGTTAGAGGATAGGATGGTTACGGCTATGGAGGAGCTTAGTCGCCAGGGTATGGACAACATGGTCATTGTTCAGAATAGAATGACATCTCTTGAGGAGCGATGGGCATCTATTGAACAGAGAAACCAAACCTTCATGGAAGTCCTTCTGAGTAGGACTGCCATTGCAGATACGGGTCTCCATGGCCCCCCTGATGTGCAGCAAGGTGCTCTGCAGTCACTTGCAGGTGCTGAGGGGGACCTGACCCATGAAAAGGAGGTTGGTAGCAGACCTCAAGGAAGTGGGGGCTCCTCTCCAAGCACTCACACTTCCATGCCACTGCAGAGCCCTCAGTCAGAGCCCCACCAGAGTCCACACCCAAGTGAGATAAACATCACAACCCCTGCACAGCCGCAGGAGCAGCAGACTTTTGATGAGCCCTCACAGGCTCGCAACCCCAGAGGACGCCCGCAAAAGGTGTCGAGACAGGAGCAGCAGGAAAGTGAGCAAGGGGCCTCCACATCTGCTGAAGCCACAGGGGAGGCACCATGTAGGAGCACGCGTAAGAGGAAAATTCTGCACAAATAGTCACAAGGTTAGTCACTTGGGTGCAATTTTGTGTTTATTGTAAAAATGCCATCACATCATTATTGAACATAAAAATTCTGATGGCAAATGTTGCAGTTGTGGCGTTTGTCATTTTGCTATCTACCTAACTACCTACCTAACTACCTACCTATCTCTCTTTAATTAACAATCCTGCAGATATTCACACTGGAATCCCAAGTTTAACCTAACACATTCAGTGGGAGCAGGACATGTTTGGGTCGGATGCCCGTTTTAAACCCCAACTCAATTTACACTCCATTGGTTGAATGAAAATGGAGGCTTTCCTGACTATAAAACCTTACCACCTTTTTTAAGGTTTTTTTCATATTTTTGTGTTAACTTATTCCATTATAAATTGCTTTGTCTACATTTAAAATGAGAACAGCCTGGGTCAATGTGCCATGCTGTAATTGCACAATCTGCTAACAAGGTAGCTCTAAGAATGGTAAACTAGAAATTGGGCTACTTACCGCCACCCATTTGCGCTGCTGTCTTGGCGAAAAATGGCAGCCTTAAAAGTGATGTTTCCTCGAAACTTTTACATTGAACAATTAGTTCCACGTTATTTTATTTCTTCCCTCTAGCTTTCAAAATAAGATTTCGGCTGCCCTACCCTGCATGGTCCTGGCACCCCATTGTACCAGCATACCTTGCCTGCTGCTCCCACCACAATCAGTTAGTCACAGGGCTGTTCTCAGCCACCACCAGCCTTCGGGTCAGTCATGGCTGTTTTTGCTAAAGGTGCATCACGCTCCCACTCCCTGCCCATCAGCAGCCTCACATCCATTGACTACTTACATTGCTCCCCAACTGTTGCCTTTTTTTCTACTGCTGCTTCACCCCAACCGCTCGACTGGTCCACAGCCTGCTCTGTTAAATCTAGATCTATGTAAGATCCACTGTATATGTATGTAGGCCTGGAAATTACTGGGATCCTGCTCCACCAGCATAGGTGCGGCAAAGCAGTACCTATGCCCACCAGCAGTAAGGAAGGTTGGCTTCATCAGAAATTTAGCAGCATGGGCCATGTGGAAGGAAGCGGCAGTGGTTGTGAGTGGGAACGCCATAACCCCAAAGACTCTCTTGCAGTTTCAGAAGACATTTAGGAGTGACAGGTAGAGGGGAACGTTTGCAAGTCGGGAAGGGGCTAGGGGAGCGCTATTTAAAGGCGGGCACTTCCTGCTTTTTCTTGTCGGCAAAACGTAGGTTGAGAGGGGGAGAGACATCTGGAGAGATTTACCGCTGTCCTAAGGAGTTTTGGCCCTCAGCACCACTTTTGAGTTTCCTAAGCGCCGAGCTCTTTCCCTGGGCCTATCCATTAGTGCTTCCAACACAATTGCTTTAGAGGTCTCTCCAGGCCAAGATTCAAGGCTGCAATGAGCAGGGTGTGGCTGGCCAGCAAGATGGCCCCTCCCCTTTAAGAACTAGATGGCGCCAGTCTGTCTGGCTTCCATGGTAACTGATATCGCTTGAGCTTCGGTAGCATTCTGAGTTAGCGCCTCGCTTCCTGACGTTTGCGCCTTAAGAGAGGTGTGTAGCATCTGATTTAGCACTCAAATCTCCTCCAGGGGCGATAAACGCGAATTTTGCAGTCGGAGGCGATAATTAGCACCGGGTGCTAATCTTAGCGTCCGGCCGATATTAGCGCCCCAAAATGGGCGTTGCCCAATTTTTCCCCCTTAATGAGCACACTAGGTTATCAAAAGTGTTTTCAGATAAATAACAAGGCAAATAATTGAATCACCTAGAAGTACATGGTCTTCCCTCGAACAATAGTCAAGCATTATCCTTTAGGTTATCACATGTCACCATGTCCCTTGTCCCAGAAGCAACCTCTCTTTGCAGCATTAATTCAGTGTTTCATAACCTGTAATCCATGCTAGCATAGTGAAGTCTCTTGACCTAGGTCCTTTCTCCCTGACACCTACCTTGACTACTATCCATTCCATGAATCCTGACTGCTTGTGACTGCTTGATCTGAAGATAACGCACAATGCTAGGGAATGGCCGGCTACTGGAGGAGGCGATGCCAACATCAAATATTTGACACCAGATGAAGAGGAAACAATGGCCATAATTGACTTCCACTGTGGCCAAGCAGTTGGTGATGTAGATATGGGTCACTGCCTTCAGTGGGTTTGTGAGAATGTATAGCTTTTGTGTTTAACATTTCTATTCTATTATTCAATTGCTTCACCAATTGCCAGTTTCCTTAAAGTAATCTACAAAGTAACTGATTACAATCAAACTCTGCTCAAAAACACCAACGTTAACTGTACTATGTTTTTTCCTCCAGATGCTTCAATCGAGGATACAGCGGCGATTTCCAAGGTGCAAGACCTTGCAGTCCCCTCTTCTTCTCTTAACCAGTCAGCTACACCATCATTAACTCTCTTCCTTGCACTCAGTTACCCAGAGCAACCACTCCAAGAGGATAATGATAGCATAGAGGAGGAAGTGACACGTGGTGGGACACAGAACACAAGTCAGTCAGAGGATGCAGATGTGCACGTAGAGCCTGATGTATTTTGAGTGGAGACATAATGGCTGATGATCACGCTATGAAGAAAAGAATGCTAGCAGTGCTTTAGACACATATGGGGGGGGAAATTCAGTTGGTTAGCACCTCCTGTTAGCGCCTCCGGGGGCGGGGGGGGGGGTGGGTGCGCTAACGGGGCGCTAACGACTTACTGCCTGAGCACGGCGATTTTCACGCTGCCCGCAAAATTGACCTGGCAGTTTGTGGTTCATGCTAAACACTACCAGCACGATCTCCTGCGCCCAGAGATCGTGACATCATCAGAGCGCGCAATGCCCCAGCAGTGCCCCGGACCAGACATTGATTCACGCCCCTGCCTCAGTGCCTGCCGCTAGGAGCAACAGGTAGAGGGAGACATTTTGTAGTCGGCTGGGAGCTGGGGGAGCGCTATTTAAAGGCGTGCGCTTCTGCTTTTTCCTGTCGGCAAAATATTCTGGAGACGCAAGTTAAAAGAGGGAGAGAGGCGTCTGGAGACATTTAACGCTGTCCAACAAGGAGTTTTTTTTCTCAACAAGACTCTTCAGGTTCCCATTTCTGTCAGCTTTATTACTACCACATTTAGAAGATTAAATGGGGGCTGTACTGGCATGAGACCTCGTCCTTCAGCTTCGCCGTCAGAGGCAGCGGAGGCGGAGAGAGAGAGATTGGAAAACGTGGCCAGAGGGAGGAGGGCCAACAGGGCTCTGCACAGGAGATCTTACCCTCCCAGGGTATTCCGGGAGCAATTCTAATACATGCATCTGTCCAAGTGTTTTAGAAGGCTCCGCTTCAGCAAGGAGGTGGCCACAGAGCTTTGCCACCTCCCGCAACCAGAGCTCCAGCCTCAGAGGAGGACCAGGATCTCTCTGTCAGTGGCAGTGAAGGTGACAGTGGCTCTCAATTTCTATGCCAGCGGCTCCTTCCAGGCTTCAACAGGGGATATTGCGAACATTTCCCAGTTCGCCGTCCATTGTTGCATCCGGGAAGTCACAAATGCTCTATACCAAAGGAGAAGGGAGTACATCTCATTCCCCATGACCCGAGACAAACAGCATGAACACGCATGTGGCTTCACTAGGACAGCGAGCTTCCCCATGGTTCAGGGCGCCATTGACTGCACGCATGTGGCATTGCGGGCGCCTCATGAAAATGCAGAGGTTGTCCTCAACCGCAAAAGCTTCCACTCTCTCAACTTCCAGTTGGTGTGCGGCCACAGACAGCGCATCCTCACCGTCAAAGCCCGCTATCCTGGCAGCAGCCACGATGCATTCATCCTGCGCCAGACTGATGTGCCAGACCTCTTCCAATCACCACATCAACTCATGGCTGGCTCCTCGGGGACAAGGGTTATTCACTCTGCACCTGGCTGATGACACCGCCCCGTAAACCCAACACTCCTGCTGAGCTCGCATATAATGAGAGCCATAGCACCACTAGGAACCTCATTGAACAGACAATTAGCATGTTGAAGCAATTCTGGTGCCTTGGCCACTATGGAGGAGCCCTGCAGTATCCCCTGCTCCCCTCCAGTGACAGCGTGGCCCCAGTATCGGATGTCTCGCCCTCGGGATACGCAGGCGGTGAGGCACCGGCTACATGTTCCTCCTCCTCTCATGCGTCACTGCCACTGGGAGGCTGAGGGACAGGCTGGTCAGATGGTGGCTCACTATCTGAAAGCAGAAAGGTACAAGAATGACTTTAATGTGAGGCAGGGGGGCAGGAAGGGAGCAAGGAATGGAGACAGTATAGTCAGATGGAAAGTGGGAATGGCTCGTGTTGTGAGGGGGATGTGGTATGAGAGAGGAGAGCGAGATGATGAACATACCTTTGCTGTCCCCAAGGGGGTCGACCTCTCCAACTGCCACAGCACCCACGACATGACTGACGATGAGCCTGTGAACGCGCTCCTCCAGCTGTGTGAGGGGGTGCAGCTCCGACTGTCCTCCTCCCGTGCATTGTTGCTCCTTCCGGTTATGTGAAAGCTTGGCCTGCAGGAAAAAAGACAGCGTGTGAGTGAGTGTGCAGCCATGTGTTTGGCAGATGTGCCTACCATAGTTGAATATCCATCAATGTTTGCAAGGTGTGGGATGTGGATGTGACTTTTATTAGATGGGCATAGTTGTTGGGTGAGAGTTGGGGATTTGGGACTTTACACCGTCTGTGCACAGAGTGAGGTTGAGATGGTGTGATGTAGAGGTTTCTCAAGCATGTACTCACCTTGACCACCCGAGTGAGGTCATTGAACTTCTTGCAGCACTGCGTATGTGTCCTTTGGGCCAGGCTCCTGGATGAAATGTACTGGGCAAACTCCCTCCACACCCTTGTAAACTCCCGGCACAATGACCTCATACCAGTGTCTGGAAACAGCACTGCACCTGCTGCCTGTTCTTCATAAGCCAGTACTACAGCATTAGGAACATCAAACCAAGTTCTCTGGTATCCTCTAGGAGGTCCACCATCAGTATTTTCCTAATTGTCCTTAAAGGGACTGCTGCTGTCTGCTCAGGGGCAAACAAATCTTTAGCCCTATGTGCAAATGTACAGGCCATGAACATCTACTGGATTGCTCTGATCTCCTGTTGTAATGTTGGCAGGAGATCGCCAGAACCCATGTAACATAAATGGATGTTTTTAGAAGTTCTGGGAATTGAACCAATCTCTTCATAATATAATTTACAGGTGAATAAACACTTAAATGTACAATGTTTCTATAAAAAATATCTGTGAATGTTCATCTACATATACAATGGCTTCTATATACATTATATTATGTGATTATGCTTGAGAGTCCAATAAAATAATTTTAAGAAATAAAGTATTTTTAATGGGTTTAATATCTCCAGTAACATAACAAACAAATAATTGTCTCATGGTGCATTTAGTGTTCATCTGTTGATATTATCAGTGATTCATTTCTAGGCTTATGCATCCTTGACATTGTAAATGTAATACGACTGCTTCCTTTGGTAGCTTTTTCCTAGCAAAATCAAAAACTTGCTCTTTTAGAATGTTTTTACAATTTCTCTGGAAGTAGAAAACCCAGGAGGTCTTAATCAAATATTTACGATGACACTAGCACATAGTTACCAGCAGAAATCTTCCCCCACAGTGCATTGCCATTAAACCTAGTAAACACTCAACTGAGACTAACAAAGAATGGGAAACGTTCAACCTAAAATCCATCAATCCTGTTGACACAATCACAAGAAAGTGGATGTGCTGATGAAATTCCCTTTTGACTGGAGTCACTTTCAACTTCTCTGCTCCACTGAACCACAGACATAAGGAGGAAAAAGAAAGGCCTGTATTTATATTGTGCCTTAACACATCTCTGAGAAACATCTCAAAACACTTCACACAAATTACTTTTGAAGTGTAGTCATTGTTGTTATATAGACAAACATGGCAGCCCTGTTGCAAGTTTCATTGATGATGGATGGAGGGAGATATAATTCAAACTTAAGTAATGCTGGGCGATTGATCCAGTTCATATGTGACTGGCAACTCCTTTTTAAATTTCAATAGGTAGATACCCAAAATCCCACAAGTCCTGGTAACTCTTTTTTGGAATATAAAAGAGTGTTCTGTTTAAAATCATGATTCAACATAGAGATTCTTTGAAAATAACCAGTCAGTTTGAAACTCTGAAAAAGATAAAGTAGCTTGAAATTTTCTAGGTTATAGGTGAGATTAATTAGACTCCCGTGGTGATAAGAAATTTTAAAAAGATTGGGGCAAATATTTGTCCCCTTAGCGCCGCCCGTTAGCACCAGAAGATGGCGCTAATGTGGCATTGAGAGCTGTAACGACAACTCCTGTCAAATCCAGCACTGCACGTCAAATTGGGACCCCTGTAGCGCTGTTGGTAACAGCGATTGCCGGGGACTTCAACGCCATGGAGATTGTGACGCTCACATGGGTGGCCAGGGTGAGTGAAGGCTTCAACAAATGTTACATACCACCATCTGTACCACAAGCTTTACACACTGCTCAATGCAGCACACCGCAAGCACTAAACCACCAACAATCTCTACCTAGCAACATTCATACCTACATCTCAAACCATGCACGCTCACTGAACGCCCGATCTGCCAAATTGCTTCTCGCCACTTACCTCACTACCTGGAGTTAACAACGACAGGGCGAGCTGGTGTGCAGCACCAGAAAGCAGGCTCCAGGGATGTTATTTAAAGGGATCAACCCCAATCACTCGCACCTGACAGGTTAATGAAGTTTCAGTGCTTGTGTGTTAGTTCCTGATACTGCAACAGTTTTATTTAGTGATTTGAAGGTTCTTTGGTAACAGGGGTGTTCTGGCAAGTAGAAAAGTGCAAAATTTATTCTTGAAAGATTCAACCTACAACACTTGCTGAAAGTCATGGGGGCTGTACTGGCAGTCCACCTCACCCTCCAGGATCTACGGCAGAGGGAGCGGAGGTAATGAGAAAGATGGGAACATGTGCACAGAGGGAGGAGGAAGAAGATGAGGAGGAAGAAGATGAGGAGGAAGAAGACGAGGAGGAAGAAGACGAGGAGGAAGAAGACGAGGAGGAAGAAGACAAGGAGGAAGAAGATGAGGAGGAAGAAGACGAGGAGGAAGAAGATGAGGAGGAAGAAGACGAGGAGGAAGAAGATGAGGAGGAAGAAGATGAGGAGGAAGAAGACGAGGAGGAAGAAGATGAGGAGGAAGAAGACGAGGAGGAAGAAGATGAGGAGGAAGAAGATGAGGAGGAAGAAGACGAGGAGGAAGAAGATGAGGAGGAAGAAGATGAGGAGGAAGAAGACGAGGAGGAAGAAGACGAGGAGGAAGAAGATAAGGAGGAAGAAGAGGAGGAGGAAGAAGATGAGGAGTAAGAAGATGAGGAACAGGAGGGAGGGAGGAGGCAGCTGGACAATCGGGCTTCCGGATGGATGGCCTGTGACCAGCTCATCAGACTCCAAATTGAACGAATTAAACCCCAGATCCCCGTTGCTCACCACTTCCCCATCATACCATCCCTGTGTCATGCCATATCACAGCGTCCTCCTGGGCACAAAGGTGAAATAAGAGAGACCACAAAATATTCCAAACTCTATTAATAAATTTATGCATAAACATATCACACATATCACATGCATTCTAATAACTAATGACACTTGTGCCTGCCATAGCTGTCATTGTTGGCATGGTTTGAGATGTGGGTATGAATGTTGCTAGGTAGAGATTGTTGGTGGGTTAGTGCTTGGGGTGTGCTGCATTGAGCAGTGTGTGATGCTTGTGGTACAGATGGCGGTATGTAACATTTGTTGAAGCCTTCACTCACCCTGGCCACTCATGTGAGCTTGTTAAACTTCCTCTTGCACTGTGTTTGGTCCTGGGGACCACAGTACTGCTTGTGACGTGGTGTGCCACCTCCCTCCATATAGTCTGGCAGACTTGTGGTGAGGGCCTCCTGCACGTTGATACAGGACCACCTGCCTTCTCTCCACCGCTAAAACCAATGCCTCCAAAGCTTCCTCGGAAAACCCCCGGGCTCTCTCCATGGGGCGGTGATCTCCCATCAGCATTTGTAAATAAGTGCTCCATCTCTTTGTCTTTCTTCTTATGGTTGTTGTGGCAGCTGTATACCCAACTATGCTGAGAATGAGGTGCTGCAGCATCAATTGACCTCCCGCTTAAGCAGTGAAGAAAGCCTGTGGCAATCATTACTTGCGTTTAGACTACACCCGATATTGGTCCATCTTTTCAGTGTAACGCCAATGAGCTTGGGTTTTTAAACCAGATTTAAGGCTCCAATCATTTTAATGAGGAGTGAGGACGAATTTTGTGTGCAGTCTAGATGATTTTCACTTAGCCGTAATTCACCATTTTTAATCTAAACACTGCCCATTCCTTGGCTATAACGAATTTCTAGCCCATACACTATTATTTAAATGTTGGTTACAAATGTTAGCTCTTTTCATTATTTTGTCGACTCAAAGAGATAGGTGGAAGGATGTATATTGCACACATAACTGCTCCTTATTTTCTTGTATCTTTTGTTAAATAAATTCACTTAATTAATGGTTTAAAATATAAAACAAGATCTGCTGGTGGGATGCTCTATTCACTCATTGAAGATGAGATAGATTCTATGAGGGCAGAGGATAACTGCAGTAGGTAAAAGTAATTAACACACAGGTTTTGTATTTCGTTATCATGGGCATGTTTCTGAAAGCTTATGGAGACCTTGAGGTGAATAGAGACACTCCTGAGTGTATGGGGATTTGGAACTTGTTTTTGAGAGTAATCTAAGCTATGAGAGTTGAAATAATCTGGAGTAAGAATGGTATGAAACACCCACAAACATAACTGGAATCATTAACATTCCCTGGAACAGGAGATCGGGGCCTTGGTTTAATATTTCACCTGAAAGACAGCACCTCTAACAATGCTGCACTGCACTAAAGTATCAGCATAAAATATCCACTTCAGTCCAGGAGTGGGATTTGAACCCATAACTGTCTGACTCAGAGACAATTTAGGAGGAGCCCTGTGACTGTGACTATTACAAAACAAATGAATGGCTGAGATATATTTAATAGTAAATACTTATTATTCCTGGGACTTCTCCTTGGATGATCATTCTCATTTAATTACATTCCTGAGGATTTTAATGTAATTAATCACAAGCTTTGAAACCAAGGAGAAATGCTTGCTTGAACGGACTTAATGTGAATAAACAAATGGAAGAATCTGTACCAGTTTTTATTTCCCTGTAGTTCAGAATTTATGGATTGCCTGAATAGTGGTTTGCAGTAATAAGGATTAATTAAATCTATATGGGCGATATAGACAAACATGGCAGCCCTTGTCAGTGAAATTAGGGAAGGGCAATAAATTCTGGCCTTGCCACTGATTAATCAGTTAATTAATTAAATAAATCCCAAGAATGAATAAATAAAATTTAAAAATGAGGAAAAGAGACTTGATAACACACCCATGCAATAAACTGTCACTCGGACATATATCTGGTGCAGAATAAAGTTTTAAGTGGGAAATAGCTAACCATTTCAATTAATTCAGTTGGAAGTATATCGAGTAGTAGGATTTAAAATTGAGACAATTTGAAGCTAAAGTTTGGTATGGCACTCTCACATAGGGTGGCCTTGTGTTCCTTATTATCTGGAGTGCACCTTTTTCAGAGCAATATTCAGGTAAGCAATAAGGAGACCCAGGAATGATAACAGAGGATCCTCACTCCTTAGCAAAGGAATATGTCATATGATTCTTCTCTCTTCAAAAGTGGAATAAATATTCATTCCATCTAAACTGAGACACAGGCTTCAAACCAACAAGTGGTTTTGGTTAGATAAGGCAGATGAATGAATAGTAAACAGTGCAATTCAGCAAAATAAACAATTCTCTACCTTCCTTAACACATAAAATAATAGACACTACTTGCTCCATCTTTAAACAGAGACTTTAAACAGAGGTTTACTAACTGTAAAGAGGCCTAGCTCCTTTGCTAGGCTTATCAGTAAGGTAGCATTGTGGTTATGTTATGTTTAGAGTCCTGGACTTAATGATCCATTGAAACATAAGTTCAAATCCCACCATGGCAACTGGGGAATATAAATTCAGTTAATTAATTCAATAAATCTGGAATAAAAAGTTAGTGTCAGTAATGATGACCATGAAAGTACTGGATTGTTGTAATAAACCCATCTAGTTCACTAATGTCCTTTAGGGAAGGAAATCTGCCATCCTTACCTGTTCTGGCCTATATGTGACTCCAGACCCACAGCAATGTGGTTGATTCTCAACTGGCCTAGCAAGCCACTCAGTTGTATAAGACAGCTCACCACCACCATCTCAAAGGAAATTAGGGATGGGCAATAAATGGGCCTTGCCAGTGATGCCCACATTTCGTGAATGAATAAAAAATAAATGTTGGTTGCATGACTCAAACAGTCACTGTAGACTGATTGTTGAACTACACATGAAGCCCAATATAATCCAGAATTGGAGAACTTTGGCCACCAAATGTGTGTCAGTAAGACAATCAATGATCCTGTCCTCTGCTCAAACGTTTCAAGCAGAGCTATCAATCAACTTTATTACCCCAGGATGGATCCGGCTCCTTTGTTCTATGTCAAAAAACTATCAATGTCCGCATCTCTTATAATTACATTCGATGAAAAATCCATTCATCAATATTGAATGGATAGCTAGTTTTGACAATAGCATAGATACTTGAAATGAATCGGCTGGTCCTGCATGAATTAAACAGTTAACACTTTAGTCAAGCCCCTAGTGGCCCCGATTTTAACACTTGGCCAGTTTTTGGTGGGCGAGAGTGGTATGAGTTAGAGATCACCCACTGCTCCAGAAATGAGGTCTGAGCTGTTTTAACTTTAGGGTCTCATTTAAATCCTGTTGGCCAATTTCCTTTCAATTTAGTATTTTCATAATTCTGATGAGAAATTTTATTCTACTGTGTTTCACAATTCTTTTTGTTAGTGCTCTGATAAACCAAACAAAAGCTATGCTCTTTACGTCTTTCATTATATTTAATTTTCTAATCTCCATAATTTCTGCTTTGTGAACGTGATTTCTCCAACCTTATTGTTTAAATAATGTACTGGCAAACTCTTGGAAACAGGCAAAACTTTAATGAATATCAATCACTTTACTTTTGATTGGGAGGAGGTTGATAGGGCGTTAATTAGCCGGGTTAGATTGACCCTGTTTTCCACTGGGATAAATCAAAAATAAACAGGTTTTAGTTCACCAGCTGAGCTGGAGTTAATTCAATTATGGAGTAGCCAACTTCTTTGGCACAGCATCTGATCAATACAGATCTTGCTGCAATCGTTACAATAACTAGAGGGATGCTTGGTAGACTTGACTTCCTTGGATATAAAGCAGTCACCCCACCAGCTACTATTGGAGGTTAAAAATAGTCTGCTGCACTTGGCACTTTAGGCAGCTGAACAAGGCTTGGCTCAGGGGCACATTCAACAGATAAACAACATGGGGGGGGAATTCCCCTAGAGGGCCGTTTGGGGCGCGAAGTGAAAAATGTTTGGAAAGTTAGTGCCAGGCGCTAACCTATTCAAGCATTTGTTAAATTCCCTCTTTTTGCTCCAAGAAGGAAGTGGAGCGCTAAATCAAGCGCTCCACTTGCCTCTTGAAGCGCAAGAGGCAGGGACTGTCCCGATCCGGGGCGATGTGCTCAACAGCGCCACGTGTGGCCATGTGTGGCACTGCCGCATTGCAGGGGCTCTTCCCTGCATTAAAGAGAAGGGCCCCAGGCAGCGAGCTCTGCAGGTTTCATTGTAGATTTCTGGGCCACCGCGGAGTGGGAGTGCCGGGCTGAGCGATCGCGGCACGGATGGCGTGACCGGTGGCCAAAAATAATTTTTTTTGGAAATCGGCTTTTTTTTTGGGCCGGCCACCCACCGCACCTTTAAGTTGCACCATGCGAGCAGCCGGCCTCAGTGATCGCGACCCCTGCAGCAGTCAGTAACATCACCCGGCGCTGCTGTGGGGCGCAAGTGCGAATTTTTCTCCCGAGGCGCTAACGGGGTGCTGAGCCCGGAGATGATGTTATGATCTCCGGGCACAGAAGATCAGGATGAAACCCGGTAGCATCGCCGCTAACCTCCTGCGGAATTTTGCAAACAAGGGGAATTTCGCCCCCATAGTTTTTAAAAGCTCTGAAACATATTTCAGATTGCATTATCCCTGATGGGAAATCAAAAATCTCAGTTTGATTGTTAAAATAAATCATTACAAGGACAGACAAGGCCAAATTAACCAAGAAATTAAAGACAATTCCTCACACAAACTACACAAGCAATCCAAACTACGCATATTTTAAGAAAACTTTGAATTGTCATTTAATCACTGTTCCTGATGTAAAATTTCAGAGGATGATTAAACACATGAGAGCAAATACTTTGGCTCCAGTCCCACAGATCTATAAATCAGCCTTTCAAAATCTGGAATAACAACAGAAAATGCTGGGAAAACTCAGCAGGCCAGGCAACATCCGTGGAGAGAAACTAGAGTCGCGATCGCTCAGCCCGGCACTCCCACTCCACGGTGGCCCAGAAATCTACAATGAAACCTGCAGAGCTCGCTGCCTGGGGCTCCTCTCTTTAATGCAGGGAAGAGCCCCTGCAATGCGGCAGCACCACACATGGTCATACGTGGCGCTGTTGAGCACATCGCCCCGGATCGGGACAGTCCCTGCCTCTTGCGCTTCAAGAGGCAAGTGGAGCGCTTGATTTAGCGCTCCACTTCCTTCTTGGAGCAAAAAGAGGGAATTTAACAAATGCTTGAATAGGTTAGCGCCTGGCACTAACTTTCCAAACATTTTTCACTTAGCGCCCCAAATGGCCCTCTAGGGGAATTTCCCCCCTCCCCCCATGTTGTTTATCTGTTGAAATTAGAGAAATTAGAGTCAACGTTTCGGGTCAAAACCCTTTATCAAGACCCTTTTCAAAATCTGGAAATGACCACGACAGTGAATCGGACTGTACACATTCACTGCCCTACTTTATTCTCTACTGTTTCCCTCTCTCTCGAGAACTGGATTCATGCTCTTGGCTATCACTTCATTCTTTAATTAGGGGTTGTTAAGCTACTTAAGAGGTGCAATATTAACATATGTTACCGAGTCCTGATTGATCAGTTTCTACTAAAATCTTCTTGAACAAACAAACCCAATGGTAAACTGAAGTAATTAATAATTCCATTCACTGTTACCAAATAAAAAATGGTGATACTAGCACCCTGGCTTCTAAAAATGGAAAGCAACATGTGTATCCTATCCTGCACAACGCCCACCAATTTTCTTCCCCCTTCCTTTGCTCCACCAGGGCACAGGTCAGCCTGACATGACCTGAAACCACTTGGATTGCTGGGTTCAAGTCATTTGTATAGGCCTGGCATTTCTGGCGTATATTGCCCACCCCAAAAAAATCAGCTAGAAAGCCACCAGCCTTAAGGATCGTTAGGAGCTTGCAAGGAAAAATATGTTCAACTAGCTTTTGAAGCCTCCCTGGCCTTGCTACTTGACCCTCTTAGATCTCTCAGTCTGAAGGGGGCCAGACCTAAGGGCTAATGGCAACATCTTCAGACGCTCCTGCAAGTGGGCGCCCACTCAATGCATTGAGAGAAAAAGGAGGCTGGAGGCCCCATTGGGCACTCCCCTCACCTCATTTCCATGGCTACCTGACCGTATTCTGTCCCCTTTCTTCAGGGAAACATGAAGGGGGCGGAGCCCTACCATGCCAGGTCTCTGCCCATTTTTCCTCTGCTGTGCACCTCCAAAATGGTGAGCACAGGAGAGAAAAATCAGCCCCTATTAGACTTGTTTGTTTATATCTTCTCATTAACTGGTTATTTTCAGTGTATGACCAACAAGCACACACAAGTTTTTGCCACTTTCCACTTTTCCTGATGGACCACTCTTCATCATGTCGATACCTTTGCCGTTTCCTCTTCCAATGTTAATTATCTTATGTTTGCATCAAAATCCATCTGCTATTCCTTAGCCTTATTAATTGGCCCTGACTTATATTCACCTTATAGCTCATGAAAGGTTATATTGAAAAGAGATGCAGCAGAGGCAGCAAAAGAGCAGAAGGGTTGCAAATAGATTTCAAACTGAAATTCTGATGTGTCAGAGGCACTGAAGTCAGATGTTTGTCACTGCTAATCATTTCGACCTCAGAATTATGCTGTTATTCGATGTTAGCCTAGCAAAACTGAGCACATTTAAAATGAAATTCCTCAGTCGCATAAAGAGAGATGTCAATGTCTCTGTTTAAACAGTGGCTGGAGGAAATTTACACAAATGCAATAAATGTTCAAAGGCTAATATCACACAGTCTAATTTCAAGACCTTTACCGTTATATTTTCAGAAGACTATGAATGTTTAATTAAATTCAAGGTTGTGGTACAGGAAAACTAACCTCAAAAGTCTTACTTCACAAATTTACTAATATTTGGGCCAAATAAATCTGGAGTGCGAATCTGAGTAATCCAGGGTCTGACTTACAATCGTTATATTAAGACTGGCCCCCTTGGTGATTCTTGCATTTTTGTGGGTAAGATCCAAAAAGTTTTGACCTTTCCTCAGCAATGATCCATTCATCTCCTTTGCATGCACCTTAAAAACAACATTGGTGCCTCAAATATAGCAAATTATCCATAACTCCCAACCATAATTATTTTTTATGGAGGTACATATAGTACAACTGAGATGCGCAAGATTTTTTTAGTTTTAGCAAAACATTGCAGTCAAAAATTCACCATGGATAAGTTACTAACCATTGTTCCAAATGCCAATCCACCTCCCTGTCCATGCACCAGATGGTGCTGTGCTATGTACTTAAAAAAAGGAATTTCTTGGTGGAGCACTGGAACAAGGAAACAACACAGCACAGTTCAATGTGTGAGGTATCATTTGTTCTGCTGAAAATTTGTTAGCATTCTACAAAAATGGTGCAGTGGTTTGTTAATATACTGATAATTATTTTTATAGTTACATTATGAACAGGATCTGTTCATATCACTGTTATAAATCAACTTTGATCTGTGGAATGAAGGCATCATTTGGGCATACCTTTGGTGCATTTGCAAAAAGAAATATTAGTGAAGATTGGTCCAGAATTAGCTGAGAAAATAATGGCGAGTATAATGTGCTCGCCAGTATCAGTGCATTAAAAAACACAGCAATTTGTGCTGAGGAAGAAATGTGCCATAAGTTGTGAATCGCCACAAGTTGCTGGATGATATGAGCCGCTCCACCGTGAGCCTCGCAAAAACGGAAGCTCAGTGTCAACCTCCCCATGAGCATCAAGAAATTGCTGGATTTGCGTTGTAAATATGAATGAATCTTGATGCAGACATTTAAGGCTGATGTTTCATGTTGTAAGGACTGTGTTAATGATGCGATTAAAGTCCTGACATGCTACTCAACCTTGGAGGCCCAGAAAGGAAATAAATCATTAAAAGTAGCAACGCAGGTTAACTGGGTTTCATTTCTAGACGAATAGATTGGAAAAACAGTGAAGTTATCTTAAACTTGTATAGAAACTTGGTTAGACCAGGCAGAGAACTGTGCACAGTTCTTGTCTCTATGGGGGCCATTTTGCCAGCCCTGGGGAGGCGGGTATGGAGGCGGGACTGCCGGGAAAATGGCAGAAACTGGGAGCGGGTACCGAATCCTTCTCAAAGCTGTCAAACGCTGACAATTCGTCTGTCAAAAAATTTTTGACAGCTGAAACGTCATAGGCTGACTTGCTCTGTCACCAGCTTTCCCTTAATTGGCCTGCTAAGCCCGCAGGGTGGGCTTAATAAGGTCAATCAAGGGAAAATAGCGTGGATTGGCCAGACGTCGTTGGGGGCGGAACTGAAACCCGACAACCAGCAGTCCCGCCCCCAAGGCGTCCCCTTTGACAAAATCCAGCCCTATATTACAAAAAGGATATGGAGGCACTGGAGAAAGTGCAAAAAAGATTTACAAGGATGATGCCAGATCTGAGAGGTTATAACTACCAGGAAAGACTGAACTGACTGGAACTGTTTTCTCTAGAAGAGAGAAGGCTGCGGGGTGACCTAGTAGAGGTCTATAAAATTATGAAGGAGTTTGATAGGGTAGATGTAGAGAAAATGTTTCCATTTTTGTGGGAATCCAAAACTGGGGGCCATAAATATAAGAGAGTCACTAATAAATCCAATAAAGAATTCAGGAGGAACTCCTTTACCTACAGAATGGTTAGAATATGGAAGTTGTTAACACATGGAGTAGTTGAGGCGAATAGCATAGAGGCATTTAAAGCGTATCTAGATAAGTACATGAGGGAGGCAGGACAAGAAGGATATGCTGATAGAGTTAAATGAAGTAGGGTGGGAGGAATCTCGTCTGGAGTATAAACATAGTTGGACATAGACCTGCTGGGCTGAATGACCTGTTTCTGTGCTGAAAATTCTATCTAATTCTATATAATTGAAATTGTGGAGTCTCACTCCTGCAGGTAGTAAATTGTTCGGTGAGGTTTTTTGAATTATAAAAAAATTCTTACTTTTCCTTTCTGTCTCTTTTTTCTCTCTTAATCCAATCTTTCTTTCCCTCTCTTTATTTCTCTTTCCGTATCTATTTTGACTCTAATTCACCCAATTCCCTTCTCTGTCATTCACTTTATTTCTTTCTCTATCCTTAAATGTCATTTTTTAAGGAGATAGACAATTGAACCTGATGTTCACTAGGTCCCAGATGCCCTGTTGACGTCGCTATGCCATTAGCAAGTCGCATTTCTGGTATTTTGGGCTAAAAAATGTGCTGAAGGGTGAGGAAACAAATTGAATTCACGGCGCTCCAGCAATTTCTGGGTCATTAACTTTAATGTTCAGTCCCAGTGGGGATTCACTGTTGGTTGGTGCATTCGAAGCAATGCATTATGGGGAAAATTCCACTGACTGAAAACGATAACTTCCACAGTATCTTTTTGATTATATATTTGTTTTAATCAATTTGAACGATTTCATTGTAAGAAAATGAAGCACTGTTTTACATTGACCACCAAATGTCAACATCAAGCATTCTTAAGTCAAATGTAACATGGTTAGATGCAGAATAAAATTCCCTTTGCTCTTTCCCAACATTGTGGTTTAACCCAAACTTTACATTAGTATATCAATTAATTCACCAGTTTGAAATTTCCCTTTTTTCACATCAACCACATTTATGGCCACTCTAAGTTAATTTGCAAATTAATGTAAATTTGTACTGAATTCTGGCCAGTATAGTACGATGGTGCCATATTCATTAGTAAATAGGTTGAGGTTGTTACGTTTTTGAGTCTTTTCTACCTTTCCTACTCTAGACCTTCAGCTCTTGTATAGTAGATCACTTTGTGTTACATTTTAGATCGGGTCCGGTAGCATAGTGGTTATGTTACTGGATTGGTAATCCAGAGGCCTGGACTAAAGATCTCTAAAAGACAGGAATTCAATTCCCACCACTGCAGCTGGCAAATTTAAATTCAGTTAATTAAGTAAATTGGGAATAATGGTGACCATGTGACTACCAGATTGTCATACAAATCCATCTGGTTACCTAATGTCAAGTGGATGATTCAGTTCTGATGAAAGGTTATTGACCTGAAACCTTGGGCTCGATTTTTACTGAGCCTTGGAATCGGGCTTGGAGGCATGCGGGGGGTTAAAATCCCAAAATCAGGGGTCCTGACCCCTTCCCGCACCCAAACCCGCCTCCATGCCAGTTTCAGAGGAGGCGGGTACCGGCCCCGCACTGGGACCCGCCTACCTGAGGCGGGAAGGGATTAGTGCCAATTAACTGTTTGTGACGTCACCTGTTGCCGGGTGGCCCTTAATTGGCCTGCTGAGCCCGCTGGGTGGGCTCAACAAGGTCAATCAAATTAAAATCGCGTGGATTGGCCGCATCTCGATGGAGGCGGGACTACAACCCCGAAAGTTGTAGTCCCGCCACCAACCCTACTCCTGAGTTAAATTCCCCCCCTTAACTCTGTTTTACTCTACACAGATGCTGCCTGCCCAGCTGAGTATTTCTAGCATTTTCTGTTTATCTTCCAGTCGAGCTACAACACTGGTATCTACCCGACAAAGTGTCCAGGTATGTCCCATCTACAAACAGCTGGATATATCCAATCCAGCCAATTACTGCCCTCATCTGCTTACTCTTAATCATCAGCAAAGTGATAGAAGGTGTCGTTGACAGTGCTATCAAGTGGCACTTATTCACCAATACTCTGTTCATCGATGCTCAGTTTGGATTCTGCAAGGACCACTCATCCCCAGACCTCATTACAGACATGGTCCAAACAAGGACAAAAGAGCTGAATTCCAGAGGTGAGGTGAGAGTGACTGCCCTCGACATCAAGGCAGCATTTGACCAAGTTTGGCATCAAAGAGCCCTAGTAAAATTGATGTCAATGGGAATCAAGGGCGAAACACTCCACTGGCTGGAGTCAAACCTAGCACAAAGGAAGATGGTTGTGGTTGTTGAAGGCCACTCATCTGATCCCCAGGGCATTGGTGCAGGAGTTCCTCAGGGACCATCCATCTTCAGCTGCTCCAGAAGTGGGGATGTTTGCTGATGATTGCACAGTGTTCAGCTCCATTCGCAAATCCTCAGATAATGAAGCAGTCCATCCCTGCATACACCAAGACCTGGTTGATAAGTGGCAAGTAACATTTGTGCCACACAAGTGCTAGGCAATGACTATCTCCAACAAGAGAGTCTAACCACCTCCCCTTGACATTACAATCATTGAAACCCCACCATCAACATCCTGGGGGTAACCATTGACCAGAAACCTAACTGGACCAACCTCAAAAATAATGTGGCTACAAGAGCCAGTCAGAAGCTGGGTATTCTGCGGCAATTGACTCACCTTCTGACTCCCTAAAGCCTCTCCACCATCTACAAGCCACAAGTCAAGAGCATGATGGAATACTCTCCACTTGCCTGGATGAGTGCAGCTCCAATAACACTCAAGAAACTCAACAGCATCCAGAACAAAACAGCCCACTTGATTGGCACCCCATCCACCACCTTAAACATTCACTCCCTCCACCACCTGCGCACCGTGGCTGCAGTGTGTACCATCTTCAAGATATATTGCAGCAATTCAGCAAGGCTTCTTCAACAACTCCTCCTGTAGGGGTGCATCCTTTACCTGGTTTACGGTAATTTACCTGGTCAGGCAGCCTTTGCCACTGCACTGTGACCAATTCCAATCAGCGGTTTTGAATCGCTAACCCCCCCTCCTCCAGTTCTGACTGGAGGAACTTATAATTAATGATATATTAAAACGGACAAATGGTCTGGATGCAAGAAAGTCAAATTTTATTAAAACTAAAGAAACTACACCACACAATCAAAGTAATCACGGTAAAATTGCTTAACGGGGAAGGCAGATGGCAAAAACGAGGGATAAATGGCTACAATGTTAATCTTACAATCTTAGCAACATTTCCCTTAAATTACCACCCCTTTACTTCTCACTAGATTGTCTTGCTAGTGGGTCAGAAACCTTACTCACCTGCAGTCCAAAGAGTAAAAGAGACAAAAAGGGCAGAGGACTCCCTGGGCTTAATCTTTATACCCTGGGAGTCCCTGCAGTTTTCGTGCCGAAAAGGTACGTGCGTAATTTCGCGCCGAAAAGTCCGAATACACAAGAGAAGGGCTTTTAACTTCCTCCATTCATACATGGAGACATCACGTAGTAGAGTCAATTTCAGTGAATGGATGTGTGTAAACAACCCATTGTGCTTTCTGTCCGATGATTGGCTGATTTAAACGGGCTACTCCCCAGTGTAAACAAGCAGCTTGTAGGTTACCGGACCCGCCCAATACCACAGGGTGACTGACAGCTTGGGCTCCATTCAAACTTACTACAGGGCAGCGCTGAGCTTTTCATATGCTAACAGCCTGTCTGTCCTTTTCTGCTGCCTTTTAAAATTCTGTTTCCATGAGGTCTGTTCAGCCATTTTTATGCCCTGGGCAATTTAAACAGTCCAAAACTCAAGAGTACATCTTTTAATAAAATGTACAAACTTAAAGTGTGCGATTTTCACAAAGTTCTTTGATTCCAGTGTCCAAGTGCTGCCTAGCTTAAGAGCTTTTTAACGCAGCCTTTTGCGGTTCTGGGTATGTTTTGAAACATTGTCCAACCCAGAGACAATTTAAATCACACAAGTCTTCGTCTACGATGTGGGTTAATATTTCCCGATCTTCGGGGGCTGAGGGGATTTTGCAACCCCTACATTCCTCCCTTGGATACTTCCAACTTGCTTGTAGTATCCTCTTGAAGAAATGAGCAAAATTTTCTGACCCCCCACAAACAATCATCCCCTGTATTTACCTATAGCTACCTATCACTGATTCCCCGACCCGTCTATTCCCCTCAAATCCGAGAAAAGCCGTGGTATGGTAGGCATCTACAGATACATCAATTACAAAATGTTACAATAGGGGTCTCATACCCCTGCACCACTTGCTACATTAAAACATATTACAAAATGTTGCAATCTTCGTTATACAATGTAATCAAAATGATCCCAAGCACGGAGAGGATCTTACGCCTCTGCACTGCTTGGAACTGTAAAACAAAATACAAAAATCTTCATTAAACATTTGAAACAAAATGCTGAAATAAACCCCGACCATCACGCACCAATGATGGGTCACGAAATTCGAGTGGGTATTGCTGCTGCCACCCGGGCAGTAAATGTTCCTTCCACCCCCCCTTTAATGGTCTTAAACTTTTAAAACATACAGTATGGATTTTTACAGAACAGTCAGATCTGCCAGCCCTGAGCCGTTCCCTTGTCCCTTTGTGGAGGCGGGGTAACCCTCATGTTTCACAGACCGAGACCGGGGAGTATGGGATTGCGACTCCCAGTCCCTCCCCCTCCCGTCTTCCCTCGACTGGCTGCAGAAAATGATGGGTGCCTGTGTTGCGGCTCTCACTGGCCCCACACTCAAACTTGGATCCCAGATCCGGCCACCCATTTATTCTTCCCAGCCACACTTACACTCTAACTTTGCCCGTGGGCCCCGGGTGAGTTCCTCCCTTCCCCGAACGCACCCACGCAACTCTTGGGTCTCCCCCTCCCCTTTACAATCTTTCACGGGCCATCACCACCCACTCCCAGGGAACGCATCCCTATCTGACAACGCGCCTGTGCTTCCCCACCATGACTCCTCAATAGCGAGGTCTCCCGCAAGTGAAATTCGGTCAGCATAGTGCTGGGGTGGGGCCCAGCCAGGGCCATCTCTTCCACATAGGATGAGTAGGCAGGTTCCTCCTGACCCTGTCCAGTTTCTCCCGAAGGTCACTGTGGGGTCTCCTCCTGGATTTGTCCAGTGGCGAGGTGATCCCCAACATTCTGTATAACCGTACCTTCATTCGATGCCCAGCTCAGGCTGGGCGAACAGGGCTGCTCCTTTGTCCACTCTCCTGCAAAAGAACTTAAAAGGACATGCAGCCAGGTCTCTCACTGACCTGCTGCCTTAGGTGGAGACATGGTCGGGTCCCTCGACCTCAGACCAAAATACAAGCATTTGGCACACTTATAAACTTAAACTTTAAACTTAAACTCAAAACTACTAGTTACATTCTAAACTTAAAATTTAAACACCTTAAAAGGAAGCTATAAACATTGGTAACGTAACACAAAGCTATAATACAAATGCCGCCCATCTCCGGATGGCCAGGCTAATCTCTGGTGTCACTGTCTCCTGCTTCTTGTCCCTGGCAGCTTATGGCTGCTAGTTGGGGACCTCTGTGATCTGTTTCCTCCCGGGCTCGGAAGATTGCTCTTTGTGGCGGGTACTCTGGTGACCATCTTATCTTGGGCTTGTGGACCCGCTGAGACCTTCTGAGGGGCGTCTCTGTGGGGGAAACTTTGGCTGACGGGCCCTGAGCCTGGGTCACAGCCCTAGCTGGCTGGGAATCTTCTCCCCCTGATGCAAACAGCCCGTACTGTTTAATATGCCTGGCAGCCTGCCAGTAATCTGGGTTTGTCTCCTTTTCCCTACCCACTCCTGTACTGGGGGCAGGTATCTCCTCATCACCCACTGCTGGTGGCTGAAAATCTTCCTCTCCAGGTCCAAAACCTGGTACCAGCTCCTTCCATATGTCCCCTGCAAGAGGAATTGCTATCCCTTCCTCCCCAGAGTCCCACACCATAGGGGGAGCCACTCTAGAAGCGGCTGGGAAGCTTGTCCCTTTAAACAGGTGACTGCGCCTGCACAAACCTCCTCCCCGGAGTCTCACGACAGAGGCTGTGAAACCTCTGTATTCAAACAGGTGACTGCGCCTGCGCAAACCCAGTGTTGGGAAACCTCTCCACTCAGGCGTGCGACTGCGCCTGCGCAGGGAAACTGAAGAGGAGCCGTTGTGGTCATGGGCTGGGGAACTGCGCCTGCGCGAACAGGCCGTTCAAAAGGCTGGGGAATTCCTGTCTCCAGACCAGCGACTATGCATGCGCGGGCAGTCTCTTCAAAAGGCGGCTCCTCCCTGGAGCCCCCCAAGCGATTTTCTCTGAATGAACTCGCAGCAGCCTGCAGATTTCTACTCTCAGGCTGCAGTTTCTCTGTTTCTGTACTAAATAACTGGTTCAAATTTAAACTTTGGCCAAAACTTAGGTCCCACTGGGGCGGGGAAGTGTCCCAATTGGTGGGCCGGACAACTTTTCCCTTGAAACAAGCCACAGCGCCTGTCTTTACAGCCTGTGAACTTGAACTTGTATGGTCAGATTTATACAATTTACATTGGTTGGCATGGAACCACTTTGTGCACCGGGGTAGTTTTACTGCATAGACCATGGTTCTGGCCCTATCAACTATACTATAGGGTCCCAAGTAGAGTGGCTCTAAACTTCCCACCCAGGCATAGTTTCTTACCATCACTAGGTCTCCTATCTCCCACTGGTGGCTCTTGCTAGGCTTGAGCAACAGCCGATTATTCCGATGCTGCTTCCCCATGCTGTCTGCTGCCTGCCCATAAATTTGTACCCCTCCTGCTCCTGACCGGTGAATCCCGATAGTATGTATGGAACCCCGTTAGACAGAGGTGAGGTGGTGGGATTATCTGTATGGATCACGGTGCATGATGCCCCCGTATCCAATAGATAAGTCCCTGTAACCTTCTCTACCTCCATCTGTACGAGCGGTCTCTTCCATTCATCGTACCGGAGATTACACAGACGGACAGGTTGCGTGGGCTCCAGTCATTGTGGGGAGGCAGAGGTGGGCGAGGGGGCTGCAGCACCACTGATGGCTGCTAGCTTTCCCTGATTGGCCCTGAGGAAAGATTTTATCGACTCCATGACGGACTCAAATGTATCGGGAGGAGTTTCTGTCTCTGCCTTCTGAGTTGGTGCTGCGGGGGTCCTGGCTTTATCGTCTCTCCCAGGCTTTTCACAATCCCTGCGTCAGTGGCCATCCTCCCCGCACCTGTAACAAGTGACCTTGTTCTGGGAGGGATGGCTCCCCTCCTGGCGCCACTCTTTCTTGTATTGAGCCCCAGGTTTAACCTCGTGGACCTTACCCTTTTGCTGGGGGGTCCCAATATTCCTACCATTCCTATATGCTACCGTGAGCTGCCGGATTACAGTCTCTTCGGTTGCTAGGGGGTCTTGGTGGTCAAACCAAGTATCAGCCTTTGCTTTTAACTGGGGCAGGCAATTAGACACCAGGCAACGAAGCCATTGGGTCTGCTGCCGCTGGTTCAGGTGTGCCCTATCTTGTCCCCCTGTACACACGCGGTTGTAGACTGGCCACAGCTTGTCTGCAAATGCCTGTGGGGTCTCCCATTCCTTCTGCAGTGTTTTCCCTATGTGATCGAATGGACTGCCGTCGTTCGCACCCATGGCTTCCAGTATTTCCTCCTTTAGGTCCTCAAAACCCTTCTGCCCTCTCTTCGCCTCATCTGAAAGGGTTTGATAGAGCTTACTATCGACAGAGAAAAGCAACATTTTCGCTTTCTCTCCGTCATCACAGTCGTTAACACAGGCTGCCTGTTCTATCTCTTGGAAGTGCATTGAGGGGTCTCCCTTTTCGGAGAGCAGGGGAATATGTTTCACCAGGCCTCTGAGCTGTTGGGTATCATAGGGTACCAGATAGGTATGCTGAACAGCCCCTGGGTCATTATCGTTCACGGGTGGACCGTAACTCCGTTGTCAGAGGGGGTACACTGGTCCTGGTCCCCGCCTGCCTAGCGGGACCTGCTGGCGTTCTCCTACCACTCCATTGTCCACCCCTTCTTGCTGCCAGAGCTCCTCAAAACTCGGAGCTGTGGACTGCGGTCTTGGGATCTCTAATTCCCTAGCCAGCTCTGTTCTGGGTGCTGCCTGTGGGGCGATTTGATTTGGGCTGCTGGTACTGTCCAACAGACTTCGCTTCTGACTTATGAGACATACCATCCCTTTAGTCCTTAGTAACTCCATACCCAAACTCTCTATCTTTCTGTTACATGGGGTATGATCTGCTCCACTAAACCTTTGGTCGCAGGCCAGCTTATAAGCTGCCTTTACCTCCCTAACCTTTTCCTCCTGCTCTGT
Organism: Somniosus microcephalus; assembly: GCF_052327205.1. Lineage (NCBI taxonomy): Eukaryota > Metazoa > Chordata > Chondrichthyes > Squaliformes > Somniosidae > Somniosus > Somniosus microcephalus. Next base: position 37,082,760 of record NC_140996.1, read on the forward strand.
TACTTCTGAGGTGAGGCGGGCATTCTCTTCCCGCAGTCGCATCTCGTTACTCTTTGCTTCTGTAATTTGGCACTTTAGGAACTCTATCTTGTGCCTCGCGTGGCTTTTGCCCTCGCTAGCTTCTTGGGAGAGGTGTGCGTTTTCCTCCTGTAGCCTCATTTACTGTCCCTACTGACTTCCTGCACAAGGCGCTCTATCTCTGCCTGGCATTTCGTGACCTCTAGTGTGATGCATTTTCTTCCCACACCCTCATCCCACTATCTCTGGCCTCATTCACCTCTCTTATGAGGTGTTCTACCTCTGCCTAGCACTTTTCCAGCTCTGATTCCCGATTCTAGGCCTCTGTAACTTCCTCCCGCACCCTCATCTCACCCTTCTTAACCCAGCCACCTACACTATAATAGGTCAACTTACATGCTGCCGCTAACTTCTGCAGGGCTACCCACAGACTGAAAACAGGAAAAGCAAGAGCTGATGCTTTCTCCAGATCCAGACCACTTGTACGGGGTTTTCCTCGAGAGATGTCCCTGAGGTTTCTCTCTCTAGAGGCCTCTCTCTCTTGCACAGTAAAACCTTGAGTGGTTCGACCCACTCGCCCCTTAGATTCTGTACTCTGGACTTTGGGGCAGGAACTACAATGTAGAGAAAACTCTTGTAGACCAAGTTTGATGAAACAAAATGAAATTTTATTGCATAAGGAAAAATATCAAATCAAATGCAAGCAGATAAGAGAGTACATGGGAGGGATAAACACAAAACAAATCATAACGACACAGTACTAACTAAGGCAAATACAGGCATCTTATACTCTACAAAGATCATCATGAAATAAGGAAACACACGGAACATCGAGGGACAACAACACATGTTAATTGTACCCTTAAATCCACCCCCTTATTCAACCTATCTAGATCTGATTGCGAAGGGCCAGAAACATGGTCACCAATCCCATTAGGAAGTGCAAGGTTTTGAAATCAATTCTGTGTTTTGATCCCTTCAGGCGCTCCGTCTCCTCGTGGATTGTGGAATCCCTGCGAGCTGCGCCACACCTCTCTCCTGAGGTGGGGGTCAGGGGGGCTGGATGTCGGCGGGATCGAGGATCGTCGGCTCGACCCTGGTCAGAGGAGCCTTGGGCTGGCTCCCATCACTTCTTCAGTTTGTTTTTATCTCTTCTCCCGAGCCGGGGTGGCTGGAAGGTTTCTTCTCTTGGGGTTTTATTTTTTTGTTTCTTCTCCACAGCTGGGTCGATGGCCTCTCCTTTCGGCAACGGCCCAGGGATGGTCGATGATCTCCCGATGTGTTTCCCCGGGGCGGGACACTGGCTTCGAACGGCCTTCTTGGTGTTGGCTTAATTCTTCTTCCTCTTCCGGTGGTGGAGAGAAGTTTGCTGATCTTCTCCCGAAGCGACTCCTCTTCACCCACTGCTGTCTCCAACTACAACTCCGGTGTCTCCTTCAGAGTTTCCCAAGTGTCGGCGTGAGCTCTGCGTCCTCCGAGTGAGTTTTCCTGAGTGTCCGTACAACTGCAATTCCTTCAGTTATACCTTTCTTCAGCAGTCTCCACTTCCCGCCCAAAATCAGGTTAGTCTTTGTTTAACTTTTGGCGGGCTGGGAGCACAGCGGGGTAGTTATTATATTTTAAAACGTTTTAGATGGCCGGCAAAGGCCCATCTCTGTCTAGAATGACCTTCATTGTTTTAATGTCCTGCTGATCTCGCTATCTAGTCCTGGGTGCTGTTCTCATGAATGTGAAATTGTCCCCTTTAGTCTGGGTCAACATTTAGATGGCCTCTGTCTCCAGGCCAATCTACATAAGAACATAAGAACATAAGAAATAGGAGCAGGAGTAGGCCAATCGGCCCCTCGAGCCTGCTCCGCCATTCAATAAGATCATGGCTGATCCGATCCTAACCGCCAATCTACTATCACAGAACCATCTCCTGAATCTAACAGAATTAGACACACGAAATAGGAGCAGGATCAGGCTACACGGCCCCTGGGCCCGCTCCGCTACCCACAGGGCCATGTCCGATCCGAAGCTAGACTCATGTCCAAATTCCTGCCTGCTCCCCGTAACCCTTAATTCCCTTTACTTCTAGGAAACTGTCAATTTCTGTTTTAAATTTATGTAATGATGTAGCTTCTACAGCTTTTTGGGGCAGCATATTCCATGGACCTACCACCCTCTGAGTGAAGTAGTTCCTCCTCATCTCAGGAGCAGCCCCTTATTCAAAGACTATGAACCTAGTTCTAGTTTCACCCATCATCGGGAACATCCTCCCCGCATCCACCCGATCCAACCCCTTCACAATCTTATATGTTTCAATAAGATCGCCTCTCATTCTTCTGAACTCCAATGAGTGGAGTCCCAATCTACTCAACCTCTCCTCATATGTCCATCCCCTCATTCCCGGGATTAACCGAGTGAACCTTCTTTGTACTGACTCGAGAGCAAGTATGTCTTTTCTTAAGTATGGACACCAAAACTGTATGCAGTATTCCAGGTGTGTTCTCACCAATACCTTGTACAACTGAAGCAATACCTCCCTATTTTTATATTTTATCCCCCTAGCAATGAAAGCCAACATTCCATTGGCCTTCTTAATCAATTGCTGCACCTGCATACTAACCTTTTGAGTTTTGTGCACCAGGACCCCCAGATCCCTTTCTACTTCAGTACTTTCCAGTTTCTTGCCATTAAGATAATAACTTGCTCTACGATTTTTCCTGCCAAAGTGCATAACCTCACACTTTCCAGTATTGTATTCCATCTGCCAAATCTCTGCCCACTTACTTAGCCTGTCTATGTCCCTTTGCACGTTTTTCATGTCCTCCTCATTCACTACTTTCCCTCCCATCTTAGTATCATCTGCAAACTTTGCTATGTTACACTCGGTCCCCTCCTCCAAATCGTTAATATAGATTGTAAAAAGTTGGGGACCCAGCACTGACCCCTGCGGAACACCATTAGTTACTGATTGCCAGTCTGAGAATGAACCATTTATCCCAACTCTCTGCCTTCTGTTAGATAGCCAATCCTCTATCCATGCCAGAATATTACCCCCAATCCTGTGATTTTTTATCTTAAGCAATAATCTTTTGTGTGGCACCTTGTCAAATGCCTTTTGGAAGTCTAAATACACTACATCCACTGGTTCCCCTTTATCCACCCTATATGTTACTTCCTCAAAGGACGACAGCAAATTTGTCAAACATGACTTCCCCTTCATAAAACCATGCTGACTTTGTCCTATTAAATTATGGTTATCCAAATGTCCTGTTACTGTCTCCTTAATAATGGACTCCAAAATTTTACCTACCACAGATGTTAGGCTAACCGGTCTATAGTTTCCAGCCTTCTGTCTACTGCCCTTTTTAAATAAGGGTGTTACATTAGCAGTTTTCCAGTCTGCCGGGACCTTTGCTGAGTCCAGGGAGTTTTGGAAAATTATTACAAATGCATCCACAATCCCTACCGGCACTTTCGTCAAGACCCTAGGATGTAAAGCCATCAGGTCCAGGTGATTTATCCACCTTGAGTCCCATTATTTTACCGAGTACCATTTCCTTAGTGATTTTGATCATGTTTAGCTCCTCCCCCCCTTTAGCCCCCTGTTTGTCCAGTGTTGGGATATTCTTAGTGTCTTCTACTGTAAAGACTGATACAAAGTATTCATTCAGTGTTTTTGCCATCTCCATATTTCCCACCATTAATTTCCCGGTCTCATCCTCTAAGGGACCAACATTTACTTTAGCCACCCTTTTTCTGTTTATATAACTATAAAAACTCTTACTATCTGTGTTTATATTTTTTGCTAATTTACTTTCATAATCTATCTTCCCTTTCTTAATCAATCTTTTTGTTATTTTTTGTTGTCTTTTAAAGTTTTCCCTATCCTCTATCCTCCCACTAGATTTGGCTACCTTATATGCCCTTGATTTTAGTCGAATACTTTCCTTAATTTCTTTACTTAGCCATGGATGGCTGTCTTTTCTTTTACACCCTTTTCTTATCAGTGGAATATATATTTTTTGGAAGTTGTAAAATAACTCCTTAAATGTACACCACTGATCATGTATCGTCTTACCCTTTAATCTATTTTCCCAATGCACTCTACTCAATTCCGCTCTCATACCTTCATAGTCTCCTTTATTCAAGCTTAGCACGCTTGTTTGAGATCCAACCTTCTCACCCTCTAATTGAATATGGAATTCAACCATGTTATGGTCACTCATTCCAAGGGGTTCCTTTACTTGGACATTTTTAATTAATCCTGTCTCGTTACACAGGACCAGAGCTAAGGTTGCTTGCCCCCTGGTCGGTTCAGTTACATACTGCTCAAGAAACCCATCCCTAATACACTCAATGAACTCATCCTCAAGGCAGCCCTGCCCAATTTGATTTGTCCAATTAATATGATAGTTAAAATCCCCCATAATTCTAGATGTTCCCTTATTACAAGCCTCAATTATTTCCTGATTGATACTCCATCCAACAGAGTTGCAACTGTTCAGAGGCCTATAGATTACGCCCACTAATGTTTTTTTTCCCCTTATTATTCCTTATCTCCACCCAAACTGTTTCATTATCCTGATCATTTGACCCAATATCATTTCTCTGTATTACAGTGATTCCTTCCTTTATTAACATAGCCACCCCACCTCCCCTTCCTTCCTGCCTGTCCTTCCTGATCATTAAATAACCTGGTATGTTTAATTCCCAGGCATTGTCACCCTGCAGCCATGTTTCTGTAATGGCCACAAGATCATACCCATATGTAGTTATTTGTGCCATTAACTCGTCTATTTTGTTACGAATGCTACGTGCATTCAGATAGAGAACTTTCAAATATGTTTTGTGACACTTAGTTCCTGCTGTTGCCCTTTTTATTACTTTACCTTTTACTCCATACCTTCTGCCCCTTCCTGACATGCTCTGGTTTTTAATTTCCCCACTGCTACCTAAGTCTATGACTGTCTCTGTTGTCATTTTTATTATTTGCTCTCTAGGAACCTCCCCCCCACTCGTTAGTTTAAAGCCCTCTCTGCAGCCCTAGTTATATGATCCGCCAGGACTCTAGTCCCAGCACTGCCCAAGTGAAGCCCATCCCAACGGAACAGCTCCCTCCTGCCCCAGTACTGGTGCCAGTGTCCCAGGAAGCAAAACCCATTTCTCCCACACCAGTCTTTGAGCCACGCATTTAACTCTCAAATTTTATTTGTCCTAGCCAAATTCACTCGTGGCTCAGGTAATAATCCAGAGATTATTACCCTTGAGGTTCTGTTTTTTTAATTTGACCCCTAGCTGCTCATACTCCTTTAACAGAACCGGCTTCCTAGTCCTATCTACGTTGTTTGTACCAACATGGATCACGACAACTGGATCCACCCCCTCCCACTGCAAGTTTCTTTCCAGCCCAGAGGAGATGTCCTTAACCCTGGCACCGGGTAGGCAACACAGCCTTTGGGACTCTCGCTCTCGGCTGCAGAGAACTCTATCTATCCCTCTAATAATACTATCCCCTACCACTACAACATTTCTACTTACTCCCCCCTCTTGAATGGCCCCCTGTTCCATGGTGCTGTGGCCAGTTTGCTCATCCTCCCTGCAGTCCCTGCTCCTGTCCCCACAGGGAGTAAGAACCTCGAACCTGTTGGACAAGAGCAAGGGCTGCGACTCCTCCTGCTCTACCTCCTGGATCCCCGTACCTGCCTCACTCGTAGTCACACCGTCCTGTCCCTGACCATGGGCTACATCTGAATTAATTAACTTCATAGGTGTGACCACCTCCTGATACACAGTGTCCAGGTACTTCTCCCCCTCCCTGATGTGTTGCAGTGTCTGAAGCTCAGACTCCAGCTCATCAACACGGAGCTGGAATTCCTGTAGCAGCAGACACTTGTCACAGACGTAATCACCGTGAGCCTCAATGGGGTCCACCGGCTCCCACATCTCACAACAGTAACACATCAGCTGCTCCATTCTATGTAACTAATTAATCTTTTTATTTCTAGTTATGGACACCCTCTGCCCGATTTTAGATGCTAGTATCCCCTTTAATTAATTGGATTTAAATTAAACCAATCCCTCTAATTACACCAGTTAAATGGTTTACCGACAGTCACTCTGCACCAGAAAGGCCTTATTAACTGCAACCCACAGAGTTAAAGTTTGAAAAGAGCACCTAACACCCCACTTACCCTAACTCACACTTACCCAAACTCACAGCACTCTGCTGACTCGCACTCAGTGCTTGCTCGCACTAGCCTGGTCTTTTTATACTGTTTGTTTGTTTGCAGCCAAATGAGTCACCCCTGCTGATTGGTTCGAAAACTGGTTTCCACTGCCTGCTGTGCCAATATACTCCTACTACAGTGTAACCTTGTTTTACTCTTCTTAAACCAACAGAATCCCAAATATTTAACTTTTCCCCTTTACTTAAACTGCTAAAGTAATCCTATCAAGAATGATTTAAAGAGAAATAACAATTAATCTTGACTGGATCTGCATCTAATCCATATGTATATGTGTGGGTCTGGTTTTGTTCTCTCAGAAACGGCTTCCAGAACTTGCTGTGGGTTGAATCCACAAAGCTGTCTGAGGATTAGCAGGAACCATTTTAAAGTGTCGCAATAAGCCGGTCACATGGTCTGGTGGCCATTTTGTATGCCCCTATTTCCTGGCCTTCTTTTAAAACAGTCTTTAAAATCGTGGCCTCTTCTGCCATTTGACCCTTATTAATATCAAAGTCCAATCTTGCGAATGCTACACACTTACCATATCAAAAACAGCCTCCAGTCCTGCCGCGGTCGCCAATTTGCAGTGGGGCATCCTTTACCTGGTTTACGGTAATTTACCTGGTCAGGCAGCCTTTGCCACTGCACTGTGACCAATTCCAATCAGCGGTTTTGAATCGCTAAACCCCCCCTCCAGTTCTGACTGGAGGAACTTATAATTAATGATATATTAAAACGGACAAATGATCTGGATGCAAGAAAGTCAAATTTTATTAAAACTAAAGAAACTACACCACACGATCAAAGTAATCACGGTAAAATTGCTTAACAGTGGAAGGCAGACGGCAATAATGAGGGATAAATGGCTACAATGTTAATCTTACAATCTTAGCAACATTTCCCTTAAATTACCACCCCTTTACTTCTCACTAGATTATCTTGCTAGTGGGTCAGAAGCCTTGCTCACCTGCAGTCCAAAGAGTAAAAGAGACAAAAAGGGCAGAGGACTTCCTGGGCTTAATCTTTATACCCTGGGAGTCCCTGCTGTTTTCGCACCAAAAAGGTCCATGCGCAATTTTGCGCCGAAAAGTCCGACTACACAATAGAAGGGCTTTTAACTTCCTCCATTCATACATGGAGACATTAAGTAGTAGAGTCAATTTCAGTGAATGGATGTGTGTAAACAACCCATTGTGCTTACTGTCCGATGATTGGCTGATTCAAACAGGCTACTCCCCAGTGTAAACAAGCAGTTTGTAGGTTACCGGACCCGCCCAATACCACAGGGTGACTGACAGCTCGGGCTCCATTCAAACTTACTACAGGGCAGTGCTGAGCTTTTCATATGCTAACAGCCTGTCTGTCCTTTTCTGCTGCCTTTTAAAATTCTGTTTCCATGAGGTCTGTTCAGCCATTTTTATGCCCTGGGCAATTTAAACAGTCCAAAACTCAAGAGTACATCTTTTAATAAAATGTACAATCTTAAAGTGTGCGATTTTCACAAAGTTCTTTGATTCCAGTGTCCAAGTGCTGCCTAGCTTAAGAGCTTTTTAACGCAGCCTTTTGCGGTTCTGGGTATGTTTTAAAACATTGTCCAACCCAGAGACAATTTAAATCACACAAGTCTTCGTCCACGATGTGGATTAATATTTCCCGATCTTTGGGGGCTGAGGGGATTTTGCGACTCCTACACTCCCAAACCCGTGACCTCTTCCACCTAGAAGGACAAGGGCAGCAGGCGCATGGGAACACCACCACCTCCAAATTTGCCTCCAAGTCACATATCATCCTGACTTGGAAATATATCGCTGATCCTTCATTGTCGCTGGGTCAAAATCCTTGAACTCCCTCCCAAACAGCACTGTGGGAGTACCTTCACCACACAGAATTCAGCGGTTCAAAAGGTGCCTCACCACCACGTTCTCAAAGGCAATTAGGGATGGGCAATAAATGCTGGCCTTGCCAGTGATGCCCACATCCTGTGAATGAATAAAAATCATGCTTGTAGGTGAGTCCTAACTCCCTCTGTCTTCACTTGAAAACTAGATAAGATTTTAGTAATGCACCAAAGAACAATCTTTCTGTTAATTGCTTTTAACTACTGGTATTATACTATATCTCCATAGTTTCTCTCTCCAGTCTATAGTGAATGATAGGACTATGCTGCTGCAGATTTCAATTCAAGTTTAAATATTAAGCAAAATTATTTTACAGAAGTTGAACAAATGCCTAACAGTGATTTATATTAACAGTAAAAATCCTTCTCTCTCCTCAAAATGAAAACATTATAATTTGTATTATAATGTCAATTGTCATGTTATGCTGTAGTAGGATACTTTTATGTAACATATGAATTAAAATATAAAAAGAACAGGAAAAGACTGCTCCATCAAGCCTCTCCCATCCAGATGTGGTGCAGCCTACATCCACCATCAACCACTCCCTTCCCACACAGTCATCCAATCTCCTGGGAGAGGCAGAAAAATAGGAAAAACTTTTTGCCAGTTTTGGAAAATACTCTGGGAAATTCCACTTCAACACTTCCCCCACCCCACAGCAAATCAAGCAAGTTCCAAGAGACATCAGTAACATATAGCTATAATTACAGCCACTCTTCACCTACCTTTTATAACTGAGATGTCCTCAATTCTCAAGAATTTAACTTGCTCCCTTTTTACCACTCATTTAGATAGTCTATTCCAGATTCTATGAACAGAAATATTTCTTGGCGTCTAACCTAACTTTGGTTTTGTTTTTTACATTGATGTCCCCTAATTCTCTCACAAGTTAGTTACAGATGAGGAAGACCATTCATTCCATATTATTTCATAAATTCAGAAGCACATTGCAGTATCCCATTTCAACATCTAAAAGAACGCATCCAAGGTTTTCATCTCCACTGCTCTACGAGGAAGGTCATTCCAAGTGCTGATCACTCTTTGTGTGAAGAAGAACTTTCTGATATCAATCTTAAAGTTACCTCTTACTGATTTGAATGTGTCCTACTCCTACAATATAATGTAATATTCCAAATTTACATTTTCCATGCTAATTACTAACTTACCTCTATAAAGTCATCTCTCAGTTGCCTCCTTTCCAGGCTCGAAGTCCCAAGTCTCTCCAATCTTTCCTCATAACCCGGATGCCCTGATATTAGGGATGAGCCTCGTGGCTCTTTTCTGCACTGCCTCCAGTGTTTGAATTTCTCCCCTGTTTCTCAGTGACCAGAACTAGATGCAACATTCATGATGTAGTCTGACCAGGGAACTGTAGAGTTTAATCCCAACTTCCTCTGACATATATTCAAATGTTGTGGCTATGAAGTTTAATATTCCATCTGGCATTCTTAATTGCTGCCTTGCATTGGGTGGACATGTTTAGAGTCAAGCCTATTAAGATTGCTAAGTCTCTTTCCACTGTTTTGTCAACCCCAGGTCCCTCTCCTGCTTTGCAACCGTAAACAGGTAACCCTGGATGGTACATACATGCCTGCAATTAGGCAAACCCAAAAGCATAACACTTCATCTATCGACAGTGAAGAACATTTACCGCACATGTACCCAGTCCCCCAGTATATCTAGATCAGCCTATACCATATTTATTTCACCTATATTTCCATCTCCTGCACACATCAGTGTGTCATCAGAAAAATTACATATACTGTATGCAGTATTTCTTTTGTTATATTTTTAGCACTGTTGGAACAGTTTGTACTATTTCCTAAAGAATTCTCCCAACTTCACTCAGCCCAACTGAACTTAATAAAACAGACCCAGCCATGTATATACCCTCTCACCAGTTAGCGTGGCTTCTTTGGATTCTTTATAACTGACATTTGGCTTCAAAAATAATTGTCTGTCATGCCCATAACTGAACAAATCACAAAGTCTGTGTTTGCTCAAAATTGCTTGTTGCTCCCCTCCAGCCTACGGTTCAAAAACCAGTTCAAACCAATGTCTCAACACTTTTATTGAATTCAGCTGGGACTTGTTTGTAGTTTAACTGGAACTGGCTTTAGACTCTGCGGTTTGTGTTTTCTGCTTCTGCACTTACCAGCTAAGATTTTCCTGTCCACTGAAATGAATTGGGGGAGAGAATTGCAGGCTGGCAAGAGCGCAAGTTACAGAAACTCCTGTCCTCATGCATTATAACTGGATTTAAACGGGACAGCCAACATACCAAACCTAGAAAAACAAAAATACTCCATTTTCATTGCAGAGGCACAAACACTCACAGATTCGTTCTAACATCATTAGCAATCTACAATGCTGACAATTCTTCACAAATATTTATCATTTTTAAATTTGTATTCATGTTATAAATCACGTAATAATGAATGGAAGTGGAAATTGTTTTGTAAAAATAATTGCTTTTTTCACATGCCGCTGTGAGGAATAAAAACATAGAAACATCGAAAAATAGGAGCGGGATTTGGCCATTCGGCCCTTCGAGCCTGCTCCACCATTCAACATGATCATGGCTGATCCTCTATCTCAATACCATATTCCCACTCTCTCCCCATACCCGTTGATGTCTTTTGTGTCTAGAAATCTATCTATCTCCTTCTTAAATATATTCAGTGACTTGGCCTCCACAGCCTTCTGTGGTAGAGAATTCCATAGGTTCACCACCCTCTGAGTGAAGAAATTTCTCCTCATCTCAGTCCTAAATGTCCTTCCCCGTATCCTGAGAATGTGACCCTTCATTCTAGACCCCCCAGCCAGGGGAAACATCCTCCCTGCATCCAGTCTGTCTAGCCCTGTCAGAATTTTATACGTTTCAATGAGATCCTCTCTCATTCTTCTAAACTCTAGTGAATACAGGCCTAGTCGACCCAATCTCCCCTCATACGACAGTCCTGCCATCCCAGTAATCAATCTGGTGAACCTTCGCTGCACTCCCTCTATGGCAAGTATATTAGCACTAGAAATGAACCATCCCCCTGCTGTATAATCAGCATCAAACACTTCCAGGTCAGATACAATTCCTGGATACATGAACATTAAATCATCCTTGTCTCTTTTCCAGCAAAATGGTTCAGTCTCAACCTGGGATGAGCATGCTCAACTGTAATCCTCCATACAAATACAACGGGCTTTACTCCAATGGTGTTGGAATTTTTTTCAAAATTACTTTCTGTGTCACTCATATTGTATAGTTGATACTGATCTTTCCTGTACAAGCTATGCCTTACTAACTGTTAGTTTTTAAATCAACAGTGTCCTATTGAGGGATTGTATTGAAGGATATTATATATGTGTAGAGCACCATCCTTCGAACAACAGGAATTACTGCCGTAACAAAATTCCTTTTATTCGTCACATTAGTTGCACTCCATATATAGTTTCTAAACTTCCTGGGGTTCGGAAGTGCGTAAGTCCCATTTACACGCAGGAGACACGGAATATCGGCCAGGGCTCTGTCAGTCATGGAGCAGACTTTTAATTTACAGTTATGATGGCCTTGGGAGGATCTTCTGCTTACCCACTTACGTGCATCAAGGGGGTATTTGGGAGTTCCCATGGGTTTTGACCTGGTGTGAGTCAGTTTGAGGCCTTCTGAACATCCCAAACCTTAACTAAAATAAGGTAGTCAACCCCAGTGCGGATGGATTATCTTCTCGAGTTGGAGTGGCTCCAGTGTGAGCTAAAAAGAACTTTATAAAACCTGCATTGGCCCATTTGGGGCTTGTGAGGACTCAGCTCTGCCTTAGTAGGGTAGATCAGTTCACACCACTGCCGAAGCACCTTTGCAGGTGTCGGTGGTCCACCCTATCTATGCAAATTACTCTGTCCCCAGGATTTGGGATGGCATGTCTGGCCTTGGGATACGTTGTCTGGGGGCTCCACTTCCCTGCACTTATGCTGACAGAGGGGTGCAGAAAAATGTTCAGGCCATACAGTTTGGTTGACTATCAAAGTGACACTTACTAAGCGAAGGGTCAACAAGTAAACTGTGTAAGCAATCCTATTAAATAAATAAATATGGCCAGCAACAAAATGAATGAGATCAAGACCCAATAGAAACAATGGAAGATAAAACTCTACCACACAGTGCTGTGTGATTGACTAGATTTAGGCTATGTTATCTGGTAAACATCAATGGATTACTCTGGCAGTTCTACAGATTTCCTTAATTGACAATGTCAGCAACAATGAATGAGCATATCCCTCTAGCGAATGACTCTTTGCGACAGTTTGTAAAGGCGTGATTTATCCATCCACGTAGAAATACAATTCTTTGAAAAAGGATGGCTAAGCTTTCCATTCTTGAATGAAGTATAAAGAGGACTTTTTATTATTCGTTTATGGGATCAGGGCATCACTGGCAATGCCAGCATTTATTGCCCATCCCTAGTTGCCCTTGAGAAGGTGGTGGTGAGCTGCCTTCTTGAACCGCTGCAGTCCGTGTGGTGATGGTACTCCCACAGTGCTGTTAGGTAGGGAGTTCCAGGATTTTGACCCAGCGACGATGAAGGATTGGCGATAAACTTCTAAGTCAGGATGGTGTGTGACTTGGAGGGGAACTTGGAGGTGGTGGTGTTCCCATGTGCCTGCTGCCCTTGTCCTTCTAGGTGGTAGAGGTTGCGGGTTTGTTAGGTGCTGCCGAAGAAGCCTTGGTGAGTTGCTGCCGTGCATCTTGTAGATGGTACACACTGCAGCCACGGTACGCAGGTGGTGGAGGGAGTGAATATTTAAGGTGGTGGATGGTGTGCCAATCAAGCGGGCTGCTTTGTCCTGGATGGTGTTGAGCTTCTTGAGTGTTGTTGGAGCTGCACTCAACCAGGGAAGTGGAGAGTATTCCATCAAGCTCCTTACTTGTGCCTTGTAGATGGTGGAAAGGCTTTGGGGAGTCAGGAGGTGAGACACTCGCTTCAGAATACCCAGCCTCTGACCTGCTCTTGTTGCCATAGTATTTATGTGGCTGGTCCAGTTAAGCTTCTGATTAATGATGGCCACCAGGATGTTGATAGTGGGGGATTCGGCGATGGTACTGCCATTGAATGTCAAGGGGAGGTGGTTACACTCTTGCTTGTTGGAGATTGTCTTTGCCTGGCACTTCTGTGGCACAAATGTTACCTGCCACTTATCAGCCCAAGCCTGAACATCGTCCAGGTCTTGCTGCATGCGGACATGGACTGCTTCATTATTTGTGGAGTTGCGAATGGGCCTGAACACTGTGCAGTCATCAGCGAACATCCCCATTTCTGACCTTATGTTGGAGGGAAGGTCATTGATGAAGCAGCTGAAGATGGTTGGGCCTAGGACACTGCCCTGAGGAACTCCTGCAATGATGTCCTGGGGCTGTGATAATTGACCTTCAACCACCACAACCATCTTCCTTTGTGGACTAGTTGATATGAACAGATTAGATATATCTGTAGACCTCAAGATGGTTTGATTGCAGAGAAAAACAATGGAAATTGGATAGAATAATTGAATGAGGTGAAATTAAAGAGAATGAAAAGAGTATAGCCATTTGCTTCATTATTTGTGGTTGTGGATGGAAGGACACTGATAGCTTAGGATATCACTGCTATGGCGATCAACCAAAATAGCAAACAGGAGTCTATCTTTGATATCTGGTAATAAGAAAGGGATATGGACATTCATAAACCCTCAATTCAGGGTTAATCAAAACATTTGGGACATAAATGGTCAGGCAAGCATATAGTTAATTGTTTTTGACAAAAATAATTGGATATTAAATCACTGCTTAAAACATAGTTTAATAAATGTAACTACTTTTCAGCATTGAACTAAATCGTGTTGGAGGCCAACCACCTTGATACAGCTTGAGTTGACAATGATGAGAATGTGCTCTTTCTAACTAATGACCTGAACTTAGTTCAGGAGAAAAAAGAACTGTCTAATGGTCTGTAGACATGGCTCATATTGGTTGATATCTACAATGCAGCCACGCTTGCAAGAATCGCTTGAAGTATTTTAAAAAATGTTCCAATTGCAAGTAACCAATTATATATAAATGAATACCCAGTTTGAAGGATAAAGAAAGGCAGCCGCAGTGCTGGCACCGAAAAGGCAGCTATTCAATGCCGTTATCTAGGTCATTTATCCCATATGACTTCAATGATGAATAGGTGGATCCAGAAATGCTCTTTCTTGGTGAGATTGTTTAAATTCTACCCATTTTTAATTGTTATCAAAGACATATTGCCAACAGAATGGTTTAAAGTTTTGTACTGCTGGTGGAAGGAACAACATTCCTGGTTGCAATAATTAATCCTCTTTCACACACAACTGAGTCTTTCTCTATAAGGATACACTTTGTTATAAATCTCATCATCAAGAAACTACTTATGAAATAACACCAGACGGCCAGCTGGTGGCGCCGTCCAAGGAGTATAAATACTCGGGCGTCGGCCCCAGCTTGCTAGGGACATTTTGTAAGACAAGGAACTAGTGAAGTACAACTAGACTTCCATGTTCTGAAACAAGTTGATTAAAGCCTTGCTTTATGCTCAAACCAAGTGTGTAGTGAGTTTTATTACGTCACACTTATTTTTAATTATTTTCACTCATGTGTATCATTCTTAGGCTTTCAGTTTCAATAGGTAGATGAGACACAGCAAATCACTTTGTTTTAATGACATTTGATAGATTTTATTTATACTAATAGATATTTCACTTTTTATTCTAGCTCATCAGCTTATATTATCAATAAAACAATAATTAACAAAATAAAGCATGTGCCTTATTTACCTATTGAAATCCCTCTTATACTAACAATCACTCAGTACATTGGCAGTCGGAGTTAAGAATACAAGCACTTCAATGTGTTTATACTACATATTTTTTACAAGTGAGTATGTAGATTACTCCAAAGTGCAAGGGATAGTTTGACTGTTTTGTGCATCAGTGTTTTTTCCTGTAATGGTGCATGTAGACTCCTTAGGGCCAATTTTCAGCTTTGGTAGGGTGATTGAACTGGACGACAATTGTGCCACTATTTCCTCCTGTTAAACATTGAAAAGACTGAAGTCATTGTCTTCGGCCACCACCACAAACTCCATTCCCTTGTCACTGGTTCCATCCCCATCCCCAGCCCCAGCCACTGCCTCAGGTTGAACAAGACTGTTCACAGCTTTGGCGGCCAATTTAACCCCAAGCTGCATCTCTGACTCCATAGCCTCTCCAGTGGGGGTGATTTTAACCCTAGTCGCTCAACAGGAACCTTGCGGGTGGGCAGTTAAAATCATCCTGTACGAAAGCTGCCATGATCGCAACATCTGCAATTTTAGCCTGCTCTCTTGAGCGGGCAGCAAGGACACACGCCTGGAGCCAACAGGTTCCTTCTTTACATGTGCATGTTGTAGCCCAATGACATCATTGAGACCCGACTGTAATTTTAACTCAGGCCTGAGCGGGGTATCCACCTGGAGTTAAAATTGGGGCTAACTGCCTACTTCCACCTCTGCATCCTTGCTCAACTCCACCTCTACCTCAGCACATCTGCTGCTGCAACTCTCCTCCATGCCTTTGTCTCCTGTAGACTCAACAATTCCAATGTTGTCCTGGCCAGCCTTTTATTTTGCATACTCTGTCAAATTTCACTCATCAAAAACTCTGCTGCCCATATCCTCTCCCATCCCTAGTCCTTCTGTGCTCGCTGACTTTCATTGGCTCCCGGTCCTCCCACACCTGTAATTTAAATATCATCCTCATATTTATATCACTTCACGGATTTGTCCCTCCCTATCTCTCTAATCTTCTCCAACCCAAAAAGCACCTAGATCTTTCTGTTCCTCTCACTTTGCCTTCATGTACATTCCCCTCCCTTTGCCCCACTATTGACAGCTGTTTCTCCGTCCGTCTAAGCCTATGTTCAGGATATACCTCCTTATGCCAAATTACCTTCCCCTCATCTTTAAAAACCCTCCTTAAAACCTACCCCTTTAACCAAGCTTAGAGCCTAGATGGCTGAAGGCATGTCCACCAGTGTTGGGGTGAAGAAAGTAGGGGCTGTATAAAAGGCCGGAGTTAGTGGAACACAGAGCTCTCAAAGGGTTGGTTGTTGGGCTGGAGGAGGCTCAAGATAGGGAGTTGCGAGGCCATAAAGTGATTTGAACTCAAGGATGGCAATTTTAAATTGGAGGCGTTGGGGGGGGGGGCGGTTGCAGGAGCCAACATAGGTCAGTGAGCACAGGGGTGAAGGGAGAGCAGGTTAAGGTATGGGGAGCAAAGTTTTGGAGGGGCTGAAATCATAGAGGATGTCATTTGTGACTTTGATTAGGGCCATCTCTGTGCTGTGGCAGGAGTTTCAAAAGATCCAACATGGAGTTGTGGGAAAGATTGGCATAGATTTGGGAGGAAGCAATGCATTCAAGGGCTTTGGAGAGGAAAGTGAGGTGGAGATTCGGTGGTAGTTTCCAAGGACGGGGGTGGGGGGAGGTGGGATTGGTCAAGGTACAGTTTTTGGAGGAGTGGATGATGATGGTGGTTTTGAAAGGGAAGGGGACAATACCTCCCGAGAAGAAAGCATTCACAATATCAGCTGGCATGGGAGCCAGGAATGGATGTTGGATGGTCAGCATTTAGTGGGAATGAGTTTGAGAGCGCAGGAGGTGTGCCTCAAGGACAAGATGAGCTCAGAGAGGGGGTAGGTGAGAAAACAGGGAAAGTTTCAGGGAGAGAGAAAGAGGAAACCTTCAGGATAGTTTGGCCTGGTGGGTAAGGGCTGGATGCCATAGAGGCAGCTGAATAGATGGTCTCAACCCTAGTGACAAAGAAGTTCATGAGCTCCTCACACTTGTTGTTGGAGACAAGGGTGGAGAGGCCTGGGAAAAGGAGATTAAGGAAATGGTTGGTAGTAGAGAAAAGATGCTGGGGATGCTCATTGCACTCTGGGATGATCCTAGAGCAGTGAATGCTTTGGCAGAGAATAGCAAAGTCTGATAACACTTGATGCTGTACACCAGATACATTCAAGTCTGTGCCCTTGGAATAAAGTGAAAATGGAGGCCATACCAGGAGGAATGACCAGGGTGGGAGAGAGTTTAGGTTTTATTGGGGACAAGTGTATGAAAGGTGAGGGAGTGATTGATCAGGTTGACAGCTGCAGAAATCTCTTTCTTTGGTGCAGCATTAATTTTTTGTCTGATTACTCCTCTGTGAAGAGCCTTGAAACATTTTTCTATGCCAAACGTGCTATATAAATATAAGTTATTATGGTTGTTGTAGTTGCATTTAAAAGAGATTACTGGTGTTAATATAAAATAAGTTTGACACAGTACCCTTGTCATTACCTCAAGGATAGGGAGGCTCATACGCTATATTTAAATTGTCAAACTCATTCCTTGCATAGAAATATAAAATAATGTTTTACTCAATGGAAGTTGAAATGTCATGGAAGTAGATCATTAGGATGAAAAAGAAATTTAAAAGTACATTATTTCATCTGTTTTCCTCCTGTCAGCTGAGCAAAGGTGAATATTAACATAAGAAATCCCCAAAGAGTCTAGGACCTGGTACATGTAAGTGAGAAACCCTGTCGAACAGAGAGAGAAATGATGTGGCAAACATTCAGAAAGGCTATAAGATGGGTTTGGTGCAGTTGTCAAATCTCACTTATGTTCAAAAACCTTTATATCTGGATGTTTAAGGCTGTTTACAACATTCATTCACTGAAGAGGTTGCTGTAAAGTTCAGTCCCATGTGTAAATGAAGCTGTGAATGGAGCTGAGAGTTGTGATTGGTTGTGCCAGCTTACTTACAGTGATTTAATAGCCTGGCTTGGGGCACTGATGGGTTTGACATCAATTTCATGCATTTAAAGCATAACTTTGAAGAGAATTATACACCAGTGAATTTTTACTTGTGCTCTTTAAGAGCTGTCAATTAGATTTTGCCTTTCTTAACTGCTGTGGGTCAGATCTTAACTTGGTCTTAAAAAGCAGAAAGCAGTGACCTGAACTGAATTAGCTTATCCATCAAATAACTAGTCACATTAAATAACCAGCTTTGGGGATTAGCTCAAGTCTGTTATAAATCTGAACATAATTGTAAAAAATGTTTATTCAACCATTGCTGTTATCATTCAATTGAAATATGCTGCTGCTGGATTTGTTCTTATTATACACAAATACTATTCTCATATGTGCTTGACAGTGATGGTTTGTGGCTTTTCCGCTGGTGCATGTCTGGCACTTCATTGGGTCAACACACAAAATGTTACTGATATCAGGATTATTGTTAATTTATTCCTAACAAGAAAAGTTGAGGGATTTTAAAGCAGCAGATGGGTTGGTGTTTAACTTATTAAAAGCAATCAGCGTCCTACAAAAATTGGCATAGAATGACCGAATAAGGACAATTTGGATTGGATTGCACTCTACAAACTGTCTGTGTTGAATCGGTATAAGGGGTTTTCTCTCTGAGGTCGCAGAGGTTTCTCTCGCCGGAGGCCTCTCTCTCTCTTTTGCACAGTAAAATCTTGAGTGGTTCGACACACTCGCCCCTTAGGTTCTAGACACTGGACTTAGGTGCAGGAACTACAATGCAGAGAATACTCTTATAGACCAAGTTTAATGAAACAAAATGAAATTTTATTGCATAAGGAAAAACAAATCATAGCAATACAGTACTAGCTAAAATAGATACAGGCATATTATGCTTTACAAAACTCATCATGAAATGGGGAAACACACGGAACATCGAGGGACAACAACTCATGTTAATTATACCCAAAATGCCCACCCCCTTAAACCTATCTAGATCCAATTATGTAGGGCCAGAAGCATGCTCACCAATCCAACTAGGAATTGCAAGGTTTTGAAACAGGTCTGCGTTTTGATCCTTTCCGGCGTCCTGTCTCCTTGTGGTCAGCGCTGCGGGCTACGAGCTGCGACACGCCTTCTCTTCCTCGAGGTGAAGGTCACAGACAGGCTGGATCTCAGCGGGCCTGGATGTCGATGTGGGGGAAGAGACCATCTGCTTGACCACGGTTGGAAGCCTCTAGCCGGCTTTCATATAGGTTTCTTCTGTAGTTTTGTCTCATCAAACGGCCCGGGGTTTGTCGACGATCTCCCGATGGTTACCCTGGGGCGGGATGTCGACTCGCACCGTCTTCTTCTTCTTCAATCGCCACGATGGCTATGATGGCGCTCTGTGATGGCTTTGATGGCTTTCTGATCGCTACGATGGCTACCGATCGGTACCCCGGGTGTCTGCAATTATACTTCTCAGATGAGGCCTTTATCTCCCGCCAAATCAAGGTTAGTCTTTGTTTAACTTTTGGCGGGCTTGGATCACAACGGGGAGTTATTATATTTTAAACTGCTTTAGGATGGCCGGTGATGGCCATCTCTGGTCTGGAATGACCTGGTAATGTTTTAATGTCTTCTTGATGTCTTAAACGGGTCCTTGATGCTTTCCTCATGAATATGAAACTGTTCCCCTTTGTCTGGGTAAACATTTAGATGGCCTTTATCTACAGGCCGATCTTGACTGGATCTGCATCCAATCTATATGTATGTGTATGTGTCTGGTTTCATTCTCTCAGAAACAGCTTCCAGAACTTACTGTGGGTTGAATCCACAAAGGCTGTCTGGGGGCTGCAGGAACCATTTTAAAGTGTTCAAAAGTCAGTCACGGGGTCTGGCGGCCATTTTATATGCCCCTTTTTTCTGGGCTTCTTTTAAAACAGTCTTTAAACCAAGGCCTCTTCTGCCAAAGGACCCTTATAATACAATATTAATTTTGCGAATTCTACACCGGGAACGGGGGACTATCTGTGCTAGCAAAATCTATTAAAAACATCAACAACAACTTATAGTTATATATTTATTTAACGTAACAAAACGTCCCAAGGTGCTTCACAAAAAAAAATTGATACTGAGCCATATAAGGAGATATTAGGGCAGATGACCAAAAGCTTGGTCAAAGAGGTAGGTTTAAAGGAGCGTCTTAAAGGAGGAGAGAGAAGTGGAAAGGCAGAGAGATTAAGGGAGGGAATTCCAGAGCTTAGGACCTGGGCAGCTGAAGACACGACCGCCAATGGTGGAGCATTTAAAATTGGGGATGTTCAAAAGGCCAGAATAGGTGGAGCACAGAGGTCTAGGTGGAGGAGATTACAGAGATAAGGAGGGGCGAGGCCATGGAGGGATTTGAAAACAAGGATAAGAATTTCAAAATCATGGCGTTACTTAACTGGAAGCCAATGTGGGTCAGCAAGCACAGGGGAGATGGGTGAGCTGGACTTGCTGCAAGTTAGCACACGGACGGCAGAGTTTTGGATGACCTCAAGTTTATGAAGGTTGGAACTAGGGAGGCCGACCAGAAGTGAGTTGGAATAGTCAAGTCTAGAGGTAACAAAGGCATGGATGAGGGTGTCAGCAGCAGATAAGTTGTGGTAAGGGCGGAGACGGGCGATATTACGATGTTGGAAATGGGCAGTCTCAGTGATAGAACAGATATGAGGTGGGAAGCTTAATTCATGATCAAATATGACACCAAGGTTGCGAACAGACTTGGTCAGCCTTAGAGAGTTGCTGGGGAGAGAGATCGAATCAATGGAAAGGGAATGGAGTTTGTGGCGTGAACCGAAGACAACGGCTTCAGTCTTCCCAATATTTAATTGGAGGAAATTTCTACTCATCCAGTGCTGGATGTAAGACAAGCAGGCTGACAGTGTAGAGAGGGTGGAGGGTTCGAGAGAGGTGGAGGAGAGGTAGAGCTGGGTATCATCAGTATACATGTGAAAACTCACATTGTGTTGCCGGATGATGTCACTGAGGGGGAGTATGCAGATGAGAAATAGGAGGGGGCCTAGGATATTAACATTAATAGTTGGCCAACTTAAAGTCAGGAACATGCTATCTTTTCTGCATAATATTCTTAACATGTGAACCACAATTGATGTTGGATGAATGTGATTTGCATATGTTTTAAATTGACTGATCTGTTCATTATGGCTGCGCAACAAAGTGCGTTTGATTGATTCTAGTTTGTCAACCAAGCCTTCAAAGTTTAGCTGCTTTGTCATCTCAAGATGAAGCAAATCACTCATTAAATTGCAAGTTGATTATTCTCCTCAGAGCTTTACAGGATAGAGTATTTTGGTGTTTATATCAACAATTCTAATTATTTGTACTTTAACAAAATTAAATTTTTAAATGTCCACATGTTCGTTCTTGCTACAATTGTGCATTCATGTTGTCTGCTGATAGGCAAAGCCACATAGATTTAATTTGTTTCTACTGCTTGAGTAATTCAGCATTTAACTTGCTTTGAACTTTCTTCAAATATTTATTGGATAATTTAGGATTTTTTAACATTGTTGTGTGTGGAATGTCAATGTGGGAGAAGAACATAACTATTTTCACTTTCATCTAGCAGGGCACTGTTGGTGTTTATCCGCTCTCTGGTTAGTTACATCAAACCTGCATCAGTTCGCTTTGGTCTGAATCGATATAAACAAAGAAAACCCAAACCTCACACCAAGGTAAATACTTACAAAAGAATTACATTTACAATATCAGAAACTTTTCTGTTTCATGCACAGCAGGTTGGCGTTACTATGTTTTCAATCTTCATACTCCACTGGCATTTGTACCACATTTGGACCTGGTGTGTTTTTCAGCTTTGTTAACTACATAATAGGTGGAAATGTCAAGACTTCACCTGCGTCCAAAGCAAGCATCAGCAAGCAGAGACTCTCAACGCTTTCCTGGATGGAATTCAAACAAGTGTCTGGTTTTGAAACACAGTGATTGATGCAAGTGCTTAAGCCAGCAGTACCTCTTGTGTATTTTTTACATTTTAAAGCTAGGTCTTCTGAAGAAAAAACTGCATTGTACTGATTTGATTTTTGGTCATTCTTAACATTATAGTCCACAAATAAGACAGTGAACATCTACATTCAGAATTTAAAGTAAGGAATAAAATATATGATTACAGTATTAATTTCTGGCATTCAATTGTTGATTGAGGCCCCATAGATGGACAATGATTACCCACAATCTTCAATCCTTCAATGGGAATTCCATCATGCATTAGTTACAAGGAGTTTCTTGGCTATCAATATCTGTTAATCACCCACTGTGGACAAAACAAGAAGACCAAAAATAGTTTAAAACCATTCTAAAATAACAACTTCATGAGGGAATTTCAAGCCTTTATATTCATTTTAGAGCTAAGGTGTATGACATCTTCTGAACCTATCATGAAATGATTGCCCTATAATCATTCTCAGATCTATGTTAATGTTTAGAAGTATAATGAATCAACGGAACTGCAAATGATTTGGTTATGCAATTATGTTATATCGTTGCACCATAACATACCGACGTTAGCCAATGCAATTCAAAGTGAATCACTCACCTAAAATATTTCATTATGAAAGCACTGTACAACAGCACCGATATCATCACTCAATGCAACTAAAGCAAAAACCAAATCATTGCCACTGGAATTCACCCCAGCTCTGGTGAATAGCAAAGTGAAATAACTTAAAATGTTGTTGTCTGTATGGGTTTTTAAAGAACACAGTTTAAATTTATAAATATCATAGTGTATGAGAGTGAGAGGGGTAATGCTAATGTTAAAAGGCGAAATTTTAAAAAAATGCTAGATATTGGTAGACCAAACCTTTAAATCATCTTAACTATTTGAAGCAACTCTTAAGACAGAGGGGTAAGGTTATATAAGATAAAGTATTGAATATAAATCTAAGAAAATGATAGGAATGCAGTGCAATCAGAGATTTAAGTATTTGTAATAAGATCTCTCCACTGCAGGTCTCAGAAAGTCATGTAGTCCTCAAGGCACTGAAAAATGTACCTTAGCAATAAAGTCTTGGCCAAGGTGTAATAATCCATTCTACTTGGAATTAGCAGAGCCAATTTTAACTTAAGCCGTCTGTCAGGAAACTGATGGAATCGCGTGCAATGCTGGTTTGACACCCCCACTGATTTTACTTTCTATATTGGAGTCAATGGAGACTGCTATTTGGTGGGGTGTAAACCGGCATTCCATCCGATACCGTGGGTTCCCCGGACAGCAAGTTTGGTTAAAATTGCCCTCATGTTGGGCAAGTTTTGGATTGTTAGGGGGCGAAATTCATTATCGCCCAGGAATGGGCGCTAACTTCTGAAAAGTTTGAGATTTAGTGCCAGGCGCTAATGAATCTCGCTGCACACAAAATTGAGTGTCATCATTCAAAGAAAGGCTGGGCGCACTAAATCAAATGCTAATGACCTAGCTCAGTGGCGTTAGACTTGAAGCACTAAGCAATTTCCGGTGCAGACTAATCGCTAGTCATCATTGCCACAGGCTCTTTCCAGTTCTTAAAGGGGAGGTTCAATCTTGCTGCAGAACCTCATTCTCAGCATTGCTGGTTCTGCAGCTGTCTCAGCAAGCATCAGAAGGCCAAGGAGAAGGAACCGGACCACTGAAGGAGGTGTCATTATGGCAGATCAACGGCCCAGGGAGAGAGCTCGCAGGTTCTGTGACCAGGCTTTGGAGGTGCTGGTCTTCGCTGTGGAGAGACGGAGGGCGGTGCTGCACCCAGCAAGTGGTAGGAGGCCCTCGCCGCAAGTCTTCCACACCATGTGGAGGGAGGTAGCCCAGCAGGTCTCGGGCAGCACTGTGGTCCCCAGGACCCACACACAGTGCAGGAAGAAATTATACAACCCCACTCGGGTGGTCAGCGTGAGTCAATGCTTCAACAAATGCTATATACCACCATCTGAACCACAGTCTGCACACACTGCCCAAAGCACCACATCCCCAGCACTCACCCACCAACAATCTCCACCTACCAACACTCACACCCACATCTCACACCTTGCACACAATGACAGCTATTCAACTATGGCAGCACATCTCTCAAACACTTTCCTCCACACTCACTCACACACTTTCCTCTCTCTTGCAGGCCAAGGTCGCTCACAATAGGAGGGAGCAGGAGCACATGGACGGGGGACAACCTGACACCCAAACACTTGCTGAGCTGGAGGAAAGAGTGCTGCAAATCATTGGGGGACAGGTGGAGGGTTCCGTGGCCACCAGTGACGTTGACCTCGTTGGTGACAATAATGGTATGTTCATCCCTACTCCTTCTTCACACATCCCACTTCCCCCTCACCCTACAAACCTTTCCCACTTTCCAGCTAATCATGCTGTAAGCGTGCCTTTCTCCCTTCCTGCCCCGTTCCCCTCCCCTTAATCCGACTCTTGTGCCTTTATCCTTTTAGATAATCAGCAAGCGCCTGTGCAGCCTGTCCCTGAGTGCACCGCAGAGAGTGAGGTGGGAGAAGAGGAGGAGGAAGAACACACCGCATCACTGCATGTCTCACCCGCAGGCACCAGCTCAGATACTGGCACGATGTGTTCTCTAGAGGCTAGTATAGTAGCGGGATCTGCATAGGGTGATGCACCGGGGATGAGCGAGCTGCAGCAATGCCAGGGGGAAAGGGTAGCTCGGGAGTCAGCTCCCCGGAGGGCGAGTTTGTGCGCTCATTCTGCTGCATAGGACTCAGATGAAGACCTCGATGGGGAGGCCTTTAGAAGAAGGGTGATGGGCATGCACACGGAGATGATAGGTGCAACGGCAAGGGTGCATGGGAGCTTCTTGGCAATGGTAAGGAATGTGGAGGAGTTCACCTCCAACATTGCACAGAGCTCTGCGCACACCATGGAGCCCATCATTTGCAGTCTGCAAAGGATGGTGAACTCCCACAGAGACCGTGGTGACCCAGACCTCATACTGCATGTGATGGGTGATATCGCAGCTTCCATTGCAGCACAGGCGGAAGCGACTCAATGTCTTAGTGCTGTAATGCAGTCAATGGTTGCTGCCATCGATTCTCAGACTGCTCTCATACAGTCTCAGCTTGATGCCACGCAACTCTGACTGCTGCCATCATGGCTGGGCCGCCCACCACCCACCAAGGCTTTCATAGTGTCGCAGCCGGCCAGCAATCTGTGCTCCAACAGATTGCTAGGGATGCTGAGGTGCTGCCCCGGGGGAGTGCCAGTGGGTCAGTGGAGCAGGAAACTGCTGTCCGCTCTCAGGATGACAGCATTCTTGCTCCCACTACTAGTACTCCGCCATTGCTCTTGTCACTGCTGTAGGATTCGCAAATTTGGATTTCATATTAATAGGGGTTAAATGGCAGAAGAGGCCGTGATTTTAAAGACTGTTTTTAAAAGAAGCCCAGAAAAAGGGGCATACAAAATGGCCACCATACCATGTGATCAGTTCATTGGGACACTTTAAAATGGTTCCTGCGCAACCTCAGACAGCTATGTGGATTGAACCCTTAGTAAATTCTGGAAGCCGTTTCGGAGAGAACGAAACCAGACCCACAGGCATGCATATGGATTAGATGCAGATCCACTCAAGATCGGCTTGGAGACAGGGGCCATCTAAATGTTGACCCAGATGAAAGAGGACAATATATACTCATGAGGACAACACCAAGGGCTCGGTAACGAGATCAGCAGGACATTAAAAACAATGAGAGCCATTTCCAACCAGAGATGGGCCTATTACCAGCCGCTTAAAATGATTTTAAATATAATAACTGCCCCGCTGTGCTCAAAGCCTGCCAAAGTTAAAACAAAGACTAACCTGATTTTGGGCGGGAAGTGAGGCCTCGGGAAGAAAGGTATATCTGGAGAGACTTTTCGGCAGTTGAGACGGCAGTGGGACACGACTCGACACAGCACCAGGGAGCACAGAGCGCAGCACCCCGGACACGCAGCTTGAGGAGGAAGAAACAGCTTGGAAGAAGACGCTGGAGGAAGCTTGAATCAACAAGCTCGGACAGTCACAAAGAGAGCCGAGAAAAGGACAGTTTAAAATCGGACAGTCGTTGCAGCCCCAGCAGCCTGTCCAGCTTTTGAGCTGGGCAAAGAGGAGCTGGCGTGTGGAAAGATCAGCGGACTCTGCTCCACCGTTGGAGAAATCAGAAGGATAATTATGACTGTATAAAGAAAGTCGCTCGAAACCAGCGTCCCGCCCCTGGGAAAACCATCGGGAGATCATCGACCATCCCCGGGCCGTAGCTGAAGGTAGAAGGGGCCACACCAGCCCAAAGCTCCTCCAACCAGGGTCGAGCCGACGATCCTCGACCCCGCCGACATCCAGGCCCGCCGGTGTCCAGCCACCCCCGACCCCCACCTCAGGAGAGAGGTGTGGCGCAGCTCGCAGGGGCTCCACGATCCACGTGGAGACGAGACGCCTGAAAGGACCAAACACAGACTCGTTTTCAAAACCTTGCACTTCCTAGTGGGATTGGTGAGCATGTTTCTGGCCCTTCACAATCAGATCTAGATATGTTTAATAAGGGGGTGGATTTAAGGGTACAATTAACATGAGTTGTTGTCCCTCGATGTTCCGTGTGTTTCCTTATTTCATAATGATCTTTGTAGAATATAAGATGCCTGTATTTGTTTTAGTTAGCACTGTGTTGTTATGATTTGTTTGTGTTTGTTTTGCCCTCCCATGTACCGTACTCGTATCTGCGTTGCATTTGATTTGATATTTTTTTTTTCCATTTGCAATAAAGTTTCATTTTGATTCATCAAACTTGGTCGACACGAGTTTTCTCTACATTGTAGTTCCTGCCCCTAAGTCCAGAGTATAGAACCTAAGGGGCGAGTGGGTCGAACCACTCAAAGTTTTACTGTGCAAGAGAGAGAGAGGCCTCTAGAGAGAGAAACCTCTGGGAAACCTCTCGAGGAAAGGAAACCCCTTACACTGCCTGTCATCCTGCCAGCCCAGAATGCTGCCACCCAGGCTGATGTGGTGCAGTCTACAGCCGGGCCTTCCAGGCCCAAAGCTGGTCGAGGGCATCCTGCAAGGCCTTCTGACGTCTCCCGCACGGACACTCAACAGCCTTCCACCCGCCATACTGCAGCCACTTGGTCAACACTTCGTAGGAGCACTAGAGTAGGCAAAGTCACAGTAACAAGGGGCACTAAGGGATTGCACAAAGGTGAATATCTAATATTGTTGTAGTAAATATGTGTTCACAGATTATTGATAAATTTATTAATTGGCTTTGGATGATTTTGTGGTGTCTCTCATTTCAGCTTTGCGCTGTGATATGGCCTGCGGCAGGGATGGAATGATGGGATGTGGTGAGCAACAGGGATCTGGGGTTGAATTTATTGGAACCACAGTCTGATGAGGCGGTCACGGACTGCCCTTCTGGAAGGTCGATTGAGTGGCTGCCTCCTTCCTCGCTCCTGCTGCTTCTCCTCCTCCTCCTCCTCCTCCTCATCTTCCTCTTCCTCCTCCTCCTGCTCCTCCTCCTCATCTTCCTCTTCCTTCTCGTCCTCCTCCTCCTCTCCCTTAATTATCCTGAATTTCTCTCCCTGAAAGTTTAACATGCACACAGAACCCTTACTTGTGCTGGGTAAGTTTGAAAGAATTTTAAAAACTTGCACATAAATAACACCTTTCATGTTCTCAGGATATCCCAAAATACTTCAAATCAAAGGAATTACTTTTGAAGCCAAGAGACTGTTGTTTTGTTGGCAAGAAGTTCACCACTAATCAGCCAATTTCTATCAGCCAATTTTTTATTTACTGACCAGAACAATTCTACTTCTGTTGTGTGTTTCTATTTGTATTTCACTTCTAACATAACCTATATAAGAAGAGAATGTTATCAAGTGGACCAGACCAGCAGTTGTATGCACCCAGACAAATGTCAAATTACATGGTAGATTAGTTGACCTTCCAAGGTGCTGCTACATGTAGTCTGAGGACAAACACATGAGTTACCATGGATCCCGGGAACTGTGCTTCAGTTGTTTGGCACCATTCCTGTATTCTTGTGAAGGAATAAGTCATAAAACCTATTCAGAGAAATACACCATTCTATGAAAGAATTCCGGCCTTATTCAAACATGACAAACTGGGTTTGGAAATCTAGAAACCTAACAATGGAGAAGCTGTATTGTTAACAACATTCTGGCTATGGGGATGAGATGGTTGTTGACACTGAATCAATAACCTTATTGAAACAGGAGGTTGGAGGCTCCTGACGTCTGAATCTTTGGAAAAAAGACAATGTTACACCCTGTTAAGGTGTTCTAATTTACACTTTATAAAGAGACACAAGCAGAAAGCCTTGGTAGAGATGACATCAAGTGAAATGCACCTGCCGTCACATTGTTTTTTATGGTGAGCTTCAAGCACCTAGGGTAGAGACATAGGCCTAGAAATTCGGTGGTGCCCCGTTTGGGGCGCCAAGCTCGCCTGGGCGCCGGAAGTCCCGCCC
The DNA here is from genome assembly GCF_052327205.1 of Somniosus microcephalus. NCBI lineage: Eukaryota > Metazoa > Chordata > Chondrichthyes > Squaliformes > Somniosidae > Somniosus > Somniosus microcephalus. Next base: position 37,111,251 of record NC_140996.1, read on the forward strand.
CGGAAGGAGCCGATTGCACCAGCGTGATATTCAGTTTCAGCGCCCCAAATCGAAGCAGGGCACTGCTCGAGGCGCCCCGTGTCCCTCTTAGGGCGCTGAAACTGAATATCGCAGCGCAATGTGCCGCAGCGCCACACGCTGTGGCACGGCGCGCTGCGGTACTGCAGGCCTTCCTCCCCTTCTTATAGGGGAGGGGCCTGCACCAGTGCGATCAGAGATTGCGAGTGCCGACAAAAGAGCCTGGCACCGAGGAGAGGTGCCGGGCTCTTGGGACACAGCCGGCACTGCCCGGGGGGGGGGGGGGGGGCTCAGGAGCCCAGGACGGCGGTGCGAGGAGGTGCTGGCAGGCGGCCAGCAAAAAAAATGGACGCCCCGCACCTCCCATTTAATTAGCGGCACTACCGCCGCAGGTAGGCCCCCCTGAACCGGTCGCAGATTGCGACCGGCGTTACAGCGGGGGGCGTGACCAAATATTGTGATCGGGGCGGTAGCAGGGCGCTGCGCACACCGATGATGCCATCGGTGGTGGCGCAGCGCTACAGGCTAATGCCGCCATTAGCGTCCCACTAAATTTCGCAGGGGGCGTGGCCAGTGGCGCTAAAGCCACTAAGTGCCCTCTTTGAACGCTAACTGGTGGCGCAGCCCACCCAATTTCTAGGCTATAATTCTTAATGCTAACAGCTGATCTGACTGTAAGAATAGCAGGGGTCAGCAGAAGAATGATTAGAGATATTGGGCTAGATTTTCAGTATAGACAGTTTTGGGGCGCTAACCTTAGCGCCCGCCCCAAAGTAGCGCCCCGTTGCCGGAAATTCAGTGGCTTCGCCCTAAGAGGTTGGTGGAGCGCTAAAAGAGGCGTTCCACTACTATCTTTAGGCGCTAAGCCGGCGGTGCAGAGCGCAACACCCGAGCTCGGGCGCAGCGCACGGCAGACACACTGGTGCCAGTGAACTCTTAAAGGGGAAGGGTGCATGTGTTGTTTTCAAAGGCAGAATCTGGGGGGGAAAACAGGAGGAGGAGGAGGAGGAGGAGGAGGTGGTGGTGGTGGCCGGAAACATAAATACACCGTTCACAACAACACACTGGATCCTTCCACACAACACATGCAGACAGCCGTTTATAGTGCAGAAGGACTGCCCTTTAATTTGCGCTCCCCAGGGTGTGTTGCGTTCCATTTTACAAACGCTCTGGACGCCAGCCGCACAATGGGGCGTTCCGACTGAAGTTTGGATTCGGGGCGGCCAAAGGGCGTTGCACGAGGATGTGACGTCATTTTCTGCGCGCGCATCCGGGCGGCCGCTAAACTTTGCGCCAGCGCTAACGGCCAACTTAATTTGGGGCGGGGCGCAAACTGCGCTGCGCCCGGGCGCTACACGCATAGCGCCCGAAAATCACTTCTCTTAAGGCGCTAACTGCTGGCGCAAGCAACTGAAAATCTAGCCCAATTAGCTTACATCAGCAGAAATCTTCAAAGTAAATACCACTGAAAAGGTATATAAATATTGAACTTTCAAATGGGATGATAGTCTCCATGTAAAGGGGCAAAGCGATTCTCAGACTTCAGAGGCGGCTCTGTAAGTCTGCAACTCTTTGTACGTCGGGGATCAAAAGGTATCAAAGGTATTTGATTTTGGTGGATATCCTGGAATAAGACTTAGAACTGTAAAACTGTAGAGGAGTTAAGATCTGATAATAAGGCCTAGAAATTGGGTATAGCCCCGCTTGAGGCGTTAGAACTGGCGGAGCACTAAGTTTATAGCCAGGCGAAAGTTATCGCTGCCTGGCGAGGTATTGGGTTGCATCGCCACCAAAGGGGATTGAGGCGCTAATTCAGCCATTGCACGGTGCTCCTAAGGCGCAAAAGTTCAGGCGCTACTCAATATCGACGCGGACGGGCGCAGCGCAGGTGATCTCAATTACAGGAAACCACAAGACTTCCAGGCGCCGGCCGGCTCTTAAAGGGGTGGGTCAGTCAGCCTGAGCTTCAACACCCAACGCCCTGTAGGCCTCAGATTCGGCGCTCGCCCTTGTCTGGCGTTATAAACTTGTTCAGCATGGAGAAGGTTAGACAGAGAGCAGAGCGCTTCAGCACTGAGGCTCTGGACCACTTGGTGGCTGCAGTTGAGCGCCCTCGAGATGTCCTGTATCCGGACAATGGCAAGTGGCCGAATCAGAAGGCTTACCGACGATCTTGGAGGGAGGTTGCTGGGAGGGTCAACTCCAGCAGCATGGCGACCAGGACCCCTGTTCAGTGCAGGAAGAAATTCAACGACCTCACACGGATCGTTAGGGTGAGTGATGGTTTAGCAAACTTCTGATTCCCTCCATCTGCAGCTGACTTCGGGCACCCTGTTGCAATGATGCCCCAATGGCCATCTGTCAGCATGCACCCATGGCGCTTTCTGGGCACACACATGGACAGATGTCTCAAGGCCTCATGTAAGGGCTCTTGCACCATGGGGGGCATGCGATGATCTCTCAAGGCCTCATGTAAGGGCTCTTGCACCATGGGGGGCATGCGATGATGTCTCAAGGCATCATGTTACAGAACTTCCCCTTCTTTCCCCTGCAGTCCAAGCTGGCGAGGATCCGAAAGGAGCAGCGTCGAACCGGTGGCAGACCTCCACAAGTGGTCACTCTCACGGATCTGGAGGAGAGAGTGAACCAGATACTCGGAGGACGTCTGTCTGGTCCTGCAACCACTGCATCGGCCGACCCCATTACCGACAGCGAGGGTAAGACTCTCACCTTTTTCACCTGTTGCCTTTCACTTGGTCCCCCCGCCAGCATGCATCCTCAGTGTGCAGCCATGTCAGAGCCTTGCCGCAATGTGGCATGCCTTTCAGCAAACCTGTCCTTTTGCTAAAGTCACTCTTCCACCTCCCTACTTTCAGATGAAGCAGCACCAACTCGGGCTCAACGCGCTGAAGCTGCCAGTGCCAGTGCCACCGGAGGCGAGGACCAGGAGGAATCCGGACCAGCCATTGCAGAATCCGGGGAGCGGACACATCTACAGACTGGGGATAGTCGTCCCCTGGAGGGGAGTGGGGGGGGCTCTGAGGATGAACCAGTTGCCGGACCAAGCGGCATGCAGCAACGCACGGGGGATAGGCAAGTTCAGCCACCGTCTCCCCGGAGGGCAAGGCAGGTAGTGATGACTGCTGCACAGAGTGCAGATGAGGTTCGTCGCCTGGCTGAAATGAGCAAACAGGCCCGGGTCAGACACATGGAGCAGATGGCTGCAGTCGAGAAGATGCCTGAGTCAATAGATTCATTGGCTAAGAGGAAGTTGGACTCCGGGGCAACGATGGAGAGGACTGTCCACGGCTTTGAGTCGGCTATGGAAAGGACTGTTCAGGGCTTCGGACAATCCCTGGAAAGGTCTGTCCAGGGCTTGTCCGAGGCAGTGGAGCGGTCGGCACCTGCCTTGTCCGAAGCAATGGGAAGAACTGTCCAGGGCTTCTCCGAAGCACTGGCACCTGGCACACAGGTCCTCACTGTTGCCATGCAGTCACTTGCTGGGCTCCTCCACACCCAGATTGAGGCAACGCGATCTCTCACTGTAGCCACCCTCTCTGCATCAGTTAGGATTACCCCGGGCCCTTCCAGTCCCATACAAGGCCAGGAATCAGTGGAGCATGCGATTGTGGCGGATGAGCCGAGCCGCTCCCCTCAGATAGCCAGTGTGTCGTCCGACCATGGTGCAGGTGTCCTCTCTCGGCAGGAGACCATTGCACATGCCAGCGCTGGGACGTCTGCATTGCAGCTGCCACCACCTGCAGGCCACACTGCTTCCAGCCATGGTCACATCAAGCATCCTGCGTCCGCACCCTCCAAGCCCAGAGGTCGGCCAGGCCGTCCCTCAGAGGCTTCTGTACTTCTAGACAGTCAGCAGGCATCCCCCAGCCTTGAGCCTGCCACTGGGGTCCAATTACGTAGGAGCAGCAGGGAGAGAAGGGGCCGGGCGCGAAAGAGAAGTCGTTCTCCCTCAAGGGGCCAGTTGTAGAGGGAGGTGCTGAGACATTTGTTTGTCCAAATTCAAGGACACCCTCACCTGTTGTTATATTTGCAGAAGGTTTGTTGAGTTTTGCGGCTTTGCCGAAGAGTTCACAGTTATTTTGAAAGTTATGGTTTCTGTTGACATTACGTTGTTTAGCTGTAATGAAAGACTTTTGTGCCAATAAACAGAAGTTTCAATGTGGCATGGTGCATGTGACTACTTTCAGTGATGCTGGCATTCAGAGGCCGTCAAACATCCGAAGTGCACATGAGTTAAGACTCTTATCATTCGTCGTCGTCTCCTCCTCCTCCTCCTCCTCCTCCTCCTCCCAGCAGACGATGACGATGTGTCCCAGTTGCTGCGGCAAGTACTGCAGAGATCCCCCCGAATGTTCCAGACATCAGAAACGCTTTTTGACAACACCAAAACTGTGCCTGGTCGCCTGATGGCCGCTGCTGATCAGCTCTTCTGCTGGGGTGTCGGCCACATGGAGTGTTGTCATCAGCCATGGCCAGAGAGGATAGCCCTTGTCCCCAGTAAGCCAGCCTCGTCTTCGAGGCAGCCCCTCAAAAAGGTTACAAACTGAGGTCAACTGCAGGATAAAGGCATCGTGGCTGCACCCTGGGAAATGCGCGGTGACTGCCATAATGATTTGGCGGTGGTCACAGACCAGCTGCATGTTGAGGGAGTGGAACCCCTTGCGGTTGCGGAAGTCCTAAGGATGATGGCATGGCGCCCTCAAAGCCATGTGTGTGCTGTCACTCTCCCCCTGCACCATGGGGAAGTCCGCAATAGAAGCGACACCCTGCAGGCGCTCCGCCTGCTTGTGCAGGGTCAGAGGGAAGGTCATGAATTGACGCCTTCGCCTATAAAGGGCATCTGTAACTTGCCGGATGCAACAGTGGACTGCAACCTGAGCGACAGTCGCAATATCCCCAATGGCTGACTGAAAGGATCCGTTGGCATAAAAATTGAGGCCATCAGTCAGTTTAGCGATCACGGACAGAGAGGTTCTGCACCGTTCACGCAGCTACAGATCCTGACCAAGCAGGTGGCACAGATCAGTAACAATGTCCCTCCAGAATCGGAGCCTTCCCAAACACTGCTCCTCCGACATGTCAAGGCTTGTCACCTGCTGCCTAAAGACCCTCGCAGCATCCCGTCAGATTGGCTGACCTCCATTGCCCCTCCTCCTTCTGGCCAATCCCGGCCCTCTATCCTGCCGTCTCTCTGCCCCTTCACAGTGTTGGGCCATGAGGCCGTCGCCCTCCAAAGAAGCTCCCATTCCGATGCCAGTTGGTCAAAAGGCTTTTAGGTGTAGTGCTGCAAGTGCTTCGGACAGGTTTGAAGGTCCTAAGTACTCTAAAGCTAAATTCCCAGAACTCTGCTCCACAGTAGCTCGCCAACTCTATCCAGCAACGATCGCAACGAGCAGGCCAAGTGGCTGAAGATTCTGCACTAGAGCTGTCCCCTTTAAATAGCGCCCCCCTACTCTGAGAAGGGCCTGCTAGCCCTCCCTCGAACTGTCACTAATAGCGCTAGGCATTAAGGCTCCGGGCGTCACCCAATATGCGCTCAGGTGCTCCTAAAAGGCGTTGCACACTGAAATGACATCATGATCTGCTTGCGCTCGTGGGCGCGCGCAAACACTTAGCGCAGGCGCTAAATGTATAGTCAATATCTGAGTTGTCGCTATCTTCATAGCGAATGCCCCAACATAGGGTATCGCCCCAATTCTAGGTCTCTTTAGGCGCTCAGCGCCGGCGCTACCAACCGAATTTCTAGGCCTAAGAATTTTAAGCTTATTCTTTTTTGGAACTGTTAATGTTGCAATTGAAACACCTAGTGTAATTAGATGTTGGTTCTTTAATAAATCTATTTATTTTTAGAATTGTCTCACATAATACTTCTGTATCAAACTTGTGAACTCAATCTCTGAATGCTCTTTGATGAGGAGTTGCAGAATTCTGGGGGGAGTTTTCTGGACCCTCATAATGTCCGGAACGTTACATTCTAGCTAAACTTATTAAAAGTGTTACCTGGAGGACCGTTAACATTTTCAGGTTGTTCCTTTCCTTTAGGGAGAGATAGTCTGGACCATTAGATCCAAATAAGCGTCTTTAGGATTCGGCTACCTCTAACTTTATTTGAAAGTGAACGTCTGAGGAATATGCCTGATCTGGGGTAGCCCTAAAGGGGCTAGGACTAGTAATTATCCCTTCTTTCTGGGGTCGGCTTCTTTTCCGATCTACCATGCCATCACCCATGGGCCCCAAATAATGAAGTTCATATTACAAATTAATAAAGAAATACAAATTAATTAATTACTAAATTCAGTGATTTAACGATTACAATCAGCAGCAAGTAAATTATTAAATTATGTCCTTAAGTATCGCACAGTAAATTCAACCATACAGCGGATGTGCCAAAGCTACATTTCACACATCCAAGTCCTTAATGTCCATCTCAGCCATTATTCTTCACATCCCAAGCTTCATAATATTCATATCCATATGCTTTTAAGTTTTATGTTCCAAGGTAATACAAGCAGAAGTAACTCTTAAAGGAACCAATAGCAGAAACAAATTACACTAAAAGGAGGTAGGAGAGAGGAGCTAATTTAAGCTAAGAGAAAGTAAGTGTCAATAAAGGTGTCCATTGAGGCAAGCCAGTATTAAAAATGATTCCAAAGGAAGCAAAAAGTTAAAGCAGTAAACAAAATCAACAACTTGCATTTATATAGTGCATTTAACGTTGAAAAATGTCCCAAGGTGCTTCAGATGCGTGTTATAAAACAAAATTTGACACCAAGCCACATAAGGAGATATTAGAAATAACAACAGAAAATGCTGGAAAAACTCAGCAGGTCAGGCAACATCCGTGGAGAGAAATTTGAGTTGACGTTTCGGGTTTGACCCTTCTTCAAAACTGGAGAGAAAAGGAACTAGATCGAAGGCAGGGCTGCGATCGGACAAAAGAATAAAAGAACCAAAAGAAGTAAAAGAGATTAGAAGCTAGACGAGATGGTAATATGCTGGGATTAGGTGTAAAGTGTACTGGCAGGGCAAAAGATAGCTGCCAGGTGTGAGAGAGAAACAAAAGGAAAGGGGGGGGGGAGGAAAGGAGTGGAAAAATATAAGTAAAAATGAAATAGGGGCCGAGGTTATGATCTGAAATTGTTGAACTCGATATTGAGACCGGAAGGCTGCAGAGTGCCTAATCGGAAGATGAGGTGCTGTTCCTCGAGTTTACGTTGAGCTTCCGTGGAACAGTACAAGAGGCCAAGGACGGTGAGGTCCGAGTGGGAATGGAGCGGAGATATTAGGGCAGATGAGCAAAAGCTTGGTCAAAGAGGTAGGTTTTAAGGAGCATCTTAAAGGAGGAAAGAGAGGTAGAGAGGCAGAGAGGTTTAGGAAGGGAATTCTAGAGCTTCAGGCCTAGGCAGCTGAAGGCACCGCCGCTTATGGTTGAGCGATTAAAATCAGGGATTCTCAAGAGGCCAGAATTAAAGGAGCGCAGAAATCTCGGGGGTTGTGGGGCTGGAGGAGTTTACAGAGATAGGGAGGGGCGAGGCCAGGGAGGGATTTGAAAAATTGAACACCAGAGATAATATCAAACTAAAGGAGGGCAAACAAGAGAAACAAGACTAAAATGGCAACATCTAGGAGAAGTAAACTTAAGATGGAGGCTTTGGGTTATGTTGAGCGTGGAATGTTCACAAGTGGGAAAACCATATGTGGCTAGAAATTCTATGGCCCAGAAATTCGGGTCGAGAGCTTCCCGCGGGTGCAAGCCCCCGACCTGCACTTACCTACCGCGCCGGCCGTTGAGCTGTGGGCCCACGTGGGATTCCGATCCTGGGCCTCATCCAAATGCCGACATGTAGTGCTTGCATATCCCAGGGGCGCAGTTAGTTCGATGCGTCCCCTGGGATCACGTGGGCCATGGAGAGCCAATGGTAACAGGGAATGCTTCATTCATACGTTTGACAGGAAGACCTGTCAAACCTATAAATACTATAAGCCCCAAAACATCACTAAACCTTCAAATAATTTTTTTTTAAATCACATTTTTAAAATAACTATAAATTACATGAAATAACTATTTTAAACAATAATTTAAACTTTTGAAAAAATTAATGACATTTTCTAATGGGGCTAAAAATAAACTTAGCTTTCTTTAAAGTATTTAAAAATAATAAACCTGTGGAAAAAATGGTTTAATTTTAATTAATTCACCACTTACCTTGTAAAAATCAGGCCTTGTGTCTGCTTTTTAAAAGTGTAACTCCTGGAGACTTACCCTCCCGGAGAAACATGGAAAAAAAACGTAAGTTCGATGTGCATGCGCTGCCTCTCCTGCGCACACGTTCCACCTCTGAACCACTTCTTTCAGGGGAACGGAAGTGCCGGTTTCCCGCGCATGCGCAGTGCATGCATGAAACCAGAAATTCCATTGGGCTTACGGGTGAGTACCCCATGCGTACTCACCCATGGAGACCCAAATTTCTGGGCCATTATAGCCCAGGAATGGGCAGTACTTTTAGAAAAGTTTATGGCCTAGAAATTCAGTTGGCGCCGCGCCAGGGCTTTAGCGCCGGAAAGTTAGCGCCGGCGCTAAGTCCCCCTGCGCGCGCCAAAAATTCAGTAGCGCCGCGCCCAAACGGCTGCCGGCGCTACTGAAGGGTGTTTGCACCTGAAAATGGGCGCTACCTGCCGCATTGCGGCGCTATTCCAGCGCTGCGGCGCCCGATGCGGTGCGGCAGGCTCGGGAAGTGCAGGCCTCCTCCTTCAGTTAAGGAGGAGCTGCCTGCACCCGCCCGCTGGCCCGTAAAATCTTCACAAAAATGAGCCCGGCACCTCGGGGAAGTGCCGGGCTCGCAGCCCAGAAGCATCTGTTCCGCGGGGGGGGGTGGAGTAGTCCGGGAAGGGAGGTGCGGGCAGGCGGCCGGCGGGAAAGCGGCCGGCCGCCGCGCGACCTTAATGCGCCGGCGCAAACTCCTGTAAGACTCGGTTGCCAGAGTCTTAGTTGCGGCTGCCACGGGCGAGGCGGCCGCAACTCAATTTCGGCGCTGGGGCCCGTCACCACGGCAACCGGGACGCTGCGCACACCGATGACGTCATCGGTGCCGGCGCAGCGCAACCGGTCTACCGCCGATGGTAGGGCCCCAGGGAATTTCTGAACCGGCTGTAAGTCCAGCGCAATGACCTCTAGCGCCGCAAAATGGGCGCAAAGCCCACTCAATTTCTAGGCCTATGAATTAGCGTCAGGTGCTAATGCTTTAGACTGCATGCAAAATTCATTCTCACTGCTCAGAGAAATGAATGGGGCCTAGCTTAGTAGCGTTGCACTCAAAAGGTAGACCAATATCGGGTGAAGTCTAATCTCAACTCATCATTGCCACAGGCTTTTCCTAGTACTCAAAAGGGAGTTTCATTGGTACTGCAGCACCTCATTCTCAGCATTGCTGGCTGTGCATGCTCACTGACGTCATGATCTGCCTGGCATTGAAGTCCCCGGCGGTTCCTCATACCGGCGGTACAATGGTGGGGCCATATTTGCCGTGAGACAATTGATTCGCCTCGCCCCAGCGCTACTGCATCAGCACCCCATTACCACTCTCTGCAGGTGCTAACAGGAGGTGCTAACCTACTGAATATTTCTCCACATACACATAAAAAGCAAAACTGTTCATTGATCAGTAAACTTAAAGAAAGGGTTAAGGCCTTGGCTAGCACGGCACAGAGGCAATCAAAAATGGGGGGGATTTTTGAGGGTGAGTGGATAGTATTAGACTCAGTAAGGTGAGTAATTGCAAGTCAATGATATGACCAGGTAAACCTGAAAACATGAGCGTGAACTATCAAGGGCTAGAGATCAGTACAACCCAAAAGATAGGGCTGTGCTAATATAGAGACTAGTGCTGAGGGAAGCCAGCTAAATTGGGATATTGAAAAAAAATAGAAAATGCTGGAAAATACTCAGCAGGTCAGGCAGCATCTATGTAGAGAGAACCAGAGCTAAAGGACCTAGTAATTCAGGGGTTTAGCACCACCCGTTACCACCAGATTGGGGGAAAAAAAGGCGGTGGCCGCTCTTCTACCTGTTACTGGCAGGTGCCACGGCGGCCGCCATTTTCAGATGGCTGGCAGCGCTGCCGATGTCGGCACTTGCCAAAATTATGCAGATGATGCAGATCGTGACGTCAGTGAGTGTGGAACGCTCAATACACACCTGAACTGCGAGTTTGGAGTTCGTAGTTCTACTTACCGGCATGCCTTAAGTGTGACAAGCTGAACAAGCATTGAGAAGCAGGACGTAGGCTCCAGCAGCAGTATTTAAAGGGATCATCAGCAACTACTTGCAGCTGACATGTTTGTTCAGTTTGACTGGCTCTGTGGAATTCTCTGCAACTCCAGCAGCTTTATTAACTTCTTTCAAGGTTCTAAAGTAACAGGGAGTGTTGCTGCAAGTGGAGAACCCCTTCATTATTATTTAAAGGCTTCTGCTCACAGCACTTGCTCAGTCATCCTCGTGCGCAAGTATTTTAGGGAGAGGGAGTGGAGGCAGCAAAGAAGATGAGAAGTGGTGCACAGAGGGTGGAGGAGGAGTGCCATGAGGGCCATGAGGGCTCTCAACAGTTCCTACCCACCTAGGGTCTTCAGGGAACGCTTCCCAGTGTATTAGGAGGCTCCGCTTCACCAAGGAGGTGGCCACAGATCTCTGCCACCTCCTGCAACCAGACCTGCAGCCTGAGAGCAGGGCAACCACAGGTCTCCCTGTGGCCCCCAAGGTCACCATGGCCCTTAATTTCTTCATCAACAGATCCTTCCAATCTGCAACAGGAAACAGCTAACATCTCACAGTTCACCATCCATTGCTGCATCCAGGAGGTTACTGAGGCTCTATGCACAAGGAGAAGAGACTAGATTTTCTTCTCACTGAGCAGAGAGAAGCAGGACGAGCATGCATGTGGCTTTGCCAGGATAGCGGGTTTCCCCATGGCACAGGGCGCCATCGACTGCACCCACATGGCTTTGCGTGCGCTGCATAACAATCCTGAGATCTTCTGTAACCACAAAGGCTACCACTCACTTAATGTGCAGTTGGTGAGCAACCACGCCCAGCGCTTCCTGATTGTAAATGACCGCCATCCTGGCAGCAGCCATTATGCCTTCATCCTGCATCAGTCTAGCGTGCCAGCAATCTTCCAGCCACCACATGAAACTGAAGGGTGGCTGCTCAGAGACAAGGGCTATCTGCTTTGAACCTGGCTCACAACTCCCCTCTGCCACCCCACCGCTCTTGCCCAGCACTCATATAATGAGAGCCATGCCTCCACCAGGAACATCATCGAGCAGACCGTCAGGCAACTGAAGCAATGGTTCTGCTGCCTTGATCACTCAGGAGGAGCCCTCCAGTACTCGGTGGAGTGGGTGTTGTAGTGTATGCGCTTTAAGTCAGAACTACTTTTTACAGCTCCTGTTTACTGTAGTACCGGCAGTGACCACACCGGTATATAAGCTGTGCGCATGCCCCTGTACCCCAGTCTAGAGATTACCCTCCTCCAGTAAAGACCTGTTATTTGTTTGTGTACAGCATCCGTGTAATTATTTATCCACTGAACCACGGATCTAACAGTGGCGACGAGTGTCGATGCGAATTTACCTGCAACATAAAACAAAAAAAACAAAAAAAATAGTCGAGTCCAGGAACACGGGCGTCGACCGCGAGCAACCGCCCAGCAGTCAGGCAGAGATCCAACTTCGCTGGGGAGGCTGTGGAGAGCCGGGCTTAGTTCCCCAGCCACAACGAGTAGGAAGAGACCGACGACAGGTCCAGAGCAGACCCTTCCCGAGCAGCGGCGGCTGGAGCCGACCGAGGGCAGAGAGAGAGAGCCGAGCAGCATCGACGGGGTAAGAAAGAGGGTGAAGAGAGCAGGGCGCAGCCGGGGGTTGATCGCCGAGCGGCGTCGAGGAAAAATACTGCAAACCGGAGAGAGAGAGGGTAAGAAACAGCCGGGTTCTAGACTGAGTGGCGTCGACAAATATCAAGAGAAGAACGCGCAGAGCACAGCCAGGGATCACGGGCTGATCAGGGTCCACGGGGTGAAGCAAGGGGAGACACCATTGAGCCGCGGAGAAGCAGGGAGAGCGCGGGAGACGCCATTGAGCCGCGGAGAAGCAGGGAGAGCGCGGGAGGCACCATTGAGCCACGGAGAAGAAGGAAGAGCGCGGGAGATGCCATTTTGCGAAGCCGCAGCGGAGAAGACGGGCGAGCGCGGGAAGGAAGGAAAGCGCGGGAGACGCCATTTTGTGCCAGCGGGGAAGAAGGTGAAGCGCGGGAGGCGCCATTGGTGATAGTTAATGCACAACCAAGGATGCCGAAGAGTGGCAGTATCTCTACGTTCGACAATGAAGTCGAAGATTGGGCGACATATGTGGAACGTATTGAGGTGTACTGCAGGGCGAATTAAGTGCCAGATGCTAATAAAGCACTGGTTCTGTTAAATTCCATTGGTGCAAAAACTTATGGGTTACTGCGAAATCTAATAACCCCAGAGAAGCCGGTAAACAAGAATTTTGAAAGCATAGTAGAAATCCTACAGGACCACTTAAACCCCACACCGCTGCTGATAGCAGAACGATTTAAGTTCCATAAAAGGAACCAACACAAAGACGAAAGCAATGCTGAGTTTCTAACGGAACTGCGCAAGCTATCGAAATACTGCCAGTTTGGAGCGGGACTAGCAGGCACGTTAAGGGACAAGTTTGTGTGTGGGCTACAAAGTGAAGGAACCCAGAAACGGCTTCTATCAGAAAAGGACTCTACGCTGGACAAAGCTTTCAGTATGGCAGTATCACATGAAGCAGCCGCAAGGGGCGCTGCAGAGATACAACGGAGACCGCAAGAATATGGCACCAACGAAATGACCTATGGAACAGGGATGTGCTATCGCTGTGGCAGAACAACACATGACCAGAAAGATTGTTGGTTCAAGGACCAAGTGTGCAGACAGTGTGGGAAAGCAGGACACGTAGCAAGAGTCTGCAGGTCTGGGAAGAAAACCAACAGTAAGAAATCTCCACAGGAGAAGTACAAAAAGGTACACCAGGTGATGGACAGTGGTTCAGACGAACAGAAAAGTGACACAGACTCCGGAAGCAAGGAGCTGGGTTGTCTGAAACTACATAATATAACCAAAATGGAGGATCACCAGACTATCTGGGTTACACTCAAGATAGACGGAGTCCAAGTGGAAATGGAATTGGACACAGGGTCAGCACTAACAGTCATAAATCAAAGAGACTACAAGCGGCCATTTTCACACATACCCTTGAAAGCTACAGAGATTGTCTTGAAGACGTACACGGGGCAAAAAGTCTACCCCAAAGGAAAAATAAGGGTGAAAGTGACATATAAAGGTCAGGAAATACCTCAAATGTATATATATGTATTGCCAAATGGAGGACCACCACTGCTAGGACGTGAATGGATTCGGAAGATACATTTAGATTGGCATTCCATACAGGCACTGAAGGTGGAGGCCAAAAAGGATGATGCGTCACACCTGGATGACTGTCAAAAATGCTAACTGACGCAAAAGAAGTGTTCCAGGAGGGACTAGGAACACTAAAAGGAATAACAGCAACAATTAAAATAGAGGATAATGCAAGCCCAAAGTTTCTGAAGGCCAGACCAGTGCCTTATGCGATCAGACCAGCGGTTGAAGCAGAGCTGGAAGGGTTGGAAAGTTCAGGAGTGCTGTCCAAAGTGGACTGGAGCGAGTGGGCTACACCCATCGTTCCTGTAATGAAGAGGTCGTTGAATAATACGTCTGGGGAACCAAAGAAGGTCCGCATCTGTGGGGATTTTAAGGTGACAGTGAACCCAGTACTTCACACGGTGCAATATCCGCTTCCACGAATTGAGGATATTTTCACCTCGCTATCTGGTGGTAAACGCTTCACCAAAATTGATCTAGCCCAGGCGTACTTGCAAATGGAGGTAGAAGAAGCTTCGAAACATTACCTTACGATCAACACCCATAAAGGTCTCTATCAATACAAGCAGCTGGTGTTTGGAGTAGCCTCAGCTACGGCTATTTGGCAAAGGGCGATGGATCAGGTCCTGCAAGGGATTCCAGGGACCCAGTGTTATTTGGACGACATCTTGGTCACGAGCGAAAATGACGGTGATCACCTCGTTAACTTGGAGAAGGTGCTCGCCAGATTAAAGGAATATGGACTACGAGCTAATCGCCACAAGTGCGAGTTTTTCCAGAAACAGATCTCGTATTGCGGCCACGTCATCGATGAAGAGGGGTTACATAAGTCCCCTGACAAGATTGAGGCAGTAGTCAAAGCTTCAGCAGCGGAAAATGTGTCACAACTGAGGTCGTTCCTCGGGCTGGTAAACTATTACCACAAGTTCTTACCGAATTTGTCTACGGTATTACACCCGCTGAACACCCTACTGCAAACAGGGGTACCATGGAAGTGGGATGACGAACGTAGACGAGCTTTCCAGAAGTGTAAAGAATTGATCACATCAAAAGAGGTGTTGGCCCATTTCAACCCAGCACTACCAATTCGTTTCGCATGTGATGCATCACCCTACGGCATTGGAGTGGTGCTGTCGCACAAATTCCCAGACAGGTTGGAGAGGCCAGTAGCCTTTGCGTCTCGGTCACTAACCTCAGCCGAGCGCAACTACGCCCAGATTGACAGGGACGCCCTCAGCCTAGTATGGGGAGTAAAAAAATTCAACCACTATCTGCATGGACAGAAGTTCACCTTGCTGACTGACCACCAACCACTTGTCTCCATCTTTAATCCTAAGAAGGGCGTGCCAGTAATGACTGCACAGCGGTTACAAAGATGGTCCCTGTTTCTAGGGGCGAATCAATATGAAATAGAATATAAAGGCACAAAACAGCATGGGAACGCTGATGGACTATCGCGCCTGCCACTGCCTACTGTGGAGGAAGCACCAGCAGTGGACCCTATCGAGATATTTTATTCGTCGATAATTGAACGATTGCCAGTAACAAACGCGGATATAGAGAAGGAGACCCGCAATGATCCGACGCTGTCACGGGTATATGAATTGACGGTGAGGGGATGGCCAACACATGGCGACTCACTGTTGCCAGCATTCTCATCCAGAATAGAACAGCTGTCAGTATGCCAGGGGACAGTGATGTGTGTATCCAGAGTGGTGATTCCACCCAAGTTAAGAGAGAGAGTGCTAAATGAGCTACATGAAGGTCATCTGGGGAGAGTGAAAATGAAAAGCCTAGCTAGGGCTTATGTGTGGTGGCCGGGAATCGATCAACAAATCGAAGACCTAACTAAGAGCTACTTAGGATCCCAGAAGGTCCAAAATGCACCACCACATGCCCCTCTACACCCATGGGAGTGGCCCTCCTCTCCATGGCAACGGGTGCACATTGATTTCGCTGGCCCATTCATGGACTCAATGCTCTTAATAGCAGTGGATGCTCATTCAAAGTGGCCTGAGGTGATAAAGATGTCTTCAACCACTACAGAGAAAACGATTGCAGTCCTACAGACCATATTTGCCAGAAACAGTTTGCCAGAGCAGATCTGCTCTGATAATGGACCACAGTTTGTGTCCGACGAGTTCCAAAAATTCTTGAAAAGGAATGGGGTAAGGCATTACACATCCGCCCCGTATCATCCAGCCACCAATGGATTGGCTGAGAGGTTCGTACAAACCTTTAAGAAGGCGATAAAGGCCATGTGCGATGAGGAAATTCCACTACAGCATAAGATGGACAATTTCTTATTAGCCTACCAAAACGCGACACATGCAGTTACCAACCAGACCCCGGCCATGATGTTCTTTAACCGAAGTTTGAGATCTCGTCTGGACTTGCTCAGACCAAATGTGCGAAGAAATGTTGAGGACAAACAATTCCAGCACATCAACGAGAAGCCGACAAGGAGCTTCAATGTAGGGCAACCAGTCTTGGCCCGGGACTTTCGAACAGAGAAGTGGCAACCCGGAACGATATGTAAAAGGCAGGGGCCATTAATGTACACAGTGGATGTCGGGGAGAACATTGTGAGACGCCACGTCGACCAGATCTTAGCATCACAGGAATGAGTCAACCCCATGTCTCGAGTACCTGGGGATGAACCCGACATACCGGTAGCATCTACTTCAGACCCAGTAGCAGTGGAACCCGATGAACTACCCGATGAAAGGGGGTCAGAATCGCCTCTGCACCAAAAACAAGAACCTCCGGAAAGGCGCTATCCCGAAAGGGTCAGGAAGCCGCCCCAAAGACTGAATCTATAAATGGACTTTTGTTATTGAATGTACATGTAAAAATGTAATTCTTATTTGAATATTAAGGGGGTATTATTAATCTAAAAAGGGAGGAATTGTAGTGTATGTGCTTTAAGTCAGAACTACTTTTTACAGCTCCTGTATACTGTAGTACCGGCAGTGACCACACCGGTATATAAGCTGTGCGCATGCCTCTGTACCCCAGTCTAGAGATTACCCTCCTCCAGTAAAGACCTGTTATTTGTTTATGTACAGCATCCGTGTAATTATTTATCCACTGAACCATGGATCTAACAGGTGTCCCATGTCGAGGTGGTCTGCTGCATGCTTCCCAACTTGGCTACCATGAGGGCACAGACCTTGCCACCAGGGATTGCAGGACCACCTCAGGAGGAGGACGAGGGGGAGGAGGAGGAGGAGGAGGAGGAGGAGAAGGAAGAGGAAGAGAAGCAAGAGGAAGAGAATGAGGAGGATGAGAGGAGGTAGTCATCCAATCTCACTTCTGAATGGGCTGCCCGTGAATGCCTCATCAGACTCCGACTCCAATGAATGAAGCACTTAGATCCCCATTGTTCACCACATCCCTCTGTCACGGAATACCACAGTGTCCTCCTGGGCACACAGCTGAAATGAGAGCCACCACAAAAGATTCCAAATAAAATGAATACATTTATCAATAATCAATTTACACGTACGATAACAACTAATCACCCTTGTGTAAACCCTTAGTGCCTGTTGTTTGGCTGCTCTTTCCTGATCAAGTGCTCCTATGAAGTGCTCCCCCAGTGGCTGCAGTGTGGCTGATGGAAGGCTGCAGAGTTTCCATGGGGGAGACTTCAGATGGCCTTGTAGTACAACCTCGAGCATCCCTGGACCTAGAAGGCTCAGCTGTAGACTGCACCGCTTCCACATATGCAGCAGCAGTCTGGGCTGGCTGGCTGACAGGCAGCGACAAGGGCAATGACAGAGTGGCAGTGGTGGGAACAGGAATGCTGTTATCCTGAGAGAGGACAGCAGGCTCCTGCTCCACTGACCCACTGCCACTACCCCGGAACGTCGCCTCAACATCCCTACCGATCTGCTGGAGCACTGATTGCTGCGTTGCTGCGCTGCAAGCCCCAGTCAACGGTAGTAATCCCAGCCACAATGGCAGCGGTCTGAGCATGGGTGGCACCAAGTGGAGACGTCATGAGAGCAATCTGCACTTCCGCTGCAGCACTAAAATGTTGGGTTGCTTCTGCCTGTGCTGCAATGGCAGTTGCGACACGGCCCAGCACACACAGCATCATGTTTGGGTCGACATTGTCTCTTCGGGAGTTTTCCATCATTTCCAGTCTGGAAATACTGGGCTCCAAGCTCTGCACAGAGCCCCAGCCAATGTTGGAGACGGACTCCACCATGCTCCTTGACATTGCCAAGAGGCTCTCTGGCAGGCTTGCCACTGCACCAAGCAATTTGGTGCACATGCACATCACCCTTCTTCTGAAGGCTACCTCATCGAGATCCTCATCTGAGTCCTGTGCAGCAGAACTCATGTGCGAACTCTCCCTCTGGGGGGCTGGCCTCCCAAGCTACCCTTTCCCCTGGCCTTGCTGCAGTCCGCTCGTGCCCGGGGCCTCATCCTGTGCAGATCCCTCTGCTACACTAGCCTCTAAAGTATGCACAGTGCCGTTTTCTGAGCTGGAGTCTGCGAGTGACAGATGCAGTGATGCTGCGTCTTCTTCTTCTTCTTCTCCCCCCTCACTCTCCTGCATCGCCTCAGGGACAGGCTGATCTAGTGCTTAGTCTTGATTAGCTGAAAGCAGAAAGGCACAAGAGTCAGGTTATGGTGAGTGCATACAATGTCAGCAGCTTGAAAGTGAGAAGCGATCATGGGATGAGGGGGAAGTGGGATGTGAGAAGAGGGATTAGGAATGAGCATATTGTTGTTTTCCCCAAGGGCTCCGCTCTCACTGGTTGGCACGGCCTCTATAATCTGCTGCCCAATGATCTCCAGCACTCGCTCCTCCAGCAGACTGAGTTCCTGGATGGCAGCTTGTCCCTGCCTGCCTGTCACTGCTCCCTCCTGTTATGCATGACCTTGGTGTACAACAGAACGGATAGTGTGTGTGAATGTAGTGCAATGTGCTTGGGTGATGTGCCTGCCATAGTTGAATAGCTGTCAGTGTGTGCAAGGTGTGAGATGTGGGTGTGAGTATTGCAGCAGTGCTTTGTGGTAAACCACTTTTACCGTTCACTATCGTTACACTATAGTTATCACTGTTAGATCGTTTCCCTATAGTTATCACTGTTCACATTGTTGTATCACTGTACGAGGTCGCCTCTTGTCACGCTGCTATACCTGGGCTGACCACTGCCGACTCCGCCCATGGCTCCGCCTACCTGCCCGGGTATAAAGGTGGTCGACTGGCTGGTATTCCTCCTTCTTGGATCCGATCACCCACGAGGGTGGGCTCTGTTATTTAGTCAATAAAAACCTATAGTTACTTTCTTAACTCGTCGCTTTTCATTGGACGAATTGATAGGTATATCAATTTTATTGACTAAATTTTTAAATGTCGTCACTTGAGCAGCCAAACAACCAGTCAACGGAGCAGCCAAACGACCAGCCAGACACCCAGCTACAACAGCCACAGCAGCCGGCTTGGCTGCGAGCCCTCAAACCACCATACCTGGATCTAAACCCACAAGCAACAAACGCAGCCTTCGACTTCAAACACTGGCTGTGCTGCTTCGAATCCTACCTGGAAGAATCCGGCGTCCCTCAGAGATCCAAAATGAGAGTTCTGACCGCCCAAGCGAGCCCTAAAGTATACGCACTCATCCAGGACATTACTACTTACGAGGCCGCTATCAACCTACTGAAACAGCAGTACCGGAGCCCGGTAAATTCCATGTATGCCAGACACCTCCTAAGATCCCGCCCGCAACAGCCAGGAGAGTCTGTAGCTGAATTTTTACGGGCGCTACGAACACTCGGCAGGGACTGTGACTTTAAAGCAGTATCGGCTGCAGAAAACACTGAAGATAACATCCGTGATGCCTTCGTGAAAGGCCTTCGGTCCGACTACTCACGGCAGAGACTGCTGGAATCAAAGGGCCTCGACCTGAACACAGCTGCAGCCTTGGCCTACTCCCTAGAAGTGACCCAGCGGGACCTCGAGGTGTATTCCAGGTACAGTTCGCGACTCTGGGACTCGGGCCCGACCCCGACCGCAATACCCCTTGTAGCGCCGCCCCCGGGACCTACCTCAGCGTCGGCGTCCCGGACCCGATCGGGACCGCCACCCCTGGTACCGGCTGCGACTTCGGACCCCCGCGACCGGGCCGCCGGCTGCTTCTTCTGTGGGCAGGCGAAACACCCGAGGTCGCGCTGCCCAGCCAAAAACGCGACGTGCTCCAGCTGCCTGAAGAAAGGCCACTTCGCGAAGGCCTGCAGAGGGAGAGCAGCAGAGGCCAGCAGTGCCTCATGCGAACTGTGGGGGCGGCCATCTTCTATCAAGGCCACAGATGAGCAATGGGGCGGCCATCTTTGATCCAGGCAACCAACGCCAGCAGTGCCTCATGTGGGTTGTGGGGGCAGCCATCTTCTCCACCATTTTGCCCCACCTCGTGGGCGCCTCCATTTTACCCACCACGCTCGACCGCCACCTTACCTCCAGACCTGACGACCGCTTCACCTACAGACTACAGCGACCCGCTCAGCCACACACTAGCCTCCGTCACACTAGACCAAGCTCGCCCGCATCAGCTGTCCAAGTCAATGATGGACATCAAAGTAGACGGCCACGCCACGACCTGCCTGTTCGACAGCGGAAGCACGGAGAGCTTCATACATCCAGACATGGTGAGCCACTACTCCCTCACTGTCCAGCCAACGCGCAACCGGATCTCGATGGCATCGAGGTCCCACACCACAGACATCAGCAGCTACTGTGTTGTGACCCTGTCGGTTAAGGGCATGGAGTATAAAAACTTTAAACTCCTCGTCCTGCCCCAGCTATGCGCTGCCGTCCTACTAGGGCTGGATTTTCAATCCCACCTCCAAAGCGTCACTCTAGCATACGGTGGACCCCTCCCCCCGCTCACAGTCGACAACCAGCAGCCTTTAAATCGCCCACCGCGTAACACCTGCGGCCT
Source organism: Somniosus microcephalus (assembly GCF_052327205.1). NCBI lineage: Eukaryota > Metazoa > Chordata > Chondrichthyes > Squaliformes > Somniosidae > Somniosus > Somniosus microcephalus. The sequence continues at coordinate 37,131,709 of NC_140996.1, forward strand.
ATCCACCCTCAAGGTCCCGCCACCTTCCCTGTTCGCTAACCTCACCCCCGACTGCAAACCCGTCGCTACCAAGAGCAGGCGGTACAGCTCCAGGGACAGAGCTTTCATTAGCTCTGAGGTGCAGCGTCTCCTGAAGGAGGGCATCATCGAGGGGAGCAGCAGCCCCTGGCGTGCCCAGGTTGTAGTCGTTAAGACCGGCAATAAAAACCGCCTGGTCATCAACTACAGCCAAACCATAAACCGGTACACCCAGCTGGACGCATACCCCCTTCCCCGCATATCTGATATGGTCAATCAGATTGCTCAATACCGGGTATTCTCTACCATCGACCTTAAGTCGGCCTACCACCAACTCCCTATCCGCCCCGAGGACCGCCAGTATACCGCCTTCGAGGCGAATGGCCGCCTCTACCACTTCCTTAGCGTCCCCTTTGGCGTCACCAACGGGGTTTCGGTCTTCCAAAGGGAGATGGACCGAATGGTTGACCAGAACGGGCTGCAAGCCACGTTCCCCTATCTAGATAACGTCACCATCTGCGGCCGCGACCGGCAAGACCATGACGCTAATCTGGAAAGATTCCTCCGTACGGCCCAACGGCTGAACCTCACCTACAATAAGGAGAAATGTATGTTTAACACCTCGCGCCTTGCCATCCTCGGCTGCGTAGTAGAGAACGGAATCATCGGTCCCGATCCCGAAAGAATGCATCCCCTCATGGAGCTACCCCTTCCCCACTGTCCAAAGGCGCTGAAGAGAACCCTGGGGCTCTTCGCCTACTATGCCCAATGGGTGCCGAAATATGCGGACAAAGCCAGACCCCTCATGAAGTCCACCTCCTTCCCCCTTACGGAAGAAGCGCGCGCGGCCTTCTCCCTCATCAGGGGAGACATTGCTAAGGCCACTATGCACGCAGTGGATGAGTCCATCCCCTTCCAAGTGGAGAGCGATGCATCCGACTTCGCCCTAGCCGCTACCCTCAACCAGGAGGGGAGACCGGTGGCCTTCTTCTCAAGGACCCTACAGGGCCCTGAGATCCGACACTCTTCGGTCGAGAAGGAGGCCCAGGCGATTGTGGAGGCGGTACGCCGCTGGAGGCATTACCTCGCAGGCAAGCGATTTACCCTCCTCACCGACCAGCGTTCGGTCGCTTTTATGTTTAATAACAAGCTGAGGGGTAAAATCAAGAACGACAAGATCTTGAGGTGGAGAATCGAGCTATCCACCTACGATTATGATATCTTGTACCGGCCTGGTAAGCTGAACGAACCCCCTGACGCTCTATCGCGAATTACATGCGCCAGCGCGCAAATTGATAGACTTCAGCCCCTCCACAACGACCTCTGCCACCCCGGGGTCACCAGGCTTTACCACTTCATTAAGGCCCGCAACCTGACCTACTCCATCGAGGAGGTCAGGACCATGACCAGGAACTGCCAGACCTGTGCCGAGTGCAAACCGCACTTCTTTAGGCCGGACAGAGCAAGCCTGATCAAGGCCACCCGCCCCTTCGAGCGCTTGAGCATCGATTTTAAGGGGCCCCTCCCGTCCTCTGACCGTAATGTGTACTTCCTCAACATTGTTGATGAGTACTCCCGTTTCCCCTTTGCCTTCCCCTGCCCAGGCATGACCAGCACCACGGTCGTTAAATGCCTGAACGACCTCTTTGCCTTGTTCGGGTTCCCAAACTATATACATAGTGACCGGGGCGCCTCCTTCATGAGCGAGGAACTCCGTCAGTTCCTACTAGCGAGAGGCATCGCCACTAGCAGGACCACCAGCTACAACCCCCGAGGGAACGGCCAGGTGGAAAGAGAGAACGCGACGGTATGGAAGGCCGTCCTCTTAGCCTTAAAGTCTAAGGGCCTCCCAACCTCTCGCTGGCAGGAGGTCCTCCCGGCGGCGCTGCATTCCACCCGGTCACTACTTTGCACTGCCATTAACGCCACCCCCCATGAACGAATGTTTGTTTTCCCCAGGAAGTCGACTACGGGAACCACGCTACCAACCTGGCTGACCTCTCCGGGGCCTGTCTTGCTGCGAAAGCATGTGAGGGCCCATAAAACGGACCCCCTGGTCGAGAGGGTGAACCTCCTGCACGCCAACCCCCAGTACGCCTACGTGGCACACCCAGACGGGCGGGAGGACACAGTCTCCTTACGAGACCTCACACCCTCGGGCACTCCGGAGACACCACCGCTACCCCCCCCCCCACCACCCCCCCAATTCCAGCCCAGGTAGACGGTACGCCGGAACCCCAAGAGCCTTCGCCTACCTCGCAGACGCCAGCATTAACACCGGAGAATGCAACACCGCCGCTGCGACGATCAGACAGGCTTACGAGGCCTCCGGACAGACTGACATACCAGAACTGGTAGTACACTTCACCCCGCCGGCCTCAAATCTAAACAAGGGGTGAATGTGGTAAACCACTTTTACCGTTCACTATCGTTACACTATAGTTATCGCTGTTAGATCGTTTCCCTATAGTTATCACTGTTCACATTGTTGTATCACTGTACGAGGTCGCCTCTTGTCATGCTGCTATACCTGGGCTGACCACTGCCGACTCCGCCCATGGCCCCGCCTACCTGCCCGGGTATAAAGGTGGTCGACTGGCTGGTATTCCTCCTTCTTGGATCCGATCACCCACGAGGGTGGGCTCTGTTATTTAGTCAATAAAAACCTATAGTTACTTTCTTAACTCGTCGCTTTTCATTGGACGAATTGATAGGTATATCATGCTTCCACTGCCATCTGCTTCCAGGTTGAGTTGGAACTTGATTGACAATGAGGCACTGTAGCATTTAGGGTTTTAAGTACTTTAAGTACTGAATAAAGAGCTAAAAATTCGGGGTTTAACGCCACCTGTTACCGGCAAGAATTTTCATTTAGAGGGCGGCCGCCACTCTTTTGCCAGCTAGTGGCGGGTCCCATGGTGTCCGCCATTTGGCAAGACCCGGCACTGCTGCTGGTGACATCCATCGCCCTGCAAATCTCTCTCTCAAATGAAAATGAAGGAGAGGTGACGTCAGTCGGCGTGCAATAGCGACTTAACGTCACTGCGGCAAACTTGGAAACTTGGACCTTTGTGCTGAGTTCACACTGGGTCCTAAGCTCACCATGTAAACCTAGCATTCGGCAGACTGACAAGCGCTGTCAGCACCTCTTAAAGGGGTACACACATCTTTCAGGTAAGTTTGCATTTAAGCTTTTGAACTTTTTTTTTTGGATTATATTGAAATAGTGGCTTGCTGCAATACATGTTAAAAGTTTTTTTAAGTGTGTAGGGAGTGCTGCTGGATGCTTGTAAGGCCTCAGATGGTAAAGGAAAGCTGTGAGAAGACAGAAAATGCTGCAAATACTCAGCAGGTCAGAAAATGTCCGTGGAGAGAGAAACAGAGTTCACCTCTCAGGTTAAGATGATGCCTGACCTGCTGAGTATTTCTAGCCTTTTATGCTGTCATTTCAAATTTATAGCACCCACTCGCTGAGGGAACAGCAAGATGCAGAAGAGGAAGAAGCAGAAGAGGAAGAAGCCAAAGAAGAGGAAACTGCAGAGGAGGAAGCCGAGGAGGAGGAAACAGAAGCGGAGGAAGCAGAAGGATGCAACCACTACTCTGAGGTCATGAAGCTTCTTTGGGCACTGAAATCATGTCATGGGGGCAACACTGCTGGCAGTGATGGCCTAGGTGATGCGGTCGCACATCATTCTTTCTGAAGGGCCTCCTGGCCCCTGTGGATAGAGGACTTCTCTACCAGTGTTGACCCCTGCACAAAGCTGGAGTGTTGTGTGCGAGACCCTGGGTGCCCCTTCCCTGCCTTGCTGAGCCATTTTTGTTAGTGCTGAGGCACTTTTCCCATTTTTTAAGGTTCAGAAGGGAATTCAGCTTTAAGAACTGAAGACTCCCATTTGAGACTTCTTTTTAATGTTAATTTTTTTTTAAAGGCAGTATGGGCTGAAAACTGCAATTTTTCACTTTATTTTTATTTTATTAGTTCAGAAGGCATTGCCCTTTTAATGCATTCCCCTTTTAATTTCCCACAATGCCTAGTGAACTCTATTGCTTAGCTTCCAGAGGCTGTTGGAACATCGAACGCCACTTCTGGATGGCAACTTCGACTCCCATGCCTGCACGAACACCACCAGGAGGGCGTCACATGGTAAGTTAGCGCTGGGCTAAAAATCTTTAGGGCCTGGAGCAAATTTTTCTCCTGTAGCGCTTCGTCCATTTTCAGCAGCCGTTAACCCGAGGCCACAGTGACACCAGCAACTCTCGTGGCAGCCACGAAATTCTAGCCCAAAGCCTGTGCCAAACAGGACTGGGAATTAGTCTGGACCCGATATTGGCCTACCTGTTAAGCGGTAAGCCAATGAACAGCAGTTTTAGCGCTAAGGTCAAAACTATAATCATATTAATGAGAACTGAGCACGAATTTTGCGTGCTCCCTAGACCATTTTGACTTTGCACAGCTTAACATCGTTGGGCCTTGACACTGCTCGATTTGTGGCCATATCCAATATCTCCGCCGCAATATGCGATGGAGGTTGAAAACAACTGAAGAATCCAGCAATGCCGGGGTTGTGGAGGTCCTGCCGAATTTAATGGCAGGATCACATTAACATATTTTTCTTCCATTTCCCATTACCTGGCCAACTGCCGGGTGGGAAAACCAGTAGCAGGAACCTGGAGCCGGGGATATTTGGGTACAGTTTCTGGCAATCGGGGGGGGGGGGTAGGTTGGTGTTTGGAGCTGGTGGGGTGGGGGAGATTGGTTGCGATTGGAGCATAGAGAGAGAGTGCCGGGGGGTGGGGGTGAGAGAGAGTCCTCGATCAGCAGAGGGGAGGCCGAAGGCTTTCTTGGGAGGGTGCAGGAGCAATCCTGCTCCTCCTGGCCCACAAGGAGTGTTGGAAAAGGCACTTACCTTGTGGAGCCGATAGTTCTCGCCTCCCTTTCACTGCCGAGTTTCCCAATTCCTGGGAAACTCTTGTGGCAATTGTTAAATTGAAATCAGTTTTCCAATTATATTATGGGAGCCTATTTTAAATCTGTTAATGAAGTGTCCCGCTTTTCCATGGTGAGACACTCCCACAGCACGATATCTGCTGCCGTAAAATGGTAACGGTCGCGTACAGGGCGGGTTGGGGTCGCATTTCCTGTTTTTTTCATTTTTAATCCCCCTGACCCTCTCCTGCCCATGGTGGGGAAGGAGTTAATATCGAGGCCAATGCTTCAAGTTGATGCCCTTTTATCAGAACTGCGAGACAAACGGAAATCCCGTCAGAGAGAAGAGCAGAACTTCTTCAAGGTTGGCATTCCCGGAAGAGAAGTGGCAATGAATTAGAACTAGGGATATCGGATGGATTAAGGTTGGGATATCCATGCAATTACAATAACAAAATTCCAGGCATTGTCCAATAATGCAGAAGCTAAAAATATCCTGGAAGAAAATGAAATTAGAAAACATATGGGACAGTTTGCAGAAGCCCCAGAGAAATGGCATAAGCAGTTGATCATTAGCGCCCCCAAGAAAATTCAACCCCCAGGAAAATACATAAATGCTAGAAGTGTTAGAAATAAAATCCTAGAGGCTGTTGTGGCAGTAGAGAACTACAGTGTGACAGGCATATTAGAAACATGGCTAAATCCAAAGGATGGGAATGAATTTCACTCTCATGGGCGTAGAGTTTTCAGAAAAGACATAAAAGGAGGTTGTGTAGGTTTCTGAAGCAAAGGCATGAACAACATTCCCTCCCCCAAAAAAGAGTATCGAGGTAAATTCTAGGAGTTTTATATACATGAAATGGATGTCCTAGGTATCCTTGTGTTTCAGAGACAACTGAAAAATTGATCATGTGGGCAGTAGAATAAAAGGATGCAGGGCAGAAATTACAGAATGAGTTAAACAAAATAATCAAACAATCGCAGATTTAATGCAGATATACATTGGTTTGAATAATCGGTAATATAAATTCTTCACAAAATAGCTAAGCGTGAAGTTGAAAAAGACCCAGGAGTAGACTCAACACTTGGCATGTGCAACCAATACAGGATAGCAATCAACAAAGCCAAATAGAATACTGAACTACATAGCTAAAACAGTAGCAAACAAATCAGGGTCAAACTGTAGAATGCTCTGGTCAGACAGCATCTGGAGTATTGTATTTAGTTCTGGCTGCTAAGAAACAAAAGAGACATTCAAACATGGGAGCCAATGAAGTGAAGAGCCATGAAGCTAAGCCCTAGTGTCAGGGGTCTGAGTTATGAGGAAAGACTGGAGAGACTTGCGCTCATGCTGGAATGGAGGCATTTCAGAAGGATCCCTATAGAGGTCTATAAGATAGTAAATGGCATGGGAAAAGTTAATCTGGAATGTGACTTTAAATTAAACCATGGGAGCGAGATAGAATTCAAACTAATGAAAAGTAATTTTAGAACTGATATAGGAAGTTCTTCACGCAGCGAGTAATCAATACTTTAAAAGGAAATCTGGGCAAAGTGGTAGAGGCGCAAGTGAGTTGTAGCTTACTCGCTAGTTGAGCCTCTTCGTTTTAATACTTACTTAGTGCTCCATAGAACAACAGGATCCAAGGCCTCATTTAAGGATCCAAGCTCTGGGAATGTAACTGAAGGTAAAGTTAAGCCCCTGAAAAACAGGAGGCTCATGCAGAGAAACATTGCTGAAAGGTTTAATGGATGTGATAGGTAGGTTTAGTAATTTTTCAATGAATTATTTGCATTATGAGCTTTACGTGGCAGGGTGTATGCAGAACCGATGTGGCTGCACAGAGGACATAAAAAAAATATAGGGTGTCATTGTTTGCAACAGCTTTCTTTTTGGATGATTAGATCTTTCCTTGTGAATGGCAATGTTATTCTGAGAGATCGCAAAGTGTACTGGGGGAATATTTCCACAGGGTTCCTGTGTTCTAATGCTGTAACTTCAGAGGAAATCCTGCAGAAATGGTATAAAAGGCCGTTTTTACCATTTACATCATTTCCTCGTGAGTTCCGCCGATCATCTGCTGAAGTTGCAGCATTAGGAAAGTGTTTTTGTTTTAATATATAGACAAAGGCTGCAGTCCTGTGCCTGTAGTAATAATAAGTCCAATCACAGAGTCAGAAAGACTCGGTAGTTTATTAAGGGTTAAATGAACATTCATACCCATGGCCAACATAAGGGGCGGCCGCAGAAGAACGCATGCTTACAGCCAGTCGAGCTCAACCTTCCAGATCTATTCCTTCCGTTTCATCTTCCCACCTCACATTACAATGACCTTGCTTTTCAGCTCAGCTAAAAGTCCGGTACATCACCTCCTCCATGACCTTCCCTCTTGGTTTTACATTAAGAACATAAGAACATAAGAAGTAGGAGCAGGAGTAGGCCATTCGGCCCTTCAAGCCTGCTCCGCCATTCAATAAGATCATGGCTGATCTTCTACCTCAGCTCCACCTTCCCATACAATCCTTATATTCCTTGATTTCCTCAGTATCCAAAAATCTATCGATCTCTGTCTTGAATGTATTCAACTACTGAGCATTCACAGCTCTCTGGGATAGAAAATTCTAAAGATTCACAACCCTTTGAGTGAAGAAATTTCTCCTAATCTCAGTCCTAATTGGCTGGCCCCTTATTCTGAGACTGTGACCTCTAGTTCTCAGCCAGGAGAAACTTCCTCCCTGCATCTACCCTATCAATCCTCTTAAGAATTTAATGATTCAGTCAGATCACCTCTCATTCCTCTAAGCTCTAGAGAATATAGGCCTAAATCTACTCAATCTCGCCTCATAGGACAATCCCTTCATCTCTAGAATCAGACTAGTAAACCGATGTTGTACCCCATCTAAGACAAGTATATCCTTCCTTAGGTAAGGAGACCAAAACTGTAAACAGTACTATTAGTATTAAGTATTATTAGTTCAACATACAAAGACACAACAAGGCTCCACAGCATGCTCTCAAGACCTAACATTATCTAGTTGCTTGTACAGAAATGAATAAACATATAGATGTATCCATGAGAAAATTAAAACTATCGAAGGCTATTTTATATGACGACAGTTACAGCCTTACAGATTTGTTGATGCCTGTCAGCTTCATCTGCAGGTCTTTTCATTCTAGGATTTTAACTACAGGACTAAAACTGAAAGCAGTATCAGTGATTCTGCTGCAGAAAATGGATTTCTGAACTATTTCTCAATCTTAACCTACAGCAACAGTCATAGATCAGTCTAACCCACGTGGAGATTGTAGGCTAGATTTTCGGGGAGCCGTCAGGCGGGGTTTCAGGCATGTGGGGGGGGGGAAATCCCGAATTTGGGGGTCCCGCCACCATCCCGCCCAAAACCCCGCCCCACGTAAGTTTCAGGGGCGGCGGGTACCCGCCCCGCACTGGGACCCGCCGAAACCAGGCAGGAAGGGATTAGTGCCAATTAACTGCCTGTTAACAGGTAGTTAACAGGCAGTTTTTAGCCTAATCCCTATTTTGAGGGGTTTCGTGTGGGTTTCCCGACGTTTCCAAACCACGCCAGGTTGAAGCGGCGGGCCATCGGGTTGAAGGAGTTGGAGGGGTCGCGATGTCGGCGCTCAGGCGAGTGATGGGTGCATGAGTGTAAAGGTAAGTGTGTTTGGTGTGTCTAAAGTGTGTAAAGAACTTTAACTTACCTGTACTTACCTTAACAACCTTTCTTCCTGTAGCTGTCGGGAGCTGCATCACTCACCCGACAATTAAAGCTGAATGGCTGCGATCTGTGAAAAGTGACAGCCTTCAGCTTTGAGTGCCAGTGACAGTTCTAAATGAGTCTGTGCAGAATGACTCATGTCAGAACTCAGAGTGTCAGCATTTCACAGCTTCAAACAGCTGTGAGACACTGATATTTCATCTACCAAGATCTCTTGACAGATGAAATTGCAGTCTGTGACGTCACCTGTTGCCGGGTGGCCCTTAATTGGCCTGCTGAGCCCGCTAGGTGGGCTTAACAAGGTTGATGTGCCTCAATAATTCTGAGACTCGAAGAAGCAGAACAAAACAAGGCTTTTATTAACTTAGAACGAAACACGTAAGCGAGAGAGATGTCGTCCTTCTGGAGACTGTGGCTAGATTGAAGCTAGCTTACAAACGGGGCCAGGTATGGGCGGAGCCCTACACACAGCACATTCCAGCACATTCCAGTATACAATACAGCACATTCCAGTACACAATACAATGAGGTCTGGGGGAAGGGAAATGACACTGAAACCGATCTCAGTCACAGGCAGTGATGAATGGAAATATTTCATCACAAAGGTCAATCAAGGGAAAATCGCGCGGATTGGCCGGACGTCGAAGTAGGCGAGTCAAAAACCCGAAAGGGGAAGTCCCGACTTCTTCCTGACAGGTTCGGCAAAATCTACCCCTGTGTTTGGATGTTACCAATCATTTTTGACTGGCTCAAATTTCATATTCACTAACATTAACCAATCAGCATACTTCAGAAAGAAAGAAAGACTTGCATTTATATCGCGCCTTTCAAGACTACCAATGTCTCAAAGCACTTTACAGCCAATGAAGTAATTTTGAAGTGGAGTTATTGTTAAAATGTGGGAAACACGGCAGCAAATTTGTGCACAGCAAGTGTAGGATTCCCAAAATTGAACATTGTCCTATAAGGGTTTATTGGCAGAAAAGGCTTTAATTTTTGAAGGCTGTTTTAAAAGAAGCCCAGAAAAAGGGGCACACAAAATGGCTGCCAGACCCCGTGACCAGCTTTTTGGGACATTTTAAAATGGTTCCTGCAGTCCACAGACAGCTTTTGTGGATTCAGCCCACAGTAAGTTCTGGAATGCAATTTCGGAGAATGCAAAACCAGACAGAACCCCATACATATGGATTGGATGCAGATCCAATCAGATCGGCCTGTAGATAAAGGCCATCAAAATGTTTACCCAGACAAAGGGAAACAGCTTCAAATTCAAAGGGGGACATCAAGACCCATTAAAGACAATACAACGTCATTCCAGACCAGAGATGGCAGTTACCGGCTATTAAATCCGTGTGTTAATGGAGGCACGGAATGCAGGAGTTGGTTTAACAAGTCTTTACTGAATGGAGACAAGCTGGAAACTGAAACTACAGAAGCCTGCCAGGGCCTTTTGTACAGGGATGGTCACTGCCGGTACTGCAGTCTGAGACCAGTTATTCCCTTAAAGGGACATACACAACAATTCCTCCCCTTTTAGATAAACAGTACATAACATTCATTTAACAACTAAATAATAACTAATTACAATTACAATTACGGTTGCTAGATACATTAGTTGAAGTTAAGCAATTATAAGTTCAGTCTTTGAGGAGGCTTCCTGATTCTGTCTGGATAACGCCTCTTTGGGATATCAGGTTCTTCTGGCAAGGTTGAGTCGGGATCAATGTCGTTGTTTGGTTCGTCTGCTTCCAATATCACCAAATCTGCGGTAGATGCAATTGGTACTTCGGTTTCATCGCCAGGTGTACCAGATCGTGGTGTGGAGTTGAGGTTTTCCAGTGACTCTAGAATCTGGTCGGCATGGCATCTTACAATGCTTTCTCCAACGTCCACGGTATACATTAGAGGTCCTTGCCGTGTACAGATCGTTCCTGGCTGCCATTTCTCTGTGCGGTAGTCCCGGGCCAAAACTGGTTGACATATCTTAAAACTCCTGGTCGGCCTTTCATTCATATTCTGAAAATGCCTGTTCTCCACATCACTTCTGACGTTTGGCTTAACCAAATCCAAGCGGCATCGTAGTCTTCGATTGAAGAACATCATGGCTGGAATTTGGTTGGTAACCGCATGTGTCGCATTCCGGTAGGCAAACAAGAAGTTATCCACCTTGTGTTGTAGGGCTATATCTTCATTACACATTGCCTTGATAGCCTTCTTGAATGTTTGAACAAACCTCTCGGCCAATCCATTAGTGGCTGGATGATATGGGGCGGGTGTGTAATGCTTAACACCATTGTTCTTTAAGAACCTCCGGAACTCTTCAGACACAAACTGTGGTCCATTGTCAGAGCAAATCTGTTCAGGCAGCCCATTCCTGGCGAATATGGTTCGTAAGACTGTGATAGTTTTTTCTGTGGTGGTTGAGGACATTTTTATTACCTTTGGCCAGTTTGAATGTGCATCCACCGCAATTAAAAACATCGAGTCCATAAAGGGACCAGCAAAATCAATGTGCACCCTTTGCCATGGAGATGAGGGCCACTCCCATGGATGTAGAGGGGCATGTGGTGGGGCGTTTTGGACCTTCTGGCATCCTGTATAGCTCTTGGTCATCTCTTTGATTTCTCTATCGATTCCCGGCCACCACACAAATGCTCTGGCTAAGTTCTTCATTTTTCCCCCTCCCAGATGACCCTCATGAAGCTCATTGAGCACTCTATCCTTCAATTTGGGTGGAATTACTACTCTGGATCCACACATCAAGGTTCCTTTGCACACTGACAGCTGTTCTCTTCTCGGCGAGAATGCTGGCAACAGTGGTTCGCCATGTGCTGGCCATCCCTTCACCATTAAATCATAGACCCAGGAGAGTGTCGGGTCATTTCGTGTTTCCTTTTCTATGTTTGCATTCGTCACAGGGAGACATTCGACAATAGTCGAGTGGAATAACTCCACTGGATCCACTGCCAGTTCTTCTTCCACCGTCGGCAACGGTAGGCGCGACAATCCATCAGCATTCCCATGCTGTTTAGTTCCTTTGTACTCGATGTCATATTGGTGTGCCCCTAGGAAAAGGGACCACCTCTGTAGCCGTTGTGCCGTTATTATCGGTACGCCCTTCTGAGGGTTGAAAATGGAGACGAGAGGTGGATGATCAGTTAGTAGAGTAAATTTCTGACCGTGCAGGTAGTGATTGAACTTCTTCACCCCCCACACCAGGCTGAGGGCCTCTCTGTCAATCTGGGTGTAGTTACGCTCGGCTGAAGTTAACGAGCGTGACGCAAAAGCTATCGGCCTCTCAGAACCATCAAGGAATTTATGTGACAGTACCGCCCCAATGCCGTAGGGAGACGCATCACACGCCAGTCTTATCGGTAGTGATGGGTTGTAGTGAGCCAATACTTCTCTTGAAGTGATTAGGTCCTTACTCTTCTGAAAGGCCTGCTTACATTCATTGCTCCATTTCCATGCTACTCCCGTTCGTAGTAGGGCGTTCAGTGGATGCAGAATTGTGGCCAAATTCGGCAAAAACTTATGGTAGTAATTCACCAATCCGAGGAATGACCTCAGTTGTGACACATTTTCAGGCGCTGGAGCCTTAACTACCGCTTCAATTTTGTCAGGGGACTTATGCAACCCCTCTTCATCAATCACGTGGCCACAATATGATATCTGTTTCTTAAAAAAATTGCACTTGGGGCGATTGGCTCGTAGCCCATGTTCATGTCGTCTAGTTAGCACCTGCTCTAGGTTGGCAAGGTGTTCACTGTCATCTTCAACTGTCACTAGGATGTCGTCCAAGTAACACTGAGTCCCCAGAATCCCTTGCAGGACTTGTTCCATCGCTCTTTGCCATATCGCCGGAGCTGATGCTACTCCAAATACCAGTCGATTATACTGGTAAAGACCTTTGTGAGTGTTTATCGTGAGATACTTCCTAGAGGATTCTTCAACCTCCATCTGCAAATATGCTTGCGCTAGGTCAATTTTTGTAAAACGCTTCCCTCCGGATAGTGAGGCGAAGATATCTTCTATCCTTGGAAGAGGATATTGTACTGTGTGAAGGACTGGGTTCACTGTCACCTTGAAGTCCCCACAGATGCGAACCTTCCTTGGCTCCTCAGACTTATTGTTTAACGTTTTCTTCATGACAGGAATGATGGGTGTCGCCCACTCGCTCCAGTCTGCCTTAGATAACACACCTGCATTCTCCAGATTCTCCAGCTCTGCCTCGACGGCTGGGCGAATTGCATATGGTACCGGTCTTGCTTTGAAAAACTTGGGAATTGCATTCTCCTCTATTTTTATCGAGGCGGTTATGCCTTTAAGAGTGCCCAGTTCTTGTTGAAATACCTCTTTGGCGTCAGCTAAGATTGTTGACAATCGTCCAGGAGTGACGTCGTCATACTTTTTACCAGCCACCGTCAGTGCCTGAATGGAGTGCCAGTCTAAACTTATCTTTCTGATCCATTCACGTCCCAATAATGGTGGTCCACCATCTTGCAGAATGTAGAGATACAATTTCCGTATTTCCTTGCCGTTGTATTCGACAGGCACCCTTATTTTTCCTCTGGGGTATACTTTTTGCCCCGTATACGTCCTCAAGACAATGGATGTCTCTCTCAAGGGTATGTGTGAGAATAGCCGCTCGTAGTCTCGTCGATTCATGATGGTTAGAGCTGATCCTGTATCCAATTCCATTTTGACTTGAGACCCTGCTATCGTGAGGGTGACCCAAATGGTTCGGTGATCCTCTTTTGCGATTACGTTGTGAAGTTTGAGACAGCTTAGTCTCTTGTTCCCGGATTCACTATTGCTCATCTGGTCTTCGGAACTACTGTCTGTCATCTTTTGTACTTTCCTGTACGGTTTCTTAGTAGCCTTTTTATTGTCGTTGGTCTTCTTCTCAGACCTGCAAACTCGTGCAATGTGTCCCATCTTTCCGCATTGCCTGCATATTTTGTCCTTGGACCAGCAGTCCTTCTGGTCATGGTTTGTTCTGCCGCAGCGATAACATTTTGCAAATCCCCGTGTCATTTCGTGGGTGCCATATTCCTATGGCTTTTGTTGTATTTCCGCAGCTCCCCTTGCTGCTGCTTCGTATGATACTGCCACGCTGAAAGCCTTATCTAGCGTCAGCTCTTTCTCTGAGAGTCACCTCTTCTGGGTTCCTTCACTCAGGAGTCCACAGACAAATTTGTCCCGTAAGGTATCTGCCAGTCCTGCTCCGAACTGGCAGTGCTTTGATCGCTTGCGTAGTTCCGTAAGGTAATCAGCATTGCTCTCATTTTTATGCTGATTTATCCTGTGGAATTTAAATCTTTCTGCTATCAGCAGCGGTGTAGGATTTAGCTGTTCCTGTAGGATAGCAACAATTTCATTAAAACTCTTCGCCTTCGGTTTGGCTGGAGTAATCAGGTCCCGCAATAAGCCGTACGTTCTTGCGCCCATTAAATTTAGCAATACCGATGCCTTTTTCTCCTCGGCTATTTTGTTTGCCTCGCAATATACCTCGACTCTTTCCACATACGTGGTCCAGTCTTCTATTGCATTATCGAAGGCAGTGATAGCGCCAGTCTTTGGCATCTTGAAAACCTAAGATGGCGTCTCCCGCGCTTTTCCTTCATCCCCGATGGATCAAAATGGCGCCTCCTGCGCTTTTCCTTCTTCCCCGCCGAGTTAAGATGGCGCCTCCCGTGCTTTCCCGCCGCTGCCGCTGCTGTCAATGCCGCTCTCCGCGGTATTTTTATTTTTAACCGTTCCCGTCGTGGAGCGGACCCTCTGGGACACTTCCCCCCCTCTTCTTAGGTCCGAACGCTGCCCGGCTGTGAAGCACCGTCCGCGCCCTGTGTGCTCCACCCTCTCTCTCTCTCTTTGCTTCCCGACTCGCTGCCCGGCCCCGTTGCAGAGCCACCCGATCGAGCTCTAGACCGCCGCAACCCAGGAAGGATCAGTGCACTACCTGCCACCAGCCCGATTAGCTGGGAAACCACAGACTGGGGAACCAAGCCTGGCTCTTGACAGTCTCCCCTGCAAGTTTTCAATCCGATGATTTGGAGGGCGGTTGCCCACGGTCGACGCCCGTTTCTCGAGTTTCTTTGAATTATTTTTTTTTTCTTTTCTGGCTTCGACCTTCAATAACATCGTCTGAGGTGCTGCCGAGTTGCAGGTAAGTTTGTTTCTTACTCGTCGCCAGTATTAAATCCGTGTGTTAATGGAGACACGGTTGGTTTAACAAGTCTTTACTGAATGGAGACAATCTGGAAACTGAAACTACAGAAGCCGGCCAGGGCCTTTTATACAGGGATGGTCACTGCCGGTTCTGCAGTCTGAGACCAGTTATTCCCTTAAAGGGACATACACAACACCGGCCATCCCGAAAGTACTTTAAACACAATGACTACCCCTCTGTGCTTCAAGCCCGCCAAAAATTAAACAAAGACTAACCTTGATATGGCGGGAGATAAGGACCTCGATGAGAAGTATAATTGGAGACCCAGGGTAGCTATCAGGAGTTCAGAGAATCAGAAGACAGGGTTCGGAAGTTCGAGTTCAGAGGTTCGAGTTGAGACGATCGAGTTGAGGATCGGGATCGAGGATCGAGTTTCGAGTTCGGAGAGAAGTTGGAGAGAGAGAGATTCGAGAGGGAAGATCGAGTCAGCGCCCAGACCCGGGGTAGCTATCGGGAGATCATTGACAAACCCCGGGCCATTTTGACGAGACGAAAAGATGGCGACCATCCAAGAAGAAACCTATATGAAAATGGTCAAACAGTTGGTCTCTCTCCACGCCGACGTCCAGGCCTGCTAACATCCAGCCTGTCCGAGTCCATTACCTCGAGGGAGGAATGAGTGTGTCGCAGCCCGCTGCGTTCTGCTGACCACATAGAGACAGGACGCCTGAGAGGACCAAAATGCAGACTTCAAAACCTCTATTTTCTAACTGGGACTGGTGAGCATGTTTCTGGCCCCTCATCTTCTAATCTAGCTAGGTTTAGGGGGTGGGCATTTTAGGGGATAAATAACAATGAGTTGTTGTCCCTCGATGTTCCGTGTGTTTCCCTATTTCATGATGAACCTTGTAAAGTATAATATGCCTGTGATTATATTGGTTAGTACGGTATTATGATTTGTTTTTCCCTCCCATGTACCTTATTGGCTTACATTCAATTTTTCCTTTATGCAATAAAATTTCACATCGTTTCATTAAACTTGGTCTACAGAGTATTCTCTGCATTGTAGTTCCTGCCTCAAAGTCCAGTGTATAGAACCTAAGGGGTGAGTGGGTCGAACCACTCGGTAAATTACTGTGCAAAAGAGAGAGAGGTCTCACCAGAGAGAGAGACCTAGCAGGAAAACCCCTTACACAAGGTCCCACAAACAGCAATGTGATAATGACCAGATAATCTGTTTTTGTTATGTTGGTTGAGGGATAAATATTGGCCAGGACACCGGGGATAACTCCCCTGCTCTTCTTCAAAAATAGAGCCATGGGATCTTTTACCTCCACCTGAAAGAGTAGACAGGGCCTTGGTTTAACATCTCACCCAAAAGACAGCACCTCCGACAGTGCAGCAGTCCCTCAGCACTGCACTGGAGTGTTAGCTTAGCTTTATGTGCTCAAGTCACTGGAGTGGGACTATGAACCCACTATCTCCTGACTCAGAGGTGAGGGTGCTACCCACTGAGCCACAGCTGACATATCCAACAAACATGACAGGAACGTCTGCACATCATAATAATACTTCACCAAGCCACACAGGTACCTATCAGCTTCAAAACATTTCAATAGATAAAGACTGCCCAGCAATCAACTATTCATAACCCTTGCATGACATAGAAATCCAGTTTTGAAGCCGCTGCGGAGAATTCAAATGTGACCATTATTCTGTGCAGGCATAATGGGCCGATTGGTCTCCTTCTATGCTGTATCATTCTGTAATGCTGCTAAAGAGTGCGACTGCTGCACATCAAATTGCTAACCAGTTAGTCTTACTTCAGTTGTTGATAAATACATTGATATTAACCCCAACCACGACTGGCGGGAGAGGGTCGGTGGGGGGGGAGTCAAAAAATTTTAAACGGGCAATGCATCCCAACCCGCTGTTAACGTGCTCATTACCATTTTTACGACAGTGGGTTTCATATCGTGAGAATGTCCTGCCCGCGAGAGGCGGGACACTTCATTAACACATTTAAATCAGGTTCCCGCAGTGCAATTGGGAGCCTGATTTAAATGTAACAGTTGCTGCGCAGTTTCCCAGGGGTCGGGAAACCCGGCAGTGAAAGGGAGGCGGGAGCTGCTGGCTCAAGAAGGTAAGTGCCTTTTCCAGCACTCCTTGTAGGCCAGGAGCTGCAGGAGTGGTCCCCCCCAACCCCTCAAGGAAGCCTTCGGCCTACCCGCTGCTGATTGTGGCCTCTCCCCTCTGCTGTGATCAAAGACTAGCCCCCCACCGGCCCCATCTCCCTAGCCACAATCGCTCACTCCTTCCCTCCCACAATCAGCATCCTCCCACCCAAGCCCCGACCTCTCACTCCCTCACTCCATCCCGATTGCCGGAAACCGTGCCTAAGAGTCCCCGGCTGTGGCTTCCTGCTGTTGGTTTTCCCACCCAGCGGTCGGCCAAGCTGTCTATTTGGCAGCGGAAAATGGAAGAAAAAATTTCAATGAAGTCCTGCCATTACATTCAGCAAGGCCTCCATGAATCCAGCCTTGCCGGGTTCTTTGGCCATTTTCGACCTCCGTCATACCCTCCCATCTCCTCGTAAATATCGGGACTGTTAACTCTGTTTCTCTCGCCACAGATGCTGCCTGACCTGCTGAATGTTTTCCAGCATTTTCTCTTTTTATTTCAATATCCCCATTTAGTTATCTTTCCTCAGCACTAATCTCCATAATATCACAGCTCTATCTTAGGTTATACTGGTCTCTGGCCCAAGTCCTTGAAAGTTCACTGTCAAGATTTAATGTTTGCCTGGTCATATCATTGACATGCAATTGCTCACTTACTGTCTCCATTACTATCCACTCACCCTCAATAATCCCCCGATTTCAGTTTGCCCTGTGCCATGCTAGCCAAGGCCATAAACTTTCTTTGGCACGGTGGCAATGTGGTTAGCACTGTTGCCTCACAGCGCCAGGGACCCGGGTTCAAATCCGGCCTCGGGTGACTGTCTGTGTGGAGTTTGCACATTCTCCCCGTGTTTGCGTGGGTTTTCTCCGGGTGCTCCGGTTTCCTCCCACAGTCCAAAGATGTGCGGGTTAGGTTGATTGGCCATGATAAAAAAATTTAAAAAATTGACCCTTAGTGTTAGGGGGGATTAATACGTGGGGTTACGGGGATAGGGCTTGGGTGGGATGGCTGTCGGTGTAGGGACCGGGTGCTAGGGTTTGGATGATCAGCCATGATCTCGTTGAATGGCGGAGCAGGCTCGAAGGGCCGAATGGCCTACTCCTGCTCCTATCTTCTATGTTTCTATGTTTCTATGAAACGGAAGAAAAAAATTATAATGAGGTCCAGCCATTAAATTCGGCAGGACCTCTGTGACCCCGGCCTTACCGGGTTTTCCCTGTGTTACCGCATCTCTCCCCCCACCCCGCCGCCCCCGCACTCTCTCCGACTCCCCATAAATATCGGGGCGCTAGAGTCTATAGGATGGGATGAAATTACTATGCTCTTGGAGAAACTGGAGCTAATCAGTGATAGTTAACACAATTCCTGAAAGACAATGGATAAAGGAAATTCAGTGCATGTGATTCTTATGGATTTTCAAAAGGCATTTAATAAGTACCACCTATGAGACTTATGGGAAAGATAATGGCATATTGAATTAAGAGGAATGTAGCTACATGGATAGAGAGATTGTTGTAGGGCAGAAAGCAAATGGTAGTTTGTCAGACTGGAAAGATGTAGGGAGTGGTAGCCCACAAGGGTCTGTGTTGGAGTTCATTTATTTACTATATATATACACAAATAAATAATCTGGACATAGAAATTGAGGGTAACTTGCTGATGACAACAAACTAGGGGGTAGGGGTATGTTAAATTGTGACAAGGATTATGAAAGACTGCAGGAACACATGGATAAGCAATGAGGGCAGCTGCTTTTCAATAAGGTAAAATGCGAAGTAATACATTCTGGAAGAATAAGGTAAAGAAATATACCTTTAATGGTAAGATTTTAAATGGAGTAGAGTAGCAAAGCTGCTCTGGTACGCGGATACACAGGTCATTAAAAGGTGACAATAATAAGGTTCTAAAAAAGTCAGACAGAATCTTGGTTTGTATTTAGAGGCATAGAGCTGAAGTTGAACTTGTGATAAACCTCAGTTAGGCCGCAGTTGGATTATTTGTGCTCCATTACAGGAAGGATGTAAAAGAAATGGGAAAGGTGCAGTATTGAACCATTAGGAAGTTATCATTGCACTGCCAGCCAAATGTACACCGCCAGCCATATAATTAACGTTAGATGTGCTGGCGGCAGAAATGCGTGTCGGCAACATTTGAAGCCCAGAATAATTTATTCAAATTAGGGTCCTGCACATCTTGCAAGACCTTTCTCCATTTTTGAACACCCCAGCACATCACTCGTGACATGCTGAACTCACACAGCACATCATAGCGCTAACCGGCAAGAAGGCCCCCTCACTAGCGTTATTTGAAGGGATCATACGGTATTTGCAGGTTAGTTGCTGGTTTCTCATTTCTGGCTGCTGCTTGTCTTCTGAGCGATTTTTGGTGTGCTCTGTCACTCACTTTGTCAGCATGGGGAGAGGTTTTGCTCATCTAGCACTGTTGCTGTTGTTCTTTGCCACACAAATATTCTGGCTACAGACATGGATGGTATTATAGGGTTTCCTTCTGGGCTGCAGGAAGAGGGGGAGCAGCAGGGAAGACACCACAGAGCAGGAGCAGCTGCCAGAAGAGGGAAGAGGAGGAGGGCACTGTGTTGGAGGCCGTATCTACAGAGGGTCTTCAGGGAGCACTTCTCCTACTTTAACTTTGCTCAGGAGTAATGTCTCGGTTGGTTTTGCTTCTCCAAAGAGGCTGTCACCAAGCTATTGTAAAATCTGCAAAATTTCTGCATCTCCCCGAAGGTTATTATCAGTAAAAGGGACCCTGCATGGACATTTTAAAATTGAAAAGGGTACCCAAGATGGCGTCCATGCCTCGTGGCAGAATGCCTGTGAGATTCCAAAATGGATTCTGCAGCGCAGACAGCTTGGGAGAAATCAAAACTAAGGCTGCAGGCTTTCTGTGAAGAGAAACTTTGTATTTTAGAATGAGACAGGACTCTGAATTATGTATTAGACCGAATTGGAGGCAGATCTAAATTCAGTGAGGCCTATAGTTAAAGCCATCAAACAGTCTGCATACATAATCGGAAACAGATTAAACCCAGCCATCGAGCTGGACAAGCCCATCAAAGAACTTTCAGGACAATACAAGTCAATTATCGGGCCGGTAGATGCAATTACCGGCCATCTAAAAACCATCAGTATAGATTGCTACCATTGTGTAAACTAGCCCGCCAAGTTTAAGACAAAGAACGAACCTGATTTGGCGCGAAGATAAGGATTTTTGAAAGGAGTATAACTGAAGTCCCCTGGTAGCAATCTCGCTCTCTTGCTCTTGCCCTTGACTCTGCTCTCGTGGCTCCAGCCTCTTGGGCTGCCGTTCATACTCGTGCCCTGGCCTCGTGGCGGGTTCTCTCCCCGGAGCAGATTTTCAGTAGCCAGAAACACCATACCAACTGCTAGGAAGGGGAGCGAGGCCCAAGTCCACAGCCATCCAGGATGCCCAGGCCGCAGAAAGGAGCGAGACGAAGTTGAGCAGGTAGCCCAGGACTCGTATAGTAGTCCGACAAGATGAGACGAGTGGAGACGAAGAAGACAATAATAACTCGATATAGGGCAGAGCAGGGCAGCGAAAAACGTATCGATAATTATACCAAGCGCCTAGTTATAAGCTGATGCTTGGGGAAGAACGTCCTTGAGGACGGTGGGGGCAAACACCTTGAACACTGCAAATAAACGCAGGTGTCCACGCCATGACAAATATGCTAACGTTCGAAGGATGGGTAGTAAAATCTAAGCAGTAAAAACTGCTAATTGTCTCATCGACGTAACGTTACCGCCGACTACCGCCCGAGGGAGAAGAAGAGGAGAACCCATCGAGACGAGACGACGACGGTAGCGGAGGGGAGAAGGTGCGTCGCAGTGGCCGATCCAGCACCGCGCCCCTGAAGACCACGTGGCGACGGGTTACCTAGAAGGACCAGAGACCAGACTTCAAAACTCGCATTCGTTAACTGTTGGCTTTTATCTTTGGATTGGTGAGCATGAATTCTGGCCCCTCATAGCTTAATCTAGTTAGGTATAGGGGGTGGGATAAGGTTAAGGGGATTGTTAAGATAGTTGTTTTCCCTCGATCTGCCGTGTGTTCCCCATTCCCTGTATAAGTGTATTTGCCTGTAATGTTATAGTGGTAACTTCTTTTAAGACTGTATTAATTTTCCTGTTCAATAAAATCTTGGTTTTTGCTTGCATCCAAACCACCTGTCTACTCGAGTTTTCTGTATCCCTACCTGTACCTAAGTCTGGTGTCTAGAACCCAGGTGCGTGGGAGCGATTCTAACCGCTCACAAACAGTCAGGGGCATAACTGACTGGGCGCACGTGCCGCACTCGCACCCCCTACACTATGCCACCTGCAGCAGCTACAACTTGAGCCTTGCACCAAGACATGGACAGCACTTCCTGCGGCCGTCAAGGTTACCATGGCCCTCAAATTTATGCCACGGGCTCCTTTCCGGCTGCAACAGGTGACATTAGCCACATCTCCCATTTTGCAGTACATCGATTTTTCAGGGAGGTTACCAAGGCTCTCTACATCAGGAGGAACACGTACATTTCCTTCCCTATGGACAGAGAGAAATAAGATGAGAGATCAATAGGTTTCTCCAGCATGCAAACTTTCCCAAGTTGTAAGTTGCCATTAACTACACACAGTTTGCCTCGTATGCTCCTTATCACCAGCCTGGCATCTTTATCAATCGACAGGGATTCCAATCCCTTAATGCACAGCTGGTTTGTGACCACAGGCAGCACATCATGCAGGTCCTGCCTGTTATCCTGCCAGCAGTCCTGACTCTTTCATCCTGTGCCAGTCCTCTGTGCCGCCTTTATTCAACCCAGGTTGCCAAGTTACAGGCAAGTTATTGGGTGACAAGGGCTATCATCGCTGGAAGTGGCTCACGACTCCCATCAGGAACTCGTACACAGCTGCAAAGCAAGCCTACAATGAGACCCCTGCTGCCACAAGGAAGATCATCGAGCACACAATCGGTGTGCTAAAGCAACGTTTCCGCTGCTTGGACCTTTCTGGAGGAGCTTTACAGTACACCCCTGAGTGGGTATCCAGATCTGTTGTTGTCTGCTGTATATTCCACATCTTCCCCACCGTAAGCGATGCGCCTTTACCACCACCTGGGCATGCAACAATTGCAGGAGGAGGACCAGAATGATGAAGAGGGGGATCAGAAGAGGCAGTGACCACCAGTGCCTAATCTGCCCGAGCTCTCAGGGACCAGCTCATCGAGGAGAGCTTCACCTAAATCGACCTTCCTATCCCCAATGCAGCAACACTCCCACTATCCTTAAAACTTTCCTTACACCCACCATCCATTGTCTTCCTTCACTCCAGATTTATGGGTCTTACCCTCACTTCACTACAAAGATAAACACCAACACCAAATCCAGAACAAAAAACAAATTTATCAAACATATTTATCAGCATTGACAAAAAAAAATCACAAATTTCCCTTGTGCAGCCCCTGAGTGCCTGTCCTGTGTGCTTGTTTTCTTACCCTCATGCTCCTATGACGTGTTACCCAGCGGCTACAGCTTGGGAGGTGGAAGGACGATGAGCTTCAATTGAGGACAATTCAGAGAGCCATGGAGGATGACCATGAGCAGGTCTGGGCTTTGAGGGCCTGGCTTCAGGCTGCAGTATCTCATCGTGGGCCAGGGGTGTGTGGCCCGGCTAGCTGTGTGGCACTAACAAGGACACTGGCGGACTGGCTGGCAGGGGAGCACGCTGTCATCCAGTGCCTCAGCACTCCTGCGGCTTGAGAACCGAGTGCAGGAGTGATGTGACGCTCTGGAAGTTCCTGTCAACAGTGCCAAAATGGCAGCTGTTTGAGCAGCCATGGCAGCAGACTGTGCTGCCTTGGAAGTTGTCAGTGCTGTCATAACTGGCTCCATCTTGGTGGGTTTCACTGTGATGTTGATAGATCTGACCACTCGGTCCATTTTTGGATAGAATGGGAATGGGCTCTAAGCTCTGCTCAAAGCCTTGAGACAAATACAGCTGGACTGCTCCATCTCTGCACCACAACATTGTGTGCAGGCTAGCTGGCATTTTTTGGTAGATGCCCATTAGCCTTCTTTGGTAGCCTGGTCCCTCAAAGTCTGCAACAAATTCCTCTATAGCCGAACTAGTATGTGACCTTGCCCTCTGGCAACCTGTGGCATTCTATCCCCCTGCCCTAGCCCCTGCGCACTTGTGCCTGGTGAGTTACCACGTGCAGATGGTTCCTCTAACCTAGCCTCTAATGTCTGCATGGTGCCAGTATCTGAGCTGATCAAATCAAGTGATGGTGCATCTTCTGCAAAGCTGGTCTTCCTCTTCCTCAACTAGCACAGGGGCATCCACATTCTCATTTGCTGAAATGAAGGAGAGGTACAAAGGGAGAGCAGAGACAAAGAAGTGAGTGTTGAAAACATTTGCAGCTTGTCAGGCAGAGTGTGTGGGATGAGAGAGAAGTCAGAAGGGGCAAAGGGGATTAGGTATAAAGAAACATCGCACAATGTCTCCCCCAGTGTTGCCAGTCTCCATAGCCTTGACTCTGCCTCTGTCCATGATGGCCAGCATGCTTTCCTCGAGGGAGGAGAGGATCTACAGGCGGGCTCTTCCTCCTCTGCTGTCAGCCTGCTGACTTGAGTTGAGTGCAACTTTCTCCTGCAAGAGAGAAGGGAATGTGTTTGTGAGAGTCTAGTGAGCTGTTTGGAAAATGTGGCTGTTATGGTGAGCATTGTAATAGTGGGGTTTATAAGTATGAGGCAAGGAGGTGGAGTAAAGTGAAGGGCAGTGATTGTAGGAAAATGAAGGGGAATTGGGGAGTGGAGTCTTGTGAGTGCTGTCTGTTGTAATTAATGAGGCTGTAAGTGGTGCAGCTGTGAGCAGAGAGTATGAAAGTCATCTTCTAATGTTAACAACTCAAGTTAGATCATTCAATTCCTTGCGGCATTGCAGATATGCCCTGGGTGCAATTCTCCTGGCATTCACATGCTCTGCAAGTTCTTCCCACTGTCAGCAAAGTAGTTACCTGGAGGGCTTCCTGCCCCTGGGGGGGAAGAGGATGTCCCTCCTCCTGTCCACTGCCTGCACCAGGGCCTCCAAGGCAGCAACAGAGAACCTTATTGTCCACTCATTACTTCCTTCAGCCTTTTCTTCACTCCTGCCTTATTATAATCAGCAGGCACCACAAATATTGCATGCTGCCCGAGTCAACACGAACAGGCATGTGCAGTGCGCACTCCGCCCTCTGTATGCCTGGTTCCAGGTACGATCAGATTTCTAGGCCCAAATCTCAGACCTTCCAAAATTAAATCTGAACTCAACATCTAAATTAAAGTGAGTGCACATGTCAAAGAGAAATGAGCTATACTGTCTATCTCCTTACCAGTTAGCATAAATTCTCACCTATTACTTGCTACTACCTCAGACCCTGGTGTAATCTGGGCTGTTTGGTTCTATTACATTGAACAGCTTTACAAGGTCGATCTAGTTTAGTTTGAGGTTTCATTTTTTTATTCCACTCCACAGATTGTGTTTGTTGGTGTTCAATATCTCCATCAGGTATATAAAAGTCCTCAGAATAATTAGTTACAATGAAAAAGAATTGTTTATTGTGAGTAGACAAACACTAAAGAGGTTCTTATTTTAGATAAATGTCCATTCTGGTCGAATTTCAGCTTTCAAATTTCATTGTGCTGCATCAAATCACATATCTTAATTATCACCATTTCCTTTTAAACTATTTGATGTGTGTAGTGTTTAGTGTCAGTAGCAGAGATACTTGCTGGTTGGAAAAAAATAAATCTGTGAAGCACTGTAGAAAGCAAAATTCCAAATTGCCCACAATAGTTTGCTTTCACTAGCTGGGGAGTAGTGACTGTAAAGTGCAATTAAACGGAAACATCCAACACATCAATGTCCCAATGGATGTAGCATAGCCCAACCTGCACACAATATCCCTAACAGATCTAACCATGGCTCCATAATAGGATGGAATCCTTTGTTTATAATCTAATGCTCACAAGATACACACTACAGGGCCCGATTTTAACTCCCAGCTGGGAGGGTGGGGGGCGTTGCACCCCTGCAGCTTGAGACCCAGGCGGACAGGGTTAAAATCGGCCCTCACCTTTTTGTGCAACATCCTTAAAATGACTCTCCTCCACTAAGTTGCCAGGGGATTGGACATATAGACATGCACACAAGGCACTAGACTACCAAGAGCTGAAACAAAGTGTACTCACCATAAGCCCCACTACTCCTGCTCATCTGTTAAGAAACAAATGGAGTCTACTCACCGCAAGTTGACACATTCCTCCTCTGCTTCACCACAAAGGACTGAGCTTTAGAGAAAGTCTCCACTTTTTTAAGGGTTTGGTTGGTTATTATGCCAGTGCATTGTACCCCAGCAGAAAACATATTTTGTTTTTTTTATTAAAAATGTAATTGCAATGTATTGCAATGACTTTAATAACACTGCCAAATCACTCAGGTACTGCCCCGTTTGCCATGGAGCAGACAACAGGGTTGGGAAAATGGCAGGACAAACATCCTGTTATCCTGAATGTTGGCACCCTCTGCTGTTTAGATTATTGAGACTGATGAAATTAGGCTTATTTGGCTAACTGGATGAATTCAGATCTACAACTTCTAAGTTGCTCATTTCTAGTGTACTGTGAATCAAACAGTTAGGGGGGAGGGTGGGGGAGGGGAGATTTCCTTTGATCACTATGTGTAACAAAAACTGTGAACCTATTTCCTGTAAAGAGGTTTATAATTTTGTTACAAGTAAAGCGCAGAGAAAATGTTTCCCCAATGTTGGGATGCTGTTACCTTGGTAACTGCATATATTATCCCAGATTGATATCATGCTTGTTCTAAACCCCGCAACTTTATGAAGTGTGACAGCCCTTAAAGTAAATAACTTACAGATAACTATAATGTAGGTTATTACGTTATGATGAATAGCTACTGGTACCTTTTTGTGAGTCCGTTCATATTTATTTGTGCTGTATATTCAAAACTAATTACTAAAAGCTCATGACAACGGATATTATATATATATTTTAATGGATTAAGTGGTTCTAATCAGCGTTGCATCTTACTGATGTGTGAGATTCCCTGTTGACTACTATGCAGCTTCAGGCAGGAGTAGAAAAGTAATTAGATATAATATGTACTGACAGTAGAGAGATATGTCTACGCTTGCCAGAGCCTTTCCCTTATTATCACACATAAGTTAGACAGAGGCAGCCTGAGAACAGACATTTAATGCAGAGTTCTTCCTGTTCTGGCATCATAAAGTTATGCTCAAATTATAGGAGTGCTTGAACTCCTAACAAAAGTACTGAGACTGAAACTAGCAGTTAACCAAACGTGGTTTAATGCACTAGTAAAAGTTACAAACAAAACGCAGGAGAAACTCTATACAGGTCTGTACACCAACTGGTTCCACGAGGACAGAGGGGGAACGCCTCTCCCCTCTGACGTCATGACGTCATCACGTTTCCCGCCATTGGGAACGTCACGTGACCTGTGTGATGACGTCATCGCGCTGGATCGCCATTTTAACGAACCCGCGCTGTTTATACAGAGCAAACACTTAAAGGTACAAACCCCGGTTAAAGGCAATTATATACATTACTGCAAGAGCCTCTTGGTGGTTTTGCCACATACGCCCCCCGCAGAATTGTCTTTAATAAGGAAAGTCAATCGCAGAGGAGGTCGGACAAGCCTGTTTGAACGACTCCTAAATTCCCGGAATCGCGATCGCCATCGTGGCCGCGGGGCACGCCCCGGAGTCGGTGTTCTTGACGCGCAGTTACTTGTTCGGTGTTTTGGGCACGAAACTGCAAGGCAGACAGCAGCTTCTGGCCTTCACGCCAAACCGAGCGTGGTAATAACAGAAACCGGTTGCTGGAGGCGTCGAGGCAGGGCCCTTTGGGGCGGGGCGTCTCGCGACGGCGCAGTGTTGTTGTCGGACCATGTATATTTTATCCGCCTCTTCAGCGAGCGCTATGCAATCCCCGGCGTCCGATCTGGCGAGGGCCGCCTGCACCTGTTCGGGTAGTTGACTGAGGAACAGTTGGCGGAACAGGAAACATTGCGGTTCAGACCCCAGGAGTGTGAGCATCTGGCTCATCAACTCCGAAGGTTTGGAGTCTCCTAACCCGGGCTGCGTGAGTAGGCGGCGTGCGCGCTCTGCCTTCGTAAGGCCGAATACCTGCATTAGCCGTGCCTTAATGGCGACATACTTGTCGGTGGCCGGGGGGTTCTCCAGTAGGCCGATGATCCTCGACGCCGTCGGGCTGTCGAGTGCGGAGACCACGTAAAAATAACGGGTCTGATCCTGCACGACGTTGCGGAGCTCAAACTGCGCCTCTGCTTGTACAAACCAGGAGGCCGCCTGTTGTTCCCAAAATTGGGGGAGTTTCAAAGCCACTGCGTTGGCTTCCATCATGGCCCTGCGTTCTGTTTCCGCTGCGAAGAACGTCCGCGAGGATTCGGGGTCACCAATGTAGGAGTGCTTGAACTCCTAATGAAAGTACTGAGACTGAAACTAGCAGTTAACCAAATGTGGTTTAATGCACTAGTAAAAGTTACAAACAAAAATGCAGGAGAAACTCTATACAGGTCTGTACACCAACTGGTTCCACGAGGACTGAGAGGGAACGCCTCTCCCCTCTGACGTCATGACGTCATCACGTTTCCCGCCGTTGGGAATGTCACATGACCTGCGTGATGACGTCATCGTGCTGGATCGCCATTTTACCGAACCCGCGCTGTTTATACAGAGCAGACACTTAAAGGTACAAACCCCTGTTAAAGGCAATTATATACATTACTGCAAGAGCCTCTTGGTGGCTTTGCCACACAATGATATTTTGAGTGGGAATAGAAGATGATTTCTCATTAATGATGCCAGAGCTAAATTCAATTTCATATTGGTCATTAAATGTATTCAAATGGTGTTGTGTAGTGAAAATCCAAACTACAGTATCTGCATTTTATTGCGTTCTACTAGAGTAATGGCATATCCTTTGTACTGGAGATCCTTTATCTTTATGTTTTGCTACATAACTAAAGGATACATAATTGAGAAATGGTGGGATATAACGCTCATTCTATGAGTGAGGAATACCTTATCCACATTTATTAGTTACCAGCATTAAAGATGATTTTTTCAACAATTAGTACAACAACTTAACCTGTTAAAGCTAACATTTTAACACGCTCAAGAAAACATTAAAAAGCGAAAATATCACTGCAACCTCAGACTACCATGAATTCAGAAAAAAGACTTTTAAGGGTGAGCTTTGCTTCTGGTATGGAGACTGGCTTGATGGAAACACAGCATTACCATCACCGAATCCCCCACCATCAACATCCTGGGGGTCACCATTGACCAGAAACTTAACTGGACCAGCCACATGAATACTGTGGCAACAAGAGCAGGTCAGAGGCTGGGTATTCTGTGGCGAGTGTCTCACCTCCTGACTTCCCAAAGCCTTTCTACCATCTTAAGACACAAGTAAGGAGTGTGATGGAATACTCTCCACTTGCTTGGATGAGTGCAGCCCCAACAACACACAAGAAGCTCAACACCATCCAGGACAAAGCAGCCTGCTTGATTGGCACCCCCTCTACCACCTTAAACATTCACTCACTCCACCACCGGCGTAACGTGGCTGCAGTGTGTACCATTTATAAAATGCACTGCAGCAACTTGCCAAGGCTTCTTCGGCAGCACTTCCTAAACCCGCAACCTCTTCCACCTAGAAGGACAAGGGCAGCACATTTATGGGAACACCACCACCTCCAAGTTCCGCTCCAAGTCACACATTATCCTGACTTAGAAGTATATCGCCGATCCTTCATCGTCACTGGGTCAGAATCCTGGAACTCCCTCCCTAACAGCACTGTGGGAGTACCTTCACCACACGGACTGCAGCGGTTCAAGAAGGCGGCTCACCACCATCTTCTCAAGGGCAATTAGGGATGGGCAATAAATGCTGGCCTTGCCAGTGACACCCACATCCCATAAAAACAAATTTTAAAAAAAGATTGGAGAACTGAGTGCTGTAAGATTCGAAATTTTCAGTAATTTAATCACGCAAGAAAACAGGGTTAATAAGACAGTTTTATTGACCAAAAGAAGCTTGGACAGAAAAACCTTTGATAAAAAGGGCATACAAAATGGCCGCCGGACCTCGTGATCAGTTTCTGGGACCATTTGATTTCTGTTACTGCAAGCCAGACAGGCTTGTGGATTGAGGACAGTAAGCCCGCGAAAGCCAGTATCGGGAAAACGAAACTCAGGGAACTGAGCATACATATTAATTGGATTCTAAGTACAAGACAGTTTCAGGTAACAGGATGGGGCCCATCAAGAAATGGGCGGACATTTGAATGAACACTTAAACCCATTTACTGTACAAAGGAAAACCGTTTAACAGCCGTCAAGGGCAATCTCCAGACCGATCAATATACGAACCGAGTTACGGTGGCAAAGTAAAAGACATTATCGGCCAGGAAGGCCAGTTAAGCTATCACCGGCTCCCGTTGTAAGACAAAGCGCCCCTGCAGAGATTTCTGCCCGCCAAAAATATTACAAAGACAGGACTATGATTTGGCGGGAGATAAGACTGTCCCAAAAAGGTATAACTGTGGATTGAAAAGTCCATCAGTACGCTTCGCTTCAGATTCACGCTTCGGAGCTCAGTGCGCTTCTTCTACGATTCTACGCTTCGCTTCAGGAACTCGCTTCTTCTACCTCGGCAGCTTCGGAAGTCGACCAGGACGTTTGCAGGACGTGGTCGATGTTCAGCCAGGCAAGGCTCAGCCACGACGGGAAGACGACGAGGGTGGCCCGGGTACTGTTGTCGGGAGATCATCGACGACCCAGGCCGAAGGAGAAGACACCCTCAGGAAAACCAACGAGCCAGGCCGGAGGGAGAAATAAAAGGACACTCCGGGCCTAGCACTGCCGTGCCTCAACATCCCATTCTCAGTTTTCCATTACTGGACTCTCCCATGTGCATCCAGTTATTCAACAGGTTTCAACTGATTTCAACCATGACGAGTGCTCATCAAGGCTGTATCTGCTGCTCCATCGCCTGAGAGAAAAACAAACTGCGCCAGAAGTTTCCAAATCAAATCAAATCAAATCAACTTTTATTGTCATTGTTAGTGCACAAGTGCAGTACAACGAAATGTAGGCTTGCGGCTCCCGAGAGTGTACAATTTGGATTAGGACACTTAAACATTTCAACATACATTTGTACATATATATTAGCATAAATATGACCATAATAAAGTGCATCGGCAGATGTGCAGGCTTTAGTGTTTATTTGTGGAGTTCAGTAGGATGACAGCCCTGGGAAAGAAGCTGTTCCTAAATCTGGTCGTACGGGTGCGAATGCATCTGTAGCGTCTTCCAGATGGTAGGAGGGCGAACAGACTGTGGCTGGGGTGGGTAGGGTCTTTGATGATGGTCCGTGCCCTCCGTAGGCAGCGTTTCTGATATATATGTTCTATGGTCGGTAGCCGGGTGCCGGTAATGCGTTGGGCAGTTTTGACTACCCGCTGCAGGGCTTTCCGGTCATGGGAGCTACAGCCGCCGTACCATACCGTGATACAGTTTGTCAGGATGCTCTCTATAGTGCAGCGGTAGAAGTTAGAGAGGATCGGGGGTGACAGATTACATCCCTTCAGCCTCCTCAAGAAATCCACGTGACGACGGAAAGCTGTGCCAAAAGGCTGCGAACCCCCTTTTTGCGAATCTGAAAGTGGTGAGCATGATTCCGAGTTCCTCAAGTCGAAACTTAGTTTAGGTCTAGGGGAGGGGGTTAAGGGAAATCGTAATGTGTTTCCCCTTTTACGACGTGCCGTGTGTTCCCCATTTCCATAGAGTTAAGTTTATAGATATGTGCATGATTGTAGTTATTTTAATCTGTGCTTATGACATGTATTTTACAATGCTGCAAACTGTTTTATAATAAAAGCCTCCATTTCGTGCTATTCAGCCTGGTCTATTGAGTTTTCTCTGCACTACAGTTCCCTGCACCTAAGTCCAAGGTCTAGAACCGTAGGGAAGAGTGGGTCGAACCACTCAAGGGTAATTATTGTACGAAGCCTGGTAGGAGACCAGAACGAGCAAGAGAAACCCCCTACAGTGCTCAGATCAGAATGTCTGATTATCTAATGGTTGATCAGTAGTGGAGCCTTGCAAAATATACCCTTTAATCATAGAATCAGTAGAATCTTATAACACAGAAGGATGCCATTTGGCCCATCATGCCTGTGCCGGTTCTTTGAAAGAGCTGCCCAATTTAATCCCACACTCCAGCTTTTTCCTCAGAACACTGCAAATTAGTCCTCTTCAAGCACATTTTCCTTCCTGTTACTTCAATGGATAAGAAAATCAGGCAGGGTGTATAACAGGCCAACCTGCTCTTGGCAGTTTACCATCGAATGATAAAAGTTAAAATCCACACCAGAAAATAAACGTTTCAAGGGAAGGGTCCACACCCATAATATCAACTCTCTCCACAGATGCTGACTGACCTGCTGCATATTTCCAGTTTTTCTGTTTCAGGTTTCTGGTATTTTGATTTTCACGTGCTTTATTTATATCCTTTAATATTGCTCGGTGATTGAAAAAACTGCAAAGCTGCAGGTTTTCTGATATAAAGTGAGATGATTGCCATGTAGTAGCTTATTTCATGTTTTATTTAAAGTTTGGCTGACTAAATTAAGCACGTGAAAATATTTTAGTATTGATAAAACTAGTATTGAGTTTTTAATAATGCATTACACTCCTTTCATTTTCTTCTTAGCAATGAACAGTAGGAGCGCTATGGGAAAATACAAAGGTTAACTTGGAGTCAATAAATGTCATTTAAGCAAATTATTTTTTTGCACTTTTTCATATCTTCATATGAATGTTTTATTTTGGAAGCTTAAATTCAGGGTCAACTTGTAACCATTGAATAAATTCAGGAATATAAAACTGGAAAAGTATCAGCCCTTGTAATGAGCCACTTCCTCATGAGTGCTAAATCTGTGTCCGAACTTTGTACACCCGATAATGTATTTTAACTTCTTCTACATGCGTTTGCACACAGCCCGCTCTACTGCATTTAATTTCCAATACTTTAAGCCATTCTTGTGGCCTTCCTGAATGATCCTGTCAATTGGATACAAATTAATGCTGTATTATTGGCAGTTCGGCATTGCTGACTTGTGCCTGTTATATCGACTCTTACAGCCATCAGCCAGAGAAGATTTGCATCACATCAGTCTGAGCTTGTCCTAGAAGTGCTTAGTCAATGTTCCAACAACCTGCATCGAGCCTCCCTTCACACGTTTGTTGGTGGTAACTAAAGCTCAACTGGTCATTATTAAAATAAAAATCTTACCTATGTTCCAAAAATGTGAATATCTGTGAAAGGTTTCATAAAGTACAGAGAGACTAAATTAATTTGTGGCACTAGGTTCTAACACTACAAAATTACTCAGTTTATATCCTACAACTTTTTTTCTCCACAGATACTGACTGATCTGCTGAGTGATTCCAACAATATCTGTTTTTGTTTCAGATTTCCAGCATCTGTATTTTCTTTGTTTCATGTACTCCCAGGTCTTGTATATTACCTATTAGATCCATGATAGGTTCCTCTATTTTGGGATAGCAAAGTGTTTTGACACCAATCTCACACTACAGAGCTTCTATTGCCTCCACAGCCTCTCCCTGTGGTCTCTCTGGATGAAGCTGTCAATTCAGTGTGAAATTATGGATGGTTATGCACTGTGAACTCAAGTCACTTTATTTTACATACAGACCTTGCAGCAGGCATAAACAGGAAAAGACTTATACTAGTCCGAGCTTGATTGTAGCTAAGATTCCAGAAATGATAGACCAGTCTGCCAATCTATTGTGCCAAACAATCAACCTTGTTTATAGGGGTCATCTGATCGAGGTTCATAAGGTGCTGAAGGAAATAGATAGTATTTGAGTTGACAGTTTGTTCCAATTAAATAGTTAAGAAAGGATCAGGGGTTACAATTTTAAGGTATACAAGGCCAGATCTAGGTTAGGTGATAGGAGGTGGTTCTTTTCTCAGAGAAGGGTGGAACTCTAGAACAGGCTGCTGTCTCATGTGGTGGGCACCGATTCGCTGAATTCCATCAAGGGAGAGCTGGACTTGTTCCTGTCTGGGGTGGAGATCACCTCCTACAAAAGGTAGTTACTGCATAGAATTATCAGGGCCACAGTGATCTCCTGGACTAGTTTCAATCGCATAAGGGGGTCAGAGAGAAACTTGACAATTTTTTTCACACCAAATTGACCTGGGTTTTTATCTAGTTTCCCTCCTCTCCCAAGAGACCAAATGGTTTCATACAGGGAAATATATACAGGGAAGTTGCAACACAGTAACAGGCCATTCCGCCCAACCAGTCCTTGTTGGAATTTAGCACTTCACTCCCCATTACTTTGATCACCGGTCACGACTCCACCTTCCATTTTAGTTGAACAGCGGGGGATTTTCTTGAGCTGATAGGATGGATTCATTGAGTCTCGGCTCCGCTCCCTTCATCCATTCCTGATGGTACTTTTCATTTTGCCTCTCCCTGAGGATTGGTGAGCTTGGGGGGGAGGTGTTGGGGGGGTGGGGGGCTGATGGTGGTTCCGGGTTCCACAGGCATCGGGCTCTCTCTGTACTGCACCCGAGAGACCACTCTTCACAAGCCCGGAGAGTGAGTGCTATTCAACTGTGAAGGGAAGCAGCTGAGGCCAATCCTGCCCTAACCCGAGATGCACACTTGCCAGCGAGGTGATGAAATGGTTCGTTCACTGGATGGTGATCAGGGACTGGAATCCGAGGGGTTTATTTCTAACCTTCCCCTTGCCCATAGTTTGAAATGCTCAGTGCCGTCAAGCGGAGACTAGACTGGGTGACGGTGAGGTTTGACTGGATCCAATTGGCGTTCATGCCTTGACCCATGGAGGCAACGAAACATGTCAATGCTCCCGATCCCAATTCAAAGACTCCCTCACCTGCTACAACACGAGGATTTGAACATCAGAACATAAAAAGTAGGAGCGGGAATGGGCCATTCGGCCCCTCAAACCTGCTCCGCTATTCAATAAGATCATGGTTGATCTTCGACATCAACTCCACTTTCCCGCCCGATCGCCATATCACTTGATTCCCTATTGATCTCGGCCTTGAATATACCCATTGACTGAGCATCCACAGCCCTTTGGGTAGAATTCCAAAGACTCACAACCCTCTGAGTGAAGAAATTCGTCCTCATCTCAGTCTTAAATGGCCGAGCCTTTATCCTGAGACTATGGCCCCCAGCTCTAGGCACTCCAGCCAGGGGAAACAACCTCTCAGCATCTACCCTGTCAAGTCCCATCATAGTCTTATATCTCTAATATTAGGCTCTACTGCAATGCCGCCACAGTCCAATAGCCGGGCAACACTCACTGCCTAGGCTGGCAGATGAAGACTTGGTGAAGTAAAGGAAAGGGTGCTGGAGGATGCGGAATTGTCCCCTGGCATGAAGACAGGACAGGAGAGGTGGGAGAGGGAGAGGACAGAAAAATGTTTTTTAAAAACATGCAAAAGTTTGTATTCAGCTTTGTGAAGGTGACCTTGGGTTAAAACAAGAACCTGTCAATCCTGCAGTGTTCATTCACCATTGTTTTGTGTTTTTTCTAAATAATTTATTCTCAAATGTATATGAATTAATTTATGATGATGGTTAAATGTCCTTTCATTTAATTGTTGAAATGGTCCATACTCACTGATAATGCTCGATGGACTAAACAGTCTCTGAAAATCAAAAGGCAGAGGTATTTCTCTATAATGCACTTCTCTGCTTCTAAGACATGGGGTCACAGATTACATCACATCGGGGAGGTATCTGTGCACGGACTGGTGTCTCTCAGTCCCCTCACGCTCAGGGAGAAATCTGTACACTGACTGGTGTCTCTCAGTCTCCTCTGCCTCATGGAGGTATCTATGTATTGACTGGTGTCCCTCAGTCCCTCTCTCTCCGGGAGATATCTATACATTGATTGGTGTATCTCAGTCCCTCTCTCTCTGGGAGATATCTGTACACTGACTGGTGTCCCTCAGTCCCCTCTCCTTCAGAGAGATATCTGTACACTGACTGGTGTCTCTCAGTCTCCTCTGCCTCATGGAGGTATCTATGTATTGACTGGTGTCCCTCAGTCCCTCTCTCTCCGGGAGATATCTATACATTGATTGGTGTATCTCAGTCCCTCTCTCTCTGGGAGATATCTGTACACTGACTGGTGTCCCTCAGTCCCCTCTCCTTCAGAGAGATATCTGTACACTGACTGGTGCCTCTCAGTCCCCTCTCCTTCAGAGAGATATCTGTACACTGACTGGTGTCTCTCAGTCCCCTCTCCTTCAGAGAGATATCTGTACACTGACTGGTGTCTCTCAGTCTGTCTCTCAATGAGATATCTGTACATTGACTGGTGTCTCTCATTCCCCTCTCCCTCATAGAGGTATCTGTACATTGACTGGTGTCTCTCAGTCCCTCTATCTCCTGGCTATATCTGTACACCGACTGGTGTCTCTCATTCCCCTCTCCCTCATAGAGATGTCTATACATTGACTGGTGTCTCTCAGTCCCTCTGTCTCCTGGAGATATCTGTACACTGACTGGTGTCCCTCAGTCCCCTCTCCATCGAGGAGATATCTCTACACTGACCGGTGTCTCTCAGTCCCTCTCTCTCTGGGAGATATCTGTACACAGACTTGTGTCTCTCAGTTCCCTCTCTCTCTTTCAGGGAGATATCTGTAAGCTGACTGGTGTCTCTCAGTCCCCTCTCTCTCAGGAAGGTATCTGTACTCTGACTGATGTCTCTCAGTCCCTTCTCCCTCAAGGAGATATCTATACAATGACAGATGTCTCTCTGTCCCCTCTCTTTCAGGGAGATATCTATACAATGCCTGGTGTCTCTCAGTCCCCTCTCCCTCAGACAGATATCTGTACACTGACTGGTGTCTCTCAGTCCCCCCTCCCTCAGACAGATATCTGTACACTGACTGGTGTCTCTCAGTCCCCCCTCCCTGTAGGGTTTTCGCAAAATCCCCTATTTCCCTGAAGATTGAAGAAGATTGGTCCACATCGTGGACGAAGATTTGGGTGATGTGACTTGTCTACAATGTTTTAAAATGTGCCTAGAACCGCGAAGGACTGCTCTGAGCTGGGCTGCGCATGGACTACAACACAGAATCGAGGAGGTTCGTGGAGGTGGTCACACACATTGAGACAACATATCTTAATAAAATCGTTCCCTGGAGGTTGGGCAATCATAAAAGGTTTTAAAATGGTCAGAGAAAGCTTGGCCAAAAGGACAAAGCAGCAAAACAGCTCGCAGCGAGTTGTCTGTGTGAAAAAGTGGGAGGATACAGGGGCTGTGAGTCAGACCTGCCAATCAAAGGGAGGTTCCCTTCGAAGCACTTGAAGTTGTTTAGCCCACTTGAGAAAACCGCAGGACAATTGATTTGAAACTGCTCCTGTTTACACAGCCATTCAAAGCATTCAGAGACAATGATAGATTGAAACCCTGGAACGGATTTTGATCTGCAACAGTTTAAGAACTGAATGGATTTAAATCACCCAGCATTCTGGACAATAGAGCAGTTGTATTCCCTTTTGTTTTAGCCCAGGTGAGCTCCGGATGTGGGCGGGAACATTTCTGCCCCACAGTGCAGACACACTAACCCAGTCCAACCACTTTGAGTTAGCCAATCACAGCTTTTCTCTGGTTAATTGGAACTTTTTGGGCGTGAATTTTCCAGACAGGCAAACAGCAGGGGGGTGGGGGGCTCACCAGGTATATATGATAACTCCTGAGAAGCTATCGCTGTCTTTATTTCCTGGGACCACAGGTGAGCTTCTCTCTCTCTCTCTCTCTCTCTCACTTCGCTGGACCACATGTGAGCAGAGTTTCTGACTCCTCAGCAAAGCAACCTAGTAAGGAGTTAGGGGATGGTAATTAAGGGGATATTGCTAAGATTGTTTAATCAACATTGTAGCCACTTACCCCTCGTTTTTACCATCTGCATTCCCCCATTTAAGCAATTTCACTGTAATTTACTGTGTTCGTGTGGTATAGTTTGATATTTGATTGTAGTTCCTTTTAGTTAATAAAGCTTGATTTTTCTCTCATCCAGACTATTTGTCCATTTTAATATCATTAATTATAAGTCCTTCAGTCAGAACTGGAAGGTGGGGTAGCAATTCGAAACCGCTGTTTTAAAATTGGTTTATTGGAAATTGGTTTACAGTGTAGCAGCAGGCTGCTTGACCAGGTGAATTACCGTAAACCAGGTAAAAGATTGGAATTGGTCAGAGTACAGGCTAAGGCTGCAGACCAGGTGAATTACCTTAAACCAGTTAAAAGAAGCCCCCCTACATCTGTAAGATTCAAAATTTTTCATTATATCATCACACGAGACAACAGGATTAATAACACAGCTTTATTGACCAAAAGGAAGCTTGTACAGACCAAACCTTTGATAAAAGGGGCACACAAAATGGCCGCCGGACCTCGTGATCAGTTTCTTGGACCATTTGATTTCTGTTACTGCAAGCCAGACAGGCTTGTGGATTGAGAGCAGTAAGCCCGCGAAAGCCAGTATCGGGAAACCGAAACTCAGGGAAATGGGCATACATATTCAATTGGATTCTAAGTACAAGACAGTTTCAGGCAAACAGGATGGGGCCCATCAAGATATGGGCGGACAATGCATGAACACTTAAACCCATTTAATGTACAAAGGAAAAACCGTTTAACAGCCATCAAGGGAAATCTCCAGACCGATCAATATGCGAACCGAGTTACGGTGACAAAGTAAAAGACATTATCGGCCAGGAAGGCCAGTTAAAGCTATCACCGGCTCCCGTCACAAGACAAAGCGCCCCTGCAGAGATTTCTGCCCGCCAAAATTATTACAAAGACTGGACTATGATCTGGCGGGAGATAAGGCTGGCCCAAAAGGGTATAACTATGGATTTTGAAAAGTCCATCAGCGCCTCTTCTACCTCAGTAGCTTCGGAATTCGATCAGGACGTTTCGGAAGGACATTTCGGAAAGGACAACGTGGTCGGTGTTCAGCCAGACAAGGCTCGGCCGCGACGAGAAGACGACGAGGGTGGCCCGGGTACCGTTGTCGGGAGATCATCGACGACCCAGGCCGAAGAAGAAGACACCCTCAGGAAAACCGACGATCCAGGCCGGAGAGAAAAGACATTCCGGGCCTAGCACTTCCGTGCCTCAACATCCCAATCTCGAGGTGTTATTCTGTTCCATGAACCCAAATCCACAACAGACTTAGTGGATTTCAGCCATGACGAACGCTCACCGAGGCTGTGTCCACTGCCTCATCGCCTGAGAGAGAGAGAAAAACAAGCTGCGCCAGAAGTTTCCAAAGCCACGTGACGACGGAAAGCTGTGCCAGAAAGGCTGCGAACCCCTCCTTTTTGCGATTCTGATAGTGGTGAGCATGATCCCGAGTTCCTCAAGTCAAAATTTAGTTTAGGTATTAGGGGAGGGAGTAAGGTTAAATCGTAATGTGTTTCCCCTTTTACGACGTGCCGTGTGTTCCCCATTTCCATAGAGTCAAGTTCATAAATTTGTGCTGATTGTAGTTACTTTAATCTGTGCCTATGACATGTATTTTGTAATGCTTCAAACTGTTTAAAAATAAAAGCATCCATTTCATGCTATTCAACCTGGTCTATTGAGTCCTTTCTCTGCACTACAGTTCTCTGCTTCTAAGTCCAAGGTCTAGAACCGTAGGGGAGAGTGGGTTGAACCACTCAAGGGTAATTATTGCACAAAGCCTGGCAGGAGACCAGAATGAGCAAGAGAAACCCCCTACAGAAATGGCGACCGCGGCAGGACCTTGGCAGCAGGAAAGTAGTGTGTTAGATCAAGGTCTGAATAAACGAAATGTGATGGATGAAAGAATAGCGGATTATGTTTTTGGAAAGGTAAACCTCACAAAACAATGGATATCTGACCTATTAAGGGATAGGCGCCCGCTAGACACAGCCATCAAGTGGACAGAGGGTAAAGAGCATAAGAAATCTGTAGAAAAGGCGGTCTGGCTGATGTACTACAAGAAGCAAGTCCAGCTTTTGGACCAAGTCGTTGTAGCACAGACAGCCCAGATCAAAGGGTTGCTTACAGAAGTAGAGGAAAAGGTTGCGGGAGGTCAAAAACTGATTGAATCGCTTAACGCGCTGAATCAGGAATGCCAATCCACAACTCACCACCACGAAACCCGGGTAGAGTATTTAAAATGTCAGGTCATTGAAGCCAAGGCCTGTGAAGGTAGAATGAGAGAGAGGTATTTCCGTCTAGCTAAGCAAATAGAGACCCAAGAGGAAAAACTTCTGGGAGCCAGGGCAGCATATAAGATGGCCATGGAGGATAGATCTGAGAGCACCGACCACAGCGCTTGCCGCCGGGAGCAAGAGGACCTGAGAACGGCCCTAGCCAAGGCAAACGGGTTGGTGTGTCTCATAAACCCACCAGCGAGCCAGCTATTGCTAGCCAAGGAATCCAAAAGACCGATTCCACAAGAGATAGTTCAGGAACCAACCCCCAAACCCTCTGCGCCTCCTGCTTATGATGAGTCTTGGACTCCGGGAAAGGAAACGGAGACGGTAGATGAAGAGATTCTTGAGGAAGAGCCACCCCAGGTAGCAGAGTCAGGACCGGCACCGATGTATCCCACGCGACACCGGAGGCTCGGTCCGGGCGTAGCGGATGGCGAGGATGGACCCCTCGTGAATCAGATCATAATGCCCCACAGCGCACAACAGCTGAGGGCAATGATAAGTCACATCCCAAAACTCTCCGAGTCAGGAGATCCCTCCGTCCATTTTAGGGACGTGGAGCAGACCGCAGCAGTTAATGACTGCGACGGGGTTGAACAGTCTAAGATGCTGCTGCTCTCCCTGGACAGCTCGCTCCTCCAGTGTCTCCCTGATGAGAGCAAGAGAGGGCACAGGGAATATGGGTTGTTACGGGGCGAGATCCTGGAGATTATAGGAGAGGGTGACGGAACTCCGTTCCTCCGTTTAGAAAAGACAGTGCAGCTAGAAGGAGAACCCCCACGGGTTTTCGCCGGAAGGTTGTGGCCCGTGTATCGGCGCAGCTGCCTGGGAGGACCGGACCGGAACGCGCTAAATGATGAACAAAGGGCTCATTGGCTCCGGTGCCTGGTAGCAGGTTGCTTGCCAATAGTGAGGGAGCAGGCCAAAGCATGGTTTGACCCCACTAACGCCCGCTCCACGGAAGACATAGTGCTCGATCAGCTCACGATCAGTTACAGGAACAACAAGGGTAGGAAAACGCCTGCTTTAAAAGGAAAGGTACATGAGGCAAGGCCCGCAGCTTCTGCTAAAAAGGAATGGCATCAGGAGGGGAATCGCCCTCCCCAAGCCAAAAGCAGTTGTTACGGGTGTGGGAAGGAGGGTCATTGGCGCAAGGACTGTAGAAATCCATGGAAGGATAATAGAGGGAGATTCCCCGCAGCCCAAGCCCAAGCCCAAGCCCAGACCGTTGACCCAGCACCAGCCCAAAACCCAACCGTAGCCCCTGCCCCAGCAACAGGAGGTGGTGCGGTTGTAGATCCCGCTACGATTGAGTCAATTTTAGAGACTATGCGGTCTCTGATGACCTCGCAGGGGAAGGTAGCAGTCGCCAACAGCCCTATCGCTCCCGAGACCCCAACCGAAGCACCTAAATGACTGACGCCTGTGCAGCCCGTCTACTTGTGTCCGCTCCGCTATGACGCCTGGAGAAGACCTGTGGTGGAAATGGAGGTGGAAAGGGAAAAGGGTAGTTACCTGTTGGATACGGGAGCTTCGTGCACCGTGATCCACACAGCTAGACCTTTTGCCTCACCTCTGTCCACCCAGGCTCCATTCTCAGTAGCGGGTTTCACAGGCAGAGAACAGGCTGGCGCGTACTCCATCCCGCTCTCCATTCATTTGGGAGCACTCCACACCACATGGACGTGTATCCTATTGAAGTGGAGTGAGGGGGGTGGAAAAGGCATCCTCGGGGCTGATTTCTTGGTGGAACACGGGATCCTCGTGGACCTGAGAAATCACTGTCTCTGGGGAGCCAAGAGCGGTTTAGGCAAGGTAGTTGTAATCCCAGGGAGGGAAGAAAAGGGGGCCCTATGCACCATGAAGCCGTCAGGAGGTTACGATCTCGAGCTCATGGTAGCGAACGTCCCAACGGACTTGCAGCGTGTGTGTCGGAAAATCTGACCGCGTTTGCCACCCACAAGCACGACTGTGGGAGAGTCACTGGGTTTGAAGTCAGCGTAGACGGGGACCCCATGATCCGACCCCAAAAGCAGTATAACTTCCCCAAGGAGGCAGAACCCGACATGGAGACCGCAATATCTTCATTGGTGCAGCAGGGCGTATTGAGACCAATAGCCACTCACGTGAACTCCCCCTTATGGCCGGTAAAGAAGCCGGACAATTCGTGGAGAGCCACGGTGGACTACAGAGTCCTCAATAGTAACATCCCAGCCTGCGCGCCCACGGTAGCAGCAGTTGCAGACCTAATAGGGAGTATTCCAGCATCGGCGACCACGTTCACGGTGCTGGATATCTTGAACGGTTTTTGGTCCATTCCGCTGCGGCGGGAGGATCAGTACAAGTTTGCCTTTACTTTCAAAGGGCAACAGTACACTTGGAACTGCTTGCCACAGGGTTTTCACAACAGCCCCAGCATTTTCCATCAATGCATGGCGGGGAGTTTAAAAGAATTTAGCCAGCCCAACCAGATAGTACAGTATGTGGACGACTTACTCCTGTTCACGGACACAAGGGAGGAGCACGGCCCACTATTAGCCGAATTATTGGAGCTGTTAGAAAGGAAGGGTTTCAAAGTAAACCCAAAGAAAGCACAGATCGGCCAGCAGGAAGTCAAATTCCTGGGTCTGGCCATCCGCGCTGGAGAAAGAGCCATAGATAAGGCCAGAAGGGAATCAGTACAAGATCTGCCGATCCTCAACACAGTAACGGGTGTAAGGTCCTTTTTGGGATTGACCGGGTACTGCAGAGATTTCATCGAGGACTATGCTGCCACAGCAGCCCCGC
The DNA here is from genome assembly GCF_052327205.1 of Somniosus microcephalus. Taxonomy (NCBI): domain Eukaryota; kingdom Metazoa; phylum Chordata; class Chondrichthyes; order Squaliformes; family Somniosidae; genus Somniosus; species Somniosus microcephalus. Next base: position 37,173,938 of record NC_140996.1, read on the forward strand.
TACTCCGACTCTTACACAATACACAAGGGAATCGAGTGGTCTTGGGATGAGGGGTGCCAGGCAGCATTTGAGAAGTTGAAAAGAGATCTGCAGACCGCACCAGCCCTAGGGGCCATAGATGGGGGAGAGGAGTTTTTCCTGGAGGTAGCCGCTAGTGGGGACAGCCTGAGCGCCGTGCTGCTCCAGGAGCGGCACGGCAAGCTGAGACCGGTAGTTTATTCCTCCAGGGTGCTCACGGGTGTAGAGAGGAGTTTCTCCAATTGCGAACGGCATCTCCTGGCCACGCATTGGGCTGTGAACAGATCAGTGATCTTCACAGGAACCTCTCCCATCACGCTCCTCACCCATCACACCCCCACAAAGATGCTTCTGGATGGAAGGATTAAGGATGGGACCGTAAGCAGCGCTCGGATTGCGCGCTGGACCCTCCTCCTTTCCCAGATGGATCTCAAAGTTAAAGGCCTCTGTGAGCCAAAGCTCGCAGCCAACATGGTATATCCCGGAACAGTCCATCGGTGTTCCGTAGAAGGGGTATGGGAGGTCAACATAGGTTTACGGGCCGGGATACACCCCACAGGCCGCGAAATCTACGTAGACGGTTCCAGCACTGTATCTGCTGGCGAACGACTCACAGGGTGTGGAGTTTATGACCCTGCGGCAAACATTGCCCTGGCAATTAAGCTCCCCAGCACTATGAGCGCACAGCAGGCTGAACTGTCCGCGGTGGCGTACGTGGTTACCCACCCTGAGATTTTCCCAACCCCATACACGATTTGCTCAGACAGCATGTTCACGTGCAATTCGTGTACGGAGTACCTCGCCATCTGGTCCCACCGCGGATATACCTCCGCGGACAGGCGGCCTTTAACATTTAAGCCCTTGCTGGAAAAGATCCTAGCCGCTGTGGGGGAGGAAGGGGAGGTGTTCATCCACAAGGTGAAGGCTCATTCCACCGCAGAACCCCGCAGTCAGGGCAACCAGCAGGCGGATGCGCTAGCCCGGGAGGGTGCCCGCAACGGCACTTTCTGGGACCCCTATGGACCCGGACCCGTGGCAGCGATCCGAGAAGGGGAGGGAACTCCAGGGAACATAGGGGTGACACCGCCCCCAGACCTAAAGACCATCCAAACCCTGGATCCCGCCCTAAAAACAGTCCTAAAAGCCATCACAGAAGGCAAGCAGGTCGAGGTTCCGTACAGTACGGCAGCCCTCTCATTCAAAGAAGGCATGCTGTTCCGAGAGGAGCAGTGGGTTGTGCCGCAGCAGCACCGGAGGGAATTCCTGCAACTGGCCCACGAGGGTCCAGGGGCGGGACACCCCGGGCCTGAGGTTACCTGGCAACGGGTAGAGCAGGCGGGATGGTGGCCGGGACTTCGGGACGATGTCCGCGAGTTCTGCACAAGCTGTCTTGTGTGCGCTGCAAACAACCCAGACCCCCACAAACGGAAGGTGCCCATGGGGCACATCAGGAGGGTAGAGGGACCATGGCAGTCGATTCAGGTCGACTACATAGGGCCCCTGCCCGCCACCCAGGGAGGATATAAGTACTGTCTTGTCCTGGTAGATGTGTTCACCAAATGGGTAGAAGCTTTCCCGTGCAGAACAGCTACGGCACTGGGCACTGCTAAGATCTTGATTCGGGAAGTGTTCTCACGGTGGGGACTCCCCCGTTTTGTAGAGTCCGACCAAGGGAGTCAGTTCACCGGTCAAGTAATGCAGAACGCCCTCATGCTCTTGGGCATTGAGGGGAAGTGGCACGTAGCATACAATCCCCAATCATCCGGGATTGTTGAACGCATGAATCGGACCCTCAAGGAAAAGCTGAGGAAAGAGACAATGGGCTCGCCCCAGAAATGGGCGGAGGTCCTGCCTTTAGTCCTCATGGGGATCCGGGCCAGCCAGTCCAAAAGTACGGGGTATTCCCCGCACGAATTAATGACTGGAAGGATCATGCGAACACCCACCCATGTACTAGCTCCGGTGCTCACTGAGGGCCAGCTCCGAGAGGTGAAGCGAGACAAATTCGTCCAAACCCTTGTGGAGCGCCTGAAACAGATTTATGGGCAGGCGGCTGGGAACATGGGAAGACAGCATCAGGGAAACCGACTGTTACTGGAACCTCGTAAGCAACAAGAGTGGGTAGTCGGAGACCAGGTCATGGTCCGAAACTATGCCAGGGTAGGGAGTTTAGAACCATTGTACATGGGGCCTTACAGCATTGTAGACAAGGCCAGCCCCATGGTTTATGCAGTAAAGGTGCCCCGACGTACTAAATGGTTTCACATTAACCAGTGTAAACTGTTTAAATCGGGTGCACAAGGGCCAACAACAGGGACCAGGTCTGAGAACAAAAATCCTCAGCCTGTAACAGAGTCACAGACCACACAGGCTGGAACAGTAGCCTGCGTGAAGGGAGAGGCCACCCCATCGGAGTGGGAGGTCTCCCCTCTAATTTGGGATTCAGACGAGGAAGAGCCCGAACAGCTCGACCTCGCCTTAGACCCAATCACGGAGGAGGAAGAGTCAGAGGACGACGATCCCGCCCTCGACTCAAGCTTGGGGGAGGTAGGGAATGGGGGCGGAGACACACTACCTGTAGGGACAGGTGAGGTGGAGTCGGAAGCCACAAATCCCGGCCCCGGGGGGGCGGAGCCTGAGGGAGGGGAGCTGGAGCCGGCAGCTGTGGTGGAACCACAGGCTGTGACGGTGACAGTCCCAACCCCCGGTCCATCAGCCCCGGGAGCCTCACCCAAAGCAGCCCCTCGTAGGTCGACTCGAGCGCCCCAGCCCAGAAAGTTTTAGCCAGATTCTCCCCATCCTTCACAACCTCGGTCTAGAGCAGCCCCAGAAAGGCATGGTTCCCGTTCAACAGTGACAGGCTGCGGGGGATCAAAGCCGAAGGTCAGTGCAGCCCCACCACAGGGTGCGGCACGCTGCAGCCCTCACAGGAATTCAGTAGGCCGCCCGGCGCAGGGCGGCGCTGTTCATAAGTTAAGTTAGGTAATTATGATGATAGTTTAAGGAATATAAAAATTTACGGTGTTAAGAAATGTTAAGAGTACAATTTTGAAGTCTGCCCGGTATGTGTGCTTGTTTGGAAGCGGGGTCTAGGAATCTGCGTGTCCATTTAATTAGGCCAGCACCTCTTGGGAGCCTGGCTACATCATTTTATTGGTTACAGAAACCTGGGATATGATGAAAAAGATTCTCATCGTGTTCGTGGCGATCGGGTGCGGGTGGCCCTACCGAGGCCGCACCAAGGACGTCATCATCTTCGGGTGTTCCGGGGACACGGCCCCCATCGCGACGGTAGGGACAGGGGAGCGAGAGGTTGAGGAAACCGCCACCTACTTCCACCAGGGGAGATGGCCAGGTTGGCTGGGGACGAATTCTACGGAATACTCCAGCAATTTCGGTTTTGCCTACCAAGAGACTTCGTTAACGTGCCCTCGGGTGAGGATCCTTGCACCCAGAGTCAGCGTTACCGTGGGAAAGAGGATCTGTCTGGTGTGTAATGGGAACGTACCACTAAGGCGATGGTGGTGGCTGCGAAAGCTGGGAAATGACATGAAGAACTCTACGGTCGAGTGGGAGCGACTGGGTAATAATACCCATCGGACTATCACGGGGACTCACGGACAATTACGTGTGTGTTGGGACAAATGGTGGGAACCAGATGAAGGAATATATGTCTGTATGTGGGGTTCAAAACGCGTTTGCCCCAAGGGCGTATCCATCTTCTTCCAAAGGCAGTGGCAGGACGATGGAAAGGGGATGAGATGGGATGTCAGCACTCGGGCGTGCGGAGCCCCATACTCCCCGATTCCGGTAAACGCCACTGAACTCATCACCCGCCCACGCAAGCCCCTGCCCACGATTCCGGTAGCACTAGCCCAGAAAGAAGGGTGCCCCACCACCACCAAGGGACCCGGGAACGGTTTAGTATTGGTACCCACCGGTCAGGTGCTGTACCAAGGGGTACACTACGCGGTAGCCTCAGTGATTTTAAACCTCACTGAGGTACGATTGCCGGAGTGGTGTCCCAAAGAAATGGAACAATTATACCAGGTCCTGTTAACCCGAATATTTAGACAGTTTTACGAGTTTGACTTTGCCGACATCGACAAAGACAAATTATACACCACACCACCGGAAGTTTTGAATCGAGTCGGGAGGCAAAGAAGGGGTACAGTAAATGACATATTCACTGCTTTTAATACCGGGACATCTGTCGTCAACGCTCTAGATAACGTGGAGCTGCAGACACAGATCAACGGTTTAAAAGCCCAGTTAAGGAACATACTGACAGACGAAAATAAGGTAGTGGGTTCTGAGTTACATGAAGACCAGGCCATGACGCTACACTTTAAGGAAATAATAGCTGAGCTGGAGAAACACGCGAGAACGGTAAATGCGCTCATTAAGGAGGATCGGAATGCGTCCGATCAAGCTGTGCAAAACGATGCCTGTGTGCTATACGGGGCGTGGTTACTGGGCGAGGGCCGCAGTAATCTTGAGGATTTAAAACAGGGTTTGGTCCCGTCCTGGATCAGCAACAAGCACTTGCAAGCGCTCCACCCTTTTGAGAATGCATTAAGCCCGTGCCAGCTCAGACTAGCTGCAGAAGCGTACCCAGTCCCAGTGGACTGCGGACGTTCGAATCATACTATCATGGGAATAGTGGTAAGAATGCCGGTGTTGGGTCCCGCAGCAAAGCCCGCCCCGGTATACAGGGTGGAGAACATTGGAGTCATTCAGGGGGGCGCGCACATTCGTTACGCAGTGGTCCTGCCTTACGTCATCAGATGGGAGCGTACGATGACACGCACCGACCTCTCGGGGTGTCGGAGCCGGGGAGCACACATCATCCTGTGTCCCCAGCACTTGAATGCCTTTTTGAAACCACAGTGCGGGTTCAGAACCGCTAGCGCGAAGCCGATAAATTGCACCATGGAGGCAATGGCAGAGGACCATGTGCCCCCGCAGGTAGCATATATCGGGGGTGGGACATACTGCGTCACCACTGCAGCGCCTCACTACTGCCACGGACAGCACGAGTGGTGTTCGATCAGTGATAGCAGTTTCTGTTTCAAACCCAGGGCCGAGGTTCAAGTGGCACAACAACGGATTGTCCCCATTCCTGCACCCTCCACCATTCACCTCACTGTAAAAGAGAATTTCACGGACTTGCAATGATTCGTCGTGCATTTTGGTTATGTCATTCCCCCTCTTCCCGAACACCTCACCAAGATTTTAAAAGCCGTTATAGTTTCACAGAAACATTTTTACACACTGGAGCAGAAGACTTTAGAGATAGGAAAAGACATATTGGACATAGTCATCCCACCATGGTGGGACTTGTTCACTAACATAGAGATCCCGGCCTGGATTAGAATAGCATCCCACATCCTAGTAGTGTGTCAGGTTTTAATTGTGATATTTTTGCTGTTCGTGCATTGCAAGAGAGGCAAACGCCTCCAGAGGCACGAGAACACAGGAGAATGGAGAGAACGCTATGTACGAATGGGGGAAGAAGACACCCCACTTTAAGCTGCTAGTATTGAAAGTTAGGCGTCCCTCCATTTTTAGATTTTGGCCATTTGCGCGTTTTCTTTTAAGTGTATGAATATTGTTAGGTTATTAGTCGTTGTTAAGTTTTTGGATTAATAAAAGGTGTATGCAGGTGGTGCAAGAGGGTATCAACCCCTGCACATCTGACAGATGAATGTGTTATAGTTTAAGAAGTACTGCCTATGATTGTCCAAATGTGCACAAGGTAATGTTCGTTTTCTTCGGAAATGGGAACTGCATGTGTCGTGAGGGTCATAGATAGTTAAGTGCCAGGAATGTTTGGATGTGGGGAATCAGGGAAAATTTACTCAGCAAGGATCCTTGATACCTCTAGCAAGCTATCAGTATCACAGGGGGGCCTGTAAGATTCGAAATTTTTCATTATATAATCACACGAGACAACAGGATTAATAACACAGCTTTATTGACCAAAGGAAGCTTGTACAGACCAAACCTTTGATAAAAGGGGCACACAAAATGGCTGCCGGACCTCGTGATCAGTTTCTTGGACCATTTGATTTCTGTTACTGCAAGACAGACAGGCTTGTGGATTGAGAGCAGTAAGCCCGCGAAAGCCAGTATCGGGAAACCGAAACTCAGGGAAATGGGCATACATATTCAATTGGATTCTAAGTACAAGACAGTTTCAGGCAAACAGGATGGGGCCCATCAAGATATGGGCGGACAATGCATGAACACTTAAACCCATTTAATGTACAAAGGAAAAACCGTTTAACAGCCATCAAGGGAAATTTCCAGGCCGATCAATATGCGAACTGAGTTACAGTGACAAAGTAAAAGACATTATCGGCCAGGAAGGCCAGTTAAAGCTATCACCGGCTCCCATCACAAGACAAAGCGCCCCTGCAGAGATTTCTGCCCGCCAAAATTATTACAAAGACTGGACTATGATCTGGCGGGAGATAAGGCTGGCCCAAAAGGGTATAACTATGGATTTTGAAAAGTCCACCAGCGCCTCTTCTACCTCGGTAGCTTTGGAATTCGATCAGGACGTTTCGGACGGACATTTCGGAAAGGACAACGTGGTCAGTGTTCAGCCAGACAAGGCTCGGCCGCGACGAGAAGACGACGAGGGAGGCCCGGGTACCGTTGTCGGGAGATGTATCCCAGGCTGCTGTGTGAGGCAAAGGAGGAGATTGCGGGGGCTCTAACACATATATTCAGGACCTCTCTGGCCACAGGGGATGTGCCAGAGGACTGGAGAGCCGCTAATGTAGTACCATTATTCAAGAAGGGTAGTAGGGAAAAACCGGGGAACTACAGGCCAGTGAGCCTAACATCAGTGGTAGGAAAATTATTGGAAAAAATCCTGAGGGACAAAATTTGTCTCCACTTGGAGAGGCAAGGATTAATCATGGATAGTCAACATGGCTTTGTCAAGGGAAGATCATGTCTGACTAATTTGATTGAATTTTTTGAGGGGGTGACTAGGTGTGTGGATGAGGGTAACGCAGTGGATGTGGTATACATGGATTTCAGAAAGGCCTTCGATAAAGTCCCGCACAGGAGACTGGTCAAGAAGGTAAGAGCCCATGGAATCCAGGGTGCCTTGGCACATTGGATACAAAACTGGCTTAGTGGCAGAAGGCAGAGGGTGATGGTCGAAGGTTGTTTTTGTGACTGGAAGCCTGTGGCCAGTGGGGTACCACAGGGATCGGTGCTGGGTCCCTTGCTGTTTGTGGTCTACATTAATGACTTGGATATGAATGTAAAAGGTATGATCAGTAAGTTCGCGGATGATACAAAAATTGGTAGGGTGGTAAATAGCGAGGAGGGTAGCCTCAGTCTGCAGGACGATATAGATAGGTTGGTCAGATGGGCGGAACAGTGGCAAATGGAATTTAACCCGGAAAAGTGCGAGGTGATGCACTTTGGGGGGACTAACAAGGCAAGGGAATACACAATGAATGGAAAGACCCTAGGCAAGACGGAGGGTCAGAGGGATCTGGGTGTGCAAGTACACAGATCCCTGAAGGCGGCGGAACAGGTGGATAAGGTGGTAAAAAAGGCATATGGGATACTTGCCTTCATTAGCCGAGGCATTGAATATAAGAGCAAGGAGGTTATGATGGAGCTGTATAAAACACTGGTTAGGCCACAGCTGGAATACTGTGTGCAGTTCTGGTCGCCACACTACAGGAAGGATGTGATCGCGTTAGAGAGGGTGCAGAGGAGGTTCACCAGGATGTTACCAGGGCTGGAGCGCTTCAGCTATGAAGAGAGACTGGGCAGATTGGGTTTGTTTTCCTTGGAGCAGAGGAGGCTGAGGGGGGACATGATTGAGGTGTACAAAATTATGAGGGGCATAGATAGGATGGATGCTGAGGAGCTTTTTCCCTTAGTAGAGGGGTCAATAACTAGGGGGCATAGATTCAAGGTAAAGGGCGGGAGGTTTAGAGGGGATTTGAGAAAGAACTTTTTCACCCAGAGGGTGGTTGGAGTCTGGAACTCACTGCCTGAAAGGGTTGTGGAGGCAGAAACCCTCACAACATTTAAGAAGCATTTGGATGAGCACTTGAAATGCCAAAGCATACAAGGCTACGGGCCAAATGCTGGAATATGGGATTAGATTAGACAGGGCTTGATGGCCGGCGCGGACACGATGGGCCTCTATCCGTGCTGTATTACTCTATGACTCTATGACTATGACTCTATGATCATCGACGACCCAGGCCGAAGAAGAAGACACCCTCAGGAAAACCGACGATCCAGGCCGGAGAGAAAAGACATTCCGGGCCTAGCACTTCCATGCCTCAACATCCCATTCTCGAGGTGTTTTTCTGTTCCATGAACCCAAATCCACAACAGACTTAGTGGATTTCAGCCATGACGAGTGCTCACCGAGGCTGTGTCCACTGCCTCATCGCCTGAGAGAGAGAGAAAAACAAGCTGCGCCAGAAGTTTCCAAATCCACGTGACGACGGAAAGCTGTGCCAGAAAGGCTACGAACCCCTCCTTTTTGCGATTCTGATAGTGGTGAGCATGATCCCGAGTTCCTCAAGTCAAAACTTAGTTTAGATATTAGGGGAGGGAGTAAGGTTAAATCGTAATGTGTTTCCCCTTTTACGACGTGCCGTGTGTTCCCCATTTCCATAGAGTCAAGTTCATAAATTTGTGCATGATTGTAGTTACTTTAATCTGTGCCTATGACATGTATTTTGTAATGCTTCAAACTGTTTAAAAATAAAAGCATCCATTTTGTGCTATTCAACCTGGTCTATTGAGTCCTTTCTCTGCACTACAGTTCTCTGCATCTAAGTCCAAGGTCTAGAACCGTAGGGGAGAGTGGGTCGAACCACTCAAGGGTAATTATTGCACAAAGCCTGGCAGGAGACCAGAACGAGCAAGAGAAACCCCCTACACATCCCTCAGACAGATATCTCTACACTGACTGGTGTCGCTCAGTCCTCTCTCCCTCAGGGAGATATTGGTACACTGACTGGTGATTCTCAGTCCCTCTCTCCCTGGGAGATATCTGTAAGCAGACTGGTGTCTCTCAGTCCCTCTCTCTCTGGTAGATAGCTGTACACTGAACTGGTGTCCCTCTGTCCCCTCTCCATCAGGGAGATATCTGTACACTGGCTGGTGTCTCTCAGCCACTCTCCCTCAGTGAGATATCTGTAAGCTGACTTGTGTCTCTCAGTCCCCTCTGCCTCAGGGAGATATCTGTACACTGACTGGTGTCTCTCAGTCCCTCTCTGTCAGGGAGATATCTGTACACTGAATGGTGTCCTCTTTGAGCGAGAGGGACTGAAGTATTTAAGATGGTCGCACACACACAAACACGTAGTTTATTGGATTGCATTTGGAGAATGGCTCTTGTCCTCAGTATATATTCGGATGATTTCTTTGCTATTTCCAATTGAGAACAATTAGTTAAATATTGCATAATTACATATGATGTGTACATAAGGTGATAGAAGTGTTATAAATACAGCTTAAGAACCTAGAAGCTGTCTTTGTGATTTTAACAGATTTAGGGGGAAAAATTTGGTTGCTTTGTGCCTCCTGTTAGCGCCCTAAGAGGGCACTAATGTGGCGCAAAGCAACTAGCGCCTCGGCGCATCGATGTTTGCACTGCTCACGAAATTGACCAGGCGCTAAACACTACCGGCATGATCTCCTGCATCCGCAGATCGTGATGTCAGTGGAGCGTGCAATGCCCCGGTAGCGCCCTGGACCGGATATTGAGTGGCGCCCCTGCCTTACCACCTGTCTCTAGCAACGACAGGTTGAGAGGAACGTTTGGCAGTCGGGAAGGGACTGGGGGAGCGATATTTGAAGGCGATCGCTTCCAGACGTCTTTTGTCGGCGACATTTTTGCACCACGCATTCTGAGAGAGAGAGACTTCTGGAGAGATTCAATGCTGTGTGAGGCAGTTTTGGGTACTGAGCAGCACTTTGTAGGTTCATTTTGTTTTGGCCTTCCTTGCATCGATTTAGAAGAGACTGTGGGGACTGCACTCTGAGCTCTTTTCCTGGGCCTTTCCATTGTTCCTTCCAGCAGAATTGATGTACAGGTCTCTCCAGGCCGAGCTTCAAGGCTGCAATGAGTAGGGTGTGGATGGAGAGCAAGATCAACCCTCCCCTTTAAGAACTGGCCGGCGCCAGTGTGTCTGTGTTCCATTGCTGACTGACATCACATGAGCTTCACCAGCGCTCTGAGTTAGCGCCTCGCTCCTCGGCGTTAGCGCCTTAAGAGAGGTGTGTAGCACCTGATTTAGCACTCCAATCACCTCCCGGGGCGGTAGAAGCTAAGTTTGCGGTCGGAGGCGATAATTAGCGCCAGGCACTAAACTTTGTGCCCGGCCGAAAATTGCACCCCAAACGGGGCGATACCAAATTTCTCCCCCTTAATGTTCTTCTAACTTCCAAAAAATTGTTAAGGCTTGTAGTCAAATTGTTTATTTTTGATTTTTCAGATTGATCTATAAAGGGCTGAAACCTTTTTGCAGTTTTCAAAATAAACTCTCTGTCATGCAACATTATGGCTGGTTGACCCAGGACTATCCAATAATAAGGCCAGTTGCTATGGCAAACTGTCCCAGCAGCAGCAGCTGCAGTGAGGCTCGTTGCAATGGGATGTCAGCCTACATTGAGGCCTGTTGCTATGGTAAGCTAACCAAGGCCTACATTGACGTCTGTTGCTATGGTAAGCTAACCAGGGCCTACATTGACGTCTGTTGCTATGGTAAACACACCTGGTCCTACATTGAGGCGCATGACTCTCCTTTCCATTTTTTTTCATGTGGAAATGTTTTTCCTCCAGTCAGAACCTCAGATATCAATAAGATCGAAAACTTCTCATGTAGTGTATGTGCCTTTAAGAGCCCCCTGTGTACTGTAATGCCGGTAATGGCCACTCGGGCTATATAAGTCTGTATATTGTGTTGTATCAGCTAGTTCACCTCCAGACTTTGTTCAGTAAACACCTGTGAAACCAACTCCTGCCTTCAGTGTCTCTATTAACACACGGATACAACAGTGGCGACAAATTGGAAACGGACTTACCTGCAATTCGGCAGCACCTCAAGAACATCGATTCCTCAGACATCCAAAGTCGAAGAAAAGCAATAAAAAAAAACTGTGGTTTCACCAGCTAGCCGAGCTGGTGGCAGGTACTGCAATAATCCTTCCTGGGTGGCGGGCTGGGGCTCCATCAGCTGGCTGTACAGCGAGGCCGAGCAGCGAAGGCGGAGGCAAACAGAAACAGAGGGGGGGAGCACTCGGGAGGCAGCTGGCGCTGCAAAGCAGGTCAGCGTTCGGACCTAGCAGAGGGGGGGAAAAGTCCCAGAGAGTCCGGCGGGAATGAGTCTCCACCTGTAAATTAAAAAAAACGCGGAAAACAGCGTTGTCAGCAGCAGCGGCGGGAAAGCATGGGAAGCGCCATTTTTTTTCCGCAGGGAAGAAAGGAAAGCGCAGGAAGCGTCATTTTTTTTCCAGGATGCCTAAGGCTGGCAATATTGATGCTTTCAATAACGATATAGAGGATTGGACCACATATGTAGAAAGAGTGGAGGTATATTGCACAGCAAATGGAATAAAAAATGATAAAAAGGCATCAGTACTTCTAAATCTAATGGGCGCAAAGACATACGGGCTGTTACGAAACTTAATCACTCCAGCAAACCAAAGGACAAGAATTTTAAGGAGATTGTTGATACCCTACAGAAGCACTTAAACCCAACACCGCTGCTGATAGCGGAACGATTCAAATTCTTCAAGAGGAATCAGCACAAGAATGAAAGTAACGCTGATTACCTCACCGAATTAAGAAAGCTATCAAAGCACTGCCAATTCGGGGCAGGACTGGCAGATTCTCTTCGAGACAAATTCGTCTGCGGTCTCCTAAGTGAAGGAACACAGAAAAGGCTGCCTTCTGAGAAAGATTTGACACTGGACAAGGCTTTCACTATGGCTGTATCATACGAAGCAGCAGCAAGAGGAGCTGCAGAGATACAGCAAAAGACACAGGACTTCGGCACCCATGAAATGACACAGGGTTTCGAGAGATGTTATTGCTGCGGTAGATCCACCCATGACCAGAGGGACTGCTGGTTCAAGGACAAAGCATGCAGGCAATGCGGAAAGATTGGACACAATGCACGTGTATGCCGACCTGGACAAAAGAAAGTCCACGGACAGGAAAAAAATCAATAAGGAAAAGTACAGAAAGGTACAAATGATGACGGACAGTAGCTCCGAAGACCAGAAGAGTGATAGCAACTCCGGAAACAAGAGACTAAGCTGTCTCAAATTACATAATGTAATTACCAAAGAAGATTACCAGACCATTTGGGTTACCCTCATGATAGCAGGGTCCCCAGTTAAAATGGAGCTAGATACAGGATCAGCTCTGACCGTCATAAATCGATGGGATTACGAGCGGCTATTTCCGCATATACCTTTAAAAGACACATCCATTATCTTGAAAACATATACGGGGCAGAAAGTATACCCCAAAGGAAAAATAAGGGTGCCTGTTGTATACAACGGCAAGGAAATACAGAAGTTGTATTTATGCGTTCTACAAGATGGTGGTCCACCGCTGTTGGGATGTGAATGGATCAGGAAGATACGTTTAGACTGGCACTCCATTCAGGCACTGACGGTGACCAGTAAGAAAAAAAATGATGATGACGTCATCCCTGAACGATTAAAAGACATCTTGGCCAACGCCAAGGAAGTGTTTCAAGAGAAACTAGGAACCTTGAAAGGCGTCACCGCCTCAATAAAAGTGGAAGATGCGGCAATTCCCAAGTTTTTTAAGGCAAGGCCAGTGCCATATGCAATTCGTCCAGCAGTCGAGGCAGAGCTGGAGAATTTGGAAAAGGCAGGCGTATTATCCAAGATAGATTGGAGCGAGTGGGCAACACCCATCGTCCCGGTCATGAAGAAAACGTTGAATAATGATAAATCTGAAGAACAGAGAAAAATTTGCATCTGTGGAGACTTCAAGGTGACTGTAAACCCGGTCCTTCACACGGTACAGTATCCTCTTCCGAGGATAGAAGATATTTTCGCCTCACTATCCGGAGGGAAACGTTTCACCAAAATTGACTTGGCACAGGCATATCTACAGATGGAGGTTGTAGAGGCCTCTAAAAAGTATCTCACGATAAATACACACAAAGGCCTGTACCAGTACAATCGACTGGTTTTCGGAGTAGCATCAGCTCCAGCTATCTGGCAAAGAGCTATGGAGCAAGTCCTCCAAGGAATTCCGGGGACTAAATGCTGCCTAGACGACATCCTTGTAACAGGAGAAAACGACAACGAGCACCTTGCCAATTTGGAGCAGGTGCTCACTAGGATGAGAGAACGGGGCCTTCGAGCAAATCGCCCCAAGTGCGAATTTTTCCAGAAACAAATATCATATTGTGGCCACATAATTAACAAGGAAGGGTTGCATAAGTCACCTGAAAAAATTGAAGCGGTCATAAAAGCCCCAGCACCTGAAAATGTCTCACAATTAAGGTCGTTCCTGGGATTGATAAATTACTATCATAAATTTTTACCGAACTTATCAACTCTTCTGCACCCTCTTAATGAACTGCTACAAACAGGAGTAATTTGGAAATGGAGCGAAGACTGTAAACATGCCTTCCATAAATGCAAAGACTTAATCACGTCCAAGGAAGTTTTGGCTCATTACAACCCATCACTGCCAATCAGGCTGGCGTGCGATGCATCCCCTTACGGCGTAGGAGCGGTATTATCGCCTAGATTCCCTGATGGCTCGGAGCGGCCGATAGCTTTTGCGTCACGCTCATTGAACTCAGCTGAGCGTAACTATGCCCAGATCGACAGGGAAGCACTCAGCCTGGTATGGGGAGTGAAGAAATTCAACCATTACCTACACGGACAAAAATTTACCTTGTTGACTGACCATCAACCCCTCATCTCCATATTCAACCCTAAAAAGGGTGTTCCCATTATGACAGCGCAAAGGCTACAGAGGTGGTCCCTTTTTCTAGGGGCACACCAATATGACATAGAATACAAAGGATCAAAACAGCATGGGAATGCTGACGGCTTATCGCGCCTACCGTTGCCAACGGTAGAAGAGGCACCTACAGTAGACCCAGTGGAGATGTTCCACTCTACCATAGTGGAATGTCTACCAGTAACAAATTCTGCCATTGAAAAGGAAACGAGAAATGACCCGATTCTCTCACGAGTCTACGATTTAACAGTGAAGGGATGGCCAGCACATGGTGAACCACTGTTGCCAGCATTCTCGCAAAGAAGAGAACAGCTGTCAGTGTGCCGAGGAACCTTGATGTGTGGATCCAGAGTGGTGATTCCACCCAAACTCCAGGATAAAGTGCTAAAGGAGATTCACGAGGGGCATCTGGGTGGAGTTAAAATGAAGAACCTAGCCAGGGCGTTTGTATGGTGGCCAGGTATCGATGGAGACATCGAAGAAATGACCAAGAGCTGCCTAGGATGCCAGAAGGTCCAAAACGCTCCACCACAAGCCCCTCTACATCCATGGGAGTGGCCCTCATCTCCATGGCAAAGGGTACACATCGACTTTGCTGGTCCATTTATGGACTCAATGTTCTTAATTGCGGTTGATGCACACTCCAAGTGGCCGGAGGTAATAAAGATGTCCTCCACCACCACGGAAAAAACCATCACAGTATTAAGGACCATATATGTCAGGAATGGGCTGCCTGAACAGATCTGTTCTGATAATGGACCGCAATTTGTGTCCGAAGAATTCAGGAAGTTCTTAAAAAACAATGGGGTTAAGCACTACACGTCCGCCCCATACCATCCCGCCACCAATGGATTGGCTGAAAGGTTTGTCCAGACCTTCAAGAAGGCCATAAAGGCCATGGGTAATGAAGACATAAAACTTCAGCATAAGGTAGATAACTTCTTGTTTGCATACAGGAATGCAACACATATGGTTACAAACCAAACTCCCGCCATGATGTTCTTCAATAGAAGCCTAAGATGCCGGCTGGATTTGATCAAGCCAAACACCAGAAGGGACGTGGAGAACCGGCAATTTCAAGGCATGAATGAAAGGCCAACTAGAACCTTCCAGATAGGTCAACAAGTTTTGGCCCGGGACTACCGTACCGAGAAATGGCAGCCTGGAACTATTTGCACACGACTAGGACCGCTGATGTATACCGTGGACATTGGAGAAAGCATAATAAGGCGCCATGCTGACCAGATCATAGAGTCATCTGAAAAGGGACAACCTACACCACAACTCTATATGCCTAATGATGAAGTAGAGATACCCATATCTACCTCCGATCCGGTGATACTGGAACCCGATGAACCCGACACTGGCATTCAAGCCGAATCAGCCTTGCCAAAAGAACCTACTACACCACCAGAAACTACTACACCACCGAGGCGTTATCCGGACCGAGTCAGGAAGCCTCCAGAGAGACTGACTTATAATTGATTAACTGCAGCAATGTGTAGATTATTGTTCTTGTAACATTTAATTAATGATTACTTAAAATATTATGTACTGGTTGGCTAAAAGGGGAGGAATTGTAGTGTATGTGCATTTAAGAGCCCCCTGTGTACTGTAATGCCGGTAATGGCCACTCGGGCTATATAAGCCTGTATATTGTGTTGTATCAGTTAGTTCACCTCCAGACTTTGTTCAGTAAACACCTGTGAAACCAACTCCTGCCTTCAGTGTCTCTATTAACACACGGATACAACATCCCATATGAGGGAAACCCATTCAACCAAACTAGCATTTTAACGACCTGGAATAGTGGCAATGGGCATAAACACCCTGCTCGCCTATTTAAAGATGGATTGTTCCTGATTGGCTGGTGACAGAAGTCCTAACAGGCCCAAAGGCATCCCAGCATAAACAGTGCCCAAGATGGAGGGCTAGGAGCTCTGATTTTATGTCTTGTTAAAATGTCCCTCAATCAAGCAGAACCCATCCAAATTTATTATCAGAGCAAACAAGGCCGCATCGAGAGATTGGTAAAAATTGGTTAGAGCCCTATCTTCGCTGGGAAGTTAGCGCCCCCACGGCCGATTTTCCCAGGTAGTGCCCCAAGAGGGAGGAGGGGCACTACTGGAAGTGACTCCATCCCTCTTGGGGCGCTGCGGCACGTCGCGCCGCAGTACTGCAGGCCTTCCTCGCCTTATTAAAGGGGAGGGACCTGGCGCAGCACATCCCGGCGCCCAGCTGGGCCACCAGGGATTGGGCGTGCCTGCAAATGAGCCTGGCACCCAAGAGAAGTGCCGGGCTCACTGAGAGCAGCTGGCACCCCATGGGGGGAGTGCTTCACGGGGGCCGGGGACAGCAATGGGGGCAAGTGCTGGCAGACGGCCAGCAACAAAAATGGCCGCCCGCCACCTCCCCTTCAACTAGCGCCGCCCTGGCCACAGATAGGCCCCCCTGACCCCGGAGGACATAGCATCCAACAGTAACTCGGGGAACTTGTCTCATAGAAAGAGTTCCATTATTAATTTTCTTCAAAGATGTACGAAGTAAGTTCACATGATAATTGTGAAAAGGAAGGCCATTTGGCCCATTATCGTTAGCCATCCAGAAAGAACCCAGAGTCCCCCCCACCCCCACTGCAGCAATAAATTTGTTCTTAAATAATTCCAGGGCTTTCATCTGGAAGTCAATGTACTGATCACTCTGTGCGTGACGAAGAACTTCATAATATCAGTCCTAACTTTGCTTTTTACTAGTTTTAACCTGTGCCTCCTAATTCCATTCTCCCAATTTAACAATGTAATTTTTTTCAGATTTACCTTTTCCATGCCATTTACTATCTGATATATTTCTATAAAATTATCTCTCATAGGCCTCCTATCAAAGCTGAAAAACCCAAGCTTCTCCAATCATTCTTCATAACTGAGACCTCTAAAGCTAGCAATTAATTTCATGGGTCTTCACGACACTGCCTCCAACACTTGAATATCTCCCTTGTATTTTGGTGACCATGACTACATAGGATTACATAGGATTGCATAGGATATACGGCACAGAAACAGGCCATTCGGCCCAACCACTCCATGCCGGCCTTTATGCTCCACACGAGCCTCCTCCCATCTTTCCTCATCTAAATCTATCAGCATAACCCTCTATTCCCTTTTCTCTCACATGCTTGGCAAGCTTCCCCTTAAATGTATCTATACTATTCGCTTCAACCACTCCCTGTGGTAGCGAGTTCCACATTCTCACCACTCTTTGGGTAAAGAAGTTTCTTCTGAATTCCCTATTGGTGTTCTTGGTGACTATCTTATATTGATGGCCTCTAGTTATGCTCTTCCCCACAAGTGGAAACATTCTCTCTGTATCCACTCTATTAAAATTTTTCATAACTTTAAAGACCTCTATTAGGTCACCCCTCAGCCTTCTTTTTTCAAGAGAAAAGAGACCCAGCCTCTTCATTCTTTCCTGATATGTATACCCTCACATTTCTGGTATCATCCTTGTAAATCTTCTCTGCACCCTCTCCAGTGCCTTTTTATCCATTTTATAATTTGGCAACCAGAAATGTACGCAGTACTCTAAGTGTGATCTAACAAAGGTTCGATACAGGTTTAGCATAGCTTCCCTACTTTTTAATTCTATCCCTCTAGAAATAAACCCTGGTGCTTGGCTTGCTTTTTTTATGGTCTTGCTAACCTGTGTTGCAACTTTTAGCGATTTGTGTATTTGTACTCCTAGATCCCTCTGTTCCTCAACCCCACCTAGACTCGCACCCTCCAAGTGATAAGTGACCTCCCTATTCTTCCTTCCAAAATGTAATACCTCACATTTATCTGTGTTGAACTTCATTTGCCAATTATATGCCCATTCTGCAAGTTTATTAATGTCCTCCTGTAACTTGTTGCAGTCCTCCTCAGTATTGACTATCCCTCCCCCCCCATGTCGTATCATCTGCAAATTTAGAAATTGTGTTTATGATTCCTAACTCTGAATCGTTAATGTAAATTGTGAACAACAGTGGTCCCAGCACTGATCCTTGTGGAATACCACTACCCACCTTCTGCCATTGTGAATAGCTACCCTTTACGCCGACTCACTGCTTTCTGCCCTGAAGCCAGCGAGCAATCCATTCTGTTACTTGTCCCCTGACTCCGCACTCTCTGACCTTGTTCATCAGTCTATTATGGGGTACCTCATCGAAGGCCTTTTGAAAAGACACAGTACTGAAGATATGGTCGGAATGCAGCACTATACAGTTTGGTAGTGCCTTCCTGTCACTTGTATTCCACTGCTCTGGCCCTATAATTTAACCTTCTATTAACTTTATTGGTTGCTGCTGTGCATTGATTGAACTTTTTTGCGCATCAAGTTTACTAAGGCTCCTAAGCCTCTCAACGTCATTGCTGGCTATTTCAACATGTAGAACATGAACTGGAAATCCAGCAGATTGGTGGTTTCATGGCAAGGTTGTACACTCGCCCACCCATATCAACCCACCAGAAACTTCGATCTATTTTATTTTCTTTCCAGTTTTGAAGAAGGGTTTCGACCCGAAACGTCAACTCAAATTTCTCTCCACGGATGTTGCCTGACCTGCTGAGTTTTTCCAGCATTTTCTGTTGTTATTTCATTCTCCTGGAGTCAGGTTCCTTCCAGAGAGGGTCGATTACCATTCTGAAAATGGCCATTTCCTCCCTTGGAGCCATTTTGGTTCAGCCTTTCCTATGCCTCAGTATCTGCCATCAAAGCAGCATGGTGCTGCCTCAGTTGGCTGCGGGACCTCGGATGTACCTTTCTAAGTGTGGCCCGCCAATCTCAATTGTGATAATCACCCTGTCCCCGTGATTTAGGTTGGGGGTCTGTGTCACTGACCATGAGTAGGCCGAAGTCTTGCATCTGTCAGTGGAGCAAGGACTTAAAAAAAAAAATTCCTTTAAGTAAGTGGGGACCGCCCATTGATGTTAATTTCCTGTATGATATTATCCTGGTGACCAAGCTGGTTAAAGCAGTGAGTAATTGAGCTACCTTTACACCAGAAGCAGGTGCCATCAGGGTCATGCAAACCTTGCAATTAGATGGGTCCCAGAGCAGATGGAGTCTCTGTAACTGGCTGCCGCTGGCATCATTGGTTCATCCAGGTGGACTGAGATCTCAGTCTAATGTACTTTGTTTCTGCACAAGTTTTCTGTATGGAACCGCTACATTCCCATTGTCACTTTAGGACCGTGCAACCCGTGTAAGTCAGTGTCCCTGAGCAGATCCAGTCCCCAAATCGTACCTTTGAAATGGGCCCCTACAAGACAAACACCTCCCCTGACACCAGAAAGGTCTTGGATTGAAACCACAGCTTATGCTGAGTTAGCCAGATCAGTGGTAGGGTCTCATAATTAGCCTTTTTGTCCCTGGGTTTGAGAGTGGTGAATCAACCAGGTTCCCCATACAGTGATGCCCAACTTGAAGTGGGCCTGTGGAGATGTTAGTTGAGAACAGTATGTGACGCCCACCCATCTCCCCTAATTGACCATAATCAATTAGCCAGCTGAAACTCATTGCTAGGCTCACAGATGAAGGCCGGTGGATCACAGGAGATGATTGACATTCATGGAAGCCATGCCTTCAGGAGCTGAGGGGGAGAAAATTGATGAAAATGTTACGAGATAACTTATAACATCATAAAGTATGATGTTATTTAAGGAATGAAACGTAGGTGAGATTTTCCGACACCCTGTACTACTGGGCAGGTGTGCAGAGTGTAATGGATGCACTGCCCATGATTTTCCATCCATTGATTTCAAAGGGTGGAATATCATGGGCAGAGTCTTGAAAAATTTCACCCGAAGTATCAATTAATAGAACACCGAGTTAAATATTCACAACTTAATCAAGGAGACCAGGTGACATCAGGACTGATGCTAGCAATGCTTTCCTGATTTCCAACTGTCACCCGAATCCAGTAATCTGAGTTTGAACTCACCTCGGACTAAGAATTCCCCCGGTTGCTCTGTTTAGAAAATGCGTTTATGGAGATTTATTTTTGTCAGCATTGCCAGTGAAACAGTGAACCTGATTTTTTTAGAATGTATTTAAAATGGAGGAGCAGAGAAACAGAGGAAATCTCCACCAATGCATTAATGGTGTCACGACACAATAGTGAGGAATTTTTACTGCCCATTTTTGCTTTTTATTCAGTATATCTTGGATAACATTTTAAAAATTTATTGGCAGTTTTTACTGTTATGAAAATATTTCAAATTCTCAGTGGTGTTTAGAGAGAGATATAAGCCTTTCATACAATGACTTTATGTCCGTAGTATTTCGTAACAGATAAAAGAAGTAGAATACAAAAATAATGGAAAACAGCAGCAGAAAGCTAAATTAAAAGGCAGGACCTCAAGGGTAATAATCTCAGGATTATCACCCAAGCCACATGCAAATTAGCATAGGGGAAACAGGTTAGGAAAGTTAACATGTGGCTAAAGGATTGGTGTGGAAAAGAGGGGTTTCATTTCATGGGACACTGGCACCAGTACTGGGACAGGAAGGAGCTGTACCGCTGGGATGTGCTTCACCTGAATAGGGCTGGGATCAAGGTCCTAGCTGAAAGAATCAGTAGGACAGTAGAAAGGACGTTAAACTAATAAAGGGGGGTAGGGCTCAGGCAGAAATAAAAATAAAAATTAAATACAAGGATCAATACTGTTAAAGGTAATATATATGCTTCAGGTTCAGAAAAAAATATAAGAAATAACAACAAAAAGCTGAGAAGAGCACAACAGAAGTGATAAAAACAAGGGCCGGAATTTTCCTTACCAAGTCAGGTCGGGTGCGTGCAGGCCACATGGCAGGTGGGTACCACGTTGTATTGATGAGCCCGCTCCTCAGAGCATCTTTCAGTTAATTGCCCCTATTAAGGAAGACATGCGTTTCCCGGCCCTATTAAATGGTGCGGGGTCTGATGATGTCATTGATGACTCATTTCCAGCAGGGATACTTAAAGCAGCCTTGGCCACATCGCATTGGAAGGTTCATCGAGGAGTGTGGAAGGAGTATACCGGGGGATCTTGCTATTGCTCAGACTTGTCAACATGACATCCTAAAGACAGATGGCTGCCCCCCAGGTTTTCTGATGGCTCTCTCCATATTCTTGTAGAGGGAGTCAGAGCACACAGGGAGGTCCTTGTTCCTGCTGAAGAGACCTCCCCAAGAGACATAAAGAGCCTGGTTCCAAATAGCTGAGGAGGTGAACAGCAGTGATGTGGTGAGGGGGACCTGGGTGCAGTGCTGGAAGCGCTTCAATGACCTGACGAGATCAGGAAAGGTGAGTGCAAAGCCACACTCACTTTCATCCTAGTACGATAGCAAAATACTGCGGATGTTGGAAATCCGAAATAACAACAGAAAATGCTGGAAAAACTCAGCAGGTCAGGCAACATCCATGGAGAGAAATTTGAGTTGACGTTTCGGGTCGAACCCTTCTTCAAAACTGGAAAGAAAAGAAGATAGATCGGAGGCAGGGCTGCGATTGGACAAAAGAATAAAAGAAACAAAAGAAGTAAAAGAGACAATAAAAGGTATTAGAAGCGAGACGAGATGTTAATAGGCTGAGATTAGGTGTAAAGTGTACTGGCAGGGCAAGAGATAGCTGCCAGGTGTGAGAGAGAAACAAAAGGAAAGGGGGAAAAGGAGTGGAAAAATAACAAGAAAAAGTGAAATATGGGCCGAGGTTATGATCTTAAATTGTTGAACTCGATATTGAGTCCGGAAGGCTGCAGAGTGCCTAATCGGAAGATGAGGTGCTGTTCCTCGAGTTTACGTTGAGCTTCCATGGAACAATACAAGAGGCCAAGGATGGTGAGATCCGAGTGGGAATGGAGCGGTGAATTAAAATGACAGGCGACCGGAAGCTCGGGGTCACCCTTATGGACTGAATGGAGGTGTTCCGCAAAGCGGTCACCCAATCTGCGTTTGGCCTCCCCAATGTAGAGGAGACCGCATCGTGAGCAGCGAATACAGTATACTAGATTGCGAGAAGTACAAGTAAATCGCTGTTTCACCTGGAAGGGGTGTTTGGGGCCCTGGACAGTGGGAAGGGGGGAGGTATAGGGGCAGGTGTTACATCTCCTCCGCTTGCACGGGAAGGTGCCAGGCGAAGGGGAAGGGCTGTTTGGGGTGATAGAGGAGTGGACTAGGGTGTCTCGGAGGGAGCGGTCCCTGCGGGATGCTGAAAGGGGAGGGGAGGGGAAGATACGTTTGGTGGTGGGATCACTTTGGAGGTAGCGGAAATGCCGGAGAATGATCCGTTGAATGTGGAGGCTGGTGGGGTGAAAGGTGAGGACAAGGGGAACCCTATCGTGGTTCCGGGAGGGTGGGGCAGGGGTGAGGGCAGAAGTGCGGGAGATAGAACTGACACGGTCGAGGGCAGAGTCAACCACGGTAGAGGGGAATCCTTGGTTGCGGAAAAAGGAAGACATGTCTGAAGCACTGGTGTGGAAGGTGGCATCGTCGGAGCAGATATGGCGGAGATGGAGAAACTGGGAGAATGGAATAGAGTCCTTACAGGAAGCGGGGTGGGAGGAAGTGTAGTCCAGGTAGCTGTGGGAGTCAGTAGGCTTGTAGTGAATATTGGTCGATAACCTATCCCCAGAGATGGAGACGCAGAAGTCGAGAAGGGAAGGGAAGAGTCAGAGATGGACCATGTGAAGGTGAGGGAAGGGTGGAAATTGGAGGCAAAGTGAATGAAATTGTCAAGTTCAGGACGAGAGCAGGAAACGGCACCGAAACAGTCATCAATGTATCGGAAAAAGAGGTGAGGGTGGGGACCCGAGTAGGACTGGAACAAAGATTGTTCCACATAGCCCACGAAAAGGCAGGCATAGTTAGGACCCATGCGGGTACCCATGGCAACACCTTTGATTTGGAGGAAATGAGTGGAGTTAAAGGAGAAGTTGTTCAATGTGAGAACAAGTTCAGCCAGGCGGAGGAGGGTGGTGGTGGATGGGGACTGGTCGGGCCTCTGTTCAAGGAAGAAGCGGAGCGCCCGCAGGCCATCCGGGTGGGGGATGGAGGTGTAGAGGGATTGTACGTCCATGGTGAAAAGGAAGCGGTTGGGGCCCGGAAACTGGAAACTGTTAAAGTGGCGGAGGGCGTCCGAAGAGTCGCGGATGTAGGTGGGAAGAGACTGGACAAGGGGAGAAAAGATAGAGTCAAGATAGGAAGAGATAAGTTCCGTGGGGCAAGAACAGGCTGAAATGATGGGCCTACCAGGGCAGTCCTGTTTGTGGATCTTGGGAAGGAGGTAGAAGCAGGCTGTGCGGGGTTGGGGAACTATGAGGTTGGTGGCAGCGGGGGGAAGATCTCCAGAGGAGATGAGGTCAGTGACAGTCTTGGAAACGGTGGTTTGATGTTCGGTACTGGGGTCATGGTCCAGGTGGAGGTAGGAGGAGGTGTCGGAGAGTTGGCATTCAGCTTCCGCTCGGTAGAGGTCAGTGCGCCAAATAACAACAGCAATACCCTTGTCAGCGGGTTTAATGACAATGTCAGGGTTGGATCTAAGAGAATGGAGTGCTGCAAGTTCAGAGGGAGGTAGGTTGGAGTGAGTGAGGGGAGCAGAGAAATGGAGACGGCCGATGTCACGGCGGCAGTTAGCGATGAAAAGATCTAGAGAGGGTAAGAGGCCAGGGGGAGGGGTCCAGGTAGAACGGGAATTCTGCAAGCGGGAGAAAGGGTCATCCTGCTCTGCCTGTCACCACATCCCCATCACTCTGCCTTCCCAAGCCTACTCCTGCACATCATTCCTCACACCAACATACCTTGAACGTCCACCCACCCCTCTCTCTCTCTATGTACATACTCACATCCCCCTCTGACTAAGCATCCCTCACACTCACCCTCATCCTAATGCAATCATATCAACTAACACCACATGTAGAGATTTGGCCAATTAGTAGCTTAACTCTATTCTTTCAAATAATCAGGATCGACTGCAACCAAAAACATACGACTGTGACAAGCAGCTGGTACCAGTCCTGAGCGGACAGACGGTTGGCGTGCATGAACAGTTCTCTGGCTTCCGGCCTCTCTCTCTCTCTCTCTCTAGGGCCTTCAAGTTGTTGAGCGTGGGATCACTCTCAAAAGGGCGTTCGACCAGCCCAACTTCTGTCTGGCTCTCCCTTCCATCGTCTGTGCGGACAAGCACTCGGGGTGTCACTTTTATTCTCTTTTTAGGGGTGGGCCTGAGGCCAAATTATTGATAAGACCATTTAACCTATAGAGGTTCCTCTAAAACCTCATCACCCAAAGGCACCTCAAGTTCTTTGTCTCAGTTCTTGGACGAAAGCCCTCCCCAAAAGGGGGTCTCATTACTTCATCCAATTTGGCTTATTGTTTAATCTTTCTGAAGGTTCTTCCTTTGGAATTTGTGTCTTATCTCTATTGTCTTTATCCTCCCTGGCACAGCAAGTACAAGGTCTGACCTCATCCCTTTTTAATCAGGAGTCCCAAGCCAGAGCTGTCGCACTTTCATCCAGCAAATGGCCCATTCTAAGATGGATACCGTAGCCTCCTCAAATTCCTTTCATTCTGTCTTTTCCTAATTAACTTTTAATTATCCCTACAAGCAGTTTTGTTAAGCTAACACCAATTCCTACTGTAGCATTTTATCATGGTTATTAGTAATAATAGAAGAAACGTAGGCACTGAGCCTTAGTTAGTCCAATTAGAGAAACATAAACAAGGTTGAAATCCTAACTTGAAAACAAGATTATTTATGGCCGTCACACTGCAGAATGCTATAACATCTGCAGGGAACCAAAACACAGGCAGATTCTATGCATCTATCTAATTATTCTAAGACTAGTCTGAGAGACATTCTGTCTCAAGTTATAAAACAATCATGTAAATACAGCATTACTCGCGTCACAGTTTTATCTGCAAAACCATATACATTTTGAACACCCCTGATTTCTAACACACAGAAGGAGGCCATTTGGCATTGGCACCACTCTCCCTCATAGTCACCCTCTAAAGATGTAACCCACACAATCCTTACACTCATGCCATCACTCTCACTCAAACTTCTCTTTCCCTCCTTGAAGAAGAGAGCGCACAACAAGAGAGAGAAGGAGAGACACGGAGGTGGCCATCCATTCTTCAGCGCTTCAACTCCAATAGAGAAGGTGGCCCTGGAGGTCTCAAGAGCTGCAGAGCTGCTGGCGGTGGGAGACGGAGAGAGGGGGACCTCTCAGCAACCTGGTGACAGAATTAAATCTCATACAGCCACATGGCATATAGCAGTCACTCATATGGTAACTGATGTCAGCAGCCAGTGAATGTTCATCATGTGCATAATGGTATTGTTAACAATTCTTAATATAACATTTTTAAATCATCTCTTTACTCTCCCAAGGGTCCATCAAGAGCCCCCACCATCACTTTCCAGCCGGAGGAGGAAGATGACTCCTCAGAGGAGCCTCCAGCCTCTGAGGGTGCACCGTCAGTAGACCTAAGTGCATCCAGCACCAGCTCAGATACGCACACCTCAGTGAGTCCTACGCGAGATAGTGTATTATTGTCACCTGGTGTCTCACAAGTCACAAGTGAACAAGAGCAGATGGTGTAGACAGGAACAGCCTGGAAGGCACAGGACGCTCCAAGCTCTGCACAGCTGCATGTAGACACTGAGCCTCGCGGGCCATCGAGAAAGAAGTGATCCTGGAGGGGCAGCAAGAAATACAGAAGGCTCTGGCAGTGTTTGCAGTCACAATGTCTGCAAATGTGCAGAGAATGGAGGAGTCCATCTCCAACGTGAGCACCACCAGGTTGCAGGCGATGGTGACTAAGTGCTCTTCCATGGAAAGGATGGCCACCTGCATGGAGCAGCTAATGCACCACTCACATGAGCACATGCTAGCTATAGACAACAGATGGCAGAGGTTCATAGACTTCCTCTCTAAGAGGGATCTAAATGTAGACTTGGGTCCTCATGGCCCCACTGCTGTGCAGCAAGGTGCTCTCTAGCTCCTTGCTGGCAGGGAAGTGTGGGTGGCCCATGAGAGGGATGATGGTGACAGGGGGCATGGAAGTGGGGGCTCCTCACACTTCTCCCCCATTGCCCCCCTCTCAGTCGGAGCCCCAGATGCCTCCTCGGATCGCTATGGCTGAGTCTGCCCTTGCACAGTCGCAGGAGGAGCAGACTTTGGCGGGGCCATCAGAGGCTCCAAAACCCAGAAAATGTCTGTGCAGTTGCAGCAGGGAAGTGAGCAGGCTGCCTCTGCCTCTGCTGAAGCCACAGGGGTTGCACCTCGTAGAAACACGTGGAAAAGAAAAATGACACAGAAGTAGAGGCACAAGTGTAAGCACATGGGTGTTTAAAGAAATGTTATTGTTAAGGTTCCGTTACTGTTTTGACACATATAAAAGTATTTATTTTCACCACTTTCCAGTCATGGCCAATTTTGTCTGTTACTTTGGAAGTGGCTTATTCAGCTGGAGTGAATGGTGAGACATAACTTTACCTCCAGCAATGGGGGTCAGTGTGAAAGTAATGTCTTGGTCATTGTAGGGATGTTTTATGGTGTTGTTGGATAGGGGGAACTTGGCACAGCATGTGGCAGCCATATGGGTGCAATGCAGGAAGTCAAGTGAATCTGGCCATGATGAGGTCATCACTGGCCTCCCGGGCAAAAATGTGCTCTGGTGCTGCTGGCATGTAGATCCCATGTTCCTCCTGCTCCTCTTCCTTGTCTTCCAGCTGAGGCTGTTCCTCATGCAGCTCTAATCCTCGTTGCTGCACTATGTTGTGCAGCGCGCAACAAACAACGATGATTCTGGAAAACCTGGCTGGTGCATACTGAAGTGCTCCTCCACATCTGTCAAGGCATCTGGAGCGCATCTTCAGCATGCCTATTGTTTGTTCTATGACACATCTGGTGGACATGTGGCTTTCATTATAACGATCCTAGGCCTCAGTACTTGGCCTCCTCAAGGGTGACATATGCCCCATCTTCAGTGGATAGACCTTGTTCAAGCAGTCTGCTGGAAAATCTGTTTGGAGGAGCAAAGAGCTGAGGGAGGGTGGACTGGCACAGGATGAAAGGGTCATGACAGCTGCCATGGAATTTGGTGCACACATGCATGATGATCTTCCTATGGTTGCAGACCAGCTGCACATTGAGGGAGTGGAAGCCCTTGCGGTTCACAAACACTCCTGGGTGATGTGGGGGTGCCCTGATGTTCCACATGTGTGCAGTCGATGAAGCCCTGCACCCGTGGGAATCCAACCAGATTAGCAAAGCCAAGTGCCCGCTCAGTAACACTGGCTTCATTAGTGGCAAAGTTGACATAATTAGCTGACTTGTTAAACATGGCATCGGTGACCTGTGTGATGCATCTGTGGGTGGCCGACTGCGAGATGCTGCAAATGTCTGCTTTGGATCCCTGGAAGGAGCCTGAGGCAAAGAAGTTGAGGGAACTGGTGGCTTTGACAGCCACTGTCAAGGCGTGTCCACCAGATCCCCTGGGCTGCAAGTCTTGCTCCAGCAAGCTGCAAATGTCTGTGATGACCTGGCACAATAGCCTGAGCCTCCTTTGGCACTGCTGCTCAGTCATGTTGAGGAAGCTCATCCTCTGCCTGTATACCCTGTGCTGGGGGTATTGCCTCCATCGCGGTGCAGCCTGGTGCTGATGCCCTCTGCCCTGTGCAGCATCAGTACGGTGAAGAGAAGGTTGGTGTTTTTGCTGCTGCTGCTGATGTGCCTGCTGCTGCTGGTGTTAGGGCTCATCCTGGTCCGATTCTGAGGACCAAGGTGAGACATTATAAGCATCACCCATGCTAATGTAATAAATGGCAGGTCAAGTATAGATCAGAGGAGCAATCTTTCAAATTTGTGATAGCTACTAGCAATGTGGTGAGAATGGCTTCCGAGGTTGCAGAAAAGACTTACAAACTCTAGACACCTAAATCTGTGTTCAAAATTGTAGAATTCACAAAATTGAACATTGTCCTATAAGGGTCTATTGGCAGAAAAGGCCTTAATTTTAAAGACTGTTTCAAAAGAAGCCCAGAAAAAGAGGCACACAAAATGGCCACCAGACCCCATGACCAGCTTTTTGGGACATTTTAAAATGGTTCCTGCAGTCCACAGACAGCTTTTGTGGATTCAGCCCACAGTATGTTCTAGAACACAGTTTCGGAGAAAACGAAACCAGACAGTACCCCATACATATAGATTGGATGCAGATCCGATCAGATCGGCCTGTAGATAAAGGCCATCTAAATGTTTACCCAGACAAAGGGAAACAGCTTCATATTCAAAGGAGAAACATCAAGACCCATGAAAGACAATACAAGGTCATTCCAGACCAGAAATAGCAGTTACCGGCCATCCCGAAGGTATTTTAAACACAAAGACTACCCCGCTGTGCTACAAGCCCGCCAAAAGTTAAACAAAGACTAACCTTGATATGGCGGAAGATAAGGGCCTCCATGAAAGGTTTAACTGGAGTCCTGGGATAGCGTAAAGGAAGGTATTCGGATCGGAGACCATCGCATTTCGGTAGCCATTGAGGAGCATCAGCATCGGGAGAGACCAGTGCAGATCATTTTCGAGAGATTGCTCGGGGGTCTGAAGAAGGTTTTCTTCCGGACTCGGAAGAAGAAGACGAGACCCGGGGTAGTTATCGGGAGATCATCGACAAAAACCCCGGGCCGTTGACGAGAGGAGAAGACAGTCGCCGAAGAGGAAGAAAGCGAAACGCCCTACAGAACGGGTAGCCACCAGCATCATGTACAGGAGCACGGAGAAATCGAGACTGTGACCACCATCGTTGTATGCAGGAGCACCGAGAAGACAGCCGGTGGGCGAAACGATGGACGGCGAGTCCTGCTGAATTAAGGTGGCCGAGACGCCATTAGCTTGGGCAGCCCGCTGCGCCTACCGCCTAACAACCACGTGACGACAGCAGGCCCGAGAGAGAGCACCAAGTAAAGAACCCCAACCCAACCGCAGTTTTGGATTGGTGAGCATGTTTCTGGCCCCTCATAATCTCATCTAGTTAGGTTTAGGGGGTGAGCATTTTGGGGGATAATTAGCAAAGAGTTGTTGTCCCTCGATATTCCGTGTGTTTCCCTATTTCATGATGAACCTTGTAAAGTATAATATGCCTGTGGATATATTTGTAAGAAGTCACACAACACCAGGTTATAGTCCAACAACTTTATTTGAAATCACAAGCTTTCGGAGCGCTGCTCCTTCTTCAGGTGAAGTGGAGAAATGCATAAAGACACAGCTTATATAGTCAGAGAATCATGTCAGATGTTTACAGGTAACCTTTCCAACTGCCATTTATCACACCTCGGCAGAGAGATAATCACAGCAGTCAAAGGTGTGAATGGTGTCCAAACAGGTCAGTTGGAAAGGTTACCTGTAAACATCTGACATGATTCTCTGACTATATAAGCTGTGTCTTTATGCATTTCTCCACTTCACCTGAAGAAGGAGCAGCGCTCCGAAAGCTTGTGATTTCAAATAAAGCTGTTGGACTATAACCTGGTGTTGTGTGACTTCTTACATTTGTCCACCCCAGTCCAACTCCAGCATCTCCACACCATGTGGATATATTGGTTAGTACTGTATTATGATTTGTTTTTTCCCTCCCATGTACCTTATTGGCTTACTTTCAATTTTTCCTCATGCAATAAAATTTCATTTTGTTTCATTAAACTTGGCCTATAGAGTATTCTCTACATTGTAGTTCCTGCCTCAAAGTCCAGTGTATAGAACCTAAGGGGTGAGTGGGTCGAACCACTCGGTAAATTACTGCGCAAGAGAGAGAGGCCTCTAGAGCGAGAGAGAGAGAGACCTCGGCGATTGAAAACCCCTTACAAAATGCACTCAGCAAGCACCTTTCCCATAGACAGGTAAGCAGGTGTCATGTGGAAGTATTTATTGGGATTTCCATGCTCTGCATTAATGTCCTCAATCAATGGCCACTGAGATTCCACCTCAGGTTGACAGACGTGGTTCCCAAGCTGCGTGATTCCCGTGGTCATCCAGTGAACTTCAAACTGTCTGGTTAAAATCCCTGTTAAGGGTCTGACAACAAGGATTTATTGAGCTTAATTATGTTGCCCACCTCTGCCGTTCCGGTCTGTGGCACGCTGGCAAACGCGCCCGAGTTAAAGACGCGAGGGGGCGGGGTGACGGTGCGTTCCCGACGTTCTCCCATTTTCTGCTACTTTTACTGCTGATCCATCTCCAAACCCGCACACATGGCACCAGGGAAATTTTGGCCAAGGAGTGTGATAAGTTAAAATGTTTACTAAAACCAGCATCAAGGCATAAAGGCAGGACAGGGTTTATTGTCCACTTAAACATTCTATACTCAAATCACGTAACATAAGAAATAAAACAAGTGAATTCGTTTTTAGACCTCCAGATAGGAGTGATAAAATGGTGTTATACTTAAACGCAGAGATCAGAGAAGCTTGTTGCAAAAACAAAGTCATTAATGACTTTAATTTTCACGTATACTGGGTGAAGCAGAACAGCTTGGGTCCCAAAGGCAGCAAATTTCTTGATTATATTCGGGACATCTGTCATTAGTTAGGCCTGCCCTGGCATGTTTAGGTTTTTAATTTTTTTGCGTGGCAAGTTGCTGAAAGTGTGAGCTGATAACATTACACCGAGAGAGAGACAGGACATCTGGGACCTGAGTGAACAGAGCATGGAACTGTGTATCTGCTTAACCAATTAGATTGAAGGATTGTGAAATTAACCACGTGAGGACTGAGAAGAAAGTGCAAATTAGAGTGGGTGAATGCAATGTCAAATCAGCTACAGAAAGAGAAATGAAGAAAGGGGAAGAAAGACTGGATTATGAGAGAAAAAGAGGAAAAGGAAAAGGGAAAAAATTAAAATTTAACTTTATAAAATCTCCAATAATTAAAACCTGAAGGAATGAGACTTCACACTTGTAATAGTTAATTTTCAGTGCTAGAGAGGTTGATTGGCAGTAATTAACACATCATGTCATTAAAAGGGTACGTAGACTGAAACGGACAAGACTTAACTTTCTGTGGCGAGTTTAGTTCATATCTACGCAAGAATAGAGCAACTTTATGTAATTCAGTGCATTTCATTGGTGAGGCAGATAGCTACATGCCATTTTCATGAATCTAATGATGGAACAGCGCATCTCAGACAGCAAGTTTTGGACATTTGAGTTTAACCGCACATCTACCCCTCGCCTGTAGTTACTGTACCATTTGCGCATAAATACCGGCGAGTGCCATTAGCCTCACTTTTAAATCAACAGCAAGAAATAGGAGAGAAAGGAACCCTTAATACGACAAAACTTTTCATTTTAACCAGCATTTTAATAGGAAATCAGACAAAACTTGCTGGGAAAAGCCCTCCATAGGGATACAATCAAGGGGAGGGAATATAGATAGAAGGGAACAGTCAGGGCTGGGAACAGTCCAAACATAGGCACAGAGTCTGTGGACGGGAATATAGATAGAAGGGAACAGTCAAAGTTGGGAACAGCCCCTTGAGATGGACAGAGCCATCCATACAGGGGGATTGTAAATAGGTGAACAGCCCCATTGAGTAATCTCAGCCCAGCACATCACAGGGAGTCCTGGGTGTCCCTCTTCACTATTGTGACCAACAACAACAACTTGTATTTATATAGCGCCTTTAATGTAGTAGAACGTCCCAAGGCGCTTTACAGTAGTGTTTGGTACTGAGCCACATAGGAGAAATTAAGGCAGATGACAAAAACTTGGTCAAAGAGGTCGGCTTTAAGGAGCATCTTAAAGAAGGACAGAGAGGTCAACAGGCGGAGAGGTTTAGGGAGGGAATTCCAGAGCTTAGAGTCTTGGCAGCTGTCCACTGTCAGGGATGTTCAAGAGGCCAGAATTAAAGGAGCGCAGATATCTTGGGGTGTTGTGGGGCTGGAGGAGATTACAGAGATAGGGAGAGGCGAGGCCATGGAGGAATTTGAAAACAAGGATGAGAATTTTAAAATTGAGGCGTTGCTTAACTGGGAGCCAATGTAGGTCAGCGAGCACAGGAGTGCTGGGTGAATGGGACTTAGTTCACAGGCAGCCGAGTTTTGAATGACCAAGTTTACATAGAGTAGAATGTGGGAGGCCAGCCAGGAGTGCCTTGGAATAGTCAAGTCTAGAGGTAACAAAGGCATGGATGAGGGTTTCAGCAGCAGATGAGCTGAGGCAGGGGCGGAGTCAGGTGATGTTATGGAGGTGGAAATAGGTGGTCTTAGTTATGGCATGGATATGTGGTCGGAAGCTCAGTTCAGGGTCAAATATGACACCAAGGTTGCGAACAGTCTGGTTCAGCCACAGACAGAAGCTAGGGAGATGGATGAAGTTGGTGGCTAGGGAACGGAGTTTATGGCGGGGACCAAAGACAATGGATTCTGTCTTCCCAATATTTAGTTGGAGGATATTTCTGCTCATCCAGAACTGGATGTCAAATCAAGGGAGGAGACAAACTTTCTCAGCAGTATCAGGCCATGCATTTGATTGCTGCTCACTGATGGTCTCACAGTAATCAGAGAAACTCTGAGGATGGTGAAATCTGGGGAGATTGTCACAAGTACAAACCTGAGGGAGGGCTCAGTGAGCTAATTGTGAGCTCGCAACCTCAGGTCAAACCTCACTATGACCAGTGCAGAATGAGAAAGTAAGTTTGCATCCACATTTTTAAACTTAAAATAGCAGCATTTTCCTCATGATGTATCACTCTCCCCATGGAACATGCAACATAACGAAACAGAACATTGACTTCAATGAAGCGTAAAATGGGCTTCCGACCCGAGCCTGTCCTGTTCCTGATGGGCGGGTTGGGTTAAAGTTACCACCACAGTTTCACAACTTTAGCTGTTGTAGTCTTTCTCTAGCTTTGCTCCTGTCCATATCGTGAAGGCAGTGAGGTTAGAGGAGAGCAAGGAGTTATGGAAGGGAGCTGAGGAAATAATCGAAGATGGCCTTTGCCAGTGATCTAAACCTTCAGAGTTGCCTAGGCCTCGTGTGATGGCAAGATTGTTGGGGTAACCTTGGGTGGAGCTTTTATGGGCTGGGTAAGATTGGACAGGAGGGTGAAGATGTCGGAGGAAGAAAACTCAATGAGGAAGTTGCCATGGGCCTTGGGAGGACATCAGAAAATGAGGACGTTAAGATGCTCAAATGGGGCGAAGGTGCTGAAGCAGGGGACAGGTTGAGACAGGCCATAAAGGTGAAGACCACACTGTTGCCCGGTCTGACAGTGCGTGAATGTAGGTATAATACTTACGTTGCTCTCTCTTCTGGTTGATACAGGTAATTCCTGAGTTATCATGGTAACAGGCCTTTCTCCACCAAGGGCAGGGATAATGATGCTTAGCCATGGAATTGTGCAGTGAGGCTTCACTGGTGCCTGGTGGTAGGTAAGGTGCATGCCACAACTCAAACTAGCTGTTCCTCAGAGGAACTCACGCTCCAAATGGCAAATAGGATCAATTGGAAAACCAAAGGAGGAAAGATTTTTCTCATATCAATCTACTAACATGAAGTTCAGACCTCAGTAAATGGCAATTTCACTCTCTATCAGCGCAAATATTCTGGGTTTTTTTCCTTTCTAAATTAGGTCACGTTACAAATTAAATTGACCCTTATTTTAAGCTTGTAATTGTATCACTTTTTGGTTAAAATGAAAACAAACTCTCTGTGCCACTCATTCCCTCCACTCCACCATCAGCAGCCACTTGCTCAGTCAATCACCACACTCCAGAGTCCAGGCCTCTTGACTTTGCCATCCAGTGCACTCCATTGTACCTTCTATTACCAAATCTAGCCGCTCCAATGCCCTCCCCTTTACCCACACTTGGGCCAGAATATTTACCTGGAGACGGGCTGGGAGTGGAGGGGTCCGGTAGCGATGGGAAACCCAAAAGTTGCTGCACCAGGTCTATCAGTGGCTTTTTAACCCAGTCACTGCATTTGCATCTGACTTCCAGGTTTCCTGACCAATTAACGTGAGCGGACGTGATGACGACATGCATGGGTTTATTTCAGCTGAGGTATTTAAAGGAACACTGCAAAGATGACAGTTGAAGAATTGTGGAGGTGGGAGAAAGATTGGTTGGTGATTAAAATGGATTCTCAACATTCCAAAGTGGTACCTCACTTTAGTGATGCCTCCCTGGACCTCATGCTGCGAGGTGTCAGGGCCCGCAAGGACATTTTATTTGCTTCTGACGGGTGGAAGAAGCCAGCCTCACTTACAAAGAAGGCATGGCTAGAGATAGTGGAGGAGGTCAGCAGCAGGAGTGTGGTGGCACGCTCCTGGATACAATGCAGGAAGAGATTTAATGACCTCATGAGGGCAGGAAAGGCGAATACACTGCTACATTCAACTATATCCTGATGTCCGTGTCACCCCAACCCCCTCACTCTGCCTTCCCAAGCCTACACCTGTGCATCACTCCACAGACCAACGTACCTTGCAGATGTACCCACCCCTCTCTGTCTATGCACTTCCTCACATCCCCATCTAACCATCCACCACTGACACTCACCCTCATCCCAATGCAGTGTCACGCTTCATTGTCACCCTCAACAGATGTTGCCTATCCATTCGTTCCATGCAATCCATGACTCTCAATTATAGGTCTCTTGTTTCCCTCCTTGCAAGAGAAGAGAGCACAGAACACCAGGGAGAGGCAGAGAACAGGAGCTGGACCTCCAGTCCGAGCAACTCTCACAGCTGCAGAGGAGGAGGCACTTGAAAAAAGTGGAGTGTCAGTGTGCATGGCGGTGGGAGATGGAGAGATGGGGAGCTTCCAGCTACCCGGTGACAGAATTAAATATCACACAGCAACATGGCATACAATTCTGTTGACTTGATGTCAACAGTCAGTGAAATATGATCATGCGCATAATGTTCACTTAAAACATTTTTACTATGACTGTTCTAATTCATGCCTTTACTCTCCAACAGGCCCAACAAGTGTCCAACAGGCAGTGAAGCCGAAGGAGGAAAAATTCTCCTCAGAGGAGGTCGCTAATTCTGAAGGGTCCCAGACCTGAAACATTAACTCTGTTTCTCTCTCCACGGATGCTGCCTGGCCTGCTGAGTATTTCCAGCATTTTTTGTTGTGATTTCGCTAATTCTGAGGGTGCACTGTCACAGGATGTATGCACACCAAGCACCAGCTCAGATACACACACAAGACAGGTAGTTGTGTTGTCACCTGGTGTCTCACAGATCAAGGCCAGAATTTTCAGAGGTAACAACGGGTGGGTTGGATGCATGGTGGGGGGTGAAGTTAAAATTGTACAAATGTATAACCCGACCCCAACACATCCCCAACCTGCCCACTTTTACCTTTCACTCAGGAGGGATAGGGGGGCGGGCTGCCAACCCACTGCCAAGAGGCGGGTTGGCAATTTACATATTATAATGAGGTCTGAAGCCTCTACTTTAACCAGCTGTGCAGGTTTTACTGCAGGCGGCTAAGGATCACGGTGCTCAGGATTCCCAATGGCTGCAACAAGGTGGCCTCAGCCTCGGGAAGCAATCCTTGTGGGCCAGGAGGATCAGGAGTGCTTCTTCCCGGCCCCCCAAGCTCCCCCACCATCAGCCTCCAACCCATCGTGGTTGGGGATCAGATCCCCACCTCGGGCCTGGAACACCGCCACCCACCCCTCGGATCGCGACTCGGCCCCGGGGTTGGGGTCGGACCCCCACCTGGGTATCGATCTCATTTCCCCCCCTGGGGGTCAGGGATCATACCCACCCCCCGGGGTCAGGGATCAGACCACCCCCCCCCCGGGGATCAGACCCCTCACTGGGGGATTGGACCCCCCCCAAGCTTGAAGCCCAACCCCGCCCCCCGACCATCCTGGGCCCAGCACTTACCTTGTCCTTTGGTCCCCTGGTCCATGATCTCCACCGACTAGAATCCAGCCTATCAATCAGGCTGACCTCTGGGCAGGGAACCTGCTCTTCACGTTGCATGCCACAGCGTGCTGGGAAACCTGAACTTCCGGGTTTCTGCTGTCTTCCAGGTCCCCCAGCACCGTGCAGCTGCTGAAACTCAGGGGCCATTGCCAAAGAGGATTATTCTGAAAGAGCAGCAAAAAAATGCGGGAGGCTCTGGCAGGATTTCCAGCTGCATTGTGCAAGCTTGCAGAGAGAATGGAGGAGTTCATCTCAAGCATAACTGGCATGATGTTGCAGGCCTTCGCTATGATGTGTTCGTCCATGGAAAGGGTGGCCACCTGCATGGAGCATGAAACGCGGCCGTCAAATGAGTGCATGCTTTCGCTCACCAAAAGCTTTCCCACGTTGAATGCCACCTTAACTAGGATGGATACAAACCTAGCCTTGGCCAATCATCTGTAGGATTCGCAAAATTAAACTTTTTATTATAAAGGGTCAAATGGCAGAAGAGGCCATGATTTTAAAGACTGTTTTAAAAGAAGCCTAGGAAAAAGGGGCATTCAAAATGGCCACCAGACCCCGTGACCAACTTATTGGGACACTTTAAAATGGTTCCTGCAGTCCTCAGACAGCTTTGTGGACTCAGCCCACAGTAAGTTCTGGAAGCCGTTTCTGAGAGAACGAAACCAGACACCCACATATACATATAGATTGGATGCAGATCCAGTCAAGATCGGCCTGTAGATAAAGGCCACCTGAATGTTTACCTGGACAAAAGGGAACAGTTTCATATTCATGAGAAGAGCATCAAGGACCCGTTAAGGACATCACCAGGACATTAAAAACAATGAAGGTCATTCCAGACCAGAGATGGCCCATTACCGGCCATCCAAGAACAGTTTAAAATATAATAACTACCCCGTTGTGCCCCCAGCCTGCCAAAAATAAAACAAAAGACTAACCTGATTTGGCACGAGATAAGGGCTTCTGATGAGAAGTATATCTGGGAACCCAGGGGTAGGAAGAAGAAGAAGCCATCGTGGTGCTACCATCGTATCGGTAGCATCATCGCTAGAAGAAGGAGAAGAAGACGGTTCGAGCCGGCGTCCCGCCCCGGGGTAAAACATCGGGAGGTCATCGACCAACCCCGGGCCGTTGACGAAACGAGAGGCCATCGACCCACTCCGGCTCGGGAGAAGACACAAAGAAAAACTACAGAAAAAATGATGGGGGCCAGCCCGAGGCTCCTCCGACCGGGGTTGAGCAAACGATCCCCGACCCCGCCGACATCCAGGCCAGCCGGTGTCCAGCCATCCCCGACCCCCACCTCAGGAGAGAGGTGTGGCGCAGCTCGCTGGGGCTCCAACAACCACGTGGAGACGGGATGCCTGAAAGGATCAAACGCAGACCTGTTTCAAAACCTTACACTTCCTAGTTGGATTGGTGAGCATGTTTCTGGCCTTTCATAATCAGATCTAGATAGGTTTAAGGGGGTGGACATTTAAGGGTATAATTAACATGAGTTGTTGTCCCTCGATGTTCCGTACTTGCCTTAGTTAGTATTGTATCATTATGATTTGTTTGTGTTTTCCCCTCCCATGTACTCTCTTATTTGCTTGTATTTTGATTTGTTTTACATTATGCAATAAAATTCCATTTTGTTTCATCAAACTTGGTCTATAAGAGTTTTCTTTACATTGTAGTTCCTGCCCCAAAGTCCAGAGTACAGAATCTAAGGGGCGAGTGGGTCGAACCACTCACGGTTTTACTGTGCAAGAGAGAGAGGCATCTAGAGAGAGAAACCTCTGCGATCTAAAACCCCTTACACATCAACCCACTGATGTGCAGCAAAGTGCTCTCCAGCTCATTGCTATCAGGGAAGTGCGACTGAGCCATAAGAAGGATGACGGTGAAAGGGGACATTAAGTGGGGACTCTGCTCAAAGCGCTTCCACTTCTCACCTGTTGCCTCCACCCCCCATCCCAGTCAGTGCCCCACATGCTGCCTCCTGTCCTGAGTCTGCTCCTGCACAGGTGCAGGTGGAGCAGTCTATGGCGAGGCCCTCACAGGCTGCACCTGAGCAGTCAGAGCAGGGATTTGAGCAGCCTGCCTCTATGTCTGCTGAAGCCACAGGGGTTGCACATTGTAGGAGTTATAGGAAAAAAATGAAAGATTATTAGTTGCACAAGGGTATGTACATGGGTGCTTTAGACATGTCACAATAATAAGTTACTGTATTAGTTTTTGATGCAAATATACAATTATTTCTTTGCACCACTTTCCAGTCTTGCCCATTTTTGCCTGCAGCCTGCCAACTGGCCTTCTCAGTTCTGAAGAATGGGAAGACAAGACTTAAATCTTAGCAATGGATGTCTGTGAAAGGGATGCTTTGTTGATTGCTGGACTACTTTGTGCTGGGGGAGGGGGTTGGGGCAACTGTGTTCAGCATGTGGCTGCCAGATGGGTACAGTGGTGCAACCTTACTAAGTTTTGCCATGACGAGTCCACCTCGGGCTGCAATGTGCGCTGCTGCTGTTGATGCTAGTACTCATCTGAGGTAAAAGTTAAAAAGCATAAGCGGCACCCATGCTGATCTGATATATGACAGATTTAAAGTGAAGATCAGAGGCACAAACCTCCAATGTAGTGAGAGTGAACTCTAATCCAGTGAAAGTCACCTCCAAAATAGAAAAAAACACTTCCAAAGTTGTAGAAATCAACTGCAAAGTACTGAAAGCAAACTCTCAGAACAAGTGCTGAGAGCAAAAGCCTTTCACTTCGGCAAGGAAGCATGCGTGAGGGTCTCTTTGCCTGTCATTTATTCAGCCCCCTCAATTGTCGCTTGCTTTCACTGGCGAGGTCCAGGAAGCTCGGGAAACCCGTGGACCCACAGCAAAAGTTGGAAACCCCTGTTAAAATACCTGTTAACTATGTCTTAACTACCTCTTAATTGCTTTCAATTGGTAACCCGCCTCTCCTGAGGGGGTTCCTCGCACGCTGCCGAACGCGCTCCAGTGAAATGCGGAAGTTGGCGGGTTGGAGCCGGCTTCCCGGTGCGCTGTCAAATTCAATGCTTTTTACGACCCACCCACTCTCAAACCCAC
The DNA here is from genome assembly GCF_052327205.1 of Somniosus microcephalus. Lineage (NCBI taxonomy): Eukaryota > Metazoa > Chordata > Chondrichthyes > Squaliformes > Somniosidae > Somniosus > Somniosus microcephalus. The sequence continues at coordinate 37,213,024 of NC_140996.1, forward strand.
TTGCCGCTGCTACTAAAAATTCCTCCCTTGGCCCATGCCACGAACTCTGTTCCCTAGCCACTAATTCTACCTTCCTCCCTGGACACAATCTGAGGCTGGACCAATCTGTTCACAATATTGCCATCCTATGTTGCTCTGAGCTCAGATTCTGAATGCATACAATAGAGGTTATATCTGCAAGAGCACAGAGATCTCAAACACAGAGACAGTGAACTTCTAAATGGAATGAATTGCAAACAGAGTGAAGACTTTCAAGTGGGAATTTGGTGACAGCGGGTTTGTTGCTAGGTGTATACTACAGATCACCAGGTGCAGGCTAATCGCAAGTCATCATTGCCACAGGCTTTTTCCAGTTCTTAAAAGGAATTTGATGCTGCAGAATCTCATTCTCAGCATTGCTAGCTATGCAGCTGACTCAGCAAGCAACAGCAGGTCAAGGAGAAGGAGCCAGAGGACTGAAGCAGCTGTACTCATGGCAGATCCCAGGGAGAGAGCCTGTAGATTCAGCGAACAAGCATTGGAGGTATTGGTGTTTGCTGTGGAGAGACAGAGGGCGGAGCTCTACCGGCCAAGTGACAGGAGACCCTGGCCGCAAATCTTCCGCACCATGTGAAGGGAGGGAGTGCAGCACGTCTTGGGCATCACTGTGGTCCCCAGGACCCACACACAGTGCAGGAAGAAGTTTAACCACCTCACTTGGGTGGTCAGGGTGAGTCAATGCTTCAACAAATGCTGCATACCACTGTCTGAACCACAGTCTTCGTAGATTGCCCAAAGCACCACACCCCCAGCACTCACCCAACAATCTCTACCTACCAACACTCACACCCACATCTCACACCTTGCACACAATGACAGCTATTCAACTATGGCAGGCACATCACCCAAACACATTGCTCCACATTCATTCACACACTTTCCTTTCGCTTGCAGGCCAAGGTGGCTCACAACAGGAGGGAGCAGGAGCGCACAGGTGGGTGACAAACCGACACCCAACCACTGTCTGCGCTGAAAAATCGAGTGCTGCAAATCATTGGACGCTGGGTGGTGGGTGCCGTGGCCACCGGCGATGTTGACCCCCTTGGGGACAATAATGGTATGTTCATCCCTACTCTTTCTTCTCACATCCCACCTCCCCCTCACCCCACAAACGTTTCGCACTTTCCAGCTAATCATGCTTATGCATGTCTTTCTCCCTTCCTGCCCCCATCCCCTCACCTTAACCTGACTTTTGTGCCTATATGCTTTCAGATAATGAGCAAGCACCTGAGCAGCCTGTCCCTGAGGGCACCGTAGAGAGCGAGACAGAAGAAGAGGAGGAGGAAGAACATACCGCATCACTGCATGTCTCACCCACAGGCACCAGCTCAGATACTGGCACTACATGTTCTTCAGAGGCTAGTATATTAGTGGGATCTGCACAGGGCAAGGCACCAGGGACGAGTGGGTTGCAGCAAGGTCAGGCAAAAGGATAGCTCGGGGTCCAGCTCCCCGGAGGGCGAGTTCGCACGCGACTTCTGCTGCACATGATTCAGATGAGGACCTCGATGGGGAGGCATTTAGAAAAAGGTGATGGGCATGCACACGGAGATGATAGATGCAATGACAAGGGTGCCCCAGAGCCTCTCGGCAATGGTAAGGAGCGTGGAGGAGTCCGCCTCCAACCTTGCACAATGGTCTGTGCACACCATGAAGCAATCAAGTGACGCAACGTCTCAGTGCTGTAACGCAGCCGATGCTTGGTGCCAACGATTCTCAGACTGCTCTCATGCAGTCTCAGCTTGGTGCCACGCAAGCTCTGACTGCTGCCATCGTGGCTGGGATGACCACCATCCACCGGAGCTTTCATGGTGTCGCAGCCGTCTAGCAATCTGTGCTCTAACTGATTGCTAGGGATGGTGAGGTGCTGCCTCGAGGGAGTGGCTGTGGGTCAGTGGAGCAGGAAACTGCTGTCCTCTCTCAGAATGACAGATTTCCTTCTCCCACCATTGCCACTCCGCCATTGCCCTTGTCGCTGACTGCCATCCAGCCAGCCCAGGCTGCTGCCGCCCATGCTGAGGAGGTGCAGTCTACATCCGGGCCTTCCAGGCCCAGAGCTGGTCGAGGGCATCCTGCAAGGGCAACTGAAGCCTCCCACATGGACACTCGGCAGCCTTCCACCAGCTTTCCACCAGGGGCCAACACTTTGTCGGAGCACCAGAGTAGACAAAGGCACAGTAACGAGAGGCACTAAGAGATTGCACAGGGGTGAATAGTTAATATTTTTGTTGTAAATATGTGTTCACTGATGTTTGATAAATGTATTCATTCAGTTTGGATTCTTTTGTGGTGTGTCTAATTTCAGCTTTGCGCTGTGTTATGGCCTGCAACAGCAATGGAATGATGGGGATGTGGTGAGCAATGGGGATCTGGGGTTTAATTCATTCAAACCGCAGTCTGATGAGGCGGTCATGGACCGCCCTTCCGGAAAGCCGATTGAGTGGCTGCCCCCTCCCTCAGTCCTGTTCCTCCTCCTCCTCCTCCTCCTCCTCATCCTCCTCGTCCACCTCCTCTCCCTCTTCTGCCTCCTGAGGTGGTCCGGCAATTCTGGTGGAAAGGGCTGGGCCCTCATGAAGGCCATGTTGTCGAAAATGCAGCAGACCACCATGAAATGGGACACCTGCTGGAGAAAGAAAGAAAGAAAGACTTGCATTTATATAGTGCCTTTCATGACCATCGGCCGTCTCAAAGCACTTTACAGCCAATGAAGTACTTTTGAAGTATAGTCACTGTTGTAATGTGGGAAACACGGCAGCCAATTTGTGCACAGCAAGCTCCCACAAACAGCAATGTGATAATGACTAGATAATCTGTTTTAATTATGTGGATTGGGTGATAAATATTGGCCAGGACACTGGGGATAACTCCCCTGCTGTTCTTCAAAATCATGCCTTGGGATCTTTTATGTCCACCTGAGAGAGCAGCCGGGGCCTCAGTTTAACGTCTCATCCGAAAGACGGCACTGCTGACACTAGCAGTGCTCCTCCCAAGCGGTTAAGGCAGCAGAACTGTTGCTTGAGCACCCCGATGGTCTGCTCGATGATGATCCTGGTGGCAGCATGGCTCTCATTACATGAGTGCTGGGCAGGAGTGTTGGGGTTGTGGAGAGGAGTCATGAGCCAGGTGGAGAGCGCATAGCCCTTGTCTCCGACCAGCCAGCCGCGAGCTTGACATGGTTACTGGAAGAGTGCTGGAACACCGGTCTGGCGCAGGATGAAGGCATTGTGGCTGATGCCAGGATAGCGGGCATTGATATTGAGGACTAGCTGTCTGTGGTCGCACACCAACTGTACATTAATTGTGTGCTAGCCTTTGCGGTTACTGAAGATCTCAGGATGGTTATGCGGTGTCCACAAAGGTACGTGGGTGCAATCAAAGGCGCCCTGCACCATGGGAAACCCCGTTATCCTGGCAAAGCCACATGCACGCTCATCCTGCTTCTCTCTCATAATGGGGAAGGAAATGTAGTCCCTTCTCCTACTGTAGAGAGCCTCTGTGACCTCCTGGATGCAGCGATGGACAGCGAACTATGAGATGTTAGCTACATCTCGTGTTGCAGACTGGAAGGGTCTGTTGGTAAAGAAATTGAGGGTGACGGTGACCTTGACTGCCACTGAGAGCTGTGGCCTTCCTGATCTGGGGCTGGACGTCTGCTTGCAGGAGGTGGCAGAGTTCTGTGACCAGCTTCTTGGTGAAGCGGAGCCTTCTAATGCACTGATCCTTGCTTAATTGGAGTAAGGAGAAGTGCTCTCAGAACACCCTCAAAGGGTAAGGCCTTCTGTTGAGAGCCCTGATGGCCCTCCTCCTCCCTCTGGGCACATGTTCCAGTCTTTCTCGCTGCCTCCGCTACCCTCAACCGTAGATCCTGGAGGGTGAGGTCAACTGCCAGTACAGCCCCATTAATGTAACCAAGTGTGGCAGTTTGATTTTTTTGAGAATAAATGTAGCTACTTTTTAGTTGCCACAACACTCCTGACACTAAATAACTTTGAAATTACAGAATGAGACTGTTGCACTATGTGAAACTGAAAAGAAAGCACTGAAACTCCAATAACCTACAGCTGTGACTCATTACTGATGATCCCTTTAAATAACACCCTGGAGCCGGCTTCCTGCTATTTCCCGCCACCTCTCCCTGTCGCTATTTACTCTGAGCGCTAATGTAGGTAGCGACAATCAATTTTGCAAATCAGACTGCCAGAGAGCATTGCACACCCACCGACGTCACAACCACCTAGCGTTGAGGCTCCCAGCGATAACTCCTAGCACTGCCACTGCAAGCAGGGGTGGGGGCGGGATTTGGTGTGCGGCATTGGATTCTCCTCACTGTACGCTGCATTGAACGCATGCTGTATCTGAGTTGGCTGTGTTTGATGAACATATTAAAGGGAGCATTACAATGAATCTAACCCGTGCTGTATCTGCCCTGGCATTGTTTGATGGGACAGTGTAGTGGGAACATTACCCTGTGAAGCACATTAGGATGCTTTACCATGTTAAAGGTGCTATATAAATACAAGTTTTTGTTGTTGTTGTCATTGTCCCAGATACAGCATGCGTTCAATGCAGCGTACAGTTCCCTTGGCACTACTGAATGAAGCACATCAGCTCAGATACAACATAGGATGAATGATGAGGTCCCTGGCTCAGTCACTTTCCTTTTCATTATTTATATTGATGTGTAGATCCCTACCTCATCCCATACACCATTCCCTCAAACAGCCAGTGAAGGAGGGAGATAAACTGCCTGATATAAAGAGAGGGGAGACTTTCTGGTGTATAATGTGAGAGGGAGACAGGGGGGACTTTGAAAAGTGGGACCTCACATTTACAGAATGGGAGGGAAAATTTGTAAGTGGTAATTTTGGGAGCCTGTGCTCAGTTCTGGTATCTCAGTACATGAGACCAGGTTTGGAGATACAACTGATTGTACAACCTGTGTTCATGCCCAGTGAGACTGCACACCTGGGGCAGATCTTGGGCCTATGTCTAAGTAACACATTGAGTGGGAGGGGCTTGGGCTGCTTTGTGACATTGCTATTGGCTGCTGTTTGATTGGCTCCTGGTTCCTTTGTGATGGCACCTGGAAACAGGTTCATGCCCCTGGTTACACGTCATCAGTGGAGTTACTGTGGGAGGATCTGGAGTGGGCAGCTGACACTGTGAGTGATTTTAGTCCATGTAAATAGGGGAAAGGAAAGAGAACAATTTAATAATGTAAATAATACAACCAATTGTCATAAATTAGAAATATATTCAAATTAAATGTAATCATAGTCACAAAAATAGTCCCAATATATTACAGTTACAGATTCTTGAATTAATATGATTTCTTTATATATTAAAAGCAGCCAGGACTTCCCACATGGCACTGGATGTGCACTCCACAGGACTGAGCTGCCCTGCCATGCCTCTAGTTATTAGATTAATTAACTAAAGTATTTAGTATAACCATCTGCCCTTACTTAAAGACTGAGGGGGTGATTTTAACTCAGTTGCGGGATGGTGTCGTGTTATCTGAATTTCGTGTTTCCCACACAAATCTAAATGGATGTGGGAGATTGATGCAATTTTAACTCAATTGGCCAATTGATTTCCAATGTGTGAGAAGCCTTTGCAAATGGGGTTTTCATGACTGAAAGACCCCTCCAATGACGTCATCATTGCTGCTGTATTTAAGGTCCACAGCAAGCCTTGCTTCTTCTGCAGACTGCCAAGCTTCTTGACTGTGCAGTGTGAGGGAGCTGCAGCAAATATGACAAGCGGAAGGGCCAGATCAGCTCGTCGCTTTGACGAGCTGGCACTGCAGGCACTAGTGGATGGGGCTAGGGCCAACAGGGAGGTGCTCTTCCCTTCATCAGGGAGGAAGAGGCCTCCCACTCAGACCAAGGCTGTGTGGATGCAGATGGCTGAGGAGGTCAACTCCTTGGGAGTCACCCGCAGAACCTGGATACAGTGCAGGGAAAGATTTCATGACCTTCAGCACACTGGATTAGTGAGTATGAATTTCCCATCACACTCAATCTGATCCCCATTGCCTTTCCTCACCAGCACTCAGCTTTAACAATCTCTTCCTCCACCTCCCACTTGACACTAACATCCATGCATCCTTACCCATTCCCTCTCTCTCTCTGCTCACATTCACATAACAATTCCACCATGCAGCCCTCACACTCCCTAACACTCTGATGCTTTGAACACAACTGACAACACACAGGGAGGGCTCTTGGTCTTGCAACCTCACTCCATCTTTGTCTCCTTCTAAGTATCTATGCTATGCAATCTCTACACTCACTCCTTCATTCTCACTCAACCTCCACTTGTCTCCCTCATTGCAGGAAAAGAGAGCTCACAACAGCAGAGAGCGAGCCAGGACAGGAGGAGGGACAGCCTCAGTAGCCCACCTCACCCGCTGGGAGGAGGCCGTCCTGGAAATTATGGGAATAGAGGATGATTCGCGCGTGGGGGATGGACAGACGGGTGTAACACAGCAAGCTGGTGACAGAAAAGTTTCCTCTCTCTCTCTTTGAAACTGCATGAGTCGCTGATAATGATTGTGAAGCTGTAACAGATGGACTTATGAGCATCTGCAAAAAGCTATGTGCATGTAGCCTTGGCATCACATCTCTGACTCTTTCCTTTAGTCCCCCACAAGCATCCATCCCCCCTAGCCAGGAAGAAGAGGCTGAGCAGCCAGACTCCTCCGAGGAAGCTGCAACCTCTGAGGGCACAGCGTCAGCAGAATTCAGCGCACCCGGAACCAGCATAGACACTCACACCTCGGTGGGACTTTCGGGACATGTGTTGTCACCTGGTGTATCACAGCTCACAAGTGAACATCAGCAGATTGTGGAGACAGGGACAGCAGTGGAGAGTCCTAGTCGGAGGGCGCAGGACTCTACCAGCTCGGCTCAGCAGCATGTCGACCCTTTGCCTCTGGGTCCATCCATAAGATCAGAGGGGATGGAACTCCAGGCACAGATGCAGGAGTCTCTGGCAGGTTTTGTCTCTAGGGTCGCTGCGAGTGTGGAGCGAATGGAGGAGTCCATAGCAAACATGAGCAGAGCCTTTGTGGAGTCATTGGCGCATGAGCGCATCACCACAGAAAGGATGGCAACCTCCATGGAAAGGATGACTACTGTAGAGGCGAGGATGGCTACGGCCATGGAGGAGCTTAGTTGCCAGGGTATGGAAAACATGGTCATTGTTCAGAATAGAATGACATCTCTTGAGGAGCGATGGGCATCTATTGAACAGAGAAAGCAGACCTTCATGGAAGTCCTTCTGAGTAGGACTGCCATTGCAAATACGGGACCCCATGGCCCCCCTGATGTACAGCAAGGTGCTCTCCAGCCACTTCCAGGCGCTGGCCCCTTCTAGCCTGTGCAGCTTCAGGTGGGTGAGCAGCAGCCTGGCGCTCCTGCTGCTGCTGCTGTTGCTGGTGCTGCTGTTGTTCCTGGTTCTGCTGCTGTCGCGGCTGGTGCTCGAGCTCCTCTAATGCACAGATGGGAAGGAAATAAATGGCTCCCATGCTTCTGGTATATGCCTCCGTTGAGGAAGTGCTGAGTGAAGGTGGCGAAAGGGGTTTCCCAGGAGGTCACACTGGAGATGGGTGTGAGGCTCCAACCTTCCACAGGTGTGGTTAAGCCTTGTAAAATTTGCCCCAGACCTGAGACCACTAAGTCCTGCCCCCTGCAAATCATGGCTGATCAAATCTCCTCTTTAATGGTTGACCTGCAGTTGATAGTCAGCAATCCAATAGTGCTCCCGCCAGGTTTCACATTCATGTTATCCACCAGGCGTGTTTCATGTGGGCAAAAGGTTAAAGTCACAAGGGCCTTTCAAAATAGGATTATAGAGGCCATTTAGTGGTTGTTAAGGGCCTTAATGACCAGTCCCGCCTGTTGGATGCAGGACGGAGCCGGAACCATCAGACACGACTGAGTTAAAATTGCTCGGAGTTGGGAACCAGGCGGGCGGAGGGGGGGGTCCCGCCGGCAGTTTTTGCAATTTTAACCCCCCGCACGCCTCCAAGCCCACCTCCACGGCTCAATGAAAATCGAGCCATAAAAGTCTACAGACAAAAAAAAAGTGATACTCAAAAAAAAAAAAAAAAAACTTCTAAAACTTAAAAAAAACACTTACCAACTACTCACCAATCAATTCCTTCCCTCGTGCCGACATCACCTCTTTCACTCTGATGTCACTCTTTTGAATTTTGCCTCTCAGGTCCCACGGCGGCTCCCACACAGGTCCGTATCCTCCAGTGTCGGGACTCCTCTGCTGCGCTCCTTTATGGCCGCCCCGCCTTCTCTCGGGTCCCGCTGCTGCTCCCACGCAGGTCTGCCTCCTCCTGAACACAGGTTGTACAATCGATCCTGTCCAACCTTGGCTAACAAGAGAAGTAAAAGGTAGTATTGGATCAAAGGAAGAGGCTTATAATGTTGCCAAAACAAGCAGTAAGCCTGAGGATTGGGGGGATTTTAGAATTCAGCAAAAGAGGACCAAGAAATTGAAAAAGGGAAAATAGAATATGAGAGTAAACTAGCAAGAGACATAAAAACAGACTGTAAAAGCTCCTATATGTATGTAAAAAGGAAGAGATTAGCAAAAGTAAATGTGGGTCCCTTACAGGCTGAGACATGAGAAATTATAATGGGGAATAAGGAAATGGCAGAGAAATTAAACAAATACTTTGTGTCTGTCTTTACGGAAGAAGACGCAAAAAAACTTCTGGGAAATAGTGGAGAACCAAGGCTCTAATGAGAATGAGGAACTGAAAGAAATTAGTAATAGTAAAAAAATAGTACTGGAGAAATTAATGGGACCGAAAGCCAATAAATCCCCTGGAACTAATGACCTACATCCTAGGGTTTTGAAAGCGGTGGCTGTAGAGATAGCAGATGTAAAGGTTGTAATTTTCCAAAATTCCAAAGATTCTGGAACAGTTCCCGTAGATTGGAAGGTAGCAATTGTAACCCCACTACTTAAGAAAGGAGGGAGAGAGAAAACGGGAAACTACAGACCAGTTAGCCTGACATCAGTAGTAGGGAAAATGCTAAAATCTATTATTAAGGATGTGGTAAAAGGGCAGTTGGAAAATAATAATGAGATTGGGCAGAGTCAACACGGATTTATGAAAGGGAAGTCATGTTGGACAAATCTGTTAGAATATTTTGAGGTTGTAACTAGCAGAATAGATAAGGGGGAACCAGTGGATGTGGTGTATTTGGATTTTCAGAAGGCATTCCAAAAGGTGCCACACAAGAGGTTATTAAACAAAATTAGTTTTATGGGATTGGGGGTTATTGTTGCGTCCGTGTATAATAAGACACAGACTGAGGAGAACGGTACAACAGGTGTTTACTCAACGTGGCTCACACTGCAACTGATCTGTACAGATTACTACTCAGTGCTATATACAGGTGTGGTCACTGCCGGTACTGCAGTATACATGAGCTGTAAAACATAGTTCCCCCCTTAAAGGTATATACATTACAATTCCTCCCCTTTTAGATTAACAGTACCATAACACTCATTTGACAATTAAATATCAAACTAATTACAATTAACACTTTTAACATGCAACATTAGCTGAAAATAGTCTATTTATAAATTCAGTCTTTGGGGAGGCTTCCTCATCCTTTCTGGATAGCGCCTTTCCTGAGTGTCTTGCTCTTGGTGCGGAGGCGATTCTGGCCCCCTGTCGTCGGTTGGTTCATCAGTTTCCGATGCTACTGTTTCTGGGGTAGAAGTGACCTGTATGTCGGGTTCATCACCAGGTACGTATGGGCGAGGCATGGGGTTGAATTGATCCTGTGACTCTAGGATCTGGTCAGCATGGCGTCTCACGATGCTCTCCCCAATGTCCACTGTGTACATTAGTGGGCCCTGCCGTGTGCATATCGTTCCTGGCTGCCATTTTTCTGTTCGGTAGTCGCGGGCCAAGACTGGTTGCCCTACATTGAAGCTCCTTGTTGGCTTCTCATGGATGTGCTGGAATTGCTTACTCTCAACATCTCTTCGTACGTTTGGTCTGAACAAATCCAGGCGAGATCTTAACCTTCGGTTAAAGAACATCATGGCTGGGGCCTGGTTGGTGATTGCATGTGTCACATTCCGGTAGGCGAACAGAAAATTGTCCACCTTGTGCTGCAGCGGAATGTTGTCATTGTAAATAGCCTTTATTGCCTTCTTAAAGGTTTGTACGAACCTCTCAGCCAATCCATTTGTGGCTGGATGATACGGGGCGGATGTGTAATGCCTTACCCATTCTTTTTCAAGAACCTCCGGAACTCTTCGGACACAAACTGTGGTCCGTTGTCGGAGCAAATCTGTTCTGGCAAGCCATTCCTGGCAAATATGGTCCGTAGGACTGCAATAGTTTTCTCCGTGGTGGTGGAGGATATTTTGATGACCTCAGGCCATTTCGAGTGCGCATCCACGGCTATTAAAAACATTGAGTCCATGAATGGACCAGCAAAATCAATATGCACCCGTTGCCATGGAGATGAGGGCCAATCCCATGGGTGTAGAGGGGCCTGTGGTGGTGCATTTTTGACTTTCTGGCATCCTGAGCAGCTCTTGGTCAGGTCCTCCATTTGTTTATCGATTCCCGGCCACCACACATAAGCCCTAGCTAGGCTTTTCATTTTTACCCCTCCCAGATGACCCTCATGAAGCTCATTGAGCACTCTATCCCTTAACTTGGGTGGAATTACCACTCGGGATCCACACATCAAGGTCCCCCGGCACACTGACAGCTGTTCTCTCCTTGTCGAGAATGCTGGCAACAGTGAGTCGCCATGTGCTGGCCTTCCCTTCACCGTCAAATCATATAACCGAGACAGTGTCGGGTCATTTCGGGTTTCCTTTTCGATACAAGCGTTAGTTACCGGTAGGTATTCAACTATAGTCAAATGGAATATTTCGACAGGATCCACTGCTGGTGCTTCCTCCGCAGTAGGCAGTGGCAGGCGTGATAGCCCATCAGCGTTTCCATGCTGTTTCTTGCCCTTATATTCAATCTCATATTGGTGCGCCCCTAGAAAAAGTGACCATCTTTGTAGTCGTTGCGCAGTCATCACCGGAACGCCCTTCTTCGGATTAAAAATGGAGACAAGAGGCTGGTGATCAGTTAGCAAGGTGAATTTCTGCCCGTGCAGATAGTGATTGAACTTTTTCACTCCCCACAGTAGGCTGAGGGCCTCCCTGTCAATCTGGGCATAGTTACGCTCGGCTGAGGTTAGTGATCATGACTCAAAGGCTATTGGCCTCTCTGAGCCGTCCGAGAATTTGTGCGACAGCACCGCTCCAATGCCGTAGGGTGACACATCACATGCCAACCGAATTGGTAATGCCGGGTTGTAATGGGCTGATATACCTATCAATTCATCCAATGAAAAGCGACGAGTTAAGAAAGTAACTATAGGTTTTTATTGGCTAAATAACAGAGCCCACCCTCGTGGGTGATCGGATCCAACAAGGAGGAATACCAGCCAGTCGACCACCTTTATACCTGGGCAGGTAGGTGGAGCCATGGGCGGAGTCAGCAGTGGTCAGCCCAGGTATAACAGCGTGACAGGAGGCGACCTCGTGTAGTGATACAACAGTGTAAACAGTGATAACCATAGTGTAACGATATAACAGTGATAACCATAGTGTAACGATAGTGAACGATAAAAGTGGTTTACCACATTCACCCCTTGTTTAGATTTGAGTCCAGCAGGGTGAAGTGTACTACCAGTTCGGGTATGTCAGTCTGTCCGGAAGCCTCATAAGTCTTTCTGATCGGCGCAGCAGCGGCGGCGGTGTTGCAGTATCCGGTGTTAATGCTGGTGTCTGCGTGGTCGACGAAGGCTCATGGGGTTCCGGCATGCCGTCTACCTGGGCTGGATTTGGGGGGGTGGTGGGGGGTAACGGTGGTGTCTCAGGGGTGCCCGAGGGTGCAAGGTCTCGTAAGGAGACTGTGTCCTCCCGCCCGTCTGGGTATGCCACATAGGCGTACTGGGGGTTGGCGTGCAGGAGGTCCACCCTCTCAACCAGGGGGTCCGTTTTATGGGCCCTCACATGCTTTCGCAGCAAGACGGGCCCCGGAGAAGTCAGCCAAGTTGGTAGCGTGGTTCCCATAGTCGACTTCCTGGGGAAAACAAACATTCGTTCATGGGGGGTGGCGTTAATGGCAGTGCAAAGCAGTGACCGGATGGAATGCAGCGCTGCCGGGAGGACTTCCTGCCAGCGAGAGGTTGGGAGGCCCTTAGACTTTAAGGCTAAGAGAACGGCCTTCCAGACAGTCGCGTTTTCTCTTTCCACCTGGCCGTTCCCTCGGGGGTTGTAGCTGGTGGTCCTGCTTGCAGCGATACCTCTCGCTAATAGGAACTGGCGAAGTTCCTCGCTCATGAAGGAGGAGCCCCGGTCGCTATGTATATAGTTCGGGAACCCGAACACGGCGAAGAGGTCGTTCAGGCATTTGATGACCGTGGTGCTGGTCATGTCTGGGCAGGTGAAGGCAAAGGGGAAACGGGAGTGCTCATCAATAATGTTGAGGAAGTACACATCGCGGTCAGAGGACGGGAGGGGCCCCTTAAAATCGATGCTCAAGCGCTCGAAGGGGCGGGTGGCCTTGATCAGGCTTGCTCTGTCCGGCCTAAAAAAATGCGGTTTGCATTCGGCAGAGGTTTGGCAGCTCCTGGTCATGGTCCTGACCTCCTCGATGGAGTATGGTAGGTTGCGGGCCTTAATGAAGTGGTAAAGTCTGGTGACCCCGGGGTGGCAGAGGTCGTTGTGGAGGGTCTGTAGTCTATCAGTTTGCACGTTGGCGCATGTACTTCGTGATAGAGCATCTGGGGGTTCGTTCAGTTTACCAGGCCGGTACAAGATATCATAATCATAGGTGGAGAGCTCGATTCTCCACCTCAAGATCTTGTCGTTCTTGATTTTGCCCCTCAGCTTGTTATTAAACATAAAAGCGACCGAACGCTGGTCGGTGAGGAGGGTAAATCGTTTGCCTGCCAGGTAATGCCTCCAGCATCGTACAGCCTGCACGATCGCCTGGGCCTCCTTCTCGACCGAAGAGTGTCGGATCTCAGGGCCCTGGAGGGTCCTTGAGAAGAAGGCCACTGGTCTCCCCTCCTGGTTGAGGGTTGCGGCTAGGGCGAAGTCGGATGCATCGCTCTCCACTTGAAAAGGGATAGACTCATCCACCGCGTGCATAGTGGCCTTAGCAATGTCTCCCTTAATGAGGGAGAAGGCTGCGCACGCTTCTGCCGTCAGGGGGAAGGAGGTGGACTTCATGAGGGGTCTGGCTTTGTCCGCATAATTTGGCACCCATTGGGCATAGTAGGCGAAGAGCCCCAGGGTTCTCTTGAGCGCCTTTGGACAGTGGGGGAGGGGAAGCTCCATGAGGGGGCGCATTCTTTCGGTGTCGGGGCCGATGACTCCGTTCTCTACTACGCAGCCGAGGATGGCAAGGCGCGAGGTGTTAAACACACATTTCTCCTTATTGTAGGTGAGGTTCAGCCGTTGGGCCGTACGGAGGAATCTTTCCAGGTTAACATCGTGGTCCTGCCGGTCGCGGCCGCAGATGGTGACGTTATCTAGATAGGGGAACGTGGCGTGCAGCCCGTTCTGGTCAACCAGCCGGTCCATCTCCCTTTGGAAGACCGAAACCCCGTTAGTGACGCCGAAGGGAACCATAAGGAAGTGGTAGAGGCGGCCATTCGCCTCGAAGGCTGTATACTGGCGGTCCTCAGGGCGGATAGGGAGTTGGTGATAGGCCGACTTAAGGTCGATGGTGGAGAATACCCGGTACTGTGCAATCTGATTGACCATATCAGATATGCGGGGGAGGGGGTATGCATCCAGCTGGGTGTACCGGTTTATGGTTTGGCTGTAGTCGATGACTAGGCGGTTTTTATCGCCGGTCTTAACGACTACGACCTGGGCACGCCAGGGGCTGTTGCTCCTCGCGATGATGCCCTCCTTCAGGAGACGCTGCACTTCAGAGCTAATAAAAGCTCTGTCCCCGGCGCTGTACCGCCTGCTCTTGGTGGCGACGGGTTTACAGTCGTGGGTGAGGTTAGCGAACAGGGAGGGGGGCGGGACCTTGAGGGTGGATAGGCCGCAGGTGGTATGCGGTGGGCGGTTTAAAGGCTGCTGGTTGTCGACTGTGAGTGGGGGGAGGGGTCCACCGTATGCCAAAGTGACACTTTGCAGGTGGGATTGGAAGTCCAGCCCTAGTAGGACGGCAGCGCAGAGCTGGGGCAGGACGAGGAGTTTAAAATCTTTATACTCCGTGCCCCTAACCGACAGGGTCACAACACAGTAGCTGCTGATGTCTGTAGAATGGGACCTCGACGCCATCGAGATCCGGTTGCGCGTTGGCCGGACAGTGAGGGAGTAGTGGCTCACCGTGTCTGGATGTATGAAACTCTCCATGCTTCCGCTGTCGAACAGGCAGGTCGTGGCGTGGCCGTTTACTTTGATGTCCATCATGGACTTGGACAGGTGATGCGGGCGAGCTTGGTCCAGTGTGACGGAGGCTAGTGTATGGTTGAGCGAGCTGCTGTAGTCTGCGGGTGAGGCGGTGGTCGGGTCTGGCGACAAGGTGGCGGTCGGGTGTGGTGGACAAAATGGCGGCGCCCACGAGGTTCAATAAAATGGCAGAGAAGATGGCCGCCCCCACAACTCACATGAGGCACTGCTGGCGTCGGTGGCCTTGATCAAAGATGGCTGCCCCCACGACTCACACGAGGGGATACTGGCATCTGTGGCCTTGATGAAAGATGGCCGCCCCCACAACTCGCATGAGGCACTGCTTGCGTCTGTGGCTCTCCCCCTGCAGGCCTTCGCGAAGTGGCCTTTCTTATGGCAGTCGGAGCAGGTCGCGTTTCTTGCAGGGCAACGCGCCCTCGGGTGTTTCGCCTGGCCACAGAAAAAGCAGCCGGCGGCCCGATCGCGGGGCTCCGATGTCGCAGCCAGTACCGGGGGTGGCGGTCCCGATCGGGTCCTGGACGCCGACGCTGAGGTAGGTCCCAGAGGCGGCGGTGCGAGGGGTATTGCGGTCGGGGTCGGGCCCGAGTCCCAGGGTCACGCAGTACAGTACCTGGAATACGCCTCGAGGTCCCGATGGGCCACTTCCAGAGAGCGAGCGAGGGCTGCAGCTGTGTTCAGGTCGAGGTCCTTTGATTCGAGCAGTCTTTGCCGTGAGTAGTCGGACCGAAGGCCTTTCACGAAGGCATCGCGGATATTCTCTTCAGTATTTTCTGCAGCCGTTACCGCTTTAAAGTCACAGTCCCTGCCGAGTGTTTGTAGCACCCGTAAAAATTCATCTGCAGACTCTCCTGGCTGTTGCGGGTGGGATCTTAGGAGATGTCTGGCATACATAGAATTTACCGGGCTCCGGTACTGCTGTTTCAGCAGGTTGATGGCGGCCTCGTATGTAGTAAGGTCCTGTATGAGTGTGAATACTTTAGGGCTCACTTGGGCGGTCAGAACGCTTAGTTTGGATCTCTGAGGCACGCCGGATTCTCCCAGGTAGGATTCGAAACAGCTCAGCCAGTGTTAGAAGTCGAGGGCTGAGTTTGCTGCCTGTGGGTTTAGATCCAGGTACGGCGGTCGGAGGGCTCGCAGCCAGGCCGGCTGCTGTGGCTGTTGTAGCTGGGCGTCTGGCTGGTCTGACGGGTCGTTAGACATTTTTAAAATTTAGCCAATAAAATTGATATACCGATCAATTCATCCAATGAAAAGCGACGAGTTAAGAAAGTAACTATAGGTTTTTATTGGCTAAATAACAGAGCCCACCCTCGTGGGTGATCGGATCCAACAAGGTATAACAGCGTGACAGGAGGCGACCTCGTGTAGTGATACAACAGTGTAAACAGTGATAACCATAGTGTAACGATATAACAGTGATAACCATAGTGTAACGATAGTGAACGATAAAAGTGGTTTACCACATGGGCCAATACCTCTTTCGATGTGATTAGTGTTTTGCTCTGCTGGAAAGCTCGTCTACATTCGTCACTCCACTTCCATGGCACCCCAGTTTGCAGAAGGGTGTTCAGTGGGTGTAGTATTGTAGAAAAATTTGGCAAGAACTTATGGTAGTAGTTTACCAGCCCGAGGAACGACCTCAGTTGTGACACATTTTCCGGTGCTGGAGCCTTGACTACTGCCTCAATCTTCTCTGGGGACTTATGTAACCCCTCTTTATCGATAACGTGGCCACAATATGAGATCTGTTTTCTAAAAAACTCGCATTTGGGGTGGTTAGCTCGGAGCCCATATTCCTGCAATCTAGTGAGCACCTGCTCCAGGTTGGCAAGGTGATCACTGTCATTTTCGCCCGTGACCAGGATGTCGTCCAAATAACACTGGGTCCCTGGGATCCCTTGCAGGACTTGTTCCATTGCCCTCTGCCAAATAGCCGGAGCTGATGCTACCCCGAATACCAGCCAGTTGTATTGGTAGAGACCTTTATGGGTGTTGATTGTGAGGTATTTTTTTGATGCTTCTTCTGCCTCCATTTACAGATATGCCTGGGCCAGATCAATCTTCGTGAAGCATTTCCCTCCAGATAGCGAGGCGAAAATATCTTCAATCCGCGGAAGTGGATATTGTACGGTGTGAAGGACCGGGTTCACTGTTACCTTAAAGTCCCCACAGATGCGAACCTTCCTTGGTTCCCCAGGCGTGCTGCTCAATGACTTTTTCATCACAGGGATGATGGGTGTAGCCCACTCGCTCCAGTCTACCTTGGACAGTACACCTGAACGTTCCAGACTCTCCAGCTCTGCTTCGATGGCTGGGCGGATCGCATAAGGTACCGGTTTGGCCTTAAAAAATTTTAGGCTTGCGTTTTCTTCAATTTTAATCGTCGCTGTCATGCCTTTTAGTGTTCCGAGTCCTTCCTGGAACACTTCTTTCGCGTCAGTTAGGATCTTTGACAGCCGCCCAGGTGTGACGTCGTCATCCTTTTTGTCAGCCACAGTCAGTGCCTGTATGGAATGCCAATCCAGTTGTATTTTCCGGATCCATTCACGTCCCAGTAATGGTGGTCCTCCATCTTGCAATACGTACAGGTCTAGTTTTGGTGTTTCCTTACCGTTATATATAACGGTCACCCTTAATTTTCCTTTGGGGTAGACTTTTTGCCCCGTGTATGTCTTCAAAATAATTTTTGTGTCTCTTAAGGGTATGTGTGAGAATAGCCGCTCATAGTCCCGTCGGTTTATGACTGTTAGGGCTGATCCTGTGTCCAATTCCATCTTTACCTGGACTCCTGCTGACTTGAGAGTGACCCAAATGGTTCGGTGATCCTCCGTTGTGATCACATTATGTAGCTTCAGACAACTCAGTTCCCTGCTTTCAGAGTCGTTATCACTCTTTTGTTCGTCTGAACTATTCTCCGTCATCTTATGTACCTTCTTGTACTTTCCTTTGGTAGGTTTCTTATTGCTGGTTTTCTTTCCTGACCTGCAGACTTGTGCTATATGTCCTACTTTTCCACACTGTCTGCACACTTTGTCTTTGAACCAGCAATCATTCTGGTCGTGTGTTGGTCTGCCGCAGCGATCACACTTCTCTGTTCCATATGACATTTCGTTTGTGCCATATTCTTGCGGTCTCTGTTGTATCTCTGCAGCGCCCCATGCTGCTGCTTCATATGATACCACAATGCTGAAAGCCTTTTCCAGCGTAAGGTCCTTTTCAGATAAAAGCCGTTTCTGGGTTCCTTCACTTTGAAGCCCACACACAAACTTGTCCCTTAAGGTATCTGCCAGTCGCACTCCAAACTGGCAGTGTTTCGATAGTTTGCACAGTTCTGTTAAATAGTCAGCATTGCTTTCATCCTTATGCTGGTTCCGTTTGTGAAACTTGAATCTTTCCGCTATCAGCAGCGGTGTGGGGTTTAAATGTTCCTTTTGTATCGTTACTATGTCTTCAAAACTCTTTTCCATTGGCTTCGTTGGGGTTACTAGATTTCATAATAAACCATACGTCTTTGCACCCATTAAATTTAACAATACCGACGCTTTCTTGTCATCTGACACCTCATTTGCCCTGCAGTACACCTCTATTCGTTCGACATATGTAGTCCAATCTTCGACTTCATTGTCAAATGCAGTGATACTGCCACTCTTCGGCAATTTGGGTGTGGTTTAAAATGGCATCTTAAAATGGCGTCTCCCGCGCTTTCCTTCCTCCCCCGCTGCTGCCAACACTGCTCCCGGTGGTCCTCGTGGCAATGGCGAAGCCTCGCGGGTTTCTGCGCATCTCTCTCTCCCTCTCTCCGACGCTGCTCGGCCCCTGAACACTGGCTGTGCCCTGTGCGCTCTGCCCTCTCTCTCTCTCCCCTGTCAATGCTGCTCGGCCCTTTGCTGTGCCGCTCGGTCGGGCTCTAGCCCACCGCTGTCCGGGAAGGGTCTGCGCACTACCTGTTGCCAGCCCGTTTCGCTGGACCACCTCGACTGGAAAGCCAAGCCTGGCTCTCGACAGCCTCCCCCACAATTCTCGAGTCTCTGCTGGATGACTGGGCGGTTGCCTGTGATCGACGCCTGAGTCTCTGGCCTTGACCTCCAATCCACTGATCTCCAGGAACGAATCCCCGGGAGGTGATGCAGAGTTGCAGGTAGGTTCGAACCTGCCTCGTCGCCAATGTTGCGTCCGTGTATAATAAGACACAGACTGCGGAGAACGGTGCAACAGATGTTTACTCAACGTGGCTCACACTGCAACTGATCTGTACAGATTACTACTCAGTGCTATATACAGGTGTGGTCACTGCCGGTACTGCAGTATACATGAGCTGTAAAACATAGTTCCCCCCTTAAAGGTATATACATTACAGTTATTTACTAGCATGGATTGAGGATTGCTTAATGGACAGAAAACTGAGAGTAGGAATAAACGGGTCATTTTCGGCTTGGCAGACTGCAACTAGTGGGGTACTGCAAGGATCAGTGCTTGGGCCTCAGCTATTTACAATCTACATCAGTGATGTTGAGGGGATCAAATGTAATATATCTAATTTTGCTGATGATACAAAGGTGGGTGGGAATGTAAGTTGTGAGCAGGATGCAAAGAGGCTTCAAGGGGATATAGACAGGCTAAGTGAGTGGGCAAGAACATGGCAAATGGAATATAATGTGGAGAAATGTGAAGTATCCACTTTGGTAGGAAAAATAGAAAAGCAGAGTATTTTTTAAATGGTGAGAAATTGGGAAATATTGATGTTCAGAGGGACCTGGGAGTCCTTGTACATGAATCACTGAAAGTTAACATGCAGGTACAGCAAGCAATTAGGAAAGAAAATGGAATGTTGGCCTTTATTACAAGAGGATTTGAGTGTAAGAGTAAAGACGTCTTAATGCAATTATATAGAGCTCTGGTGAGACCACACCTGGAGTATTGTGTACAGTTTTGGTCTCCTTACCTAATGAAGGATATACTTGCTATAGAGGGAATGCAGTGAAGGTTCAAAGGGCTGGTTCCTGGGATGGGGGGATTGTCCTATGAGGAGGGATTGAGTAGACTAGGCTTATATTCTCTAGAGTTTAGAAGAATGAGAGGTGATCTCAGCTTGACAGGGTAGATGCAGGGCAGATGTTTCCCCTGGCTGTGGAGTCTAGAACCAGGGATCACAGTCTCAGAATAAGTGGTTGGTCATTTAGGACATAGAAACATAGAAGGTAAGAGCAGGAGTAGGCCATTCGGCCCCTCGAGCCTGTTCCGCCATTCAATGGGATCATGGCTGATCATCCAAATTCAGTACCCTGTCCCTGCTTTCTCCCCTTATCCCTTGATCCCTTTAGCCTTAAGAAATATATCCAACTCCTTCTTGAATATATTTAATGAATTGGCCTCAACGGCCTTCTGTGGTAGAGAATTCCACAGGTTCACCACTCTCTGGGTGAAGAAATTCCTCCTCATCTCAGTCCTAAATGGCTTAGACCTTATCCTTAGGCTGTGACCCCTGGTTCTGGACTCCCCCGCCACCAGGAACATCCTTCCGGCATCTAGTCTGTCTAGCCCTGTTTGAATGTTATAAGTTTCAATGAGATCCCCTCTCATTCTTCTAAACTCTAGCGAATATAAGCCGAATCGACCCAATCTCTCTTAATACGTCATTCCTGCCATCCCAGATATCAGTATGGTGAATCTTCGCTGCACTCCCTCTATGGCAGGAACATCCTTCCTCAGATAAGGTGACCAAAACTGCACACAGTACTCAAAGTGTGATCTCACCAAGGCCCTGTACAACTGCAGCAAGAAATCCTTGCTCCTGTACTCAAATCCTCTCACCATGAAGGCCAACATACCATTTGCCTTCTTAACCGCCTGCTGCACCTGCATACTTACCTTCAGCGACTGGTGCACAAGGACACCCAGGTCTCGTTGCACTTCCCCTTTTCCCAATCTATTGCCATTCAGATAATAATCTGCCTTCCTGTTTTTGCCACCAAAGTGGATAACCTCGCATTTATCCACATTATACTGCATCGGCCATGCATCTGCCCAATCACCCAACCTGTCCAAATCATACTGGAGTTTCTCTACATCCTCCTCACAGCACACGCGCCCACCCAGCTTTGTGCCATCTGCAAACTTGGAGGTATTACATCTAGCTCCCTCGTCTAGTCATTAATATATATTGGCCCAGAAATTCGGGTCAGAGGATTCCCGCGGGTGCAAGCCTACTGTAGTGTATGTACCTTTAAGGGGAGAACTAATTTTTACAGCTCCTGTATACTGTAGTACCGGCAGTGACCACACCTGTATAAAACCCTGAGTAGGGATATGTACAGTTAGTTTTAGAGTAACCCTCATCCAGTAAACACCTGTTGATTGTTCCCTGCAGTCTCTTGTCTAATTATTGAAGGGCACAACATCAAGATACACGGATCTAACATTGGCGACGAGAAGATTCAAACCTACCTGCAACTCTGCATCACCTCCCAGGGATTCGCTCCTGGAGAACAGAGAAAGAAGAAGGCCGAGTCCAGAAGCACGGGCGTCGACCACGGGAAATCCCCCAGTCATCCAGCGGAGATTTGAGCATCGCAGGGGAGGCTGTTGAGAGCCGGGCTTGGTTCTCCAGTCACGGTGGTCCAGCGAAACGAGCTGGCAACAGGTACGGTGAAGACCCTTCCCGGACAGCGGTGGCTAGAGCCGACCGACAGCATAGAAAAAGGCCGAGCAGCGTCGACGGGAGAAGAGAGAGGGTAGAGCGCACAGGGTGCAGCCGGTGTTCAGGACAGAGTGGCGTCGACGGGAGAAGAGAGAGGGTAGAGCGCACAGGGCACAGCCGGTGTTCAGGACTGAGCGGCGTCAACGAGAGAGAGCAGAGCGCAGCCGGTGTTCAAGGGCTGAGCAGCGTCAACGAGAGAGAGAGGCGCGCAGGAAAACGCGCAGAGCACAGCCGGTGTTCAAGGGCCGAGCAGCGTCAGCGGGGAAGAAAGGAAAGCACGGGAGCCACCATTTTGAGCCACAGCGGAGAAGAAGGCAGAGCGCGGGAGACACCATTTTGAGCCAGTCTAACCACACCCAGGGATGCCAAAGAGTGGCAGTGTCACAGCGTTCGACAATGAAGTCGAAGATTGGATGACATATGTTGAACGCATAGAAGTGTACTGCAAGGCGAATGAAGTGCCAGATGACAGGAAAGCAATGGTATTGTTGAATTCAATGGGTGCAAAAATGTATGGCTTACTGCAAAACCTAGTAACCCCAGAGAAGCCAGTGGAAAAGGATTTTGAAAACATAGTGTCAATCCTACAGGACCACTTAAACCCCACACCGCTGCTGATAGCAGAAAGATTTAAGTTTCACAAAAGGAACCAGCATAAAGATGAAAGTAATGCTGAGTTTTTAACGGAACTGCGCAAGCTATCGAAACACTGCCAGTTTGGAACGGGATTAGCAGATACTTTAAGGGACAAGTTTGCGTGTGGGCTTCAAAGTGAAGGAACCCAGAAACGGCTTCTATCAGAAAAGGATCTTACGCTGGACAAGGCTTTCAGCATAGCAGTATCACATGAAGCAGCAGCATGGGGCGTGGCAGAGATACAACGGAGACCGCAAGAATATGGCACAAATGAAATGTCATAAGGAACAGTGAAGTGCTTTCACTGTGGCAGAACAACACATGACCATAAGGATTGCTGGTTCAAGGACAAAGTGTGCAGACAGTGTGGGAAATTAGGACACATAGCACGAGTCTGCAGGTTGGGAATGAAAACCGGCAGCAAGAAATCTCCACAGGAGAAGTACAAGAAGGTACATAAGGTGATGGAGAGTAGTTCAGACGAACAGAAAAGTGAAACAGACTCCGGAAGCAAGGAGCTGGGTTGTCTGAAACTACATAATGTGATCAAAACGGAGGATCACCAAACTCTCTGGGTCACGCTCAAGATAGCCGGAGTCCAAGTGTGAATGGAATTGGACACAGGATCAGCTCTAACAGTCATAAACCGAAGGGACTACAAGCGGCTATTCTCACATATACCCTTGAGAGATACAGAGATTGTCTTGAAGACGTACACGGGGCAAAAAGTCTACCCCAAAGGGAAAATAAGGGTGAACGTTATATATAACGGCAAGGAAACACCAAAAATGGAACTATATGTATTGCCAGAGGGAGGACCACCACTACTAGGATGTGAATGGATCCAGAAGATACAGCTAGATTGGCATTCCATACAAGCACTGACTGCAGATGCCAAAAAGGATGACGACGTCACATTTGGACGACTGTCAAAAATGCTAACTGATGCACAAGAAGTGTTCCAGGAAGGACTCGGAACACTAAAAGGCATAACAGCGATGATCAAAATAGAGGAAAAGGCAAGCCCAAAGTTTTTAAGGCCAGACCGGTGCCTTATGCGATCCACCCAGCCGTCGAAGCAGAGCTGGAAGGTTTGGAACATTCAGGAGTACTGTCCAAAGTGGACTGGAGCGGCTGGGCTACACCCGTCGTTCCTGTAATGAAGAAGTCATTGAGTAATATGCCTGGGGAACCAAAGAAGGTTCGCATCTGTGGGGACTTTAAGGTGACAGTGAACACAGTCCTTCACACGGTACAATATCCGCTTCCGCGGATTGAAGATATTTTCAACTCGCTATCTGGAGGGAAACGCTTCACTAAGATTGATCTGGCCCAGGCGTACCTGCAAATGGAGGTAGAAGAAGCCTCGAAACAGTACCTGACGATCAACACATATAAAGGTCTCTACCAATACAAACGGCTGGTGTTCAGGGAGCATCAGCTCCGGCTATTTGGCAAAGGGGAATGGATCAAGTCCTGCAAGGGATTCCAGGGACCCAGTGTTATTTGGACGACATCCTGGTCACGGGCGAAAATGACAGTGATCATCTCGCCAACCTGGAGCAGGTGCTCACTAGATTGAAGGAATATGGGCTCTGAGCTAATCGCCACAAATGCGAGTTTTTCCAGAAGCAGATCTCGTATTGTGGCCACGTTATTGAAGAAGAGGGGTTACATAAGTCCCCTGAAAAGATTGAGGCAGTAGTCAAGGCTCCAGCACCGGAAACTGTGTCACAACTGAGGTCGTGCCTCGGGCTGGTGAACTACTACCATAAGTTCTTGCCGAATTTGTCTACAGTCCTACACCCAATGAACACCCTACACCCAATGAACACCCTACTGCAAACGGGGGTACCATGGAAGTGGAATGACAAATGTAAACGAGCTTTCCAGAAGAACAAAGCATTGATCACATCAAAAGAGGTGTTGGCTCATTTCAACCCAGCACTACCAATTCGGTTGGCGTGTGATGCATCACCCTATGGCATTGGAGCGGTGCTGTCGCACAAATTCCCGGACGGCTCGGAGAGGCCAGTAGCCTTTGCGTCTCGGTCACTAACCTCAGCCGAGCGTAAATACGCCCAGATTGACAGGGAGGCCCTCAGCCTAGTGTGGGGAGTGAAAAAGTTCAATCACTATCTGCACGGGCAGAAGTTCACCTTGCTGACTGACCACCAACCACTTGTCTCCATCTTTAATCTAAAGAAGGGCGTTCCGGTGATGACTGCGCAACGGCTACAAAGATGGTCCCTTTTTCTAGGGGCGAACCAATATGAAATCGAGTATAAGGGCCCCAAACAGCATGGAAACGCTGATGGGCTATCACGCCTGCCACTGCCTACTGCGGAGGAAGCACCAGCAGTGGACCCTGTCGAAATATTTCATTCGACTATAATTGAACGCTTGCCAGTAACTAACGCTGATATAGAGAAGGAGACCCGAAATGACCAGACACTGTCTCGGGTATATGACTTGATGGTGAAGGGATGGCCAACACATGGCGACTCACTTTTGCCAGCATTCTCATCCAGAAGAGAACAGCTGTCAGTATGCCAGGGGACCTTGATGTATGGATCCGGAGTGGAAATTCCACCCAAGTTAAGGGAGAGAGTGCTCACTGAGCTTCACGAAGGCCATCTGGGAGGGGTGAAAATGAGAAGTCTTGCTAGGGCTTATGTGTGGTGGCCGGGGATCGATCAGCAAATCGAGGACCTGAAAAGAGCTGCTCAGGATGCCAGAAGGTCCAAAATGCACCACCACAGACCCCTCTACACCCATGGGAGTGGCCCTCATCTCCATGGCAATGGGTGCATATTGATTTTGCTGGTCCATTCATGGACTCAATGTTTTTAATAGCCGTGGATGCATACTCAAAATGGCCTGAGGTGATCAAAATGTCCTCCACCACCACGGAGAAAACTATTGCAGTCCTACGGACCATATTTGCCAGGAACGGCTTGCCAGAGCAGATTTGCTCTGATAACGGACCACAGTTTGTGTCCGAAGTGTTTCGAAGATTTATTAAAAGGAATGGGGTAAGGCATTACACATCCGCCCCGTATCATCCAGCCACAAATGGATTGGCTGAGAGGTTCGTACAAACCTTTAAAAAAGCAGTAAGGGCCATGTGCGATGACGACATTCCACTGCAGCATAAGGTGGACAACTTCCTGTTAGCCTACAGAAATGCGACACATGCAGTCACCAACCAGGCCCCGGCCATGATGTTCTTTAACCGAAGGTTGAGATCTCGTCTAGATTTGCTCAGACCAAATGTACGAAGAGATGTTGAGAATAAGCAATTCCAGCTCATCAATGAAAAGCCGACAAGGAGCTTCAATGTAGGGCAACCAGTCTTGGCCCGCGACTACCGAACAGAGAAATGGCAACCAGGAACGATATGCACACGGCAGGGGCCATTAATGTACACAGTGGATGTTGGGGAGAACATTGTGAGGTGCCATGTTGACCAGATCCTAGAGTCACAGGAACGAGTCAACCCCATGTCTCGCGTACCTGGCGATGAACCCGACATACAGGTAGCATCTACCCCAGAAACAGTAGCATCGGAAGCTGATGAACCAATCGACGACAGGGGGCCAGAATCGCCTCCGCACCAAGAGCAAGACACTCAGGAAAGGCGCTATCCAGAAAGGATCAGGAAGCCTCCCCAAAGACTGAATTTATAAATAGACTATTTTCAGTTAATGTTGCATGTTAAAAGTGTTAATTGTAATTAGTTGACATTTAATTGTTGAATAAATGTTATGGTACTGTTAATCTAAAAGGGGAGGAATTGTAATGTATGTACCTTTAAGGGGAGAACTACTTTTTACAGCTCCTTTATACTGTAGTACCGGCAGTGACCACACCTGTATATCAACCCTGAGTAGGGATCTGTAGAGTTAGTTTTAGAGTAACCCTCATCCAGTAAACACCTGTTGATTGTTCCCTGCAGTCTCTTGTCTAATTATTGAAAGACACAACATCAAGATACACGGATCTAACACCTCCGACCTGCACTTACCCAGCGCGCCGGCCGTTATGCTGTGGGCCCGCTTGTGTTTCCGATCTTGGGCCTCCTCCACCTGCTGGCGCGCCGTGCTTACGTATCCCAGGTGCGCAGTTAGCTCGCAACGTCCCCTGAAATCACGTGGGCCATGGAAAGCCATTGATAGCAGGCAATCTGTATTCATAGATTTGACAGGAAGAACTGTCAAGTCAATGAATACAATTCAGCCCCAAAACATCACTAAAACTTCAAAAGAATGTAAAAAAAAAAAAATCACATTTTTAAAATAACTATAAATTACATAAAATAACTATTTTAGACAATAATTTAAATTTTTGAAAAAAATAATTACAGTTTCTAATGGGGCTAAAAATAAACTTACCTTTCTTTAAAGTATTTAAAAATAATAAACCTGTGGAAAGAATGTTTTATTTTAACTTAATTCACTACTTACCTTGTTAAAAGCAGGCCTTGTGACTGCTTTTTACAAGCGTAGCTCCTGGAGACGTACCCTCCCGGTGAAAGCTGCAAAAAAAACGGAAGTTCCAGGCGTCCCACTGCCTCTCTGGTGCACACGTTCGACCTGTGAACCCCTTCCTTTGATGGAACGGAAGTTCCGGTTTCCCGCGCTTGCGCAGTGCATGCACGAAGCCAGCACTTTCGTTGGGCCTACGCATGAGTACCCAATGCGTACTCACCCGTGGGGTCCCGAATTTCTGGCCTATTGTGAATAACTGGGGTCCTAGCACTGATCCCTGCGGTACCCCACTAGTCACTGCCTGCCACTCGGAAAAAGACCCGTTTATTCCAACTCTTTGCTTCCTGTCTGCCAACCAGTTCTCTATCCAAGACAGTACCTTACCCCCAATCCCATGTGCTTTAACTTTGCACACTAATCTCTAATGCGGGACCTTATCGAAAGCCTTCTGAAAGTCCAAATACACTACATCCACTGGTTCTCCCTTACCTATTTGTACCAGTTACATCCTCAAAAAATTCCAGTAGATTAGTCAAGCACGATTTACCTTTTGTAAATCCATGTTGACTTTGTCCGATCCTGTCACTGTTTTCCAAGTACTCTGCTATTACATCTTTTATAATGGTCTCTAGCATTTTCCCCACTACCGATATCAGGCGTATCGGTCTATAATTCCCTGTTTTCTCTCTACCACCTTTTTTGAATAGTGAGGTTACATTAGCTACCCTCCAATCCATGGGAACTGTTCCAGAATCTATAGAATTTTGGAAGATGACCAGCAATGCATCTACTATTTCTAGGGCCACTTCATTAAGTACCCTAGGATGTAGATTATCAGGCCCTGGGGATTTATCGGCCTTCAATCCTGTCAATTTCCCTAACATCATTTCCCTATAAATATTGATTTCATTCAGTTCCTCCTTCTCATTAGAGCCTATGTTCCCCGACATCTCTGGGAGATTATTTGTGTCCTCCTTTGTGAAGACAGAACCAAAGTATGTATTTAATTGGTCTGCCATTTCTTTGTTCCCCATTATAAATTCCCCTGATTCAGACTGCAAGGGACCTAAGCTTGACTTCACCAATCTTTTTCTCTTTACATATATATAGAAGCTTTTACAGTCTGTTTTTATGTTCCTTGCAAGCTTACTCTCATACTCTATTTTCCCCCTCTTAATTAATCCCTTTGTCCACCTTTGCTGAATCCTAAACTGCTCCCATTCCTCAGGTTTGCTGCTTTTTTTGGCCAATTTATATGTCTTCTCCTTGGATCTTATGCTATCCCTAATTTCCCAAGTTAGCCACGGTTGAGTCACCTTTTTTGTTTTATTTTTATGCCAAACAGGGATGAACAAATTCTGTAGTTCATCCATGAGATCTTTAAATGTTTGCCATTGCCTATCCACCGTCAACCCTTTAAGTAATGTTCCCCAATCCATCCTAGCCAACTCGCGCCTCATACCATCGTAGTTCCCTTTATTTAAATTCAGGACCCTAGTCTCTGAGTCAACTACTTCACTCTCCATCTTAATGAAAAATTTGATCATCTTATGATTGCTCTGCCCCAAGGGGCCTCGCACAACAACATTTCTAATTAATCCTTTCTCATTACATAATACCCATTCTAAAATGGCCTGATCTCTGGTTGGTTCCTCAACATATTGGTCCAGGAAACCATCCCGTATACACTCTAGGAATTCTTCCTCCACAGTATTGTTACTAATTTGGTTAGCCCAATCTATTTGTAGATTAAAGTCACCCATGATAACTGCTGTGCCCTTAGTTGCACGTGTCTCTAATTTCCCATTTAATGCCATCCCCAATCTCAGCATTACTGTTTGGGGGTCTGTATACAACTCCCACTAATGTTTTCTGCGCCTTGGTAGTTCTCAGCTCTACTGTTACAGATACCACATCATCAGAGCTAATATCCCACATCATCAGAGCTAATATCCTTCCTTACTATTGTGTTAATATCTTCTTTAACCCGCAATGCTACCCCACCGCCTTTTCCTTTTTACCGAGATGAGGAAACATTTCTTCACTCGGAGGGTGGTGAATCTTTGGAATTCTCTACCCCAGAGGGCTGTGGAGGCTCAGTCGTGATTATATTCAAGACAAAGATCGATAGATTTTTGAATATTAAGGGAATCACAGGATTTGGGGATAGTGCAGGAAAGTGGAGGTGAGGTCAAAGATCAGCCATGATCTTAATGAAGTATCGAAGGGTCAAATGGTCTACTCCTGCTCTTATTTCTTATGTTCTTATGACCCAGATCCCTAGTTTCAATGCTGGGGTGAATCACCAAGCACCAATGCTTGTAAAGTTGAGGAATTTTACTGAGATTCCCATCAGTCCAGTATTTTGCTGAGGTGGGAGTCGAACCAGCTCTTGCGAGCTTCTTTGACAGCTGCCATAAAGCTCAGCCTTTGATGCGACAAGTTGAATGGAGCTTAAGTCAACTATAAAGCTTGTTAATAACTCACATGTGAGTGCTTGAAATGTACATGTAGAGGGATTTTTATTCTGTAGTCATTCCATGCCCTACCTCAGCTGGTGCATTTCACTGTGTAGTGTCAGAGGAGCTTTACGATGCATTTGACATATGCTGTATCTGAGTTGGCAGTTTACACTGCATCCGACTCATGCTGTACCTGGCCTGGGATTGTTTGATGGGGCGGTTGAGAGGGAATTTTACTCAGTATCCAACCCATGCTGTACCTGGCCTTGGTAGTATTTGATAGGACAGCGTAGAAGAAGCTTAAGCCAATTATTGCCCATGCTGCTGATTCTAATATGCTTCCATGGCCCCACCACTTGATACCCTTGATGATACTGCTGGTTATCACTATTGCCACGCCTTCCTGTTACAGGGAATAGACTGGTTTCAGAGCACAAGAGAGGTTGCAATATCGCTGTCTCATCTCATACACCTTTCCCTCAAGCTGCCTCTCACTACCAGAACAGGAAGGAAACACACTGCCTGATATAAAGAGAGGGGAGAGTTTCGAGTATAAAAAGCAAGAGGTAGACATGGGGGGCCATTGAATAGTGGGAACTCACATTTGGAGAATAGGACGGAGGACTTATAAGTGGTAATTTTGGGAGTCTGTGCTCAGTACTGGTGTCTCAGTGCATGGGAGCGGGGTCACAGGCAGGACCGATTGTACAACCTGCATTCATACAAAATGAGATTGCACACCAGGACCAGAGCCTGGTAATGTGACCATGTAATACCTTGAGTGGGAGGGGCTTGGACTGCTTTATGACATACTTACTGGCTGCTGTGTGATTGGCTCCTGGCTCCTTTGTGATGTCACCTGGAGACAGGTTTACACCCCTGGTTACACATTATCAGTGGAGTTACTGTGGGAGGAGCTGGAGTTGGCAGCTGACACTGTGAGTGAGTTTAGTCCATATAAATAGGGAATTAGAAAGAAGAGAATGATATAATATTAAAGGTAAGTAATTCACACAAATGTCATTAATTACAAATATATTCAAATTAAATATAATCACCATCACAAAAATAGTTCCATTGTATTCCAGTTACAGATTCTAGAATTAATATTAATAACTTTTATGTTAAATAATTCTTGGGGTGAGCAGTATCTCAGGAAGGTGGAGAGAGAGAAGTCGAATCATCACCACACTAACTGGGACTGGAGAAAGGTCACTGGATTCACTGAACATATTTGTTGGGACCAAGACCCTCAGTATCAAAGATGAGTTAAAACAGCACACTTCAACTATTGTAAAGGTGAGGTATGTTGAACATCCTGGAGAGCTGTATGTGGGCATATTGGGGAGTTAAGGGTTAATAGTCGAACTACTTTGTATCTTGAAGCAACAGGTTTTCCAAAATAAAAAGGATGGCTTTTAAGTGTTGTGAGAGGAATGCATATCTTGTCTTCTGAAATGTAAAGTGCCTGTGCAAAGAAATACATGAAGGTAATGATGTAAGACATGAATTATTAAGGTCTAACATTAGGGGCTTGGGTAATAAACATAGGTAGAAGTATCCATTAGCTTTAGTATAGAAATATAGCATTTGATAAAGCCTGTTCTTCAAAGAGATTGGAGACAGTTACATCAGGAAGTCTTATCTAAGGCAAGTTGCTTTGGAATTATTAACTACAGCTGTTTCCATGGATAGACTGTCTTCAAAGGATTTGGGAATACATACATCATGAGGTCTTACCTATGCCATATCCCTTTGATGTAGGCAAAATATGGTGTATAAGCAAACATGGTTTTCAATAGTTCTTTGGAGAGCTTGTAAGATACACAAACCGAAAAGCTGCTCACTCTGTACACTGTTAGGCCGATCACTGTGCTATATATCAATTAAGACTGTTCAGTGTACTACACTACTAAGTGTCTCATGCATACTCAAAATTTGTTGTGAACCAGACTGCTAACAAGAAACTTTACTGAGATTCCCATCAATCCAGGATTTTGCTGAGCTGGGAGCCTAACCAGCTAATGGGAAGTTCTACAACAGCTGCCATAAGGCTCAACCTTTTATGCGACAATTTTTCTGGAGCTTAACTCATGTGTAAAGTTAGCCGATATCTTGACATTTACATGTAGAAGGATTTTTATTCTGTATTCATCCCATGCTGGACCCGAGCTGTGCTTCATTGGATAGTGTCAGAGGAGTTGTAAGCTGCATTTAACTCATGCTGTATCGGTGTTGCCTGTGTTTGATGAACCAATTTACAAAGAGTTTTACACTGTATCTAATTCATACTGTATCTGCTCTGGGAGTGTTTTGTGGGACAGATTCAAGACAGCTTTTCTCTGTTTCTAACCCGCACTGTACGTGACCTGGGAGTGTTTGATGGGATAACGTAGAGGTAGCTTTACGCATTATTGCCAATGATGCACCCTCCAATTAATTCTCCGATCATCCCACCACTTAATACCCCTGATGATTCTTCCACTTATTGCTTCTGAAGCCGCTTCCTGTTACAAGGAATAGACTAGTTTCAGAGCACAGAGGAGATTGTAAGATCCCTGCCTCATCCCATACACCATTCCCTCAAACTGCCTCTCATTGCCAGAGCAGGAGAGAGACAAACTCCCTGATATAAAGAGAGGAGAGACTTTCTGGTGTATAATGCAAGAGGGAGACATGGTGGAACATTGAATAGTGGGACCTCACATTTGGAGGGTGAAAGGCAAAATGTCTAAGTGATAATTTGGGGAATCTGTGCTCCCTGCCTGGAGTCTCAATAAATGGGAGCAGGGTTGGAACAGGACTAATTGTACTACCTGCATTCATCTCCAGTAAGATTGCAAACCAGGGGCAGAGCCTGGTCATTTGACCATATAATACCTCGAGTGGGAGTGGCTTGGACAGCATTGTGACAGTGATCCTGACTGTTGTGTGATGTCACCTGGAGACAGGTTTACGCCTTTGGTTACACATCATTGGAGTTACTGTGTGTAAGATTGCAAAATTTCTACATCTCCCAGAAGGTTATCATTAATTAAAAAAAGGGACCCTGCAATGGACATTTTTAAATTAAAGGGTACCCAAGATGGCTTCCGGGCCTCGTGGCAGAAAGCCTGTGGGATTCAAAAGTGGATTCTGCAGAGCAGACAGCTTGGGAGTAATCGAAACAAAGGCTGCAGGCTTTCTGTGAAGAGAACTTTGCCAGAAAGAACTTTGAATAATGTATCAGACTGAATTGGAGCCAGATCTAAATTCAGTGAGGCCCATAGTTAAAACCATCAAACACTCTGCATACATAATCAAACAGATTAAACACAGCCATCGAGGCTGGACAAGCCCATCAAGAACTTTCAGAACAATACAAGTCAATTATCAGGCCGGTAAATGCAATTACCGGCCATCTAAAAACAGTTAACATGGATTGCTACCATTATTGAAAACTAGCCCGATAAAATTAAGACAAAGAACTAACCAGATTTGGCGCGAAGATAAGGTTTTTCGAAAAGGTATAACTGAAGGCCCCGGGTAGCAGTCCCATGGCGTGCTCGCTCTTGCATTTGCCTTTGACCCTGCTCTCCTGGCTCCGGCCTCTTGGGCTGCCACTCATACTCATGCCCTGGCCTCATGGCGGGCTCTCTCTCCCCAGAGCAGATTTTCAGTAGCCAGAGACACCATACCAACTGCTGGGAAGGGGAGCAAGGCCCAAGTCCACAGCCGTCCAGGATGCCCAGGCCGCGAAAAGGGGCGAGACAAAGTTGAGCAGGTAGCCCAGGACTCGTAGAGTAGTCAGACAGATGAGACAAGACGAAGAAGA
This sequence comes from Somniosus microcephalus, assembly GCF_052327205.1. NCBI lineage: Eukaryota > Metazoa > Chordata > Chondrichthyes > Squaliformes > Somniosidae > Somniosus > Somniosus microcephalus. The sequence continues at coordinate 37,245,655 of NC_140996.1, forward strand.
CGATAATACCTCGATAAGGGCAGAGCAGAGCAGCAAGAACCATATCGGTAATTTAAACCCCCAAGCGCCTAGTTATAAGCTGACGCCGGAGGGGAGGGAGAAAGTCCCTGAGGAGGATAACAGCAAGCATCTTGAACAACTTGTTAACGCAGGTCTCCACGCCAAAACGAATACACGGGCGTTTGGTGCATGGCCAATAAGGCCTAAACGGTAACGACTGGTGACTGTCCGATAAATATAACGTTACCGACGACGATCGCCCGAGGGAGAAGAGGAGGAGGACCCATCGGGGCATGACGACGATGATAGCGGAGGAGAAGAAGGTGTATCACGGCAGCAGCTCCAGCACCGCGCTTCTGAGGACCACGTGGCGATGGGGTACCTAAGAGGACAGAGAGCAAAACCTCAAAACCCGTTTTCTTTTCCAACAGATGACTTTGAACTTGGACTGGTGAGCATAAATTCTGGCCCCCCATAGCTTAATCTAGTTAGGTATAGGGGTGGGATAAGGATAAGGGGAATGTTAAGATTGTTGTTTTCCCTCGATGTGCCGTGTGTTCCCCATTCCCTGTATAAGTGTATTTGCCTATAATATTGTAGTGGTAATTTCTTTTAAGGCTGTATTAAAATTTTCCTGTTCAATCAAATCTTGGTTTTGTTTGCATCCAAACCACCTGGCTACCCGAGTTTTCTATTTCGCTGCCTGTATCTAAGTACGGTGTCTAGAACCCAGGGGCGTGGGAGCGATTTGAACCGCTCACAAACAGTCAGGGGCACAACTGACTGGGCACACGCGCCACACCCGCCACCCCCTACAGAACTGGTGACCGCGACAGGACAACGGCGTCAGGGTTGCGATATGGTAGACAATGGTTCAGATGAGCAAGCCATTATGGAGGAAAGGATTTCGGATTATGTGTTTAGCAAGGTGAATATCACTAAGAAGTGGATCACCACTCTGTTAAGGGCTGGGCATCCGGTAGATGCAGCGGCTAAATGGACAGAGGGCAAGGAACATAAGAAGTCCTTAGAGAAGGCAGTTTGGCTGATGTGCTTTAAAAAGCAGATCCAGCTTCTAGATGGGCTCGTTGCCGCACAGGCAGTCGAGTTAAGGGAGTCAGCCCTGGAAATCCAGGATAAGGCTCTCGCGGGGAAAAAGTTGTTAGTGGCCTTACAGGCTTTGAACCAAGAAAGAGTGCATCTAGTGAGAGAACACAAGACTCAGCTGGAATACCTACGGTGCCAAGTCACCAAGGCCAAGGGAAATGAGTCAAGGTTGCGGGAGAAAAACACCCGCATGGCAAGGCAGGTTAGGGAACAGGAAGAGAAAGTGCGGGAGGTAAAAGCCGCTTACAAGCTAGCGAATGAACAGGGGTTTGAGGAGGCAGACCATGGCCCTGTAAAGAGAGGATAGAAAATCTGAGCCGGGCCCTCCGGAAGGCAAAAGGCATGGTATGCCTCATAAGCCCAAAGGCAGGTCAGGCAGATTTCATGGGGAACTAGGGGAGAACAGTTCCCATGTCACCGGCAGTGTCTAGGGACGACCTGGTTGAAAGAGAGGAGACCTCACGACCGCCACCCATAGCGCCAATTTTCAGCGAGGTTTGGCAGCAAGGGGGGGTGGAACCGGGGGTGGAACCTGAAGCGGAGCCAGAGGTGGAGGCAGAGGTAGAGCAAACCCCCACCCGAAAAGCCGGAACCAGAATTGAAGTGCCCAGCACGGCATCAGAGGTTCGGCCCACCCGCCGGTGGCGACGATGAGGGACCACTCCAAAACCAGTTCGTGTTACCCTTTAACACCCAGCAGCTTAGGGTTATGGTCAACCATATCACAAAGCTTTCGGCCAAGGGAGACCCCTCGATCCAGTTCAGGGAAATAGAGCAGGCCGCCAGCGTCAACGACTGCGATGACGCTGAGAAGGCCAAGATGCTGCTATTCTCCCTGGAGAGTAATCTCTTCCAATCCCTCTCTGAAGAGTGTAAGAGGCGACAGAGCGGTTACGAGGAGATCGAGACGCGGTTCTGGAGGCCATGGGGATGGATGAGGGGAGTCCTTTCTCCCGCGTGGAGAGGATGGTCCAGCTCTCAGGGGAGACCCAGCAGGCTTTTGCGGACCGGCTGTGGCCGGTGTACCTGTAAGGGGTTTTAGATCGCAGAGGTTTCTCTCTCCAGAGGCCTCTCTCTCTTGCACAGTAAAACCTTGAGTGGTTCGACCCACTCGCCCCTTAGATTCTGTACTCTGGACTTAGGCGCAGGAACTACAATGTAGAGAAAACTCTTGTAGACCAAGTTTGATGAAACAAAATGAAATTTTATTGCATAAGGAAAAATATCAAATCAAATGCAAGCAGATAAGAGAGTACATGGGAGGGAAAAACACAAACAAATCATGACACAATACTAACTAAGGCAAATACAGGCATCTTATACTCTACAAAGATCATCATGAAATAAGGAAACACACGGAATATCGAGGGACAACAACTCATGTTAATTGTACCTTTAAATCCACTCCCTTATTAAACCTATCTAGATCTGATTGTGAATGGCCAGAAACATGCTCACCAATCCATCTAGGAAGTGCACGGTTTTGAAAGCAAGTCTGTGTTTTGATCCCTTCAGGCGCCCCGTCTCCTCGTGGATCGTGGAACCCCTGTGAGCTGCGCCACACCTCTCTCCTGAGGTGGGGGTCGGGGCGGCTCGACACCGGTGGGCCTGGATGTCGGCGGAGTCGAGGATCGTCGGCTCGACCCTGGTTAGAGGAGCCTTGGGCTGGTCTTCATATAGGTTCCTTCAGTTTACTTTTCATCTCTTCCCGAGCCAGAGTGGCTGGAAGGTTTCTTCTCTCGGGGTTTTATTTTTTTGTCTCTTCTCCCAAGTTGGCTCGATGGCCTCTCATTTCGGCAACGGCCCGGGGATGGTCGATGATCTCCCGATGTTTTTCCCCAGGGCGGGACGCCGGCTTCGAACCGCCTTCTTGATGTTGGCTAAATTCTTCTTCCTCCTCCGATGGTGGAGAGGAGCTCGTTGATCTTCTCCCAAACCAACTCCTCTTGTACCACTGCCGCTCGGTCGTGTGTCTCTCCCCGAGTGTGTGTCTCCGCCGTGTCTTCTGAGTGTCCGTACAACTCCAACTCCTCCAATTATACCTTTTCTTCAGGAGCCTCCACTTCCCGCCCAAAATCAGGTTAGTCTTTGTTTAACTTTTGGCGGGCTGGGAGCACAGCGGGGTAGTTATTATATTTTAAAATGTTTTCGATGGCCGGTAAAGGCCCATCTCTGGTCTGGAATGACCTTCATTGTTTTTAACGTCCTGCTGATCTCGTTATCTAGTCCTTGGTGCTGTTCTCATGAATATGAAATTGTCCCCTTTTGTCTGGGTCAACATTTAGATGGCCTCTGTCTCCAGGCCGATCTTGACTGGATCTGCATCTAATCCATATGTATATGTGTGGGTCTGGTTTCTGTAATTTATGTACCTTTAAGGGAGAGAACTACTTTTTACAGCTCCTGTATACTGTAGTACCGGCAGTGACCACACCTCTATATAAACCCTGAGTAGTGATCTGTATAGTTAGTTCTAGAGTAACCCTCATTCAGTAAACACTTGTTGATCGTTCCCTGCAGTCTTTTGTCTGATTATTGAAGGACACAACAACAAGGTACACGGATCTAACATTGGCGACGAGCAGATTTGAACCTACCTGCAACTCTGCATCACCTCCCAGGGATTTGCTCCTGGAGAACAGTGGAAGAAGGCCGAGTCCAGAGGCACGGGCGTCGACCACGGGCAACCCCCCAGTCATCCAGCGGAGATTTGAGCATCGCAGGGGAGGCTGTCGAGAGCCAGGCTTGGCTTTCCAGTCATGGTGGTCCAGCGAGACGGGCTGGCAACAGGTACTGCGCAGACCCTTCCCGGACAGCGATGGGCTAGAGCCGACCGAGCGAAACAGAAAAAGGTCGAGCAGCGTCGACAGGGGAGAGAGAGAGTGTAGAGCGCACAGGGCGCAGCCAGAGTTCAGGACCGAGCGGCATCAACGGGGGAGAGAGGCGAGAGAGAGCAGAGCGCAGCCGGTGTTCAAGGGCCGAGCAGCATCAACGGGGGAGAGAGGCACGCAGGAAAATGCACAGAGCGCAGCCGGTATTCAAGGGCCGAGCAGCGTCAACGGGGGAGAGAGGCACGTAGGAAAACGCGAGGCACTGCCATTGCTACGAGGACCACAGAGAGCGGCATTGGCAGCAGCGCAGGAGCAGCGCACGAAACCCACAGGGCATCGCCATTTGCCACGAAGACCGCCGAGAGCGGCGTTGGCAGCAGCGCGGGAGACACCATTTAAAGCCGCAGCGGGGAAGAAAGGAAAGCACGGGAGATGCCATTTTAAGCCAGTCTAACCACATCCAAAAATGCCGAAGAGTGGCAGTATCACAGCATTAGACAATGAAGTCGAAGATTGGACGACGTATGTCGAACGCATAGAAGTATACTGCAAGACGAATGAAGTGCCAGATGACAAGAAAGTGCTGGTATTGTTGAATTCAATGGGTGCAAAAACGTATGGCTTACTACGAAACTCAGTAACCCCAGAGAAGCCAGTAGAAAAGGATTTTGAAAACATAGTGTCAATCCTACAGGACCACTTAAACCCCACACCGCTGCTGATAGCAGAAAGATTTAAGTTTCACAAAAGGAACCAGCATAAAGATGAAAGTAATGCTGAGTATTTAACGGAACTGCGCAAGCTATCGAAACACTGCCAGTTTGGAACGGGACTAGTAGATACTTTAAGGGACAAGTTTGTGTGTGGGCTTCAAAGTTAAGGAACCCAGAAACGGCTTCTATCAGAAAAGGATCATACGCTGGACAAGGCTTTCAGCATTGCAGTATCACATGAAACAGCAGCACGGGGCGCGGCAGAGATACAATGGAGACCGCAAGAATATTGCACAAATGAAATGTCATACGGAACAGTACAACACACGACCATAATGATTGCTGGTTCAAGGACAAAGTGTGCAGACAGTGTGGAAAAGTAGAACACATAGCAAGAGTCTGCAGGTCGGAAAGAAAACCAGCAGCAAGAAATCTCCACAGGAGAAGTACAAGAAGGTACATAAGGTGACGGAGACCAGTTCAGACGAACAGAAAAGTGATACAGACTCCGGAAGCAAGGAGCTGGGTTGTCTGAAACTACATAATGTGATCAAAATGGAGGATCACCAAACTATCTGGGTCACGCTCAAGGTAGCATGAGTCCAAGTGAAAATGGAATTGGACACAGGATCAGCCCTAACAGTCATAAACCGAAGGGACTACAAGCGGCTATTCTCACATATACACTTGAGAGATACAAAGATCATCTTGAAGACGTTCGCGGGGCAAAAAGTCTACCCCAAAGAAAAAATAAGGGTGAACGTTATATATAACGGCAAGGAAACACCAAAAATTGACCTATATGTATTGCCAGATGGAGGACCACCACTACTAGGACATGAATGGATCCGGAAGATACAGCTAGATTGGCATTCCATACAAGCACTGACTGTAGATGCCAAAAAGGATGACGATGTCACACCTGGACGACTGTCAAAAATGCTAACTGATGCACAAGTAGTGTTCCAGCAGGGACTCTGAACACGAAAAGGCATAACAGCGATGATCAAAATAGTGGAAAATGCAAGCCTAAAGTATTTTAAGGCCAGACCGGTGCCTTATGCGATCCGCCCAGCCGTCGAAGCAGAGCTGGAAGGTTTGGAACTTTCAGGAGTGCTGTCCAAAGTGGACTGGAGCGAGTGGGCTACACCCATCATTCCTGCAATGAAGAGGTCGTTGAGTAATACGCCTGGGGAACCAAAGAAGGTTCGCATCTGTAGGGACTTTAAGGTGACAGTGAACCCAATCCTTCACACTGTACAATATCCGCTTCCGCAGATTGAAGATATTTTCGCCTCGCTATCTAGAGGGAAACGCTTCACTAAGATTGATCTGGCCCAGGCGTACCTGCAAATGGAGGTAGAAGAAGCCTCAAAACAGTACCTCACGATCAACACTCATAAAGGTCTCTACCAATACAACCGTCTGGTGTTCGGGGTAGCATCAGCTCCGTTTATTTGGCAAAGGGCAATGGAACAAGTCCTGCAAGGGATTCCAGGGACCCAGTGTTATTTGGACGACATCCTGGTCACGGGCGAAAATGAGAGTGATCACCTCGCCAACCTTGAGCAGGTGCTCACTAGATTGAAGGAATATGGGCTCCGAGCTAATCGCCACAAATGCGAGTTTTTCAGAAGCAGATCTCGTATTGTGGCCACGTTATTGATAAAGAGGGGTTACATAAGTCCCCTGAAAAGATTGAGGCAGTAGTTCAGGCTCCAGCACCGGAAAATGTGTCACAACTGAGGTCGTTCCTCGGGCTGGTGAACTACTACGATAAGTTCTTGCCGAATTTGTCTACCGTACTACACCCACTGAACACCCTACTGCAAACGGGGGTACCATGGAAGTGGAGTGACGAATGTAAATGAGCTTTCCAGAAGAGCAAAGCGTTGATCACATCAAAAGAGGTGTTGGCTCATTTCAACCCAGCACTACCAACTCAGTTGGCTTGTGATGCATCACCCTATGGCATTGGAGCGGTGCTGTCGCACAAATTCCCGGTTGGCTCGGAGAGGCCAGTAGCCTTTGCGTCTCAGTCACTAACCTCAGCCGAGCGTAACTACGCCCAGATTGACAGGGAGGCCCTCAGCCTAGTTTGGGGAGTGAAAAAGTTCAATCACTATCTGCACGGGCAGAAGTTCACCCTGCTGACTGACCACCAACCACTTGTCTCCATCTTTAATCCAAAGAAGGACGCTCCGGTTGTAGTTTATGTACCTTTAAGGGGAGAACTACTTTTTACAGCTCCTGTATACTGTAGTACCGGCAGTGACCACACCTGTATATAAACCCTGAGTAGGGACCTGTATAGTTAGTTTTAGAGTAACCCTCATCCAGTAAACACCTGTTGATTGTTCCCTGCAGTCTCTTGTCTCATTATTGAAGGAAACACAACATCAAGATACATGGATCTAACATTGGCGACGAGAAGATTCAAACCTACCTGCAACTCTGCATGACCTCCCAGGGATTCGCTCCTGGAGAACAGTGAAAGAAGAAGGCCGAGTCCAGAAGCATGGGCGTCGACCATCCAGCGGAGATTTGAGCATCGCAGGGGAGGCTGTTGAGAGCTGGGCTTGGTTCTCCAGTCACGGTGGTCCAGCGAAACGGGCTGGCAACAGGTACGGCGCAGACCCTTCCCGGACCGCGGCGGCAAGAGCCGACCGACGGCACAGAAAAGGCCGAGCAGCGTCGACGGGAGAAGAGAGAGGGTAGAGCGCACAGGGCGCAGCCGGTGTTCAGGGCCGAGCGGCATCGACGGGAGAAGAGAGAGGGTAGAGCGCATAGAGCGCAGCCGGTGTTCTAGGGCCGAGCAGCGGCAACGAGAGAGAGAGGCGTGCAGGAAAATGCACAGAGCGCAGCCGGTGTTCAAGGGTTGAGCCGCAGCGGAGAAGAAGGGACAGCGCGGGAGATGCCATTTTGAGCCGCAGCGGAGAAGAAGGGAGAGCGCGGGAGACGCCATTTTTAGCCACAGTGGAGAAGAAGGGAGAGCGCGGGAGACGCCATTTTGAGCCGCAGTGGAGAAGAAGGGAGAGCGCGGGAGATGCCATTTTGAGCCAGTCTAACTACACCAAAAAATGTCGAAGAGTGGCAGTATTACAGCGTTCGACAATGAAGTCGAAGATTGGACAACATATGTCGAACGCGTTGAAGTATACGGCAAGGCGAATGAAGTGCCAGATGACAAGAAAGTGCTGGTATTGTTGAATTCAATGGGTGCAAAAATGTATGGCTTACTACGAAACCTAGTAACCCCAGAGAAGCCAGTAGAAAAGAATTTTGAAAACATAGTGTCAATCCTACAGGACCACTTAAACCCCACACTGCTGCTGATAGCAGAAAGATTTAAGATTCACAAAAGGAACCAGCATAAAGATGAAAGTAATGCTGAGTATTTAACGGAACTGCGCAAGCTATCGAAACACTGCCAGTTTGGAACGGGACTAGTAGATACTTTAAGGGAAAAGTTTGTGTGTGGGCTTCAAAGTGAAGGAACCCAGAAACGGCATCTATCAAAAAAGGATCTTACGCTGGATAAGGCTTTCAGCATGGCAGTATCACACGAAGCAGCAGCACGGGGCATGGCAGAGATACAACGGAGAATTCAAGGATATGGCACAAATGAAATGTCATACGGAACAGTGAAGTGCTATCGCTGCGGCAGAACAACACACGACCATAAGGATTGCTGGTTGAAGGACCAAGTGTGCAGACAGTGTGGAAAAGTAGGACACATAGCAAGAGTCTGCAGGTCGGAAAGAAAACCAGCAGCAAGAAATCTCCACAGGAGAAGTACAAGAAGGTACATAAGGTGATGGAGAGTAGTTCAGACGAACAGAAAAGTGACACAGACTCTGGAAGCAAGGAGCTGGGTTGTCTGAAACTACATAATGTGATCAAAACAGAGGATCACCAAACTATCTGGGTCACGCTCAAGATAGCCGGAGTCCAAGTGAAAATGGAATTGGACACAGGATCAGCCCTAACAGTCATAAACCGAAGGGACTACAAGCGACTATTCTCACATATACCCTTGAGAGATACAGAGATCATCTTGAAGATGTACACGGGGCAAAAAGTCTACCCCAAAGGAAAAATAAGGCTGAACGTTATATATAACGGCAAGGAAACACCAAAAATGGACCTATATGTATTGCCAGATGGAGGACCACCACTACTAGGACGTGAATGGATCCGAAAGATAGAGCTAGATTGGCATTCCATACAAGCACTGACTGTAGATGCCAAAAAGAATGACGACATCACACCTGGACAACTGTCAAAAATGCTAACTGATGCACAAGAAGTGTTCCAGGAGGAACTCGGAACACTAAAAGGCATAACAGCGACGATCAAAATAGAGGAAAATGCAAGCCCAAAGTTTTTTAAGGCCAGACCGGTGCCTTATGCGATCCGCCCAGCCTTCGAAGCAGGGCTGGAAGGTTTGGAACGTTCAGGAGTACTGTCCGAAGTGGACTGGAGCGAGTGGGCTACACCCATCGTTCCTGTAATGAAGAGGTCATTGAGTAATACGCCTGGGGAACCAAAGAAGGTTCGCATCTGTGGGGACTTTAAGGTGACAGTGAACCCAGTCCTTCACATGGTACAATATCCGCATCCGCGGATTGAAGATATTTTCGCCTCGGTATCTGGAGGGAAGTGCTTCACTAAGATTGATCTGGCCCAGGCGTACATGCAAATGGAGGTAGGATAAGTCTCGAAACAGTACCTCACGATCAACACTCATAAAGGTCTCTACCAATACAACCGGCTGGTGTTCGGGGTAGCATCAGCTCCGGCTATTTGGCAAAGGGCAATGGATCAAGTCCTGCAAGGGATTCCAGGGACCCAGTGTTATTTGGATGACATCCTGGTCACGGGCGAAAATGACAGTGATCACCTCGCCAACCTGGAGCAGGTGCTCACTAGATTGAAGGAATATGTGCTCCGAGCTAATCGCCACAAATGCGAGTTTTTCCAGAAGCAGATCTCGTATTGTGGCCACGTTATTGACGAAGAGGGGTTACATAAGTCCCCTGAAAAGATTGAGGCAGTAGTCAAGGCTCCAGCACTGGAAAATGTGTCACAACTGAGGTTGTTCCTCGGGCTGGTGAACTACTACCATAAGTTCTTGCCATATTTGTCTACCGTTATACACCCACTGAACACCCTACTGCAAACGGAGGTACCATGGAAGTGAAATGACGAATGTAAACGAGCTTTCCAGAAGAGCAAAGAATTGATCACATCAAAAGAGGTGTTGGCTCATTTCAACCCAGCACTAACAATTCGGTTGGCGTGTGATGCATCACCCTATGGCATTGGAGCGGTGCTGTCGCACAAATTCTCGGACGGCTCAGAGAGGCCAATAGCCTTTGCGTCACGATCACCAACTGCAGCCGAGCGTAACTACGCCCAGATTGACAGGGAGGCCCTCAGCCTAGTGTGCGGAGTGAAAAAGTTCAACCACTATCTGCACGGGCAGAAGTTCACCTTGCTGACTGACCACCAACCACTTGTCTCCATCTTTAATCCAAAGAAGGGCGTTCCGGTGATGACTGCGCAACGGCTACAAAGATGGTCCCTTTTTCTAGGGGCGAACCAATATGAAATTGAGTATAAGGGCACGAAACAGCATGGAAACGCTATTGGGTTATCACGCCTGCCACTGCCTACTGCAGAGGAAGCACCAGCAGTGGACCCTGTCGAAATATTTCATTCGACTATAATTGAACACTTGCCTGTAACTAACGCTGATATAGAGAAGGAGACCTGAAATGACCCGACACTGTCTTGGGTATATGACTTGACGGTGAAGGGATGGCCAGCACATGGCGACTCACTGTTGCCAGTATTCTCATCCAGAAGAGAACAGCTGTCAGTATGCCAGGGGACCTTGATGTGTGGATCCGGAGTGGTAATTCCACCCAAGTTAAGGGAGAGAGTGCTCACTGAGCTTCACGAAGGCCATCTGAGAGGGGTGAAAATGAAAAGCCTTGCTAGGGCTTATGTGTGGTGGCCGGGGATCGATCAGCAAATCGAGGACCTGACAAAGAGCTGCTCAGGATGCCAGAAGGTCCAAAATGCACCACCACTTGCCCCTCTACACCCATGGGAGTGGCCCTCATCTCCATGGCAACGGGTGCATATTGATTTTGCTGGTCCATTCATGGACTCAATGTTTTTAATAGCCGTGGATTCGCACTCGAAATGGCCTGAGGTGATCAAAATGTCCTCCACCACCGCGGAGAAAACTATTGCAGTCCTACGGACCATATTTGCCAGGAACGGCTTGCCAGAGCAGATTTGCTCTGATAACGGACCACAGTTTGTGTCCGAGGAGTTTCGAAGATTTATGAAAAGGAATGGGGTAAAGCATTACACATCCGCCCCCTTTCATCCAGCCACAAATGGATTGGCTGAGAGGTTCGTACAAACCTTTAAGAAAGCAGTAAGGGCCATGTGCAATGACGACATTCCACTGCAGCATAAGGTGGACAATTTCCTGTTAGCCTGCAGAAATGCGACACATGCAGTCACCAACCAGACCCCGGCCATGATGTTCTTTAACCGAAGGTTGAGATCTCGTATGCATTTGCTCAGACCAAATGTACGAAGAGATGTTGAGAATAAGCAATTCCAGCACATCAATGAGAAGCCGACAAGGAGCTTCAATGTAGGGCAACCAGTCTTGGCACGCGACTACCGAACAGAGAAATGGCAACCAGGAACGATATGCACACGGCAGGGGCCACTAATGTACACAGTGGATGTTGGGGAGAGCATTGTGAGACGCCATGTTGACCAGATCCTAGAGTCACAGGAACGAGTCAACCCCATGTCTCGCCCATACATACCTGGTGATGAACCCAACATACCCGTAGCATCTACCCCAGAAACAGTAGCATCGGAAGCTGTTGAACCAACCAATGACAGGGGGCCAGAATCGCCTCCGCACCAAGAGCAAGACACTCAGGAAAGGCGCTATCCAGAAAGGATCAGGAAGCCTCCCCAAAGACTGAATTTATAAATAGACTATTTTCAGTTAATGTTGCATGTTAAAAGTGTTAATTGTAATTAGTTGATATTAAATTGTTAAATGAATGTTATGGTACTGTTCATCTAAAAGGGGAGGAATTGTAGTGTATGTACCTTTAAGGGGAGAACTACTTTTTACAGCTCCTGTATACTGTAGTACCGGCAGTGACCACACCTGTATATAAACCCTGAGTAGGGATCTGTAAAGTTAGTTTTAGAGTAACCCTCATCCAGTAAACACCTGTTGATTGTTCCCTGCAGTCTCTTGTCTCATTATTGAAGGAAACACATCAAGATACACGGATCTAACACTGGTGATGACTGCGCAATGGCTACAAAGATGGTCCCTTTTTCTAGGGGTGCACCAATATGAAATCGAGTATAAGAGCAAGAAACAGCATGGAAACGCTGATGGGCTATCACGCCTGCCACTGCCTACTGCGGAGGAAGCACCAGCAGTGGATCCTGTCGAAATATTTCATTCGACTATAATTGAATGCTTGCCAGTAACTAACGCTGGTGTAGAGAAGGAGACCCGAAATGACCCGACACTGTCTCGGGTATATGATTTGACGGTGAAGGGATGGCCAGCTCATGGCGACTCACCGTTGCCAGCATTCTCATCCAGAAGAGAACAGCTGTCAGTATGCCAGGGGACCTTGATGTGTGGATCCCAAGCGGTAATTCCACCCAAGTTAAGGGAGAGAGTGCTCAATGAGCTTCACGACGGTCATCTGGGAGGGGTGAAAATGAGAAGCCTTGCTAGGGCTTAAGTGTGGTGGCCGGAGATCGATCAGCAAATCGAGGACCTGACAAAGAGCTGCTCAGAATGCCAGAAGGTCCAAAATGCACCACCACATGCCCCTCTACACCCATGGGAGTGGCCCTCATCTCCATGGCAACGGGTGCATATTGATTTTGCTGGTCCATTCATGGACTCAATGTTTTTAATAGCCGTGGATGCACACTCGAAATGGCCTGAGGTGATCAAAATGTCCTCCACCACCACGGAGAAAACTATTACAGTCCTACGGACCATTTTTGCCAGGAACGGCTTGCCAGAGCAGATTTGCTCTGATAATGGACCACAGTTTGTGTCCGAAGAGTTTCGAAGATTTATGAAAAGGAATGGGGTAAGGCATTACACATCCGCCCCGTATCATCCAGCCACAAATGGATTGGCTGAGAGGTTCGTACAAACCTTTAAAAAAGCAGTAAAGGCCATGTGCGATGACGACATTCCACTGCAGCATAAGGTGGACAATTTCCTGTTAGCCTACAGAAATGCGACACATGCAGTCACCAACCAGGCCCCGGCCATGATGTTCTTTAACCGAAGGTTGAGATCTCATCTGGATTTGCTCAGACCAAATGTACGAAGAGATGTTGAGAATAAGCAATTCCAGCACATCAATGAGAAGCCGACAAGGAGCTTCAATGTAAAGCAACCAGTCTTGGCCCGCGACTACCGAATAGAGAAATGGCAACCAGGAACGATATGCACACGGCAGGGGCCACTAATGTACACAGTGGATGTTGGGGAGAACATTGTGAGACGCCATGTTGACCAGATCCTAGAGTCACAGGAACGAGTCAACCCCATGTCTCGGCCATATGTACCTGGTGAGGAACCCGACGTACAGGTCGCATCTACCTCAGAAACAATAGCATTGGAAGCTGATGAATCAACTGACGACAGGGTGCTTGGATCGCCTCCGCACCAAGAGCGAGACACTCGGGAAAGGCGTTATCCGGAAAGAATCAGGAAGCCTCCCCAAAGACTGAATTTATAAATAGACTATTTTCAGCTAATGTTGCAGTTTGATATTTAATTGTTAAATGAGTGTTATGGTACTGTTAATCTAAAAGGGGAGGAATTGTAATGTATGTACCTTTAAGGGAGAGAATTACTTTTTACAGCTCCTGTTTACTGTAGTACCGGCAGTGCCCACACCTGTATATAAACCCTGAGTAGTGATCTGTATAGTTAGTTCTAGAGTAACCCTCATTCAGTAAGCACCTGTTGATCGTTCCCTGCAGTCTTTTGTCTGATTATTGAAGGACACAACAACAAGATACACGGATCTGACAGTTTTGTTCTCTCAGAAACGACTCCCAGAACTGACTGTGGGTTGAATCCACAAAGCTGTCTGAGGTTTCGCAGGAACCATTTTAAAATGTCCCAATAAGCTGGTCACATGGTATGGTGGCCATTTTGTATGCCCCTTTTTCTGGGCTTCTTTTAAAACAGTCTTTAAAATCATGGCCTCTTCTGCCATTTGACCCTTATTAATACAAAGCCCAATTTTGCGAACCCTACATACCAGAAGGCTTGCCCGGGAATGCCAGGCCGGACGTCCCTGAACGGGGATTCCCTGACGCATTGGCTCCGTTGCCTGGATCGAGCAGCTTGCCACAGATCCAGACCAAGTCAGAAGCCTGGTTCGACCCCAAAGATCCCCAGACCACAGAGATCACGATAATTAGGCAGCTCACTCTGGCCTATAAAAACAGTAGGGGAGCCGATGCACACCCACCCAAGGGTAAGCTGCATGAGGTAAAACCCTGACCGGGTAGGAAAGAGTGGCACCAGGAAGGGAGTAACCCCCCCAACACAAAGACCAATTGTTACGGATGTGGGAAGGATGGTCACTGGCGGAAGGAGTGTAAGAACCCTTGGAAGGATAATAAGGGAAAGCATCCCACAGCCCCAGCCCAAAAGGTGGGGGTAGCGACCCCTTCCGCAGAGGTCGAGTCACTTTTGGACGCCATGAGGTCCTTACTGACTGGCCAGGGGAGAGTAGCAGCCACCACCGGTGCTCTCAGCCCGTCAGCCCCATCCAACCCACAACCGTGACTAGAGCCGGCGCAGCCTGTGTATCTGTGTTCGCTCTGACATGATGAGTGGAGGAGACCCATGATGGAGATGGAGGTGGAAAAGGTAGCGGGGACCTATCTGTTGAACACGGGGGCATCGCGCACCGTGATCTACTCAGCTAACCCCACCACCTCACCTCTCTCTAGCGGGGTCCCATACAGTCTATCGGGGTTCACGGGTAAGGAGCAGGCTGATTCGGTCTCCATCCCGCTCGCCATTCGGATAGGACCGCTCCGCTCCAAGTGGACGTGTGTCCTGATGAATTGGGAAGTGGAGGGTGGAAGAGGGGCCCTGGGGGCCGACTTTATCGTAGGTCATGGGATCCTAGTGGATATGAGGAATCACTGCCTCTGGGGGGCAGGAAAAGTATAGAACGGTGGGATCGTAGTTATCCCAGGTAAGGAAGGGAAGGGAACCCTCTGCACCATGAAGCCCAAAGAGGATTATAACCTTGGGCTCATGGGCAGCAACACCCCACCAGAGTTCCAGGCATTTGTGCGGGCCCACGTGGCCGCATTTGCCACTCACAAACACGACTGCGGGAGGGTCACAGGGTTTGAGGTCAGAGTAGACGGGGACCCCATGGCCCGACCACAGAAACAGTATAAGTTCCCCAGGGAAGCAGAGCCGGACATGGAAGCAGCCATGTCCTCTTTAGTACAGCAGGGAGTTCTGAGGCCGATGCCACCAATGTAAACTCTCCGTTGTGGCTGGTTAAAAAACCGGACTATTCCTGGAGGGCAATGGTGGACTATCGTGTGCTCAATAGTAACATCCCAGCCAGTGCACCCACAGTGGCAGCAGTTGCCGACCTGATAGGAAGTATTCCAGTATCCGCGACCACTTTCACGGTGCTGGATATTTCCAACGGGTTTTAGTCCATCCCTGTAAGGAGGGAGGATCAGTACAGGTTTGCCTTTACGTTTAAAGGGCAACAGTACACGTGGAACTGCTTGCCTCAGGGCTTCCATAATAGCCCCAGTATCTTCCATCAGTGCATGGCAGACAGTTTGAAGGACTTTAGTCAGCCCGGACAGTTGGTACAATATGTGGATGACCTGCTCCTGTTCACTGATTTGAAAGAGGAGCATGGCCCACTAGTGGCCGAACTACTGGAGCTGTTAGAACAGAAGGGTTTCAAAGTGAATCCCAAGAAGGCGCAGATCGGCCAGCAGGAGGTGAAATTCCTCGGTCTGACCGTGCGCGCCGGAGAAAGGGCCAGAGGTAAGACCGTCCCGGTGAGAAAGGAGAAAAGACAGCCCCTAGAAGGTCCGTCCGGGGCAGCGGGCGAACCCTCAGCGCAGGTTTTAAAACAGGCCGCTGGTTATATCAACCAGTGCAAGCTGTTTCAGCCTGAAAGGGGAAAACAGCCAGTTGGGGTAAGGTCTGACGATAAAGATCCTCAGCCTGCAGTACGAGTGAGTTCACAGACCACACAAGCAGGCGCTGTGGCTTGCTTGAAGGGCGGTGCCATCCAGCCCATCGATTGGGACATGCCCCCTCCCTTCTGGGATCCAGACACGGGGGGGGGGAGCTTGAGGGCGAAAACCTCGCCCCTAACCCAGGTATGGAGAGGGAGGGACCTGAAGTCGAAAACCCCGCCCCAGACCCAGCCATGGGACCCGGGGGCGGAGACTCTCAGCTCACAGCAGCAGGCTGTGAAAAGTTACCTACTGAAGGATTCAAAAATGTCATACATCTCCACCCCCGACGCCCCCCCCCCCACCCCCCCGATGATTTATTCGGTTTTTAAAAGAAACCCTGGTCAGACTGAGTTTTAAAATCCAGGGCACAACAAAATGGCTGCGGTCAGACCTCGTGACCGAAAGCCTGTCAGTTTCAATTCGGACCCTCGCAAGCTAACAGCTTGTGTATTTCAATGTCTGCAGCAAGGAGATCATGAAACCAGACAAGACTTTTGCATATGCATTGGGGACAAACCCAATTACAATCAGGCCTACGCATAAAGACCATCAAGGTGTTTGCTCAAACAATCAAAATAATCAGCGGGGCCATCGAGACGGGGCTGGCCCCCAGCAAAGAACCTGTTGGACAAAGGAGAGCAGTTGCAGAACCGGCAGGAACCGATTACCGGCCATCCAAGTCGATGGGCCAAGATCGATACTTTTTGTTTAATTCCAGCCCGCTCAAATCAGACAAAAGAATGAGCTGATTGAGCGTAGAGATAAGGGCTACCGAGGGGGGTATAACTAGCCTCTCGAGAAGCCATGCTCTCTCTCTCGCCTCGCCTCCTGCGCCCAGCCTCACCATCAACCAAGGAAGAAGACCATCGAAGGAGAGCACATCCAGAGAGGTAGGATACCCTGTCAGAGACCTTTTAATTACTGGGGTATCTCTACCTGGATGGAGAAGTCTGTGCAACAGCGGGACCACGTGACATCGGCAGGCAACAGGGCAAAGGGGCAAGGCTTTTCTTTCAACATCTCAGACCGGTGAGAATTATACTTCTGACCCATCGCAAGATAATCTAGCTAGGTGTACAGGGTGGGAGTTAAGGGGATTGCTGAATTGTCATTTTAGCCATTTTCCCTCGAAGTGCCGTTTCTCCTCCCCTGTTAAGTGTAAGTGTACTGCATTCATATCATCCTTTTGTATAGTATTGTTATCTTATTTTCACTGTTAATAAATGTTGGTTTTCTTTGTACCAAACCACTGGTCTGCTCGTTTGTCTATATCGCTATCTGCCAATAAACCTGGGGATCAGAACTAAGGGGTGAGCGATCTGAACCACTCAGAGACAAGGCAGCCGGAGACATAACCGACTGGCCAAAGCAAGTAGCAAAACCCCCTACAGAATGGTGACTGGCAGCAGGACCCCGGAAGCAATGTGCGATATAACAGACAGTGTTGCAGACGAAGGAGCCGTAATGGAAGAGAGGTTGTCTGATTATGTGTTTAGAAAGGTGAATATCACCAAGAAGTGGATACTCACCCTATTACAGGCTGAGCGTCCCATAGATGCAGCTACCCAGTGGACGGACAGTAAACAACATAAGGGGTCAATAGAGAAAGCAGTGTGGCTTATGTGCTACAAGAAACAGGTCCTACTGTTGGACGGAGTTGTAGCAGCACAGGCTGCCAAGCTTAAGAAATCGGCTCTAGAAATCCAGGACAAGGAGATAGAGGTACAGGATAAGGCTTTAGCAGAGGAGAAATTGATAGTGGCACTTCAGGCGCTAAACCAAGAAAGAGTGCAGACGGCAAAAGAACACCAGGCAAAAATAAAGCGCCTGGACCGCCGGGTCGCTGAAGTTAAGAATAATATTAGAGCAAAAATAGAGCGCCTGGAATGCCAGACCGCCGAAGTCAAAGGTAGCGCATGGTACAAGGTGGAGTGTTTGGAGTTCCAGGTCAGAGAGGCAAGAGGTAGTGAGATAAGGTTACAGGACACAATTGACCGCTTAACCCAAGAGATAAGAGAACAGGAGGAGAAGGTTAAAGAAGTAAAGGCAGCATATAGACTGGCTTGCGACCGAGGCTTTGAGGAAGCAAATCATGGCCCCTGTAGGGAAAAGATAGAAACCTTGAGTATGGCTTTAGCGAGGGCTAAGGGGATGATATGCCTTATCAGCCCAAAGGCAGGCCAGTGGGACTTTACCGGCAACCCAAGCAGGACGGTCCCACAGGCAGCGCAAAGAGATGAGCCAGCAATGGAACCAGATGTTTCACGGCCACCACCCATAGCTCTGAGCTTTCAGGAGGTCTGGCAGCATAGGGGGGTGGAAGATGAAGTGGTAGGGGAGGTACAGCAGCCTCCACTAGATAGGCCGGGGCCGGGACCGGTGTACCCCCTCCGACAACGGAGGTACGGCCCGCCCGGCGATGACGACGAACAAGGAGCCATCCAAAACCAGTTTGTGGTACCGCATGGCACCCAGCAACTCAGGGCCATGGTTAGTCACATCCCCAAGCTCTCCGAAAAGGGAGACCCCTCACTGCATTTTAGAGAGATAGAACAGGCAGCTTGCATTAATGACTGCAATGACACAGAGCAAGCCAAGATGCTGCTGTTTTCTCTGGAGGGTAAACTCCTCCAGACCCTATCAGATGAATGTAAGAAGGGGCAGAAGGGATACGATGACTTAAGGGATGAGATATTGAAGGCCATGGGTATGAATGACGGCAGCCCGTTCACCCGTGAAGAAAGAACGGTACAGCTCCCAGCGGAGTCCCCGCAAGCGTTTGCAGACAGGCTGTGGCCAGTCTACCGGAGGGCGTGCCCGGGAACGCCGGCACGAATGTTGATGGACCAAGACCAATTGGCCCACTGGCTCTGTTGTCTAATGACAAACTGCCTGCCCCAAATCCGAGCCCAGGCTGCGGCCTGGTTTGACCCCCATAGCCCTCAGACCACCGAGGAAACGGTGATCCGCCAGCTCACGATAGCATTTAAAAATATAAGGGGTATCGAGACGCCCCAACCCAAGGGGAAAGTCCATGAGGTTAAACCTGTGGGCCAGAATAAGAAAGAGTGGCACCAGGAGGGAAACTGTCCCTCCCAGAATAAGCTGAACTGTTACGGGTGCGGGAAGGATGGCCACTGGCGAAAGGATTGTAAGAATCTCTGGAAGGAGAATAAGGGGAGGAATTCACCAGCCCCAGCCCAAAAGGCAGGGCCAGGTATCCCTCCCGCTGCGATCGAGCCACTCCTGGAGTCGATACATTCCCTACGATCTCTCCTCCTGGCCAGCCAGGGGAAAATAGCTGCCACCACCGGTGTTGTAGTTCCCTCAGCCCCATCTGACTCCCCGCAATGACTGGAGCCCGCGCAGCCTGTCCACCTGTGTGATCTCCGGTATGACTGATGGATGAGACCGCTCGTGCAGATGGAGGTAGAGAAGGTTAAAGGGACTTATCTGCTGGATACGGGAGCATCGTGCACCGTGATCCACGCAGCTAACCCCACCACCTCACCTCTGTCTAGCGGGGTTCCATATGCCCTATCGGGATTCACAGGCAAGGAACAGGCGGGAGCGTTCTCCAAGCCGCTCTCTATCCGGCTGGGCACGCTCCAGACCAAGTGGACGTGCGTCCCGGCGAGGTGGGAAGCAGAGGGAGGCAAAGGGATCCTAGGGGCCGACTTTATCGTGGGCCACGGGATCCTCGTGGATCTCCGCAATCATTGCCTCTGGGGAGCCGACACGGGTAAGGAGGGCGGTGTGGTAGTCATCCCAGGAAAGGAAGGGAAGGGGACCCTGTGTACTGTGAAGCCGAAAGAGGGTTACAACCTCGGGCTCATGGTCGATGTTGCCCCGAGGGAATTCCAGGCATTCGTGCAAGCCCACCTGGCTGCGTTTGCCATGCACAAACACGACTGCGGGAGGGTGACCGGGTTTGAGGTCAGAGTAGACGGGGACCCCAGGGCCAGGCGCCAGAAGCAGTATAGCTTCCCCCGAGAAGCAGAGGCCGACATGGAAGCAGCCATGTCCTCTTTAGTACAGCAGGGAGTGTTGAGGCCCATAGTCACCCATGTTAATTCTCCGCTTTGGCCGGTTGAGAAACCGAACAATTCATGGAGAGCCATGGTGGACTATCGGGTGCTCAACAGCAATATCCCCGCGTGTGCCCCCACAGTGGCAGCAGTTTCCAATCTCATCGGAAGTATTCCAGCATCTGCGACCACGTTCACGGTGCTGGATATTTCAAATGGGATTTGGTCCATCCCTTTAAGGCGGGAGGACCAGTACAAATTTGCCTTTACTTTTAAAGGGCAACAGTACACTTGGAACTGCTTGCCACAAGGCTTTCATAACAGCCCCAGCATCTTCCACCAGTGTATGGCGGATAGTTTAAAAGAATTTAGTCAGCCCACCCAGTTAGTGCAGTATGTGGATGACCTGCTTTTGTTTACCGACTCAGTCGGGGAGCACGGCCCACTGCTGGCCGAACTTCTGGAGCTGCTACAGTGTATGGGGTTCAAAGTGAACCCGAAAAAGGCGCAGTTTGGCCAGCGGGAAGTTAAATTCCTGGGCCTGACCGTCCGCGTCGGAGAGAGAGCCATAGGCAAGGTGAGGAGGGAAGCGGTCCAAGAGCTACCGGTCCCCAACACAGTGAGAGGTGTGAGGTCGTTCCTAGGGTTAACGGGGTACTGCAGAGACTTCATTGAAGACTATGCAGCCACAGCAGCCCCTCAGCTCCGACTCCTACACAAGGGAGTGGAGTGGTGTTGGGATGAGGGGTGCCAGGCAGCATTTGTCCAGCTCAAGGGGGACCTGCAGACCGCACCAGCCCTGGGAGCCATCGATGGGGGGAAGGAGTTCTTCTTGGAGGTAGCGGCCAGCGGGGATAGTCTCAGTGCTGTGCTGCTCCAGGAGCGACACGGCAGGCTAAGACCCGTGGTCTGCTCCTCCAGAGTACTCACTGATGTGGAGAGGAGCTGCTCAATTTGCGAACGGCACCTTTTGGCCACGTATTGGGCTGTGAAAAGATCCTCGATCTTCACAGGCACCTCTCCCATCACCCTCCTCACACATCACACACCCACCCAGATGCTTCTGGACGGGAGGATTAAAGATGGGACAGTCAGCAGTGCCCGCATTGCGCGCTGGACCCTCCTCCTCTCGCAGATGGATCTGAAGGTGAGGGGCCTTTGCGAGCCAAAGCTCGCGGCCACTATGGTATATCCTGGAACAGCCCATCGGTGTTCCATAGAAGTGATATGGGAGGTGAACATAGGTTTACGGGCCGGGATGCATCCCACAGGCCGCGAAATCTATGTAGACGGTTCCAGCATGGTATCTGCTGGTGAACGACTCATGGGGTGTGGAGTTTATGACCCAACAGCAAACATTGCCCTGGCGATCAAGCTCCCCAGTACCATGAGTGCCCAGCAGGCGGAGCTGTCCGTGGTGGTGTAGGTCGTGACCCACCCCGAAATCTTCCCTACCCCATACACGATTTGCTCGGACAGCATGTTCACTTGCAATTCGTGCACGGAATACCTGGCCATTTGGTCTCGCCGCGGGTATACCTCCGCCGACGGGAGACCCTTAGTAGTAAAACCCCTGCTGGAGAAAATCCTGGCAGCCGTGGGGGAGGAAGGCGAGATCTTCATCCACAAAGTGAAGGCCCACTCCTCCACAGAACCCCGCGGCCAGGGTAACCAGTAAGCTGACACGCTGGCCAAGGAGGGTGCCCACACCGGCACTTTCTGGGACCCCTATGGGTCCGGGCCCGTGGCGGCAGTTAAAGGCAGGGATGGGACCCAGAGGAGGTTAGGAGTAGCATTCGCCCCGGATCTTAAAACGGTCCAAGCCCAGGACCCTGTCCTGAAAACCGCCATCAGCGCAGTGAGCGAGGGTAGGAGGATAGAAGGCCCTTACGGCGCAGCGGCCCTCTCCATAAGGGAAGGCATGCTGTTCAAAGAAGAACAGTGGGTAGTACCCCAGCAGCACTGGAGGGAGTTCCTTCAACTGGCCCATGAGGGTCCAGGAGCGGGACACCCCGGGTATGAGACCACCTGGCAACGGGTGGAACAGGCGGGATGGTGGCCGGGACTCCGGGAAGACATCCGTGAGTTCTGTGCTAGCTGTCTTGTGTGCGCTGCAAACAACCTCGACCCCCACAGAAGGAAGGTGCCCATGGGACACGTTAGGAGGGTGGAGGGACCATGGCAGTCGATCCAGATCGACTACATCGGGCCCCTGCCCACCGCCCAGGGAGGCTACAAATATTGCCTCATCCTGGTGGACGTGTTTTCCAAGTGGGTAGAAGTCTTCCCCTGTAGAACAGCCACAGCACTGGGCACTGCAAGGATCTTGGTACGGGAGGTATTCTCGCGGTGGGGACAACCCCAGTTTGTGGGTCCGACCAGGGAAGCCACTTCACCGGCCAAGTCATGCAGAACACCCTTATGTTGCTCGGCATCAAGGGGAAGTGGCACATAGCTCAAAATCCACATTCCTCAGGGATTGTGGAGCGCATGAACCGCACCGTAAAAGAAAAGCTGAGGAAAGAGACAGTGGGCTCGCCCCAAAAAGGGGCGGAGGTCCTGCCTCTAGTCCTCGTGGGGATCCAGGCCAGCCAGTCCAAAAGTACAGGGCATTCCCCGTACGAGTTAATGACTGGCAGGGTTATGCGGACCCCCACCCATGTCCTAGCCCCAGTTCTTACCGAAGGGCAGCTTCGGGAGGTATATCGGGATAAATTCGCCCGAACACTCCTCGAGCGCCTGAAGCAGATTCACGAGCAGGCAGCAGGTAGCATGGGGAAGCAGCACCGGAATAACCGGTTGCTGCTCGAGCCTAACAAAAGTCACCAATGGGAGATAGGGGACCAGGTAATGGTTAGGAACTACGCCCGAGTGGGGAGTTTAAAGCCATTGTACATGGAACCCTATAGCATAGTAGATAAAGCCAGCCCCATGTTGTATGCAGTGAAATTGCCCCGGCGCACCAAATGGTTCCATATCAACCAGTGTAAGCTGTTTAAGCCGGAGGTGAAGAAGCAGGCAGCTGGGATCCAACCCGAGGTTAGAAATCCCCAGCCCGCAGCGGGTGCGCACACACAGGCTGCACACGCAGGCGCAGTCGCGTGCGTCAAGGGAGGAGTCCCCCAGCACCTTGATCAGACCACTCCCCCCCTCCTTTGGGATTCCGAGGAGGAGGAGCCCGAGCCAGATGGCCCCGCCCCCGACCTAGGTTTTGAACCTGGAGGTGGAGACCCTCAGCCACCGGCAGTTGACGGCGGGAGATAACGGTTCCCAGTTCAGGTTTGGGAGGGGAGGGACCCCAGGGAGAAGATCCCCAGCCAGCGAGGAATGCGGTCCGAGCAAAAGGTCCGCTCACCAGGGTAGCCCCACCAGTAGCACTTACTAGGAGGTCCCCTCGGACACCCCAGCCTAGGAAGGCATGGTCGCCGGCTCCCCAGTTTGAAAGGGCAACCTCCCGAGTTAAAGAGAAGCAGGAAGACAAAGGTCCCTAGCTCGCAGCTACAGACTGCAAGGGACCGGAAGTGCAGGTCAGTGCAGCCAAGCCGCAGGGAGCAGCCTGCAACAGCCCAGACAGGAATTAGGCTGGCCGCTCGGAGATGGGCGGCAGATGTATACAGTTTTAGTAGTTTAAGTTTATAGTGTTAAGTTAGGCTATTTTAATTTAAATCTAAGTAAGGAACAGTTAGTTTCGATTTAAGTATGAAGCCATCTCAGAGTATTGTCCATGTGAGTCGAGGTCGCGGGACCTGACCATACATCACCCGAGCCAGCGAGTCTCCAGGGAACCTGGCTAGGTGCCTTTATGTCTATTGCAGGAAATTTCAGAATGTACGGAGGCATAATCCTGCTCACCCTGCTCGGGCTGAGCATCGGTAGGAGAGGGGACGTCGAGGACCACCACATCTTCGGGTGCTCGGGGAACAGGGCGCCTGTGGCGGTCGATGGTAGCAGCGTACGGGAGGCGGGGGAGGCAACCGCTTACTTCCACGAGGGGACGTGGCCGGGGTGGCTGGGATCCAATTCGTCCCAGTACTCCAGCCAGACCGGGTTCACCTACAGGGCGGCCTCCCTCCTGTGCCCCAGGATACGGATTGACACCAAGGATTAGCGTCACCGTGGGCAAAAGGATAAGTTTAACATGCAAGGGACACGTTCCCCTGGATAGTTGGTGATGGCTCAGGAAACTAAGTAAAGGCATGGGGAACCCCAGAGTTGAGTGGGAACGGTTGGGGAACAACACTCATCGGACTATCACAGGGACGCACGGGGGGTTAAGTGTGTGCTAGGATAAATGGTGGGAACCGGATTAGGGGATCTATGTCTGTATGTGGGGATCAGAGAAGGCCTGCCCCACAGGCATTTCCATCATTTTCCGCAGCCAGTGGCAAGATAACGGATGGGGATGGACTGGGAGTCTCGCCTGGATGCATGCGCGATCCCATACTCCCCAATCTCAGTTAATGCCACTGAACTAGTGACCCGCCCCCGCCAGCCCCTGCCCACGACCGCGACGTCAAGGACGATAGTAGAGGGATGCCCCGCCACCACCAAGGGACCAGGGAACGGCTTGGTGCTAATACCTACAGACCAGGTGCTATATCAAGGGGTGCACTACGCGGTAGCCTCCGTGATTTTAAACCTCACCGAGGTACGCCTACCCACGTGGTGCCCCACAGAGACTGCGCAGTTGTATCAAGCCCTCTTAAAAGATATGTTCCGTAAATTCTATGAGTTTGATTTTTCAGACGTTGACATCACCAGACTATACACCCACGAGCTTTTGGATGGGATTGGGAGTCAAAGAAGGGGTGCTTTTAATGATGTTTTAACACAGGGTCTTCTGTCATCAACAGCTTAGATGACATCGAGCTGCAGACCCAGATTAATGGTTTAAAAACGCAATTAAAGAAAATATTAATCGATGAGAATGAGGTGGTGGGTTCCGAGTTGCATGAGGACCAGGCCATGACACTCCACTTAAAGGAGATCATAGCGGAGCTGGAGGAACATGCCAAAACGGTTAATGCTCTCATTAAGGAGGACAGAAATGCTTCTGACCAAGCTGCGCAGAATGAAGTGTGCGTGCTGTATGGGGCATGGTTGCTGGGCGAGGGCCGCAGCAATCTGGAGGATTTAAAGCAAGGTTTAGTCCCCTCCTGGATCAGCAACAAACACCTCGCAGCCCTCCACCCTTTTGAGAATGCATTAAGCCCGTGCCAGCTCCGGCTAGCTTCGGAGGCCTACCCAGTCCCAGTGGACTGTGGGCGGTCCAACCACACCATCATGGGGATAGTTGGAAGAATGCCGGGACGGCCCGACCCGCGCCAGTGTACAGGGTGGAGAACATTGGAGTCATTCGGGGGATGCACACATTCGTTTTACAGCGGTCCCGCCCTACGTCATAAAGTGGGAGCATGCTATGACAGGCACTGACCTCTCAGGGTGCCGTAGCCGGGGCGCACACATAATCCTGTGTCCCTAGCACTTGAATGCCTATTCCAAACCACAGTGCGGGTTCAGAGCTGCTGGCGCGAAACCTATAAATTGCACCATGGAGGCAATGGCACAAGGTCATGTTCCCCCCCAGGTAGCATATATAGGAGGTGGGACATATTGTGTCACCACAGGAGCGCCTCACTACCAGTATGGACAGCATAGCTGGTGTGCGGTGAGTGACAGCAGTTTCTGTTTCAAACCCGAGGCAGAAGTTCAAGTGGCACAACTACGAATTGTCCCCATTCCTGAACCCTCCACTGTTCACCTCACTGTGAAAGAGAATTTCACCAACCTGCAGAAATATGTTGCGCATTTCGGTTATCATATTCCCCCTCTCCCAGAACACTTCACCAAATTGCTAAAAGCCGTTTTAGTGTCACAAAAACACTTCTATACCCTGGAACAGAAGACTGTCCAGATAGGGGCCGACATTTTAGCTATTACGACCCCACCCTGGTAGGACGTTTTTGAAAATATAGAGGTCCCATCCTGGATCCGTATGGCATCCCACATCCTGGTGGTGTCAGTTAGGGATAGTTCTCTACCTGGTGTGCATCCAGTGTAGGAGAAAGGGTCCCAAATTAGAGTTTAAAACTAAAAAGGTGTGGAAGGAACATTTTGCCCGGGTGGAAGAAGAGACACCCGTTTGAGTTTTGTGTTGCATCACTTAAACGTGATGATCGTTGTTTGTTATTTTTAATAAAGATTGTTTCTTCATTGCATTGTGTTATTTTAATAAAGATTGTGACTGTTTGATACTACAGAATAAAAATTTTGTAATGTACCAAGTGGTGCAGGGGTGTTGGGCCCCCTCCACGCTTGGATTGTTTGTAATGAATCATATTTGCCATCTGTAGATGCCTGTCATACACCGCGTTTTCTCCACGTACGGGAAATGTGGGCTGAGGGATTATGGATAGGTAAATACAGGGGAAGGTTATTTGTGGGGGGTCAGAAATTTTGCTCACCTTGGTTGGACACTTCAAGCACGTTTCAGTATCCTAAGGGGGATTGAAGGATTCAAATATTTCATACATCTCCCCCCCCGCCCCCGAAGATTTATTTGGTTTTTAAAAGAAACCCTGGTCAGACTGAGTTTTAAAATCCAGGGCACAACAAAATGGCTGCGGTCAGACCTCGTGACCGAAAGCCTGTCAGTTTCAATTCAGACCCTGGCAAGCTAACAGCTTGTGCATTTCAATGTCTGCAGCAAGGAGATCACGAAACCAGACAAGACTTTTGCATATGCATTGGGGACAAACCCAATTACAATCAGGACTACGCATAAAGACCATCAAGGTGTTTGCTCAAACAATCAAAATAATCAGCAGGGCCATCGAGACGGGGCTGGCCCCCAGCAAAGAACCTGTTGGACAAAGGAGAGCAGTTGCAGAACTGGCAGGAACCGATTACCGGCCATCCAAGTCGATGGGCCAAGGTCGATACCTTTTGTTTAATTCCAGCCCGCTCAAATCAGACAAAAGAATGAGCTGATTGAGCGTAGAGATAAAGGCTACCGAGGGGGGTATAACTAGCCTCTCGAGAAGCCATTCGCTCTCTCACCTTGCCTCCTGCGCCCTGCCTCACCATCAACCAAGGAAGAAGATCATCAAAGGAGAGCCCGTCCAGAGAGGTAGGATACCCTGTCAGAGACCTTTTAATTACTGGGGTATCTCTACCTGGACGGTGAAGTCTGTGCAACAGCGGGACCACGTGACATCGGTAGGCAACAGGGCAAAGGGGCAAGGCTTTTCTTTCAAAATCTCAGACCGGTGAGCATTATACTTCTGACCCATCGCAAGATAATCTAGCTAGCTGTAGAGGGTGGGAGTTAAGGGGATTGCTGAATTGTCATTTTAGCCATTTTCCCTCTATGTGCCATTTTCTCCTCCCCTGTTAAGTGTAAGTGTACTGCATTCATATCATCTTTTTATATAGTATTGTTATCTTATTTTCACTGTTGATAAATTTTGGTTTTCTTTGTACCAAACCACTGTTCTGCTCGTTTGTCTATATCGCTATCTGCCAATAAGTCCGGGGATCAGAAATAAGGGGCGAGCGATC